>NC_086181.1:3002500-3602500 GCF_023053635.1 Elgaria multicarinata webbii | reverse complement strand
CTTACCTAAGCCTTGGACAGTTTTGCCCTAAGGCATTCAAGATGGCGTCGGTGATGTTGGAGCAGCCAGAAGCACACAGAGACTGTAGCTTGTGGCACCCTCTGCATATTGTAATGAGGCCGTCATCTGTTATTTGCTACAAAAGGAGGAGGTGGTCAAACAAGGTCCTGGTGGTGTCTTTGAACACAAAACTTCTGCAAATCCTAAAATTGCATGTTTAAAGGTATTTGGCTAACCATTCTCAAACTATTTTGGCAGTGAAACATTAGATGGATGACTAGCTGGCTAAAATGTGAAAAAGCAAGATGAAAACTGCACACCGTTCCCAAAATCAGTTCCTTTTTTGGACTAAAATATTCCATTTTTGGCATCACCACAAACTGGTACAGGATATTTTGTTGCAGGACAAAAATGTGCTTCCTCTTCCAGCTGTTTTTACACACGTACACAGTATTCTTGAGACACAAAAATTAAACTTGAAGACAAGACCATTCGAACAGTCCAATCCAACCCAACCCAACCCTGACCTGCAAACAAACTTTGAAATGCCCCATGGGCAAGGGCAAACCCAAACCAGATGAATTTGCTATGTTAAACGCTAACAGTAGGGCTATTTTGAAGAATTCTTCAATACATCAAAGTTATATCCAGTATGGGGTAGAGTAGGGGTAGAGTTGCCAACTTGAGATATTAAAAATACCTGGGGTTGTATCCAGGGGCACTGCAGGTACTAAAAAGAGATAGGCCCCAGCCTGACAGGCTTGTAAGACACATTTGCATAAAATGTGTAAGTGCCGATGTATATGTAAACATGCAGGTTAAGGCCAACTTTCAGTGGAAATAAAAGAAACTCCATCCAACATCCTCTCTCCCTCTCTCTCTCTCACACACACATACCTCCATCCCACATCCCACCAACTATTGCATGTACCCCCCCGTCAACAGATACACAGCACCTCAAGGTATGACGAAAGGGTGCATACCAATGCCACTTTTATTTTGAAGGAAAAACAGTCGATCAGTTAAGGAGAGGCAAATAGTAATAGCAAACAAAAGAATAAAACAGTAACGTGAAATAAAAGAGCAAAGCAAACAATCAAAGGCAACAGCAACAACATTAATCCCTTTCCAGGAAAAGCAAAGGACTCATTGAACTGGAATGGAGTCCCATATGTGAAGTGGAGACAGAAACATATAAGGGAGTGTATGCACACTGGCTAGACAGGGTGGGTGGAATGCCCTCCCAGAAAACAATTAATGATAAGAAATGTCCCTTTCTCCTGTATCTTCTGGAGGGCATTCCATGACCTTTGGGATGCAACAAAACTGTCCCTCTCTGGGTGGGAAAATGGGTGAACAGATCAGTGAATGTGCACCCTCTGCAAAAACCCTTCTGCCAAAGGCAGCATCTACCGAAGAAAAAACATCACTTTTATATTGCTTGCCAAGGTGTGCAGACAGGCACAACTGGCTGCCTTGCAAATCTCTTCCACTGCAGTAGCAGCCACTCCTCGAAGGGAGTGCACCTTAACCTCCAATGGAAGAAATGTCCTCAGAGATTTGTAGGCCAAGGCAATACATTCTCTTAACCACCTAGAAATCGCAGAGGATGAGACCTTCTTAGCTGAGGAACTGTTTTGGTGAGAAAAAAAACAAGGCCTCCGTCTGCCTGAGAGCAACTGTCCTACCAAGGCAGAAATTGGTTTATGTCAGGCCTCCTCCTGGGGATGGACTGGTTTGGGCAAAAGGGAGGCAAAATGACCTTCTGATGATGATGATGATGATGGAAAACTGAATTAATCTTAGGCATAAATAAAGGATTTGTCTTAACCAGAATCTTGTCCTGGGAATCTGATGACAATGCACCCAACTCAGAGACCCATCTGACTGAAGTGATGGCCACCAGGAAGATGGTCTGAATAGTCAGTATCTTAAGACGACAAGTGGCCAGGAGTTCAAAGGGAGCCTTAAGCACCCAGTTCAGCTTTCATGTAGGAAATTGTGCATACCAGGGGATTAATGAGGGCCACCCTGACATCTAAAATTTCTTCACAAGAGGATGGACAGCAAACAACCCCCATCCCCATGCCACTCAGCCTTTAGGCAGGCAGTTGAAACATTTCCAGTTAAGGGTGCACCAAGAGGACCTGAGTGAGAAGGACCCTGCAAACAGGGAAGTGCCACCTCTCCTGAACTGACAGATTCACCAGATCTGGGAAGCAGGGCCAATGGGGAGCCACCAGGATAACTTCGGCTGACTACTGTTGAATTTGCTGGAGTACTCATGGAATATGAGGAAACAGTGGGAATGAATGCAACAGCTCCTTGGGCCATGGGCTGGTCAAAGCATCCACACCTGCCACTTCTATGCAAGGATTTCTTGTCATGAAGTGAGTCACTTGGGTGTTCTCTGGACTGGTGAAAAACTCTACTGAGGGCTGTCTAAAAGCACCTCACCAGTTGTGAGAACAACCAATGGTGTAGTTTACATTCTGCATCCTGAAATGTTTGCCTGCTCAGACACTCTGTGAACTTGTTGTCTGTCCTTGTGAGATGGACTGCTGTGTGAGGGAGAATATGCTCCATCTACAAAGTTTCCTTATTTAGTCTTTCTGATTTTGTGCCTTGTTTTTTAAGTAAGCTTTGCCCATTCTGATTAGCTCTTGGTTGCTACTGATCCTAGCCCTGAAGTGGCGAAGTGTCAATTTTATGGCTCTTAGTTCTAGAAGAAGTTCCAGAATAACAGAGACTCCTGAGTGGACCACACTCCGTGGCTGACCAGTTTGTCCAGGTGAGCCCCCCACCCCACCCTGCAAGCTGGCATTTGTTGTGATGACAATCTGGGCTGGATTTGCCATTGCTGACTCCTGTGGAAAGCCTATGGGTGGGTGTGTCAGCCACCATACCCAAGACGCCTGGAGAACTTGAGGAAGGTATAACTGCAGGCAGGTGTTGTTCACAATTACCTCTTGGTAGGGAAGCAACAACCTCTGCAATTGCCTGCTGTGTAGATTCAACCAAACTACCAGGTCCAGCTTGGAAATCCCACTCTGAAATGACCACATAATGGATTTGAAAGCGTATGAGGAATCTGTTGAGCTACTTCAAATCCAGAATAGCTTTTACCATCCTGTTCTTTTTGATAACTAAGAAAAGAATTGAATAGACCCCCAGAGTGCCTTCAGCCCAAAGGGACTTACCACCCCCAATATCGAGGAGATGACTGATCTCCACAAGCACAGCCTGATGATTAGAGCAGTTTTGGGACCTGGGATGTGTGTGTGTGTGTGTGTGTGTGTGTGTGTGTGTTGTGTTGTGCGTATGTGTCTTGCTGTGGCCCCTCACTTGCACTTCTTTTTTGTAAGCTCCTCCTCCTTCAAGAGGGAATCTTGGGAGGACACAATGGAAGACTGAGAAAAGGAAGGGGACCTGCATCTTTTCCTCCTTCCTATGGCTTGATCTGGCCCCAGATGAATGGTGGCATGTTTTCTTTTTCCCCTTACAGGATTTATGTCCACCCCACCCCACCCAGAACGGGACAGGGAGTGGCTGGGCCTGTCCTTCCCTCTGGAGTGGCACCATGCCCTGCCCCAGGTCTCTTGTTCCACAATCTGCTTTACTCAAACCAAGAAACTCGGATGTACTTGATCCCCACCCAAGTCTGGCACAAAGGGAGAGGGGGTAATAAGACTCACCCCTTGTCAGGCAATATCACAGCAAAAGCTTAATGGTTACACTCTTCAGAATTCATATAGTTGATGGTCAGTAGCTATAGGTTCCAAGAAATTCCAGAACATTCAAAACTAATCAATACTACTGTGAAAACTAATCAATACTACTGCTCTTCTCTTCCAGAACATTTGAGAACTACAAGTTCAACCACAGCTTTTAAAGCACAACTAAAAACTTTTCTTTTTCCTAAAGCTTTTAAAACTTGATGTTGTGCAGACTTCTACTGTTACTTTCTACTGTTAGTTTTTCCCTACCCAGTGCCTGCTTACCCTACCCTGTACCTGTTTGCATTCTCTTCCCCTCCTTATTGTTTTACTATGATTTTATTAGATTGTAAGCCTATGCGGCAGGGTCTTGCTATTTACTGTTTTACTCTGTACAGCACCATGTACATTGATGGTGCTATATAAATAATAATAATAATAATAATAATAATAATAATAATAATAATAATGAAAAGATCCCCCATCAACATGGTTTCCCCACTGCCATCTGCAGAGTTCTGAACACAAGGGAAGGTAAATCCATACACGGGTTCCAAACTTGAGAAGGGAGGGGAATGATTCCTGACATGATCCCTCAGGCAATCAAAGGAGCAAATCCTTGAAAGGCCTAACAAACTACCCAAAGAGAGCTAGTCCAACCTGAGAACATTCTTTGGTAATTCCAGGCAACATGGTCAAGGCCTAAGCCAGATCCAGGTAAAAGTAAACCCAGACACATGGAGTTCCATGCCACTGCTTTTGCTTGGGCAACTCAATACGACATGAGTCCAGGCAGAGAAAAGTCCAAGAATCATAGATCAGACCCATTCTGCCACTACACTGAGCTGATGATAAATAAGGACACACAATCCACAGCAAATTAGAGTTCTAGTCTATGAAAAGCCTTAGTAATCCAAAATTCCAGTAAAGAAAGACCATGTGCAGAGTGATTTCAGAAGCCCAGATGATGATGGATCCAAACAGGAAGGGGATTTCGGGCAATGCAGACAAGATGTTCCTAGCAAAGGCTCCTCACTTTTGCATCGGCTTAGAAAGGGAGGCTTCTTCCAGCCCACTTGACAGACAGGGGCTTTTGGCCTTTCAGCAAGGCCCCTGTGCAAATAGGGTGGCATTGCTCAGCTCACCAGGATGACACTTCCATTTGGGCGATCCTTCTGTAAACCCCCACCCTTTCTCTGTCGGGTTGTCACAAAGATCTTCTTCTTTCCAAGGCTGAAGCCAGCAGATGGATGGGGAGTAGGATCAAATAGGCCAGACTTCCAGACTATTTCTAATTAAATCTTAGCTAATAATTACAAGACCCCACGGCAGTGCCAAAACTATCCCTGACATCCCTGTGGAATCATTTATTGGGTCTGATGATCTCTCTGAGGAAGCATCAGAGAAGCCCTCCTCCAGCAATGCTGCCGCCTCTTCTCTCCCCCTCCCCCACCGTTGCTTTCATTGTTCCTGCCGCATTGTCTGCTGTGAGGTTTCTGGCCTGAACCCCAATTAGGGGGCAGTGAAATGTTGGGGTGGGGGGTGGGAGGGGGGCAGACTGTTCCCTGGCATGAGGTGCAGGGCATTGCTTTTCCAGGTGATCTTCGCACTACCCAAGTGAACTTGGGGCCTGATTCCCTGTAGGTTCTTGGACAAGGAGAGTGAGGCACAGTGCGGCAGGGGCAGTCAATGTACATTTCGCACTAAAAGCAATGGAGGCCTCATGGATTAGCTGCATCCCAGTTAGGGGGAGCATGGGTGGGAAACAACTGTCTGGGTGCTGCACATGTCTACTCAAGGGGAAAATCCAGCAGCTCTGCTTACTCCTGGAGCATGGGCTGTCCAGTGGCTGGTTGGATGGTCATGGCAGCTACTGTAAATAGGGGATGCAATGACTTGACTGCCTCCCAGTTAGGGAATGTGTGGGCAAGGTGGTATCAACCCAGATGCTCAGCCGAGGCAAGGGCTTCCTGGGTAGGGAGACTGTGAGGGGGGTGGCAGTGACAGCAAACAGTAAGGAAGCCCAAGAGGCCACCTTCTTCCCGGGTAGGGTGAGGGCAGTCCCTGGAGCGCTGACAAACCCCTTCACTGGCCATCCAGTGGAGGAAGGACCTCTCCTCATGCAGTCCTCTGGTGGAACCAAGCTCCCAAACCCTAACGACAACATACAAGAGAGGTGGAATTGGAAGGAGCAGAAGAGACTTAAAACCCACAGAAAACAAAATAGTATTCTGTTGAGAGAAAAGGAAAAACCTATCTGGCTGAGTTCACAGAGCTCAGTGTGGCTCTTGTTCAGCTGACGCTAGGCAGTGCTGCTCTGGGCAAGCTTCCTCATGTAGCCCTTCCTCATGGGGAAGTCTATTAGCTTGGCCCCTGCCTATCATCTGGTGGGATGCCCTCCAGAAGATACAGGAGACAAACTTCCTTACTTGCTCTGAAGTGTTCATTATTATTTGTGAACCACTCAAAGACCGGCTTTAGGGAAGTATAGTATTGTTTTGCTATTTTTTATTGTGAATTTAACAAAAGAGAGGGGGAGAGAACGAACATCACATGCACAGAAATGTCATTTTTTTTCATCAGTTACACCATTCTTTAACAACAACAGCAAGAGAGTTATGCATAGGTTTCAAGAAAAGCAGACCAAAATATCCATGTATTTATCCACTTGCAAGTTGCGCCCATATAACACCTGTTCAAATGTTGATAGTATTGTTAAGTTCTCCATCCACTGAATTATGGGATTCCAACATGATAGTATAAGTCTTTTAGCTGTCATAAGGGCTCGGAAAGTCCATTTGCACTGATACTGCATTAACTTCCAAGAAACTGGTAGGTAGTTTAGGAGGACATGTACATCATTTCATATTAAAGTGTAAAAGTACAAAGTTTATCCTTATTATAACCTCCTCCCAAAAGGGGGCAACTAGTGGGCACTGCCAGAACATATGAATAAGAGAAGCATTAGGTACATGACATCTCCAACTACTATTCAAATTAGACAAACCCTTGTTTAAAAAGTGTTGTGGGGTCCAGTAAACCCAAAACAAAAGGTTTGCTGAATAAGGCATAGTCTAAGAACAGTAGAAGCTTCAGATACAGGTGCTAAGACAACAATCTATTGATTAGGCAAAATAGCAAACTCCAATTCTCTATTCCATTCCTGTCTTAGACTTTGGGTATCATATTTATTTACTGATACTAAGTACTTATATATATGGATCGTAGGTCGCCATGTCTGTTCAACTGCTACTGTAGATCCTACACGAAGGAATATCACTGCTTTAGGAAGGCATCAGTGCCATTGCAGCATCATGCCAGTTCCCAGCCACACTGCAGATCTATTTGCATGCCTAGCATGTGTTCGGAAGCAAAGAGTTAAGAAGGAATATCAGCATTGGTAGATAAGCAACAACCAACACTTGCCCATACCGTCAGCTACCATTTTCATACATTTCCATATTGTGGACTTTTTGCTAATATAAAATAAGGTAAACAGCGAACTACTGGAAGTTCATCTCTGCCAAGCCATCACAAAGTTCTGAAGGTGATGGGAGAGCATTCCTTAGGATGTGAGTGTCAAGCTGCAATAATGCAGTTTACCTGCCCTCTGCATGTTAAGAAAAACAGAAACGTTTGGATTTATGTGGGCCAATTACTTACCAAGCAGGTCTGCAAATTTAAAGTCACCAGTTCAGGACAGTGTGCTCCTATGTATTTGAGCGCTTCATCCTCCAGCTAAAATAAAAGTGTTTGAGGGAAAGAGAGAGAGAGAAGAAATTTGTTAAAATATGCGAAGCATTGCTAAATGCTGCAATATGCAGCATTGCTAAAATTTTGTATTCCTGAGTCTCCATTTTTATTTTTAAAAGAACAGGCAGACTCCTTATTCTCATGGTCAGCCCCAACTAAAGCCTCCATGCGTTCCTGGTGCCTCCCCATGGTACCCAGTACATCTACTATGGTTTCAAAGTTGGCCACAGTAAAAGAAATGCTAAGAAACCTAGTAAGAAGCCCTTCATGGAGGAGGAAAGAACCATGTGATTGCTAAGACTCCACCCCACCCCTCCCCACTCTGGTACCATGTCCCTATGAGTACAACAGTATGGGCTGCCTCTGTGGTGTAGTAGTCCCAGAATTTTTTTGACTGGGTCTCATTGTACAGATGTTTGAAAACCTCATAGTGAACAATATGGTTTTAGAAGTAAGGAATTTTGTTTCTGAACCTGGACTTCTAGTATACCTACATATTAGATCCAGGTGGGCATGCTTTTCTTAAAAGAAAAAAACCCTCAATTTTTTTTGATAAAGCAAAAATGCTACATGTTATTCTTGCTACTAAAAATGTTACCGTTTCCCTGCATCAAGGAGAACAGATGGCAAATAATTGATATTAAGGGCCTTATGTCCATCAACAACAACCCCCATAGAACTCCATAAAGCTCATGCTATTTTTAAACGAGATATGGATTCTAAAATTAAGCTTTCATTCGTTAAACGTCTTAACTATTACTTCTTCCATTACAAGTCATCTTGATGCTTCCTGGGCATGTTTAAAACAGCCTTCCTGTACATACCTCTCGTGCTAAAGACTAACACGCCAATATAGCAAGGGACATCCATATATAGAAGCAGTATTCCATGTGGATGCAGCTATGAATGTGGATGTGTATCCTGTGGTGCACCATGAGTCACTTCCATTTCCAATTGAATTGGTTGGATTTGTCTTTTAATGCAGACGAACAGCCTCTTTCAGGAGCCACCAGTTGTGACATGTTGACTAGTTGCTCATAATTAGAACTGGATTGGGGCCTAACAACCTACACACCCTTATGTGAGGTGTACTAATGCTACACATACCTACATGCAATATATTATTATTATTATTATTATTATTATTATTATTATTATATTTGTATCCCGCCTTTTGCCCAATATTACAAATCCAAGTCCTTACAAAATTTGCACAATCTTGTGTGTGTGTGTGTGCGTGCAAAAATCCACTACAAGAAAAGGCTTGAAAGTATGACAATAGAAACCTCCTGTCTTGCAACTGGCTTGTGTCACGTAAGTTATGTTATTTGGATTTTTGTTTTCACAGATAATACAGCAAAGTCGTTAGGAGGAATTGAAGTTCTAAAGGCTGAGACGAGCATAAAGAGCTAAGATCCTGAATCAGGTCCACCCAAAAGCTGAAGTAAGGTGCTATCCTGCTCTGTAGAGCACTCTACACACAGAATGTTCACCAGCTCAGTGTTCAATTTGCTATTCTTATTATTTTAGATTCTAATTTTATGACAGAATCATAGAATCGTAGAATAGTAGAGTTGGAAGGGGCCTACAAGGCCATCAAGTCCAACCCCCTGCTCAAGGCAGGAATCCACCCTAAAGCATCTCCGACAGATGCTTGTCCAGCTGCCTCTTGAAGGCCTCTAGTGTGGGAGAGCCCACAACCTCCCTAGGTAACCGATTCCATTGTCATACTGCTCTAACAGTCAGGAAGTTTTTCCTGATGTCCAGTTGGAATCTGGCTTCCTTTAACTTGAGCCCGTTATTCCGTGTCCTGCACTCTGGGAGGATCGAGAAGAGCTCCTCGCCTTCCTCTGTGTGACAACCTTTTAAGTATTTGAAGAGTGCTATCATGTCTCCTCTCAATCTTCTCTTCTCCAGGCAAAACATGCCCAGTTCTTTCAGTCTCTCTTCATAGGGCTTTGTTTCCAGACCCCTGATCATCCTGGTTGCCCTCCTCTGAACACGCTCCAGCTTGTCTGCGTCCTTCTTGAATTGTGGAGCCCAGAACTGGATGCAATACTCTAGATGTGGCCTAACTAGGGCCGAATAGAGAGGAACCAGGACCTCACGTGATTTGGAAGCTATACTTCTATTAATGCAGCCCAAAATAGCATTGGCCTTTCTTGCAGCCATATCGCACTGTTGGCTCATATTCAGCTTGCGATTTACAACAATTTCAAGATCCTTCTCGTTTGTAGTGTTGCTGAGCCAAGTATCCCCCATCTTGTAACTGTGCCTTTGGTTTATATTTCCTAAATGTAGAACTTGGCATTTATCCCTATTAAATTTCATCCTGTTGTTTTCAGCCCAGCACTCCAGCCTATCAAGATCACTTTGAAGTTTGTTTCTGTCTTCCAGGGTATTAGCTATCCCACCCAATTTTGTGTCGTCTACAAATTTGATCAGCATTCCCTGCACCTCCTCGTCCAAATCATTAATAAAAATGCTGAAGAGCACTGGGCCCAGGACTGAGCCCTGTGGTACCCCATTCGTTGCCTCTCCCCAGTTTGAGAAGGTTCCATTGATAAGTACTCTTTGAGTCCGATTCTGTAGCCAACTGTGAATCCACCTAATAGTTGTTCCATCTAGCCCACTTTTAGCTAGTTTGTTAATCAGAATGTCATGTGGTACTTTGTCAAAAGCTTTGCTGAAGTCAAGATATATGACGTCCACAGCGTTCCCACGGTCCACAAGGGAGGTTATCCTATCAAAAAATGAGATCAAATTTGTCTGACAAGACTTGTTCTTGACAAATCCATGTTGGCTTCTAGTGATCACCACATTGATTTCAAGGTGTTTACAAATTGACTTCTTTATAATCTGCTCCAGAATTTTCCCAGGGATGGATGTCAGACTGACTGATCTGTAGTTCCCAGGTTCCTTCTTTTTGCCCTTTTTGAAGATAGGGACAACGTTAGCCCTCCTCCAGTCGTCCGGCACCTCACCTGTCTTCCAGGATTTTGCAAAGATAATAGACAAAGGTTCTGAGAGTTCTTCCGCTAGCTCCTTCATTACTCTAGGATGCAGTTCATCAGGCCCTGGAGATTTGAACTCATTCAAGGAAATTAGGTGTTCTTTGACCATTTGTTTATCAATCTCAAACTGTAATCCTGCCCCCTCAACTTCTGCTTCACTTTTTCCAGGGGGGTCATAGACCCGCTTTTGGGAGAAGACTGAGGCAAAGTAGGAATTGAGCACTTCAGCCTTTTCTTTGTCATCTGTTATCAATTTGCCATCCTCATTAAGCAGTTGAACCACCATTTCTTTCCTCTGTCTTTTACTACTCACGTATCTGAAGAAAGCCTTTTTATTGCTTTTAGCATCCCTCGCTAATCTCAGCTCATTCTGAGCTTTAGCCTTCCTGATGCCATTTCGGCACTTCTGCGCCACTTGTCTGTACTCTTCTTTTGTAGCCTGGCCTTCCTTCCACTTCCTATATGTATCCCTTTTTGTTTTCAGGTCATCTCTAAGCTTTTTGTGGAGCCACATTGGTTTCCTCTGTTGTTTTCTATCTTTTCTCCTTGTTGGAATTGTTTGTAACTGTGCCTTTAAAATTTCCTTTTTAAAATACTCCCACCCATCCTGCACTCCTTTTCTCATTAGGCTCATTTGCCATGGGACCTTACTTATCATAGTTCTGAGTTTATTAAAATCAGCTTTGCTAAAATCCAGAGTACGTGTATGGCTACACTCAACTTTTGTCTCCTTCATAATCAAGAATTCAAGTATGACTGGTCACTTTCCCCCAGAGTTCCTGTAACTGCCACTTTATCCACTAAGTCATCCCTATTGGTCAATATCAAGTCAAGGATTGCCGATCCTCTAGTTCCTTCCTCCACTTTCTGTAGGAGAAAGTTATCACCCACACATGTCAGGAATTTCTTGGAAGGGCCACTTTTGGCAGTATTGGTCTCCCAACAGATGTCAGGGTAATTAAAGTCCCCCATCACTACTACATCACACTTCCTTGAAACACTGGCAATTTGTTTCTCAAAAGTTTCATCCTCGTCTTCTCCTTGATTGGGTGGTCGGTAATAGACTCCGATTATCATGTTCTTTTTATTCCTTGCCCCATTTATTTTAATCCAGATGCTCTCGATGGGGCTCCCAGTCTGATCCGCCTGTATTTCTGTGCAGGGATAGGTATTTTTAACATATAGTGCAATTCCACCTCCCTTTCTATTTCTTCTGTTCTTTTTGAACAAGTTATATCCTTCAATTGCTATATTCCAGTCATGGGAGTCATCCCACCAAGTTTCAGTTATACCTATCAAGTCGTATTTGCCTTCATGTAATAAGAGTTCAAGTTCATTCTGTTTGTTTCCCATGCTCTGGGCATTAGTATATAGACATCGAAGACCATGTGTTTTATAGTCTGGCTTTTTTCCTACATTGTTGCGGACACTATTTTGGGGCACTATTGGAGCTGTTCTCTGTACTGTGGTGCCTTGGCTGTCATCCATTGTTGCCTCGAGGTTTACGTCTCCCGCCCCCGTAAGATTCAGTTTAAAGCCCTCCTGATCAAGTTCTTCATGCTGTGGCTGAACACATTCTTTCCAGCCCTTGTGAGGTGCAACCCATCCCTTGCCAGCAGTCCATGTTCCAAGTAGCGTAGCCCGTGGTCCCAGAATCCGAAATTCTCACGTCGGCTCCACCTTTGTAGCCAGTCGTTCATCCGGAGTATTTTTCTTTCCCTTTTTAATCCTCTTCCAAGAACTTTGAGGAAGTATGGAAAAACTTCCATACTTGGTAAACTAGCCTTTTGTTTTATTTTAGAAATACAATTCAGGGTGAATTTGATTTAAATCAATTTGATTTAAATCATGGTTTAAATCACGATTTAAATCACTACTCAGAAAGACTCAATTTAATCATGTGACTCCCCTACCCCCAAAATTGCACTCTTCCTTGCTATATTTTACACAACTCAGAGTTACCAAAGACTCATTCTTGCTGGTATAATCTTAATATTTACAACCAGATGAAGGTTTCACTTTCAGGATAGCAACTTTTCAGATTAGTTTTACAGTTATATATATAAAAATACTGATTTGGTTATACTATTAGAAACACATCATAGATAGATAATTATGAAATTATTGTGAGGTGAACTATTTCCAGTTTAATAGGTTAATCATTCATATTTGGACAACTTTTCTGCTGTACTTTATTGGAAGGAGAAAAATAATCTTACAGAAACCTCTGGAAGAGCATGACATTGTGAATGGATTAATGGAATTTATTTACTAAAAAAATTAAACAGCCTCATGCTACATAATTAAAAATAATCCTTATTTCATGATGAATAACCTTTGGACTATAATGTATCTTAAACAGAAAACTATCTTTAGATAGATTTTCCCTCAAAAAGCATTTTATTTTTAAAAAATCCAATTTAAATACATGCCTACACAGAAGTAAGGAAGGAAGGGTGAGAAGGAAGGAGGACTGAATCACTTGGGCTTGCCCTGTCCTGGCCCTGCTCCAATTTAAATAAAAAAAATCATTTTTTTAATTTTTTTTAAAAAAATCATTGATTTTTATCCACCCTGCAATATATCCTGAGAAATGTTAAGCTTGCCACCAGCCATACACCAATTTTCTCCAGTACAAATGCATGAAAATTTAAAGCTGGCATGGATACCTTGGTGGTGGTGGTAGTCCTCTCTCAGTCTAACCCCTTGAACAAGGGCAGATGTCCTATACTAGAGGATAATCAAAAGTTCCTATACTTAAATGCCACATATCACAATCTTTATATGGCCAAGAATTACAAGATGTGCTGTTCTTTTGTTCCACCTTTCCTTTGTTCAAGAATAATCCCACAGACAGACTTCTCCCTTCCTCTTTTTGATGGATCAGACCGAAGGCCTATCTAGGCCAGCGGTCTGTTAACACAGTAGACAAAACAGCTGCCAATAGGAAGCTCACAAGTAAGATACGAGTGCAATAGCACGCACCCCCACACCCCACGCCCACTTGTGTTTCCCAGTAACTGGCATTCAGAAGCATACTGCCTCCCATACTGGAGGTAATATATAACCAGCATGACTAGTAGCCACTGAACACCATATCCTCAATGGATTTTTCTAATGCTTTTTAAAGCCATCCAAGTTGGTGGCCATCACTACATCTTGTGGTAGTGAATGCCATGTTTAATTATGTACGATGTGAAGAAATATTTCCTTTTATCTGTCCTAAGTATTATGAGAGAAGATACACATCTCCCTATTCACTTTCTTCACACCATGCATAATTTTGTACTTCTCTATCCTGTCTCCCTGTATTCACCATTTTTTTTATGTTAAACAGCCCCAGATGGTGTAACCTTTCCTAATAGGACAGTTGCTCCAGCCCCTTGATCATTTAAGTTGCCCTTTTTCCAACTCTACAATATCCTTCTTTAGGTGAGGTGACCAGAACTGTACAAAATACTCCAAGTGTGGTCGCATCATAGATTTGTATAAGAGCAGTATAATATTGGCAGTTTTATTTTCAATTCCTTTTCTAATTATGTTCAACATGGAATTTGCCTTTTTCATAGCAGCTACAGGCTTAGTTTAACATTTGCATCAAGCTATCCATCACAATTCCAAAGACGTCTTTCTTGGTCATTCACTGCAGCTCGGATCCCATCAGGGTATATATGAAGTTGGGATTGTTTGCCCCAACATGCACCACTTCACATGTGTTTACAGTGAACTGCATTTGCCATTTTAATGCTTGTTCTTCCAGTTTGGAGAGAGCAATTTGTAGCTCTTCAAAATCCCTTTTTATTTTAACCACCCTAAATAATTTGGTGTCATCAGCAAACTTGGACACCTCACTGCTTACTCCTAATTTCAGATAATTTATGAACAACTTAAAAAACACCAGTCCAAAACAGATCCTTGTGGGGCCTGCACCACTGTTTACATCCCTCCATTGTAAGAATTGACCATTTACTCTTTCTCTTTGGTGTAGCATGGTGCTTTGATTAAGAGGACAAACTGTGACGCACAACTTTTGTATGGGATGGAAGGGGATGACAAATCCAAATAAATGAATAAATGAAATTTCTGCTCTCCTGAGTGTTGTTTTCCACCTCACTTCCAATGTCAACCGTGTGACTTATGCTCATCTTGCCTTTCCTCTAAGTTAAAGAACTAAAATTCAACCTTTCTTGCAACTGTTATGTTTTAATGGAGACCATACCTGTGTGCAGCCTTTAAGAAATAGAGCTTTGAGTCCACCACAGCCTCTCACCAAAGCTTGAATGCCATCTTTTGTCACTTGGTCACACCATGAGATATTGAGCTGCTCCAGTAGAGGGCACCCTTCACTTGAAAGGTAAAAGGGGGGAAGAGGAAGAAAGCAAACAGAGATGTTAACTCGAAGGATAAAAATCTTGCTTCAAGAACAAGGGAATTTTGTTCCTTGTTGGCCACTTATAAGTCCAGCTACTTATTACTCTAGTTGGAACAACTGGGGTGGGTGGATGAATATAATATAGCAGTCATGTGCAAACGCTGCTTGGAGAAAGGGTCTGGCACGTTTACACATCCCGCACTGTGACTACTCCTTTAAAAGAGTCTGAACAATGATAGAGGCAGAAGAGGGGAAAGAAGAAATAGAAAGCAATGGGGTGACAAGGTGTGTCTTCCAGCTGAATGAACGCTCAGGAAAGATTGGTGTGTGTGTACTTCTGTGGCATCACCACTGCAATGGTTGGTAATCACACCTGGTGACTAACTGGAAAGCCCTCTCTTTCCCTTCTACTACGGGTGGTCACTGGGATGTAAATGACAGGTCATCTTATACCCAGTGTCCCTAGAGCTAGATTAACTGGAAAGAGCCGGAGGCCTCTTCACCAAAGTTCCAACTCTGAGCAGTTCCACCATTGGCCATCATGAGCTGAAGGGAAGGTGTCCATCATAAAACCATGTGGCTTTATGAGGAGTTGAACTCACCTCAGTGCTTTAAGTGACAGGTTGGTTATTGAAGTGCAGGAAGCCAGATCAAGATGCCGGAGTTTGGAGCAGAACTTGCTAAGGCTAGTACACGTACTGGAAAAGAACACACATAGCTTCATTGCTCTATCATTAATTTATTTTGGGGGGAAGCAGAAATAGTTTTGGAATTATGGGTTCTGCCAAATGGAGTGCTCTTAGTACTATAAACCAGAAGGCACTGTTCAGCTATTCCATCTTTCCCTCCTTAATGGTTTTTTTGTGTTAAGAAAAAAGATGGACACAGTGATGGGAAAACACAGGAGGGTTACAAACGGGAGACGTCTGGACCTCTGTTTCGAAGTGCCCCGTGTGGCTCTATGGCATTTTGTCCCTCATTTGAACAGCAGTCTATTTAAGGATCACATGTACCAGTCATTTAAAATACTTTGACAGTGCATGACCCACAGAAGCTGTATTTGCAAGGGTGAAGGTATGGAGGAAAGCAAAAGTTAGTTGCTGGAAAGGAAATGCAAGTTGCTTACCTGTAACTGTAGTTCTTCGAGTGGTCATCTATGCATTCACACATATGGGCTCTGCGCCTGCGCTGAGACCTTGATCGGAACCTCCAATAGCTAAGCGAAACGCTTTTGGGCGGGAACCCCTCCCCACTCCACTGCGCATGTACCCTGGGTTCCCGCCCTTACCTCAGTTCATAGGAGTCCGACATTGTGCTCCCATAAACATGAATATAACAATATTGTCTTAATTGTACCATACTACGTATTTTCACTATCATGAAATAAAGAATAAACATATGTCACCAAGTGGGGTTGGTGGGTGGGTTGTGTGAATGCATAGATGACCACTCGAAGAACTACAGTTACAGGTAAGCAACTGCATTTCTTCATCGTGGTCTCTATGCATCACACATATGGGCGAGTAGCAAGCTGGCATACCTTGGAGGCGGGTTGGTGCATCATGTTAACACCTTAGAGCTCCTTAGGTCAGCGTGTCATCTCAGGACTTCAGAAAGCACTGCTCTTCCGAAGGAGCAGTCCTGACGGGCGTGAGTGTCCAGACTGTAGTGTCTGACAAACGTGGACGGAGTAGACCACGTTGCGGCTTTACAGACATCTGTCAGCGAGACTCCTCTGCTGAATGCAACAGATGTTGCTACAGCCCTGGTTGAGTGGGCTGTCACTGGCTGCTGTAGTTCTAATTTTGATAGGGAGTAGGCAAGATTAATTCTCTCTACAATCCACTTTGATAGTCTTTGGCATGAGACTGGCAGACCTTTAGATGGCTCTCCATAACAAACAAATAACTGCTTAGCCTTCCTAAAACTTTCAGTTCTAGCTTTGTAAAAAGCGAGAGCCCTCCTCACATCAAGTGTATGGAGTGATGCATCGATTGCCGTTGTCGGGTTTGGGAAGAACGCTGGAAGAATGATGTCTTGGGAGACATGAAAATTCGATACCACCTTAGGTAGAAATTAAGGGTCAGTGCGTAAAACGACCTTGTCCCTATGAAAAACTGTAAACGGTGGATCAATTCTGAGAGCTCTAAGCTCGCTTGCACGTCTCGCTGAAGTGATGGCTATCAAGAAAACTGTCTTGAACGATAAGAGTCTTAGGTCAGCTGTAGCCATAGGTTCAAAAGGTTTAGCAGTCAAAGACTGCAAGACTACAGATAAGCTCCACGATGGTATGGTGTCTTTAACGGTCGGTATCATGTTTCTCAACCCCTTTAAGAATGTCTTTGAGAGGGTGTGTGTGAAGGGCGAGTATCCCTCGACACCGTCATGAAAAGCTGCTATCGCCGCTAAATGAACTCTTATTGATGAGAGTTTCAGACCTAGCTGGTAGAGTGATAATAAGTATTCTAGTATTATAGAAATAGGGCATGAGTTTGCTGTCTGATTGTTCTGTGAGGTAAATGTCAGGAATCTCTGCCACTTCTTAGCATAAGATTTCCTCGTCGATGGCTTCTTCAATGCCATCAGTATTTGGTCTACTGTTATATTTATGGTACCGAGGGAGGCGTTGGAATTATCCTCCACGCCGTCATCTTTAGCGTCGATAAGTCTGGGTGCCGAACCTTGCCCCGGTGTCGAGACAAGAGTTTCGGTACCGAAGGAAGCCTGACGTAGTCGTGTCTCGATAGCCGAAGAGCATGCGGAAACCAGGCCTGTCTTGGCCACCATGGCGTTATGAGGATGCAGTCTGAATTGTCCGTCCTGATCTTTGCTAGGACTCTTGTTAATAGAGGGAATGGAGGAAAGATGTACAGAAGATCTCCTTTCCATGTTCTTGTGAAAGCGTCTCCTAGTGAATTTTCTCCTCTTCCAGCTCTGCTGCAGAATCTGGAGCAGACTGCGTTTTCCTCGGTGGCGAAGACGTCGACGGCTGGGTACCCCCAGCATCGAAAGAGGTGTTCCCTGGTACTGCTGTCAAGCTCCCACTCGTGGTCGGTGTGGAAGGATCTGCTGAGTGAGTCCGCGATGACATTGTTCCTCCCTGCGACATGAATCGCCGTAAGGTAAATATTCCTCTTTATACACCAATTCCATATTCTGGTTGCAGATCGAGTCAACGGGTACAATCTGGTTCCACCCTGTCTGTTGATATAACAGACTATGGTGGTGTTGACTGTGGCAATTAAGACACTTCGGTCCACTATCATTTGGGAAAAAGTCCTTATTGCGTTCTCATCCGCTAGAAGTTCCAGGTGGTTGATGTGTTCTCCTCTTAACACGGGTGGCCATCGACCTTGCGCGGTAAGGGAGTTGCAATGAGCTCCCCACCCATCCATGGAGGCATCGGTAGTTATCGTTACCGAGGGCGATGGTCTTTGAAACGGGACGCCCTCTAGTAGGTTTCCCATTGAGTGCCACCATTTCAGAGACGCTCGCACTTGTCTCGGGATAGAAACAAAGGTTCTGTGAGCGTTCCGTTGAAGGTCGAACGTTCTCAAGAACTAGCCTTGCAGAATTCTCATGCGGAGTCTCGCAAACTTGATGACTGCAGTGGTGGCTGCCATTAAACCAAGCAGTCTCTGAATTGTCCAGGCTGAGAGTTTTACTCGACTCTCGATATCGAGGATGAGGTCGTGAAGTGTCTTTGCTCTGGCCACGGGAAGGAAGGCTCTGCCATCCAGGGACGATAAGGTCACCCCTATAAAGTCTATTTTCCTTTGAGGGGTTAGGATGGACTTCTCGTTGACCCAGAGGCCTAACGAGCCCAATAGGTTGAGGGTCGTGGATATATTTTCTTGTAGCGTGGAACTGTTCTCTGCTACCAGCAGCCAATCGTCTAGATACGGGTAGATGAAAATTTGTCTTTGTCGTAGGTGGGCGCAGACAACTGCCATTGTCTTCGTGAAGACCCTCGGCGCCGTCGAGAGTCCGAAAGGCAGGACAGTGAATTGGAATTGTTGAGTTCCAATGGCGAATCGCAGGTAAGCTTGATGCGACTTCCTGATCGATATATGGAAGTAAGCATCCCTCAAATCTACCACCGCGAACCAAAGTCCTTTGTGAAGGAGTTGGAGAACCGAGGAAACCGTTGTCATATGGAATTTCTTGGGGGTTATGTAACTGTTTAAATTCCTTAGGTCCATAATTGGTCGAAGACCCCCATCCTTCTTCGGGATCGTGAAGTAGCGGGAGAAGAATCCCTGGTTGATTTGATGTGGTGGCACAGGAGAAATGGCTCCCTTCGATAGGAGGGTCTGAACCTCGAGTAGTAGAGGAGCGGATGGTGCCATTACTTTCGGTCCCGAAGGAGGGGGAAGGACATTGAATTCGATGGCGTACCCCTCTTTGATGATAGTGAGCACCCAGGAGTCGGTTGTCATTGACTCCCATTGATGGTAATGGGGTGTTAAGCGGTTCATAAAAGGTGGTAGATTTGGAGTACAGGAGTCAAACCCGCTGCTTTTTGTTGAAATCGGGTTGCCGTTTGTCACCTTGGAATCGGCTCTGATAAGGCCTCTTCTTCTGTAATTGATGTTGCTGTTGTCTTGTCTGAGATTGATAGTATGGACGCTGCTGGTATTGCTGAGCAGGTGGTTTTGTCCATCGACGTGGTTTATATTACTGAGGTGGAGCAGTAAAACCCATCTTCTTGGCGGTGGTGCGGGCCTTGTATATTGAGTCAAGGGCATCGTCAGTTTTGGAATTGAAGAGTCCTTCCCCATCGAACGGTAGGCTCTCTATTCTTGTCTTGGTTTCAGTGGTTAGATTAGCAGATCTTAACCACGCGTGCCTTCTTAGGGAAATGGCGCCCATCATGGACTTGGAGTGGCAATCCGTCTGGTGCCTAGCCGTGGACAGTTGTTGCCTGGCTATAGTGGAGGCTTCCGCTTGGAATACTCTAGCTAATTCCCTTTTTTCATCAGGAAGATGGTCGCATAGTGACCCAATCTTTTCCCACAAAAACAATTGGTATCGAGCCATAGTGGCCTCATAGGTGGCAGCTCTGATACCAAGTGATGAGGAAGAGTAGATCTTTCTCCCCGTCACGTCTAGCTTTCTGCCTTCTTTGTCCGTAGGTGCCGAGTGTGTCCTCTGTGAACGGCTTTGTGCAGATTCAACCACTATCGAATTTGGTTTCGGATGTTGAAGCAAAAAATTGGCGTCTTTTTCTTGGATTCTGTACATAGCTTCCAACTTTCTAGAAGTTGGTTGCGTTAATGTCGGGGTCTTCCAAGATAACTGAGCCGTCTGCCTTAGGGTTGGTGGAAGTGGTATCACGACCGCCGTATTAGAGTCTGTATGAAAAACGTCGTATATAGGGTCATCAAGAGGCTCGTCTGGTTTCTGAATATCGAGGCCTAGGGACTGGGCCATCCTCAGCATATGCTCGAAGAATCGGCCCGTATCATCCGATGGAGAGGCCGGGTCAGCGGTGTATACTGCATCTTCAGGCGATGGTGCTGACGGAGGAGTCGAGACGACCGATTCGGAGTCAGATGGGTAGTCCTCCTCTGGAGAGGAAGGCGGAGGAAGTTGAAGCTGTTGCTGCACTGGTTCTAAAGCTCGTTCTTGGAGTGTGGATGCTATCGGTATCGATGGTATCGGGGACACGCAGTCTCGGCGTCGGTGGCTCGGCGTCGGTGAAGAATGGCACGAATGAGGCTGGGTACCTGGAATTTGGACAACTCTAGTAGGAGGTGGTGGCTGGGCGAAATACGCCTCAGTCGGATACTGATATCTTCGCTCATCGGGGAAGTAGTCGCGCGGGCGATAATATTCCCAGTCATAATAGAGCCTAGATCTGTATCCTGAGTGTTGGGATGATCTATCCCAGTCTGATCTAGGTGAGTGGTGCTGCTACATTGCAGTCAATGGTACTGGTGATGGGAGTCGAGGTACTTCGACCACCTTTTCCGGTGCCGTATGCCTCGTAGGGCCTCATGTGGAAGCCACCGATGCGGAGTCCCTTATTTCGCCTTCGGAGAGGCTTGGTAGGTCTTGTTGGCGTGGTACAGTAGCTGTCGGTACCGTAGCCGATATCGAGCGGTGGGTCGGTACCGAGGTGGTTACGGTGGCCGACGGTATCGAGGTGGACGTGCTCGGCTCCAAAGGCCTCGAGGAGGACTTTTCCAGCCTATTTTTCTTTTTCTTTTTCTTCTCCATTTTGGAGGATTTAGGAGTCCGGGCTTTCTTGGCAATTTTTTTTAGCCACGGAGCTCACTAATGACCGTCCTGGCGTGACGGGTATCTTTGCCCTATAGTCCGCCACGGTCTTGTCGGAGATTATGAATGAACACGTTTCAGACTCATGTTCGACCACCGAGGCCTCTTGAATGGCTGGTTTATCCATTGTTTTCTTTGCTGCATCAGTGGCCTTGAACGCCTTCTCCCACAAAATAGAGCGTAGTCTGTCTGCCCTATTCTTGCGGGTCTGTTTAGTAAAGGCCATACAATGATGGCAAGTTTGCACCTTGTGGCCCTCTCCTAAACACAGAACACAAAGGGAATGCCTGTCTGTAGGCGGGAGTTTAGCTTTGCAGCTTACACATTTGCGGAAAGGGGCCTTAACTGCCATACGCCTTGTGGCGGCGATCTAAGATCGCTGAGGAGAATTTAACTATCTAATATATATATATATATATATATATATATATATATATATATATTTAAACAGGAATAGAAACTTGGATATAACGGGGAATAAGATTAGAAGATCTCAAGTCTTCGAAGACGAAGAAAAATAGTAAGTACGGAGGTTGGATCTCTAGCGTCTAGCACAATGGCGGACGAAGAAAAACTGAAGTAAGGATGGGAACCCAGGGTACATGCGCAGTGGAGTGGGGAGGGAGGGGTTCCCGCCCAAAAGCGTTTCGCTTAGCTATTGGAGGTTCCGATCGAGGTCTCAGCGCAGGCGCAGAGCCCATACGTGTGATGCATAGAGACCACGATGAAGAACTGTGCTTTTGACTACTACCCCTGTATTGATGTTTAGTTTTTTAAATACTTAAACGAAGTGTTCACATCACCCCCACACCCTTCCCATGGTGAGATGTGCATGCTTCTGATGCACGAAAAGTCTATGTATCTCCAAAGGAAGGTGATTAAGTTCTATTTTGGAGAAGTGAATAGAACAAGAAGCATGAGAGATTTGGACTTCCTGTTCCTTCTGTGTTCCATATCATCTAAAGCCACTCTCAGTGGACTAGAAATTTGCTTTAAAAATACATTGAGATTGAGAGGATACTGATCAATCTGATTTTTAATTTTTAAAATTATATTAATGTTAAGATGATAGTTACATTAAAAATAATTTGTTTATTAAAATCTAATGACTATATATTGGGGTGTATACACTGGGGGAATTCAGATATATAGTAGTTGGTCTACTCAAGCCATGCGCCATCTGTGCTCAGCCTCTGATCCCCTGCGTATCTGAAATGCACATAGGAGGCCACTGCAGGCTGGGTGCAGGCCACACAATTCACTATGTGAAGATAAAGAAGGGGCTAGTGGGCACGGCATTTTAGGTGAAGCCCACTGACTAATCCCCCCCACCCCACCCCACCCTGTCACTTGACTTACTTTCCCAATCACCCTCAGATGGAACAAGGAATCTACTCATATTTGGATAACTCAGAGGGGGAAAGGCAAAAGGCAAACAGGGATTGGGTTTGGACAACGTGTTAGTCAATGGTTATTTAAATAGTCAACCATTGACTATTGTGTTGTCTGGCGAGCATTTTCCACACCACGGTTAGTTATTTTCCTGAAATAACCAACGCAAATAATCAATGGTATGCAGAGCCGACTATTTGCTCAACCGTTGATCATTGTGTCATGTGGTGGGCTCCATTGACTGTTTCACGTAGCTACAGAGTCGCGAGGCAAGAGCAGCAGAACGCCCTGCCGATCTTGCCCAGCGGGGCTCCGTAGACATGTGTCAGCCATTCTTGGGTGGGGCGCTGCGACTGGCGGCTTCCCTCCCCGAGTTGTCCTTCCATTACTATGCAAAGGATTTCTCCTCTAAAGCTACATGAGAGATGCTTGCAGCTGCTCCGCTTTGCACTTACGAAGTGGAGCCACTGCAAGCATCTTTTGTGTCACTTTCAGGGGTGGGCAGTGGGATGATCCCTCCTGTAGCTTGCTGTTTCAAGCTGTAGGAGAGACCGTTTCACTGCCCACCCCTGAAATCCTTAAGGGTTAAAGTGATGCAAGAGATGCTTCTGCACCACCACCCCTATCCATTTGTGGATATTGGGGTGGCGGAAGGATTTCTTTTACGGCTGTCAAGCTGCAGAACAGATTGTTCCATTCACTCTCCCGTCCCTTCTCCACGACTCTGTGGAGAACAGAGGGTGAAAGCTACGGCAGAGATGCTTGCAGCAGCCCCGCTCTGCAAGTGCAAAGTGGGGTGGCAGCAAGCATCTCTCCCGTAGCTTTAGGTGAGAAATCCTTTGCTTGGGAATGGGAGGACAGCTCGGGGAGGGAAGCCGCCAATCGCGGCGCCCCACTCCACCCACTGAAAGCACATGCACAGCCCAAGAAGGACACGGGGAACTGCTAATTGCGGCGCTCCACCCAAGAAAGGGGGATTCTAATGAGAACCAGCACCGCCATTCAGTGGGAGGGCAGAGAGAGGGTGGGTGTGGGCGGGGGGTCAACTACAATAGTCAACAATGTGTTCAAAGTCAACTCACGGTCAATTACTATCATGTCATGTGGGGAGAACTCCCTACATAGTGATCTGTGGAATTGACTATTAACACATGACATAGTTGACTACGGTGTCATCCGAACCACCCTGAAAAAACGTGATTAACACTGTGACCTTATACATATCTTCTAAGAGGTCAGCCCCACTAATTTCATTGAGGCTTATTCCCAGGTAAATGGGTATCAGATTGTAGCCTTAAAAAGCTAATAAAGTATTCCAGAGCTCTAAGATAAATGCCACTTACGCATCTGTAATCTTGGTGCAGCCGTTTAGATTCAACAGTTCAATATTTCTGCAGTTCTGTGCAAACGTCCTTTATTGCAGAGAAAAAGTAAAACATTTTTCATGACACATACTTTATATCAATGGCATCTGACTTTTAAAAGGTCTCCTTCACACCGGGGGAGGGAGAATGAACAGTTAAAGCTAGTAATGCAGTTTTGAGACTATTTAGAGAGGATATTCTGCTTTTTAACAAAAACAAAACAAAACATCAAACACAAAATATTCGAAAATACTTGGAACGTACTGGCTGCCATCTAGAGAAGCTGCCAGCTAAAGCAGATAGGGCTCCACATACATACATACATACTAAGATGCTTTTCTGTAAAATCTACATTAGCTGACATTGTTCTCCGTTTCCCTGGCGGAGCTTTAACTTCAGATAGGGGCCCAGTTCAGCCATTATCAGTGCCAAACCATGGCTTGACCACTGGGAATATGTTTGTGCATTCTCTCCTCTGGATTCTGGTTAATAGTAAACAAAGTCTAATTATGACATTCATATCAAGAGCAAGAGGACCTGTAGCACATTTCTGATAACCAAGCTGTGCTGCCTAAACTCTGTGTGTGTGGGGTGGGGGTGGGGGTGGTAATGGATGGGGTCTCCTGCATCTCACTCCTCATTGGTAAAATTACCTGCAAATCTATTGTGGGAAGACTGAAGGTGCATATCTACCTCCAATAGATACTGAAGCCATGTCTAGAAACTGAGCATCTGCTGCACAACCTTTAGGAAGTTTCTTTCCATTCTTTCCTTATTCTCCCCCTACTGCTTCCAAATGAAAACCAAAACCAGATCCACTGAAGAAAACTAGCAGGCTGTGCTGAGAGGGAAGCAGGGCCATTCCACCAGCCCTGAAAAATCACCTCCATGTTCTTCCTCCCTCAACTGTCATCTCCAGCAGCCATTCCAGCAGGTTGAGCTAAGGGAGATGAGGCATTGCACCAGACCTGCTGAAAGACTTAATGTTTTTTTTCTTCACTCTCGCCTTATTTCTTTATCCTTGTGTGTCATGTCTTTACAGATTGTAAGCCTGTGGCATGGACTGACTTCTTTTACTGATTATTTGTAAGCTGCTCCAGAAGCTTTTTTGGCTGAGGTGCAGGATAAAAAATACTCTAAATAAATAAACAAATAGTAGAGTAGCCAGGAAAAAAGCAACTTAGGCAAGCCATGGTCATACTAAGTGAGTTTTCAGAGCATTCAGAGATAAGGCCTTATTTATATGCTGCTTGCAGTTATGAGAGTATTGGGGTCCAGTGGTTACATACTATGCTAGCGACAAGCCCTCTAATGGGGCAGGTGTCACTAGACTTGTACATAATCATATCACTCATTATAAGTAAGGGATTGAAAGTTATATTCTTTACTAGAAGCAGCTTGGAAGAAGCCATAGGACAGCAGCAATAATTCCATATGGAAAAAGGTATAACATAAATTGGGATCTGAATCTAATTTAAATCTCAATCCAGACAAAGCATTCTATATTTACTGGACCACAGAAAAGCGGGGACCTGTAACAAAATGTTGCAATGTACCCCCAGCAGCTCCAAGTCAGGTCCTCAGCAAGCCAGAAACAGAAAACTTGCTTGAGTGGGAAGAATCAGAAGGATGGGAAATAGAAAGGAGGCCGTTTTTCTTTTCGTCCCTCCTGAAATGTCCCTGTGTAGCGTAAGGAAAAAGCCTTATAGCATGCATCTTATTGACCGTAAACCTAATTTAAGCTGTTGGGCCCAATTGTCCCCGAGAGGCAAGGGGCAACTACAGGCCAATTGTCTCCCCTCCTCCTCATACAATTGACATGCACAATATTCTGTAGGATCTGGGAGTCATTGCTAATAGCTGCTTGTCAGGCCGTTTTGGGAGGTGTAATTTTTTCTTCTATTAATTTACAAGCGAATACATTCCCCTAACCACTCATGCTCCAGATCTCTGCTGAATATAAAAATAAAATAATTTGTGTTTTTTCAGTGTCAAAATACTTGGCCTCTCTACCTTAATGCGTTGTCTCCCACACCTAGGCATCCACGTAGGCTCAGCTTTCTCAAGAAACCCCCACATCTTTTAGATATATTCTCCACTACACGGCCCTGTAAGAAGAAGACCAGGAAGAGAATTCGATTGATGTGATCTTCTAAAATGATTAGCTTTGCTTAACCCTCCATGCAGCAAACAGCTTTCTCATTTCATTGGTAAAAGCAAAATCTTTCCCTCCTCTCCTACTTGATATTGTTTTTTATGTCCTCCCTTACCTTTGATTTGTGCACTTAAAATTTGTCTCCCTGAACCTTATCTTCTGTTGAATGCCTAGCACCTACTTGGTCCATAAACAGTTGAATATCAGGTCAGTTCACACAACCCCTTGTCTGCTGTTCAGATTCCTCTTTGCTTGTGGTACACTGGCCACTTGAATGTTCCCAGCCCAGGAGTAAATTAGTTTGGCATGCTATCATTCCACCCAACTTGAGGGTTTTTTGTTGTGGTATGCTCTTTCCCAATTTGGGTATGGGAAAGACAGCCCACAGACAATTACCTTGCTTAGCAGAATCTAGGTTGACAAGAACCACCATCAGCATGACAGTAATACATTCTAGGGCCATGGGATTATATTTGGGGACGCTCCAACAGCCGGTTTTCTTCACAGAAAGTTGACTAGAAATTGGATATAAACAATAGGGAAATCTCTCTTTGAAAGCCAATGCCAAAATGTTGCTAGGTCGTATCCGATGGTGTGGATCTTAGTTCTAGGAAGGGGAAATCAACTAATTTGGTGAGGAGCACCAATGAAATAAATTCTGTCACATCATTTGGAGGGAAAATGTCAGTTTAGCGGAGTTCTGCCAGTACATCCCCCCCACCCCAAACCTCTGGGGTTTGTCCTCATAGCAATGGCTATCACAGAGAGAACTGGTTTTATGTCAACAAAAATGGCCCAATGGATTTTGGTGCCAGAGGGAGAAAACCTAAATTTATCCTTACTAAATGGTCACAAAAATATAAACCAAAAAAACTGTCTGTTTGCTGCCCTCAAATCCTACAGCCTGAAGCAGGCCATCACACCATGCCTAAAGGTATATCCCAAAGGTATAATCTACTTTCAAGTATTGATCAATGAACTAATTGTCCAGATCTGCTAAAAGGGGACCATTGCTCCCCCAATTCACAGACAAAACATCTTTCCATTAAGGAATCATGTCTTTGTACATAGATGAGAATGTACACATCAACACAGAGATACATATACACAAAATAGTTCATTATACTTTTAATATTTGAGCCACTGCTACAGCTTTAAAGAGTTCCTGGAGCTAGGAACTAAAAATTAACAATGTTTGTCTCTTGGGAGAGCAGCAAAAGATTATATGGCTTGTTACTAATCTCATGCAGTGCTGTAATTACAGTTTAACTAGAGAAATGCTTTTGCATGGCACTTAATTATACCTCAATGTCCCTTTGGAAATCAAAGAGGTCAATGCGCTGCCAGTTGCTACCATCGAGAGCCAAGACATTCCATGCCTGTATTGAAAGGGAAGAAAATAGAGAAAACAATGTTAAATATATAAATAAATATGGGGAAAACAGAAAGCAGGTAAAGTTTTTGGTCTGATTTAAACTCACATCTAAGCTGCTGCTCCCCACCCCCCACCCTGGTGAGGTGCAGTGCAGACAGTGGAGTACTTTTCATAAGATTCAGCAGACCAATGTGAAAAAGCTCAAATTTTGGTGACAACTGCACTGCTGAGAAAATGCTTAAATCAAGGCATAGTTACCATTTGTTTTGCTGAATATTTAAACCCTCAGTAGAGAACTACTATGAAATTACAGAGAATCCTACACACAGAGCCCTTGACCTTTCCACACTTCCCAAACGCTAAATCCCTTGAATGATCAGTCTCAATGCTGTTTTTTGCAGAAAGGACCATGGTTGTTTGGAGCCACATTATGTTGCTTGGGTTCATATGGTAGCATCCTCTAAAGCCTAAAGTCAAAGTAACAAGCAGACCTAGTTGCAAAAGAAAGGGGAAGAAGCTTTTCTCGAATGCCTTAATTCAATCAACAGACAGAGTATGTACCCGCCCCCACCTTCCAGCTCTTCCAAAAAGACGACTGTATTACTTTGATGGGATTCTCTATACAGTATTTCACACTTTCAAAGAAGATTTTCAAAAATACTAACACTTCCCAACCAAAATGTACCAGAAACACATTTTAATGACACAACTATAACACTTCATTGACCCATATAAAGTATTCAAAATATAGCCGTACTATAGACTGTATGCATGTTTAAGGGATCATGATACTGCCATTTTATTTTCAATCCCTTTCCTATTACTCCTTAGGATGTAGTCTGCCCAACCACAACCCGATGATCACTTTTCTGGGCGGTCACAGATAGATCATATGCTATCAGTGTCAGGGAATAATTTTGGTCCTGCAGTGGGGCTAAGATTTAATTAGAAATAGTCTGGAAGGGTTTGGGCCTATTCGGCCTCTGGAATGTCAAAATCTGTATGAGCTTATCTCTGTTGTTGTTCTCAGAGAAGAGCCAGGGGGAGTTACCCAACTCCCCATCTACCTGCTGGCTTCAGGCTTGGAAAGAAGCAGCTTTCGGTGAGAACCTGACAGAGAAAGGGTGGGGGTTTGCAGAAGGATCATCCAGATTGATGCATCATCCTGGTAGGCTGAGCAGTGCCACCCTGTTTGGACAGGGGTCTTGCTGAAAGGCCAAAAGCCCTTGTCTGTCAAGTGGTCTGGAGGAGGCCTGCACCTCCCTTTTTAAGCTGATGCACAGGCTTTTGCTAGGAACATTTTGTGTGCATTGCCTCAAACTCCTCCATTTGGATCCATCACCGTCTGGGCCTCTAGGTGCACTCTGCACATGGTCTCTCCTAATTGGAATTTTGGATTACTAAAGACTTGTCATGAAAAGTTCTGTGAGGCTTTTCATACACTTTGCTGTGGATTGTGTGACTTTGTTTATCGTCAGCTCAGTGTAGTGGCAGACTGGGTTTGATCTCGGTCGAGTTGCCTGTGCAAAAGCAGTGGCACAGAGCTCCTTGCGTCTGGGTTTACTCTTCCCTGGATCTTGTTTAGGCCTTGACCATGTTGCCTGGAGTTACCAAGGTATGTTCTGAGCTCTCTTTGGGTGTTTGTTAGGCCTTTCAAGAATATGCCCCTTTGATTGCCAGAGGGATCATGCCAGGAATCATTCCCCTCCCTTGTCTGGGTATGGAACCATGCATGGATTGACCTTCCCTTGTGTTCAGAACAGTGCAGATGGCAATGGGGAAACCACGTTGATGGGGATCTCATCACGGTAGTAGTGATTAGCTTTTGACTGTTCTGGAATTTTTTGGAGCCTATAGCTACTGACCATCAGCTATATGAATTCTATTAAGTTTTTGCCGTGAGATTTCCTGCAATAAAGAAGTTTCACTGATTTGGGTGTCTCTGTCACTTTGCCAGAATGCATGCTTGCCTAAGGGACTGGGAAACCTGACCATCAGTGTATATGTGGCTAGAATACTTGGTGCCAATGTTCATGAGTGTGACTATGGACACCCACTAACAATGTGCTGGAGAAGCAAACCAATGAATGCAAAATCACATTCTCCACCTTGATTATCACAGATTATGACAACTGTTACCTCCTTCCTCTCACTTCATGCACGACATATTTAAACTGCCCCCCTCAAAATACTCTCTCTTAAGGAGCTTTCCCCAATCTGCTGTCCTCCAGATGTTTTAGATTACAGCACAAAGGATTCCTGGCCATTGGCCATGCTGGCTAGAGCTGCTTAGAGGTGAAGTCAAAAACATCTGGAGGGCACCAGGTTGGGGAAGGCTGCTCTTATACTTATCAGCTGCATTTTGAGTGAAAAGTCTTAAACCACGAGGGCATGCAGAGAGATGTTCTCAATGGTTGATCTTTAACTTTATAATTCCCTCACTCATGAGGTCCACCAAAGCTTGAGCCTGAGCATCTTACATAAGATTTTTCTTTCAGGCCAAGCACTTAATGCTTGGAGCCAAGTATCACAATGTATTTTTAATGAGGGTTAACTATATGCAGCATTATTTTTTAACCTAGTACAGGGGTGCACAACTTACGGCCCTCAGATGGCCGTAGCGTAGCACATGAAGCTGTGGGGGCCCTGCCCAGAGTTTTTCTTGTTAGTGCTACCACTAGCTAGGGAAAGCCTTCCCTTATCTCTGCCTTTTCCTGGGATTTCCTTTGCTATTGATAGCAGGGAAAGCCCATCCCTTATCTTCAATCTTTCCTGACTGATAAAGGAACTGATTTCCTTGTTAGTGCCATTGTTAGGAAGAGAAAGCCATGTCTGGGGATGAGGGTGGGGGAAAGTGTGTATGTGTATGTATGTGGGGGGAATGGGAAAGAGTGTGTGCGTGTGTATGTGCATGCATATATGTGTGTTAATACATGTGCACATAAATGAGTGTGACTGCATTTTGTGTGTGTACACACACATGCATGCACATGTACAGTCCCTGGCACCCAATTTAGCTCTTGAGGCCAAAAGGGTCGGGCATTCCTGATCCAGGATTATTTTATAATTAAACCTTTTCCATAACAGCAGTCATTTTATTTAAGTTGTAATTTAACCTGAATCTTTGAAGATATGGAAAGTTTTATCAAAGTGCCCATCAGAATGAGAGGTTGTATTTATTTATCTCATAGAAGTGAGTAACTTCCACCTGTGGGAGCAAAATCTGCAGCTCTCCAGACTAAGGTTTCCCTCCTCTTTTAATAGTCTTCCTAACTGCAGCCTTTTAACATCTTTCACAGAAGTCTGTCGATTCTACCAAGGCCTATAGGAAAAAGAGGGCAGAAAAGAACTACGAGCAATAAGGCAAGATGTTATTTTTGTGTGTGGGGGGGAGTGGAACAGATTTGTATATTCTGTATGTTTGGAACCTCAATTCAGAATTTAGGAGAGGAGGGTACAACAACTGTAAGTCCAGCTTTTCCATAACCACGAGACATGTCAGTGTGTGTGTGTGTTTGTCTCAGAGTGCAAAAGAATTATATTTGACATAGCTTCTAATATTTGCATTAAGAACCTCTTTTCTTGCTCTTGCTTTTTACCCCATCACTGAGGTTGGGACATTTTGCATATGCGTGCACCCGCATGCACACATAAGCCAAGGGCGCATGCACACACAAGCCTATTTTAAAACTAAAAGCAACCTCATCCATAGGGGAGTAGCAGCTTTTGGTACTAATTCAAAAAGATAACTGTGGAGGGGATGGAGGAGATTGCATTCATGTTGAACTACTGCATGAAGCTGTCACTTTCCTGGCTTTGAGACAAGATGGCAAACTGGAAATGCCCAAGAGACAAGCAGTTAAACCTTACCAGTACTGGTATGCAAACATTCTTACCCTGGAGACCTGAGCGCAACGGCATAGGGTGACCACATCCAGGAAGGAGAATATTCTGTTAACAAATACACATATACAAATAACTAAATGTTGGAACTTTTGCACAGGGGTTTCCTCCCAAACTGTTAGCAACAACCGATTAAAAGCAAAGGATCACAAGAGTTGGTCTAGCAACCTACTTTACAAATAACCAAGTCACTTCCTTGTTTAACATAATCCAATTGAATTCTACTGCACTATTATTTAATTATTCAGAAGTTTATATCCTGTTCTTCCAGTAACTGTGCACCACTCAGAGCAGCAAACAATGTAAAAATACAATACGTATAAAACAATACATTCAGTAAATAAAATAGAGGCAATAAAAATAAAGAGATACCATAGATAAAATAACCTTTATAATAACTTATATTACACAACATGTTTGATATTTATAAACTCAAAAGTACTTGACTCTTATTTAGAAACCTAGAGATAGACCAAATGGTGACACATTTTGTTAAAAATGAAATTAAATAAAAACTATATTGTACAACAAAACTAACACAAAACACACATAGCAACAATAGAATACAAAATAAGTTTGTAAATGTAGTTAGGGTTATAGTGCAGTACTGCTAAATGGGAAGAGACAGAAAAGGAGACTCTGGTCCAGTGGTTCCCAATTAGCTAAGTACTGTGGACCCCTTGTTTTCCAAATGCCAAGCCATGGACCCCCTACTTTTGAAAAAAAATGTTATCTCTATGGTAGTTACTTGTGCGAAGCAATTTTTTGGAGAAAATAAGGAGTAGCCCCTAATAAGCAAAGGATTTTAGGTATACTAAAAAAGAGACCATAAATTTTGTGATATTTGTGATATTATCACACAAAAATGACAATGATTTAGTTAGGAATATAAAGACAACTTTTTACTAACGTCTAGTTTACAATTGAACAAATTATGACATGTCTAGCAGCTATTAAACCTAAATGTGATGGGAGAAATCATGCTTCTTTTTGTCCCAAACAATCCCTTCCACATCTGGTTCAATATTTCCTACTTTTAATCTCAAATCTGGATCAACATTGAGCCGATTTCTATGCTTGTTCTTCATATAACAAAATGTCGAAAACGTTTGTTCACAAAGATATGTGGAACAAAAGGGAACTAGATGTTTCAGAGCTTTTTCACCTAACTTCTTATAATCAGGAAAAACCTTCACCCAGAATTGGTCTAGTCTATATTTTTTGAAAAATGATTTCAATGAACCATCACAAGTCAAGTCAACAAGTGCATCTTGCTCTTCCGCAGATAGAGTTATTAGTGGTACATCACCACATTCAAAAGGATTCCTTATCCATGAGTTTTCAGGATTAGGTGCAGGGAAGTAATCTCCGAAGCTAGTCGCTAAATCACGCAGGTGCTCAGTGATGTTATATTTTACTTCTGGTAGGAATTCGTTGTCAGTGGACTCCAGAAACGAATGGTGAATATGTGAATGGTGCCACAGACCCCCTGGGTGGGTTACGTGGACCCCCTGGGATCCGCGGACCACCAATTGGGAACCACTGCTCTAGTCTATATTCATGGCCCTGAAGGTTTGAGAAGGAGCCTTCACTCCTGCCTTTATAATCAGATAATACCATGATGCAATTAAACGATAGTGCTCCTTTTAAAAGGCCCAGAGGCCAAATCTGACCATCATGAGGTCCCACACAAGGTCATGCCCCTTCCCCTGGTTCCACTCACTTTCCTCCAAAACCCGATTGTTGGGTATTTCCCATCTTTTGTGCAGTTCCCCACTCTAAAAAGTTGAAATGCCTTTCCTAAGGCTCAGTTACTGGTAATAAAAGCTTTAAGCGAACATATTAAGGATTATTTGTTGGCCATTTTGTATTTGTGGCCTCGTCCCATTGCCTTTGGCCCCACCCACCTCTTGGATGTGGCACCTGAGAGTTTCTCCAAAACTGAATCCAGTCCTCAGGCTGAAAGAGGTTCCTCACCTCTGACTTAGATCTTGGCTTTGTAGAATATCTGGTATCAGCAATGAGCTATGTAGGACACTAAAACCTTACCCCAACCATGGGAAAACTCATTCGGCTCTCCCTTAGCTTCAGGATTTTTAGCAGGCATTACTCAAACATTAACAAACCTATCTATATAGCAGAAGACGAGTGCTATATACTTTTGTTTTAGGTGAAAGTGGAGATTTTCAGGAAGATAAGTATGTACCAAGCATCACATTCTGCACTTTTTCTTGCATGCCTGCATATAAACAGCCCTTCCCTTAGTTTCCATAGCATATTAAGAGATTTTTGCTTTCTGGCTGCTAAAAAGCGCAACTACAACACTTTTGTAACCTGAAGTAACTAGCTCATACACGCCAGTTCCTTTTGAATATAGTTATGCCTGGGATTTCCCCTTCTATTCTTCCTAAATGCACTTCAGTGCTGGAAAGTTATGCTATATTTAACCCTTAGAAATGCTCTGACAAGCAAGGAAACTGAAAAGGCAACAAGGATGCTCTCTAGCAGTAAATTTGAATGTAACCCGTTTCTCCAGGTGGGCATGAATGATAGGGTTAACTTTCACTGTAGCTTCCAGGCATAGACAGAGTTCTCTGTTGGTTAAGAAACCCCTGAAAATTTTCCAAGAATAGGAGCACTTCCAGGACTAAAAACAGCACTGAAAGCTGACTAAAAGCTCAGTACGAATACAGAGTCAGAGCGGCTTAGAAACTCTCCAGCCATTGTTTAGTTACATGACCCAGAGGGGCAATGAGTAGATAATGCAACTTCTCTTTGTCAGCCTGAACCAGAGAGAGTAAGGTTAGAATGAAGACAGCATTCTTAAGCGTCTAGGTTTAAAACTGATTCCAGAACTTCACATATCTCTTGGACCTGGCCAAATCATTATACATTCACATCAGTCCTTTTTTTTTCTTTTTCAAAATATTCTCCACTCATCCTTTCCCCAAAGTTCCTTTCATATTGCCTGAAAGTTAGTTAAGAGAAAGTCAGCACTGAGAGTTAATGAAGATACAAAATAAGGGAGGTAATTATATTTTTGTTAGGTCTGCTTCTTGACGTGAACTGTAGGCAACCTTTTGATTTACATAGGATTCTTTATCAGGATGAATAGAGAAGTAGCTAAGATGGACTAGGTTTTAGTCATACTTAATATTAAGCTATAATCAAGCTATAATCAGGTTAATTTAAATTAGTGTTTTTTAACATATTGAACAGTTTGGAATCAACATATCCTCTCTTTTGCTCCATCGTGACTGTCTAGCTCAGGGGTGGACAACTTGTAGCCCTCCAAATGTTTTGGGAGCATTCCATTGTCACGTATGGGACATTTATACTCAAGTTCAGGACAAAGAATCTTTTGCATATACTATTAATCTTTAAAGTGAAACAATTTATTTTGCAGCATATGAATACAATGGTCATTACTAGCAGAACAGGGTTAGTAACTTTAAATTCAGCAAGAAACAATTATCTTAGATACTATTAATATTGTGTCACGTATGGGACACAAGAATTTCCATCTTCGTGCACATGGTTATCTTCAATTAAATATTTCTGTGAACTGTGAACTTGAAACTAATTCAACTTTTTTCTGATAATTCCTGAGATATCACCTCACATTTATATCCATGTTAGACTCAATTTTTACATTTTAGCTCAGTCAAAAAAATGTTTTTTTGATGTCACGTATGGGACATTCTTTGTCACGTATGGGACACTGTCTGCACTACAATATAAAAAACTCACTTAGGACTACTAAATATGAATTACTAAATTAATTTAAGACACTAGCATCAACAAATAATGTAGTTAGAGCATTTAAGCATTGATATTTGAAAAGTTCCTTTACATTAGAATAATTCTGAAAATTTATACATGGTGCAGCGACGAGAGTTCAAAGCCACAGTTGGTGGGTCCTTAAAGGAGTATATAATACAATCAGGAGAGTGGGCCACTTATAATGATGTTTGTTGGCAGGAACCATTACACTCACTTTAACTCCATCCATGCCACAGACTTCCATAACACTGCCTGGGTAGGCCACCTTATTATAACTAAAGAAGCACCAAGCACCTATATTGAGTTTCACATTTGAAGTAGGCCTAGTAACAGGAACAGATTCTTCACTCTCCAGGGCATGGTGTTAGAAGGAAATTAGACCGTTTGGTTTAGCCTGCACAATATGATATGATGCTATCCCAGGCACAGTGATAGTTCCTTCCCAAGGCTTGTCTTTCTCTTCTTGGGAATGTATTTCACTCTGGGAAATGTACAGAGTGCATGTTGAGGGAGCAAGTTAATTTGCTAACTGTGCAAACTCCACTGCATTCTGTACGACACTGACATTGCCTTGGCTCATGGCCTTTTGTCGTACAAGCCTTTTCACATTGCCTCCCACACCATCAACTATCCCTTTGCCATGTGAGGTGGCAAAATATTTCCAACTGAACTTTCTTTGGTATTTTTTTGCTAGAAGCTTCAGCACGTGCACCATGTATTTGTTCTTGAACTCGGATGCAGGTCCATCGCTCCAATTGATGTCCTGAGTAACACCAGTTTCTTCACTCATTATCTCATAAAGTTTCTTCAGTATTACATACACAGTGTGTTTGTCCTTCTGTGTTATATCTGAGCACAAGAGGAAGGTTCTACAAGATCCATTTAAGAAGACAGCTGCAGTGAAAAGCGTTACACTTGCTTGAGACCAAAGGGCACTCTGAATCTCGTTCCGATACTCACAGCTATAAGACATAGCAAAATCAATTTGCAGCACTCTTGCAGCACTCTTACATTTTCCAGTTTTTGATCACTTAAGAAAGCATTTGCTTGTATTCTTTTTATGTGAACATGACCCAGAAAGTTTTCATAACTTGAAACAATATCTTCGTGTAATTCACCAGCACAACTATCTTTCATGCTTAACACTAGTCTTCCATCAGCATCCTTTTCCCACTGCTTCCATGTGACGTGCTTTGCTGGCTCTTCAGGAATGGAATATTTTTTCCACTGGAACATTTTTCACATGTATTTAGTTTTTTCTTGTGTGCTCTCTGCAACCTCCTTCAAACTCTTTCATACGTCTTCCTCTGCAACTTCTCTCTGCTACTCATAGACATATTTTTCTTTCTTCTCAGTTCTTTTAACCTTTCATTTTCCTTTTTTTGAAATTCTGGATCCTCCATCTTCTTCTTTAGTCTCATTTTCTTCATTCTTTCAGCACTAGTGCTCTTTTTTTCAGTTGACACATTCATTGTGCATTAACTGCATAATAAGTGTCACGTATGGGACAATAAATAAACGGACGTATAAACTGTTTAAAATACAAAATTAACATTAAGAAAGTATTTCATTGTGGACAACATTATCTTTGTTTTAAATCTGCTTTACTACAATAATGCTACAAATAACATATATAACCTAAAAAGTGCACTTTTTCATGTCACGTATGGGACAGCAAAACTATATGCATAATTAGCTATATATCTGCTAATAAACACACAGTTTCTAATGTTTTAACATGTAGGCCGCTACTTTAGGACCTTACCTTTGCTATCAGAATGAAAACAACACTTAATTCACTGTACAATACAATGCTAACACTTAATCAAATGTAACCTCATTTAGCATGTGACTGATCTTGACAATGGTAGCCATTTTGAAAACCAGGTTGTGCAATAATAATAGCAAAAAAAAAAAAACTTTCATCATCAAAATACCCTCTTTCCACTATATATAACTAATACAATACAAAATATTAACTAATTTTTCATTTTGAAATTTCATGTGTTTTGTCCCTGTTTCAGTGGAATGCTCCTTTGGCCTACAACTCCCATTAGCCCTCGTCAGCATAACAATGTGAGGGAACTGTACCCCCAAAAGTTCTGAAGGGCTACAAGTTGCCCACCTCTGAGCTAGATTGAGAGCACACTGAGTTTATAAACTGTATGGTTCCCAAATCAGAACTGTATAGGCGCACTCGCAGGCCTTATGTAAACCTCCCTCCCTGAAGCAATAGCAATCCTGAAGATAAGGTTATAGTTGTGGGTTGTATACCATGAGGTTTAAAAGGTTTCTATGCACTTTTTCTCTTTCTGGCTCTTTAGAAACCTATCCCTCCCTTCCCCACATCATACAGCACTCCGGTTTAGGTTGGGAAGCCTGCCCTGAACTTCGACTCTTTAGCACTTTATAACCCAACATCCAAAGGTTTCAGGAGTGTGAAAAGGAAAAGAAAAAAAGCCCCTTTCCCCTTCCTGAAACCTTTACCTCTCTGCAAGCCCTCCTGTATCAGTTTAACAGCCATGGCATCCCCCAGAGAAACCTAGGAAATGTTTGATGAGGTTCAAAAAACTGAGTTACTTCTCAGGGATCCCAGGGATTTCTGGGACAAGGGAACAATTCTCCATTTAGTTTAAGTCTGTAGTGTGGATATACTGTACCTCCACATCTGTTCCTCAAATGTGGACTTGCTTCTACAGCAAAGTTCAAGTATGAGCATCTTTTAGACATGTTGCTAGACATTTATATCTGGGAAGCAATTACGTGTCATGGGGGAATAATTGTATTATTTGGGGATCCATTTAATTCTTAACATTTTGTTATTGAAAGGGAATCTCAGACACAGCAGGCTGTAGAAGCTCCAATAAATAAATATATTGAATCCCCTGTATTATAGTATAATTTGTTTAATAAAGCTTCCAGGGAGAAGGTGGGCTTAAAGGTTGGAGGGTAAAATTAACTCCTCACCCACCCAAATGAATCAGTGGCAAAAATCCCTAAATTCTTGTTTCAGTGGTGGCTTCCTCTTGAACCTTGTTCCTCTGCAAAAATAAATATGACAGCTATTTTTGTAATTACTCACAAATATATTTCATTGATACATACAAACATTCTAAACAAAATCCCATCTCTACGATGTATGCATGTGCGTGTGTGTGAGATAGATCTTCATCAGCAACACAGAGGCTGCCTTCCTGTTTGTCCAGCTCTGTTTTTAAGACTAATACGATTACAATCCCTTGTATGTTTAATTAACCTTCTGACCTCTGATGCGTAATGACTCTATTTAAATAGCTCACTTTCGGAGAGGGTGGAATATACCGCAGTTCTGAAGGTGAGAGAGGGACTGAAAAGATCAGCTTGATTCCAAGGTGGCCCCAACCCAAAGAAGTGAGGGAGCGTTAGAACGCTCTGCTTTGCTCCTGTGCCTGCAGTTAAAGATCGACTGGTGTACGAGTCTGGGACACTCAAGAGATCCTTGGTAAAACAAGAGCCCAAGTCTATCTGCAGAAGAATCAATATTAGAGAGGAATGGGATACGATATTTTCATAAGGGCTGTCAACTACCTCATTTTTTAAATCAACCATCTAGTTGATAACCAACTAATAGGTTGACAAAAATGTAATAAACGGACATGCATAGATCATTAAAGAATGTGCTTTTTGAGAATTTGGAAGGAAAATTCAGGTTTTTTGGGTTTTTTTTACAAGTGTGAAATGTTGTAACATAATTTAATAAAAGATACAAACCATTGTTAGAAGGAGAAGCAATTTAATATTTTCTTTTTCATCTAATTTGGGAAAATGGGATATTTTCCATTAAACATAAAATCACATTGTAGAAGATCTAGACATAAACCATGTATTTAGACATGTGCTGCAATTTTTAGCTGCTAACCTTTAGATTCTTAGCAAAGGTATTTCTCCTGCTCTCTCACACAGGAGGGGATCCCTCTTCAGAGATGGTGCCTACTGTGACACATGTGTGCATCACCTAAAACAAAGAAAATTCCTTTTTCTTCAGAACTATTGTTTTATTTATACGAAAACTGCACATTTAACCAATGAACTGATTAATTTGCAGTGCATACTTATGAATTCAACGGGTCATACTCCCAAGTAAGCAGGTACAGGAGTGCAGCATTAATCAATTAAAATGGATTGAACTGAGTGACAGCCTTACTTGACCCAGATTTCGAGCTGATGGACACAATGATGTTACAAGGTAGATTCCAAGGTATCCCATCGAAAGATAGACTATGTATATGTGGCAACCCTGAAATAGAAGATTTAGCCCACTATTTACTTGAATGTTGTTTATATTCAAAATGTAGAGAACACTTATCTATCTATGTTTTTAATACGCATGAGAGATTGGACAGGGAAGGATAAATTGTCCTTTCTCTTACATGGTTCTAATTATTTTGTGACCCAGAGGGTTGCTCTCTTCGCTCTTAAAGCAGCCAGCATAAGGAAAAAAGAATTAGAAAAAATGAATTAATAGTTTTTATTAAATGTTGTAATATACAAGGGGTCTTATTAACTGTCAGTCATATATAAATATCATATATGAACTGTATATTGTTTTAAAATTTTAAATCATAAATTTTAAGTAATGTCTGTTTGTTCTTAATGATTATGTGATTTTTTGAAATGGTCGGAAGACTTATTCAATAAAGGTATTCATTCAACTAAGCATACTTCAAGGCTGTATTGTGTTAGGCCTGGTTTGCATGTTACCTTCAGCAATGTGCTGCGATCAGAATTACTCCCGCAACCACTCCAAGCAAATTGTCTATCTTCCACCCATGTGGTTTAGGCGGATTGTGTGGTTATGTTCCGGCTGATGATGCTCATTCCATTAGGCATGTCACCAGTGAAGTACATAACCAAACAGTCCAGCCTAATCATGTGGACAGAAGATTTACACATTGCCCAGAGTGTGCAACCACAAACACACCTCTGAAGGTAATATGTAAACCAGGCTAACCATCAATGAAATGAAAAAACTCATATAGCTTTGGATATAAATTGGAAAGGAAACACTTACTTAACTGATCAGAGTAATAGAGTCAGTACCCTATGTATACCAGTTGCTGGGGTACATGAGTGGGAAGGTGCTCTTGCGCTCATGTCCTACTTGTGGGTTCCTGGTCAACAGCTGGTTGGCCACTGTGTGAACAGAATGCTGGACTAGATATTCTGATCCAGCATTGCTCTTCTTACGTTCTTATAAGATCTAGCCTTTGAGGAAGATGGAGAAAGGTGTAGTCAGACAGAAGCAGCAGTGTCGCAAACCACAGCTGTTCTGGCCACCACAGGGTTACATGGGGTGCTGTCTTCCTCTATCTTGTTTACAACGCGTGTGATGGGAGGAAAGGGGGGCGGGAATTTATTTTATTTATTTATTTATTTATTTATTACATTTCTATACCGCCCAATAGCCGAAGCTCTCTGGGCGGTTCACAAAAATTAAAATCATAGTAAGACAATCAACAGGTTAAAAGCACAAATACACAATACAATATAAAAAGCACAACCAGAATAAAAACCACGCAGCAAAATTGATATAAAATTAAAATACAGAGTTAAAACAGTAAAATTTAAATTTAAGTTAAAATTAAGTGTTAAAATACTGGGAGAATAAAAAGGTCTTCAGCTGGCGACAAAAGGAGTACAGTGTAGGCGCCAGGCGCACCTCTCTGGGGAGCTCATTCCACAACCGGGGTGCCACAGCGGAGAAAGCCCTCCTCCTAGTAGCCACCTGCCTCACTTTCTTCGGCAGGGGCTCACGGAGAAGGGCCCCTGAAGGTGATCTTAAGGTCCGAGCAGGTACATATGGGAGGAGGCGTTCCTTCAAATAACATAGCCCCAAACCGTTTAGGGCTTTAAATGTCAATACCAGCACTTTGAATCAGGCCCGGACCTGGACTGGCAGCCAATGAAGCTGCAAAAGGACTGGCGTGATGTGATCTCGCCGGCCAGTCCCTGTTAGTAAACGGGCTGCCCTGTTTTGTACCAGCTGAAGCTTCCGGACCGTTTTCAAAGGCAGCCCCACGTATAACGCATTGCAGTAATCCAAACGAGAGGTTATCAGAGCATGGATAACTGTAGCTAAGCTATTTCTGTCCAGATAAGGGTGCAGCTGGCATATCAGCCTAAGCTGGTAAAAGGTGCTCTTTGCCACTGAGTTCACCTGTGCCTCAAGTGACAGTTCTGGATCCAAGAGCACCCCCAAACTACGGACCCGATCCTTTAGGGGAATGCAACCCCGTCCAGGACAGGGCAAACATCACCTTGCCGGATAGATGAACCGCCCACTAACAGTACCTCCATCTTGTCTGGATTGAGTCTCAGTTTGTTAGCCCTCATCCAGTCCATTACCGTGCCTAGGCACTGGTTCAGAACAGTCACTGCCTCACCTGGATTTGATGAAAAGGAAAGGTAGAGCTGGGTATCATCCGCATATTGATGACACCTCAGTCCACATCTCCGGATAACCTCCCCCAGCGGCTTCATGTATATGTTAAACAGCATAGGGGATAAGATAGAGCCCTGCGGAACCCCATGGCTTAGGAGCGACGGCACAGAGCAATAATCCCCCAGCACCACCTTCTGGAATCGGCCATCCAAGTAGGAGCGGAGCCACTGCAGCGCAGTACCTCCAACTCCCAGCTCAGACAACCTATCCAGAAGGATACCATGGTCGATGGTATCGAAGGCCGCTGAGAGGTCCAGGAGAACCAACAGGGTCGCACTCCCCCTGTCTCTCTCCCGACAGAGGTCATCCCACAGGGCTACCAAGGCAGTTTCCGTTCCAAAACCAGGCCTGAAACCCGATTGAAATGGATCTAGATAATCCGTTTCATTCAAGAGTGCCTGGTGTTGTCCTGCAACCACCCGCTCAAGCACCTTGCCCAGGAAGGGGATATTAGCCACCGGCCTGTAGTTGTTAACATCCTCCGGGTCCAGGTTAGGCTTCTTCAGGCGTGGTCTAATTGCCGCCTCTTTTAAAGAGGCCGGGACCACTCCCTCTCTCAAGGAGGCATTTACAACCTCCTGGACCCAGCTGGCAATCCCCTCCTTATTTGATGTAATGAACCAAGAGGGGCAAGGGGCAAGCACACAGGTGGTTGACCTGACTTGGCCAAGCACCTTGTCCACATCCTCGGGCCTCACTAACTGAAAGTCATCCAATAAAGCTGAACCGGACGGCGCTCTGAACGCCTCTACTAGTGGAGCTGCACTAAGTGTGGTGTCCAATTCATGACGAATCTGAGCGACTTTATCTTCAAAGTGCCGTGCAAACTCGTCACAGCGTGCTACCGAGGGTTCAACTATCTCACGCCCTGGCCCAGAGTGTAACAGGCCACGAACCACTCGGAGCATAGTTAAGATCACCTCCCCAAATGAGGAGCAAGCTGTCACCCATTGAATCTGGATCTTGACCTGCCCTGCTGAAGATACTGCATTTTGAGTTTAGACTTGTAGTAAAAATGTCTATAATGAGGTTGTCCCACATCTTGAACAGGTTTGACATGATGGCTGGTCAGAGCACCAATTCATGAGGTGAGGTTCCAGTTCTGCTTAGTGAATGCACTTGTGTGTTTGACATGCCTGTGAGATGAATGGTGACAGAAACAATGTGACTGGATATGCACCAGTCCCAGAAGTTTAGGGTGTAATATAGGAGGGATAGACTTTGTTCCCCCTTTCAAATCGATATAAAAAAATGACTGTGGTCTTGTCTGTGAGGATCTGGAATGAGTGGCTTGAGTGCCCGTTGGAAGGCTTTTGGAACTACTAGCAGTTCCAGCTGATAGGACCACCAGCCATGGATTCTAAGCAAACCACAATCAATCCCTCAACCAGAAAGAGACACGGCTGTAGTAATGGTTATTTAATGGTGGAAAGGCTGGAAAAACAGTCCTGCTGTGAGATTTGTCAGGCAAAGGAGGGCCATACCTTCCCATATATGTCTGGTAAGGTTCAGATGACAAGTCTAGAGTCCCTCTCTGTGTTGAAAGCCTGGAGGAACCAGGACCGCATTGACCTCATGTACCAAGAGGACACAGCTGGGCTGCAGCAATGAGGCTGAGGAGATATTGGGATTGAGGACAGGATCCTACGTTCTGTACAAGATGTCTCAGCAAGTCCATTCTGTCTGCGCGTATATAGGCGTGGGCTTGGGTGGAGTCAAGAAGTGCCCCCATGAATTGTTGCATTTGAGAAAGGATGAGACAGGAATTCTGTTTGTTGAGTTATAGGCCCAGGGATTTGAGAAGGTCCAAGGCTATGTTGACAGGAACAACAAAGAGCCAATCATCTATGTATTGGTATACAACTATTCCTTGTAGTTGCAAGTGTGGAGATACTACTGCCATGCACTTCATAAAGACCCTCAGTGCTGTGGCCAGACTGAATGAGAGGACCTTGAACTGGAAAAATTTGTTGCACAGGGCAAACCTTAGGAATTGGTGTGAGGCAGGATGGATGGAAATATGAAAGTAAGGACTGTGGAGATCTATTGCAGCAAACCAGTTCCCATGACTCAGAAGAAGGATGGAAGAGAGATAAGCCATTCTGAACTTCCTATGTCAGATGCAGCAGTTGACATCTTGAAGATCAAGTATAGGCCAAAGACCTCAGCCTTTTTGGGGGATGGTGAAGTACCTGGAGAAAACAACAACAGTGAGCTTTTGAGCAGGGGCACTTCTCTCTAGAGCCCCTTTGTCCAAAACTGTGGCGATCTCTTTGCTGAGTACTTCCTTTGGGAGAGATTTTTCCAAATCAATGGAGTAATCAGGAACAATGATGGAAAGCACCCAGGTGTTGGTTGTGATGTACTCCCATATAGGAAGAAAAGATCTGAGCCTATCAGGGAAGTGCTGGATCAATGTTCAGGCTCATCCATAAATTGACATTTGGACTGCTTGGGGGTTTGCCCTATGTGTTTGCCACAGAAGGATCATCTTGATTGAAAAGATGTATATGAGCTTGGAGGGTGGTTCTGTGCTGACCCTTGGTGTTGTCAATAAGGGCATGCACAGTTTGTGAAGGTAGAAGAGGATTGGAATTCAATTCCCATCTTGTGGGTGGGATTTTTTCATCTTATGGACAGGGACCAAAGTCCCATCCATAGATGCACTGAAAAGTCCTTCTCTGTCAAATGGGAGACTTCCACCCTGGATCTCACCTCTTGGTTAATCCCTGCTGTTCTAAGCCTTAGTGATATGGCAGCGGTCATAGCCTTGGAACTGCAATCAGCCATATGTTGGGCGATACTGACTTGTGAGCTTCAGCTTGAAATATCATTGCTTGTTTTTTCACATCTTCCAGGAGACAGTCAAAAAGGTCACCACAAAGGCAGGTTGCTTACTGTAGTTCTTCGAGTGGTCATCTGTGCATTCACACATATGGGCTTTGCACCTGTGCAGAGCTAGTTCCGGAGACTTCACAAGCTGAGAACGTTTTTTAGGTGGGAACCCCTCCCCCACCATCCACTGAGCATGCTCAGGGGTTCCCGCCCAAATTCTCCAGTTCCGAGACCGCAAAAGTCCCACTGAGGAGATTAAACACTACGCGCCAGATTGACACTGTAGTGGGGACGGTGGGTGGGTTGTGTGAATGGACAGATGACCACTCAAAGAACTACAGTCACAGGTAAGCAACCTGTCTTTCTTCTTCGTGGTCTCTGTGCATCACACATATGGGCGAATAACAAGCAGACTTACCGGAGGAGGGTGGTGTCAAGCTGGGATGTTACAGGATGGAAGAAAGGACGGCCCGTCCGAAGGCACAATCTTTCCAAGCCCTGAGATCCAGATGATAATGCCAGACAAATGTCAATGGAGTGGACCATGTAGCTGCCTTGCAGAGGTCTGGGATCGAAACCCCTCGTTCAAAGGCTGCCAAAGTAGACACTCCCATAGCGGAATGCGCTCGAATACGTCCATTGAGAGGAATGCCCGTGATCTCGTAAGCCAATTTGATAGTTTGGGTTATCCAAGATGAAAGCCTCTGAGCGGAGACCTGCTGTCCCTTTTGGTGTTCCCCGTAGCACAAGAAAAGGCGTTGGGACTTATGAAATGGTGCTGTCCTTGACAAGTAGAAGGGGAGAGCTCTTTTAACATCTAAATAGTGGAGGGTACTGCCTATCGTAGAAGAGGGTGACGGGAAAAAAGCTGGCAGAGTGATATCCTGGTTCAGATGGAAGGAGGAAACCACCTTTGGGAGAAACGCAGGATCTGGTCGTAGGATGAACTTGTAGTGATGGCAATTCAGGTAAGGAGGATCGATACGCAAAGTACATAACTCTGACGCCCTACAGGCTGAGGTTATCGCAATTAGGAAGGCTACCGTAAAGGTAAGCAGTCGGAGGCCCGTAGTTGCAAGAGGTTCGAATGGTCTTGATGAAAGTGCCTTCAGTACAACTGAAATACTCCATTGTGGCACCATGGAGCGTAAAGGTGGGGGCATATTTTTCATGCCTTTCATGAAACGTTTGATGAGCGTGTGCATGAAAATGGTAAAGCTTTGAATGGTGGTGTGAGAGGCGGATATGGCCGCTAAGTAGACACGCAGGGAAGAGTATTTGAGGCCTTTTTTGAAGAGAGAGTAAAGGAATTGCAGGATGACAGAGATGGGAGATGATTCTGGGTTGGGTGCTCTATCATGAGCGAACTCAGAGAAGACCTTCCATTTGCAAGAATAAGATCTCTGCGTAGCAGGTTTTCTTGCGGTGTGCAAGACGTTCAGTATGATTTGCAGGAAGTCGGGTTCATGATGTGACGCTGAATTCTCCAAGCTGTTAGTTGTAACGTGTGGACATCAGGATGGAGAATGTGACCTGAGTCTCTGGAGATAAGGTTCTGTAGCCTGGGCAGCCTGATGTATTCTCCCCGGGATAGTCTGAGTAGAGGCGTGAACCAAGGTTGTCTTGGCCACCAAGGTGCAATCAGAATAGCATTTGATTTGTCTGTTTGTAGTTTCACTATGACTCTTTGAAGGAGTGGTATAGGTGGAAACAGGTAAAATAGGGGACCTGACCAATGACGCTGGAATGCATCTTCCATGGAAGACTGTCCTACCCCTGCTCTTGTGCAAAAACGGGCGCATATAGCATTGTGAGGAGAAGCAAAAAGGTCTATTACGGGTTGTCCCCAGAGGCGGAAGACAATGGAGTGAGTGGTTACAGACAGTTGCCAATCATGGTCGTCTACAAAGTGGTGGCTGAGGTTGTCGGGCAGGACGTTGTCCTGCCCCGCAATATGAAGTGCAGAGAGGGTGATGTCGTGAGCAATGGCCCAGTGGAAGATCTCTAAAGTCAACCAGATAAGGTCTGTTGAGCGTGTTCCGCCCTGTTTGTTGATGTACCATACTACTGACATGTTGTCTGTGAGTATGAGTACGTTGTGGCCGGATACAATATGTTGAAAGGCAAGAAGGGCCGTTTTTGCACAAGACAGCTAAGAGTTCTAGTACATTGATGTGTTTTTTTCTGTCCATGGCACTCCAGAGGCCTTGCATTTTGAAATGTCTGCAATGGGCGCCCCAACCTAGTTGTGAGGTGTCTGTAATTACAGTTCTTGATGGGGTTGGAGATGTAAAGTCTAGGCCTCGCGTAATGTTGTCCATGATTGTCCACCAACGGAAGGACTGGAGAATAGGCGATGGTATGGACAGCTTGCAACGATGGGCATTGGTTGTGTTGTTATAGTTTTGGAAAAGCCATAGCTGGAGGGGCCTCATCTGGAGGTGTGCCCAAGGAACGACATAGACGGTCGCTGCCATGAGGCCAAGCAGTCTCTGAACTTGGAAGGCTGACACTGTCTTGCGTATGTATAGAGAACGAGCAAGGAGGGATTCAATTGGAGGAAAGGGACAAAAGAACGAAGTAGGAAGGAGTATGAGATGAAAATAAGACATCACCTTATGTAAAAAAGTGACATTTGGATGGAGTACCACCTTATCCTGATGGGACATCACATAAGGTGGGTCAATGTGTGAGGCACTGTGTTGATAGATTGGGGTAACTGTCAGCATAAGAGTGACCAGGAACCAGTCGTTGATATAAATGACAGACATTCACCCACTGGATACGAAGGTGGATTCACATCATGATCATGCATTTGGTGAAGACGTTCGGTGTCGTGGTGAGACCGAAGGGCAACACTTGGAACTGACAAATGTCTGGTCCGAGGGTGAACCAAAATGCAGCATTGCTATTTCCCAGGGATAGTACTGTGGAAATACACGTCCACCAGACCCACTGAAGGAAAAGACAGGTTGCTTACCTGTAACTGTAGTTCTTTGAGTGGTCATCTGTGCATCACACATATGGGCTCTGCGCCTGCGCGGGGCCAGCTTCGGAAACTTCACTAGCTGAAAATCTTTTTAGGTGGGAACCCCTCCCCCACCATCCACTGAGCATGCTCAGGGGTTCCCGCCCTATCTCCTCAGTTCCTGAAACCGCCTAAACAGTCTCACTGAGGTGAACCACCAGGTAATCAAGAAATGACACCATAGTGGGGACGGTGGGAGGGTTGTGTGACTGCACAGATGACCACTCAAAGAAAGTAAGGTTGCTTACCTGTAACTGTAGTTCTTCGAGTGGTCATCTGTGCATTCACACTGATGGGCTCTGCGCCTGCGCGAGACCCAACCGGGAAAACTTCCATAGCCTAGAGTTTTGGCGGCAACCCCTCCCCCTCCTATATATATGTCTCGGGTTCCCGCCCTAATCCCTCAGTTTCTAGGAGACCGACATTGTGGACTTCCTGACCGAGAGATAGATGGTATCTGTAGAATAGTACAGTATCGATGCAACTTAACACGGCATCGATACAAGCAGGGAAGCGTTATACCCTTGGTATCGAAGACACTGGTACCGAAGATACAATAATTATCACTATGTAGTAATCAGATATATATATATATATATATATATATATATATATATACACACACGACACAAGAGGGGTTGGAGGGTGGGTTGTGTGAATGCACAGATGACCACTCGAAGAACTACAGTTACAGGTAAGCAACCTTACTTTCTTTGAGTGGTCTCTGTGCATCACACTGATGGGTGATTAGCAAGCTGACATACCTTGGAGGTGGGTCGGTGTCGTCAGTGGAAGATTTCAGATAACACAGCTCGGCTGAAGGTGCAATCCTCTCTGGCACGGACATCCAGACAATAATGTCTTATGAACATGGAGGGTTTAGCCCAAGTGGCTGCCTTGCATAACATGGGTAATGTATCAATATGTTTATTGCTCAATCTACAGATCATTGCAACACATACAAACTCGACATTTTGCTATACTATACATGATAAAAATTACAAATGGTTAAAAATTACAGAGCTATCAAAAACGTAACATGCATTACTAAAAGGATAGTAAGATAGGAGCACAGCAGGTAATGAAACGTGGGTAATGAAACCCTTTTTCCAAAGGCGACCAAGGTCGCGACTGCTCTTGTAGAGTGAGTGTTAACTTGCACTGGTATGGGCAGGTTGGCAAGCTCGTAAGCGAGTTTGATAGTTTGAACAACCCAAGATGACGCACGTCCAAGGAGTGCATAGCATGTTCAAATGGCGTTGATGGTGACTGGAAAAAGGATGGTAAGATAATGTCTTGTCCTAAGTGGAAATCTGATACCACTTTGGGGAGGAAGACTACATCCGGGTGTAGGGTTGCCTTGTCTTTGTGGAAGGCGAGGTATGGTGGATCCACCCTTAAGGCCGCTAATTCTCCCGCTCTTCAAGCCGAGGTTATTGCTATAAGAAATGCGACTTTGAGAGAAAGCAACCTAAGGTTAATCTTTGCTAGAGGTTCGAATGGAGGTTTTGTGAGAGCGTGGAGAACTACCGATAGGCTCCATGTAGGAACTATCGTTCGCGATGGGCCAATAGTGTTCTTTAATCCCTTCAAAAAACTTTTTACAAGTGGATGTGTGGAGAGAGGTGGGCTGTTATGGTGGCTAGTGTATGCTGTGATTGCTGCCAGGTAAACCCTGAGGGAGCTAGGTTTAAGGCCGCTCTGATGTAGTGAGTACAAGAATTGTAGGATGTCTGTGACTGAGGAACACAGTGGATCGAATTTAGATTCCCGAGCAAACTTAGAGAATCGTTTCCACTTTGCTAGATAGGATCGATGAGTGGTGGGTTTCCTAGATTCCAGGATGATGTCTTGTATAGGAACGGGTAGTGAGCGTGGAATTAATGTTCGATCTTCCAAGCCGTCAGTCCCAGGGTCTTGAGGTTGGGATGTCTGACCTTGCCCTGGTGGGTTGTTAAGAGGTCCGGTCGCTGGGGAAGTCGATAGGAGTTGTTCTTTGAAAGGAGAAGTAGCTTGGTGAACCAAGGTTGGCGTGGCCACCACGGCGCTATGAGAATGCAGTTTGTATTGTCCTCTTCTATCTTCGATAGGACTTTGATTATCAGTGGGAAGGGGGGAAATAGGTAGAATAATGTTCCTTCCCATTTGATGCTGAAAGCATCCCCCAGAGAACCCGGGCTGGTTCCTGCCCGGCTGCAAAAGATTCGGCATGTCATATTTTGTTGTGTCGCGAAAAGGTCTACTGTTGGTGTTCCCCATCGTGTGAATATAGTCAGTACGACCTCGGGATGAAGCATCCATTTGTGCGTTGTCGAGAGGGAACGGCTCAATTGGTCGGCGAGAATATTGTCCTGACCTGCTATGTACACCGCTGTAAGGTATATCCGGTTGGTGATACACCATTGCCAGATGTCCATGGTGAGGTGTAGTAGTCGGCTGGGGCGGGTTCCTCCCTGTTTCTTCAGGTAGAAGACTACTGTAGTATTGTCCGACTGGACTGTGATGTGTTGGTTTCGGAGGACGGTAACGAAGGATTTTAACGCTCTCTGTACCACCAATTGTTCCAGATAATTGATATGGTTCTTTCAGTGACCAGCTGCGAGTCAAGCGTTCCACTAAATGGTTTTATTGCTTTAGGGTTTTATGGTCAATTACTCGGCCATAAATCTCTGGCCAAGAATGCAGGAGGGAGCTGCTGCTGTTTTAAGAACAGTCCAGTCTTTTGAACGGAGTCCAAGAGTTCTTAGCCAGAGGCACGTTCTGCAGCGTAAGCCTACCGGCCCGGGTCGAAGCACCAAAACAGAGGGTGTGGGCGTCAAGGAGCCAGGAGTAAGCGAAGGTCCAGTCCAGTCCTAAATCAATAGCCGAGTCAGTCGTCCAGAGTCCCAGGGATACACGTTCAAGCGGAGTCAATCAAGCCGGTCCAGGTCAGCAATCCAGAGTCACAGTCACAAGGCAAGGCGTCGGGGCACAGTAGCAACCGGAAGAACGAAAGGTGTTTGCTACACCAGACCAGCGGTCATGCATTTGGTAAAAACTCGTGGTGCCGTTGCCAAGCCAAAGGGAAGAACTAGGAATTGAAAGGACTGTTTCCCTATTGTAAAGCGGAGGTATTGTTGGCTGTCCTGTCGTATGGGAATATGAAAGTAAGCATCTCTGAGGTCTATTGTAACGAACCAGTCTCCTTTGGCCAAAAGTGGGGTGATCTGCGCGACGGTGACCATCCTGAACTTTTGAGTTGTAATATAGCTGTTTACTTCTCTGAGGTCTAAGATGGGTCTAAGGCCCCCATCCTTTTTCGGGACGGTGAAGTATCTTGAGTAAAACCCTGCGTTTATTTCGTGATGATGTAGAAGTCGGATCGCGCCCTTCCTTAACTAGGTTTCTACTTCTTCCGAAAGTGTTGGTGATGGCTTCGTTACCTTCATTCCCGAAAAAGGAGGGGGGTTGTCAAATTCAATCATGTATCCTGACTCGACGATGCCAAACACCCACTTGTCGATGGTGATGGATTCCCACGCGTGCAAAAAATTGGAAAGGTGGCCATCGAAGAAAACGGAGTGCCTGATACGGAGTTTGAGCGGAGAGTCAAAGGCACTGGTTTTTTGAGGGTTCTTGCCGTTTACGGTAGCATTGAAATTTTCCGGATCCGTATTGCCTCTTTCCTTGCTGTGGCTGTTGTTGTTGAAAAGAGCGATCGGTACGGAAGCGGCTAGTTGCTTGGTACTGCTGTCGATACCATGGGCGTTGACGAAAGGTTTGTTGTGTCTGCGTTAAACCCATCTTTCTAGCAGTAGTGCGCGGTTTCTGTACCGAGTCCATGGTGTCGTCTGTGAGCATGGAATAACCCTAATCCGTCAAACGGAAGGTCTTCTATTCGTGTTAGAGCCTCTTGGGACAGAGATGTAGACCGTAACCACGCATGTCTGCGTAATGAGATTGCGGCCATCATGGCTCAGTGCCATAATCTGTCTGGTGCCTGGCTGAATGGATTTGTAGTTTGGCAAGTTCAGATGCCTCGGTCTGAAAAACTCTGGCCAGTTCTCTACGCTCTTCAGGGAGGTCATCGCAAAGTGCTCCCATCTTCTCCCACAAAAACAGTTGATAGCGAGCCATCGTAACCTGGTAATTGGCCACTCTCATGCTTAGTGATGCTGACATGTAAATGTGGCGCCCCATAAAGTCAAGTTGTCTCCCTTCCTTATCAACGGGGGAGGCGTGGATTTTTTGGGATTTCCCTTGGGCTGACTCCACTATGACCGAATTAGGTGAAGGGTGCTTGAAGAGAAAGGGGACATCCGCCTCTTGAACTTTGTACATGTTTTCTAGTTTTTTGGAAGCTGGGATTAGAGAAGAAGGGTTCTTCCATGCTTGTTGTGCGGTTTGCAGTAATGTGGAGAGATAAGGTATCGTTACCAATGTTGCGCTCTCTGTTGTTATTGCATCGAAGACAGGGTCCTTAGGTCTTTCTATTTGCTTTTGTACTTCCAGACCAAATGTTTGTGCCATTCGGAGGATATGGTCAGAGAAGTTTACAACATCTTGAGGAGGTGAGACCGGGTCTTGCGATCCCACAGCTGCATCTGGAGACAGGGTTGATGGGGCAAGAGATAACTCCGAAGGAGAATCTGATTCATAGAGAAGGAGACCTGGGAGAGTCTACGTATGGTTCTCGACATGGACGTGTACTATCGTTGACTGCAGGTAAGTTGGATTGTCTTTGCCTCGATCGTGGTAAGGGTTCGAGGTCGTCGCATTGTCTGTGCCTCGGCGGTGGTAGAGAGTCTGGTCTCGAAACCTGCTGCGGGTGGCAGCATGAAGTCCTCTTCCCACCTATGCGTCGATGGTGACCTAGTATCTGGTCGGTACGGTGGCATATGGTAAGGAGGATACCGACTGTGATCATATTCATATCGAGGAGGACGATAGTACTCCCAAGGGAGGTAGTCTCTTCTGTAATTATAGGAGGAATAATCAGAGGATCTATCCCACTCTGTGCGAGGGGATCTAAATCTATCTGTACGGTACCGAGACCGTTCCATCCCCCTCTCCGGTATGGCGGAGGTTAGGGGTTGCTGTGTGTTAGGCGAAGTTGGTACCGTGGCCTGTACAACAAGACTTGGTGGTGCAGATTCCACCTGTTCTCCTTCGGAGATCGATGCGGTCGGTACCGATGATATCGCCGGGGGTGGTGTCGCTGTCGGTATCGGTGTCGATGGCCTTATAGGCCGCGGCGATGGAGTTGGTGTTGGTAGGCTTAGAGGCGAGTGTGAGGAAGACGCATTTCGTTGCTCGCTTCGCTTTCTCTTCGTTTGTGGCTCCAATTGTTTGGTCTTTTTAGACTTTTTGGACAGATGTTTTAGGGACAATGCTCGTTTTGGAGTGGATGGCTCATGCGTGATACTTGGGCCAGAAACTGACCTAGTTGGAGAAACTTGAATTATTCTCAGGCTCTGAGTAGGCGGCATGCTCTCTGTTCTAGGTGCGCTTGAAGTCGGCGTGGGCTTCATTTTAGGCTTCTTGGGGTGTGTCTCCACGGCTTGTAGGGCCTTGTCCCAGAGGAGTGAGCGTAGGCGATCTGCGCAGTGTTTTCTAGTCTGTCTGGTGAAAGCCATACAATGGTGGCAAGTGTCCACAATATGGCCTTCGCCAAGACATAAAACACACAAGGAGTGTCCGTCGGAAGGGGGGAGTTTACTCCTGCAACGAACACATTTACGGAAGGGTGCCTTCACGGCCATGCGCGAAGGCACAGGGATTTGAGATCGCAAAAATGAATATTCGAGTAAACAAAACGCAAATTAAAAGGAAGAAATACAAGAAGATAGAAAGAATGGAATAAAAATATTTATATTCTAAGCGCTGCTGAAGCAGAGAAGTTCCTAGGTTGAGTCTACCACAATGGCGGTCAACGAAGAACTGAGGGATTAGGGCGGGAACCCGAGACATATATATAGGAGGGGGAGAGGTTCCCGCCAAAACTCTAGGCTATGGAAGTTTTCCCGGTTGGGTCTCCGCGCAGGCGCAGAGCCCATCAGTGTGATGCACAGAGACCACGAAGAAGAACTACAGTTACAGGTAAGCAACCTCTGTGCATCACACATATGGGCGAATAACAAGCTGACTTACCGGAGGTGGGTGGTGTCAGGTGATGGACGAAACTCAAAGTATTGCCGATAAAACGGCATGCCCAAAAGCACAGTTTGTACGTGCTCTGACATCCAGGCAGTAGTGACTGGCGAAGGTCAGCGGTGTTGACCATGTAGCTGCTTTGCAGAGGTCTGGTAGGGCGATACCGCTCTCAAAGGCTGTAGAAGTAGCCATTCCTCTCGTAGAGTGGGACCGTACTCTACCCTCCAATGGGAGGCCAGCGAGTTCATAGGCTAATTTAATCATCTGAACGACCCAAGCAGATATTCTCTGCGGAGATGCTTGAAGGCCCTTTTGTTTGCCCCCGTAACAAACAAAAAGTCGTTGGGATCTCCGGAGGGTAGCAGTTCTGGACTGGTAGAAGGTGAGAGCACGTCTAACGTCCAGTGTATGCAGAGTTGACTCAAGGGGAGATGTTGGCAAAGGGAAAAAACTTGGCAGTGTGATATCTTGTCCAAGATGAAAAGAAGATACAACCTTCGGAAGAAAAGCTGGGTCCAGTCTAAGGACCACCTTGTCAGCATGAAAAACTGTATAAGGTGAGTCTATACGAAGTGCTGCTAGCTCTGATGCACGTCTAGCAGACGTAATTGCAACTAGGAATGCCACCTTAAAAGTTAGCAATCGTAGATCTGTCTTTGCTAGTGGTTCAAAGGGTTTGGCAGATAACGCCTTAAGTACCACAGAAAGGCTCCATTAGGGAACAAAGGAGCGAACTGGGGGGATGGTATTCTTCATACCCTTCATAAATCGTTTTACTAACAGGTGGGTGAAGACTGAGCAACCCTGAACCCATTGGTGTGAAGCAGAGATTGCTGCCAGGTACACTCTAAGTGATGAAAATTTAAGCCCTTTTTTGAATAAAGAAAAAAGGAAGGCAAGAACTGTGGCAATCAGTGCTGAAAAGGGGTTCTCATTCCTGGTGAGGGCAAAGGAAGAGAAAACCTCCCACTTATTGGCATATGATTTCCTAGTCGCTGGTTTTCTAGCTGCTAGGATGATGTTCCACACATCAGTGGGCAAGGCTTGGCTATCTAATGCTGTCTTATCCTCCATGCCGTTAGGTTCAGTGATCTGACATCCAGGTGGAAAATGAGTCCCTTCCCCTTGGAAATCAGATTGTGGCACTGAGGTAGTTTGATGTACTCCGCTGAGGATAGTTTGAGAAGCGGTGTGAACCACGGCTGCTTTGGCCACCAAGGCGCATATTAGTATATGCGTAACTTCACAATAACCTGGAGAGAAGAGGCATTGGAGGGAACAGGTACAGGAGTTGCCCCGTCCAAGCCCTTTTGAAGGCGTCCCCTAGGGATGCTTGTCCGTGACCTGCCCAAGTGCAGAAGAGGCTGCAGATGGCATTTTCTGGTGACGCGAATAGATCTATTGCAGGCTGTCCCCATGCCTGAAAGATCATCGTGAGTACCGACCTTTCCATCTGCCACTCGTGTGTGTCCACAAAGGTGCGGCTGAGTTTGTCTGCCAATATATTGTCCTGGCCTGCGATATGAATGGCCAATAAGAGCATGTCGTGGGCGATTGCCCAGTGCCAAATGTCCATGGTCAGGGAAATCAGGTCCATCGACCGTGTCCCGCCTTGCTTGTTTATATGCCAAACAGCAGCCATGTTGTCGGTATGGATCTGAATCGCATGTCCCGACAAGGTCTGTTGGAATGCATGTAACGCCTTCTGAATGGCCATTAATTCCAGGACGTTTATATGTCTCTGCCTGTCGGCATGACTCCAGCGTTCCTGTATGATAAGGTCTCTGCAGTGGGCTCCCCAGCCCAATAAAGATGCATCCGTCATAAGATGTTTGGATGGCATTGGAGGTCTGAAGTCCAGTCCCTGCATAATGTTGGACAAGTCTGTCCACCATAGGAGGGTGTCCTTCACAGTCGTAGGGAGAGACAATTTCACTCGATGAATTGTCAGTATTGTCGTACTCCCGTAGGAGCCACAATTGCAGAGGCCTCATGTGGAGGCGTGCCCACGGAACGACACTTACCGTAGCTGCCATAAATACCAGTAACCTTTGTACCTGGAAGACAGATATAGCCTTTGAGTGGTAGAGCTTGAGTGTGAGTGTGGTTAATGTAGTGGCTCTTTCCTCTGGAAGGAAAGCCTTGGAGTGGGTTGAGTCCAGAATTGCTCCAAGGAATTTTATTCTTTGGGTCGGTTGGAAGGTTGATTTTTCTATGTTGATACAAAGACCTAATTTGTTGAGGAGGTTGATGGTGAGGTGAGTATTGTGAGTGGCTTCCTGTTTTGTATTTGCCACTATCAGCCAATCGTCTAAGTAAGGGTAAATCTCTACCCCTCAAGTTCTCAGAAAGGCACACACCGGTGCCATGCACTCTGTGAAAACTCGGGAGCAGTAGAAAGACCGAAGGGAAGCAGTTTGAACTGAAAAATGTCTTCCCCTATGATGAATCGGAGAAAGTGACGGTGCTAGTTCTGGATCGAGACGTAGAAGTACGCGTCCTTGAGGTCGATCGCTGTAAACCAATCCCCTTGGGAGAGGAATGGTAAAATGGTTGCTAAGAAGTTCATCTGGAATTTTTTGGGCTTGATGAACTCGTTTAAGTCTCTGAGGTCCAAAATAGGTCGTAGACCCCCATCTCGTTTCGGAACCGTAAAGTAGCGGGAGTAGAACCCGCGTCCTAGGGCGTGTGTTGGTAATCGCTCTTGGGAATATTTCAATTCCCAAGAACCTTGCCATCCTCTGTACCTGGTCAGCAAAGTGTGCCAAGTCTTCCGAAGGAGACACCACATCCAAGGTAGCCACCAGATCATCCGGTGAGGGGATGGACGGTACCGGTGATGCCTCTTGTGAGGGATCAGATTGGTAGTCCTCCTCTGATGGGGCATCCAGTCTGCTTCCCGTCACCCCTGATGTCAATAACGGTTGCAATGCCTGAGATGGTACCGAGGTGGTCGGTACTGCAGTTTGTACCGGTTGCGTTGCGCGCCTCGGTATCGATGGTTGAGGCGGTGGTACCATAGATGTGACATCCTCCGTAGGCAGGGGACGGGAGATCGTTTCAGAGGAAGCTTGGCGGAAACGCGGGTAAGGGGCGTGTAGACGCTCCGAAGCGTAATGATAGTAATAATCTTGGCGTCTTCTGTGTCTCCAGTCCTCGTAATAATACGGAAGATATTGAGGAAGTTGCCAATCAGCGTAGTAATTACGCGTTCTAGGCGGAGAGCGAGGCCGTTTGCCATGAACAGAATATTGACGACTGGAATGAGTTGAGGTCAGTGAGCGGTCACGGACGTTCCCGTAGGGAGACATAGCACGGTACCGATGTCCTTCGGTACTGACTGACGGGGGCGGTTGCTGCGGTACTGGTCGGTACCGATGTCTGTTGGTGTCGATTGACGGGTGTGGCTCCTCTCGGTATCGAGGGGAAGAAGGACCCCGATCTGCCAAAGTATTGTCCAGTGACGAATCTCTAATTTCGCCTTCTGAAATCGATGCTCTCACGCTTGGATCCTCCACCGGTATAGTGATGATCTGGAAGGGGGATGGTACCGGAGAATCGACAACCTGCTCTGACTGAGGCGTAAGGTTCAGTACTGGCGGTGAGGATGGTGTCGCCCATCTTGGTATCGAGAACGGTCTCGGTAGCGAAAGCCTCGGTATCGGGCTTATTGGTATTGGAGGGGACTTTTGCAAGGAGAGCCTGGAGATCGGGCTCCTAGGTACCGTAGCTTGCTTCGGTATCGAAGTGCTCGGTACCGGACTCTTCGGTACTGACGAAGCCGGTTTGGCCAACTTTTTCTTTCCATTTTTAGTTTCGAGTTTGCTCTTTTTCTTTTGGGGTTCTTCTGCCCCAGAGTGCTCTCTCGCTCTCTTAGATAACTTCTTTGCCGCTTTTGAAGATGCGGAGTGAGAGGAGGAGGGGGGAACCGTTAAGGCTTCACTCCGTGGAGGAGGTAGGGGCATAGACTCCACGGTAGGAGATTTAGAGCTTCGAGATGGTCTCGGTTTCTCTACTGCCTCCAAAGCCTTTTCCCAGAGAATCGCCCGAAGGCGGTCTGAACGGTTTTTTCTCGCTTGCCTCGAGAATGTTAAGCAAAAAGCACAGGATTTGACAACATGTGCTTCCCCCAAGCAGAGCAAACAAAGCGAGTGTCCATCCGTTTGCGAAATCTTCTGCCCGCAACTGGAGCACTTTTTAAATAGGCCTTGATGTGCCATAGGCACCAACACTTACTAACACACACAAATTTTTATTTTATTTTATATATATCTAACTAAATAGAAAAGGTTAGAAAACTGGAGAGAAAGAGAAAAAAGGAGAAATAATAGATTTTTCAGCTGAGGTAAACGATACCCAGTAGAAGTCTCCAACAAGCTGTTGACCCACAGGCGGTTGAAGAGAACTGAGGAGATAGGGCGGTAACCCCTGAGCATGCTCAGTGGACGGTGGGGGAGGGGTTCCCACCTAAAAAGTTTTTCAGCTAGTGAAGTTTCCGAAGCTGGCCCCGCGCAGGCACAGAGCCCATATGTGTGATGCACAGAGACCATGAAGAAGAACCAGTCTCTTTTGCATAGTATTGGTAGCACTGACGCCAATGTGACCATCTGGAATCTTCTAGAATAAAAGAGGTCAAGTTGAAGCCCTCCATCTTTTACCTCTTAGCTCTAGTTTGTATTTGTTCAGATTCATCATGTCTTTATCATGCGATTAATGATTTGTGCAGGGAAAGTAATAATCTTTTCCAAGAGAGCGACTTGCTACACCCATCCAAGCCACCATGTTACTCATAGGTATAAGAAAAATGTACTTCCCCACAAGACTAAATTAATGTAAAAATGGTTTCTCACAAGTTACAAAGAACCAATCCTCATTAAAGAGAAGTGTTGTATTTCTGGAATGGTTGCCCACAGACATAATCACCATCCCATGGATTCTGCAATCCAGATATCCAATAAAGGTGTGTTGGGAAGCAACTAGGTGTGTTCCACTGCTGGCACTATGACTCAAACTTTATGATCCCTACCAGTGCCTTCCACAATTGTGTGGCTGCCATCTGTATTAAGTGTGTGAGAGACAGAAAGAGAGGGGAAGGTTCAGAACAGTGTTGGCATAGTACGCCTATTCCCTATTTTCTTTCTTTGTGTCCCCTTCTTGGGCTCCCAGCACAAGATAAAGTGGCAGCAGGAGGGGCAAACAAGCCTTCAGTGTCAGGCACAATGTAGGAATCCCAATGCAAAGTCACCATGTTTAGAAAACACCCGTTGTCCGTGTTACTGCAACTGAATGGGAGAAAAATAATGCTTTTCACTCAACACCCCCATACATGAGATGTCAAGATATTCTTTGGAATTAAGAAATGAGGAAAAAAGAACTTACACATCAGTACTGTATGAAAACACACGGTCTTTGTCTTGCAGAAACTGATGCCCATTTACAAGAGAATCCCTTTGATAAAGCTCCCTTTCAAAGGCTGCTTTGCTAATCTGCATTAATGATTTTTTGCAGTACACACACCAGAAAGTTTCCAGTTCTTAAAACTATTACTTACAAACTTTTAATTTTTTATAAACTTAATTCTTATTTATTCTCAAAAGCAGTTTTACAGAACCCTGAATGCACAATTCAGTTTGTCAGGAAGAATTCTAGAAGAGTAGTTATGTTAATTCGCTAGTGCAAAAAGACAACAGTCTGCTGTGATATCTCCAAAACACAACTAATTTATTGCAGCATGCTCTTTCATAAGTAACTGCCTGCTTCAAGATGTCCTCTTCTAGTCTGAAGAGGTCTCTGGGCCAGTCTGGAGTTTACCTTCATGAGAGGTACCTTTTTACTGCAAGTCTCTGCTATAGCACTAACTGTGTAGCATGCCACATGATTCTATTATTATTATTATTATTATTATTATTATTATTATTATTATTATTATTATTTGTATCCCGCCTTTGCCCAATACTGGAACTCAAGGCGGCCTTACAAAGTTTAAAACATACATTGAAAAAAAAGTTTAAAATACACAACAAAATTATAAGTCATTAACATAGATGGAGGGCCAGATTATTCTCCAAAGGCCTGCTAGAACAAACAAGTTTTAGTCTGCTTTCGAAAGCCCACCAAGGAGGGAGCCAGCCTAGCTTCCCCGGGAAGAGAGTTCCAGAGCACCGGAGCAGCCACCGAGAAGGCCCTCTCCCATGTTCCCACCAAGCGTGCCTGTAAATATGGTGGGACTGAAAGAAGGGCTTCTCCAGAAGAACTCAAAGCACGGGCAGGCTCATAAGGGAGAATATGGTCTTTCAAATAACCTGGACCCGAGCCATATAGGGTTTTATAGGTCATAACCAGCACTTTGAATTGTGCCCGGAAACAGACTGGAAGCCAGTGGAGCTGTTTTAACAGGGGAGTTGTATGCTCCCTGTAACCAGCCCTGGTCAACAATCTGGCTGCAGCTCTTTGAACCCGCTGGAGTTTCCGAACATTCTTCAAAGACAGCCCCACGTAGAGCGCGTTACAGTAATCCAATCGGGATGTAACTAAGGCATGTGTCACCGTGGCCAGGTCCGACATCTCTAGGAATGGGCGCAGCTGGTGCACTAGCTTTAACTGTGCAAATACACTCCTGGCCACTGCCAAAACCTGAGCATCCAGGCTCAGGGCTGAATCCAGAAGTACACCCAAGCTGCGGACCTGTGTCTTCAGGGGGAGTGTAACCCCATCCAGCACAAACTGAATCCCTATTCCCTGATCTGTCTTTTGACTGACCAGGAACACCTCTGTCTTATCTGGATTAAGCTTCAATTTGTTTGCCCTCATCCAATCCATTACTGCCAACAAAAACCGGTTTAGCACAGAAACCGCTTCCTTGGAATTGGGTGGAAAGGAGTAGTAGAGTTGGGTGTCATCAGCATACTGGTGGAACTCACTCCACAACTCTGGATAACCTCTCCCAACGGTTTCATGTATATGTTAAATAGCATGGGGGACAAAACAGAGCCCTGAGGGACTCCACAGGCCAATGGCCAAGGAGTTGAACAGGAGTCCCCCAGTACCACCTTCTGGGTCCGCCCATCCAGGAAAGAATGGAGCCACTGTAAAACAGTGCCTCCAAGTCCCATACCACAAGGTGGCCCAGAAGGATACCATGGTCGATGGTATCGAACGCCGCTGAGAGGTCCAGCAGAACCAGCAGGGACACACTCCCCCTGTCCAGTTCCTGCTGAAGATCATCCACCAAGGCAATTGTAGAGTACTGGACTTGGACCAGGGGCATTTGTGTTTAAATCACTGCTCTCAGTCTTACTTGTATCCTTACAGATTTGAGTGTTTACCAGAAGTCCATCTAGTTCAGCATTCTGTTCACACAGTGGCCAACCAGCTGCCTGTGGAAAACCCACAAGCAGCACATGAGTGCAATAGCACCTTCCTGCTCATATTCCCCATCAATAGAGCCTTCTCAATAATGGCCCACAGTCTGCCAAACTCTGTCCTAACTGATGCCTACCAGCCCCCATCATTACAGATCTTCAAGTAGGCCCTAAAGACATACCTTTTCACATGGCCTTATGGAGATAGTTTATTGGATGCCATCGTGTACATAGTGCTGATCGTTTCTTATTTTTAAAATGTTGATATTTTATTCTTATTATTGTTTTATTCTTTTTTGTGATTTATGGTTTTAATTTTGCATGCCTCTTTGGGAGCGAAGGAAGCATATTAATTTAAATGCATCCATACAAACCTCTAGGTCTGTAATTCTGATTGTAAATAACCTTAGTAAACATTTTTTTTCTGGAGGATTCTAAGGTACATTAGGAGAATAAATACAAAATTTGACCACATGCCTGGGCAGATGACCCCTCATCAAGCCCTCCACAAGCATCACCTAATCCCCAGCCAAACCACCGGATACAGCTCCTCCACCTGGCATTTCAGTCAGCAACCCAGCCAGGGAAAGCCTGTCCACAGCAAAGCCACCCTTATTGAGATGTCACCTGGACAAGCAGTGGCCTTCGCCTGCCCCATGCTTTCTCCCGGATCAGGAGAACTTTGCATGCCGTCCCCACTCCCAACTGGGAAGGCAAGTGATGTACTGTTATTACTGATTGGAGATAACTGTGGGGATTGCTCTCCCCCTAGCCTTCAGGGATGGGGCTTGGGGAATGGGAGGACTTTGCCTGAGGTCCCACAAGCCAGAGGTTCACCTTCCCTGGCCTAACATTTCTTTCTGTATGTTAATGTAGCAGGGAAGCTAGAAAAAGTCCTAGGAACCAGCACTAACATTTCAGGAGACCAAATCAAATATTTAAGGGCTAGACTTGTAGCAAAATTTTGTAATAATCAATTAATAAGCAAGGAAGCAGGCTTTACCTATTAACTGTTTTGCTATAAGGTAGACAGAAAGGCTAACCCAAGTGATGCTATCTAACAGCCAGTATTTGATAGCCAATGGAGAAATGTAAATAGTGGTGTCCCTCAAGGATTTGTACTGGGACCAGTGCTTTTTAATTTGTTCATAAATGATCTAGACTTAGGGGTGACCAATGATGTGGCCAAGTTTGCTGATGACACCAAATTATTTAGGGTGATTAAAACCAAAAAGGGATTGTGAAGAGCTCCAAATGATTTCTTCAAACTGGGGAATGGGCATTGAAATGGCAAATGTGGATCAATTTAAGAAAAAGGAAGGTGATGTATATCAGAGCAAAAAATATATATCCGTACTTCATGTATAAGTTGATGGGGTTTGACCTGACAATGACTGACCACGAAAAAGATCTGGGGATCCAAAGTAAATGTTGATCCAGATTGTGGCTGCTATGAAAAAGGCAAATTACATATTCAGGATCATTAGAAAAGGAACTAAATAATGTGTACAGTTCTGGTCATATCAAAAAGAGTGTTATACAGCTGGGAAAGGTGAGAAAAAGATAACCAAAATAATCAAAGGGCTCCTCTGAGAAAAGGTTACAATATCTGGGCTTTTTAGCATAGGAAAAAACCTAGTAAGGGGGACTTGATGTAAGTGTATAAAAGTATGCATTTTGTGGACAAAGTAGATACTCACATATTACTAGGACCTGGGGTCACCCAATGAAGCTGAACGGTAGGAGATTAAGGAAAGATATTTTGTCACATAATGCGTAGTTAAATTATAGAATTTGCTACCACAAGATGTAGTGAGAGACACCAACTATGATGGCTTAAAGGGGGATTAGACAAAATCATGTAGGATGGCTATCATGTTGGCTATATATTGTGGCTACTTGTCATGATGGCTATATCTCCAGTATATGGTATGCCTCTAAATACCATTTACTGGGGGAAATGAGCAGGAGGGTACTCTTGTCCTGCTTGTGGCCTTCCCATAGGCATCTGGCTGGCCGTTGTGTGAACAGAATGCTGGACTAAATTGTCTTTTTGGCCTAATCCAGCACAGCTGCTCTTATGCTCAAAACATTTAGTACTGGCAATTTAACTTCTCAGATATCACTTGTAACATTAGTGTTCACCACTTAGACTTAAACAGGTGATTGCTGCTGCTCACTAATATACACAGTAAAGAAACTGCTGATGTTTAATCAAGAAAGGAGAAGGTAAAACTGGTATAACCTGCAGCACTGCAAAAAGATTAGACTGGTTGGAGTCACGAGATTAGAGGTAGAACAGTGGAATCTAATGCTATCTACCTCTCTACTTTGTTCGCAGTTTCATACTGAATATAGTATCTGATATAGACTTGTGAGAATCTCATCCAGAGCTAAAAAACAAAACTTTCTAAGTGACAACCTTCTTTTTAGGCACCAGAAACAAGTTCACTACAGCTCTCACAATCTAACCCCATAAATCAAGATATAAATCAACTTCGTCTATCATGCCTAGTTTATAATTTCTGAATAAGAATATTGAAAACATTCACCAAACAGAACCATGAAAATGAAATGAATTTATGTTAATTTAATAGTCCTAGAATATGCATATCCATCAAAATCCTGCAGTTTACAATGTATTTGCAATTATCTCCTTTAAAGTAAATGAAGTCTGTAAACCGCCCAGAGAGCCCTGGCTATGGAAGCAGTATATAAGTGCAATAAATAAATAAATCTATCACACCTTTATTTGTACTACCACAAGTTAATACAAAATATTATACACCTCTAATAATTTATTTTTTGTTAATGGCTATTAAGATGGTCCGCTCTCGAAAGCTGATGGATTCTCTTGGATTCCAGAAAGTCTTAGAGGGTTCTATGGCTGGTATCGTCGACAATCCTGTTGAAGCCCTAGTTAACAGATGGAATCAAGACCTGACTAGGGCTATCGACACAATCGCCCCCAAACGTCCTCTCCGGCCCGCTTCTAATAGGGCACCCTGGTATACAGAAGAACTCAGGGAGCTGAAGTGGCAAGGACGATGACTGGAGCACCGATGGTGGAAAACTCGACTTATATCTGACAAGACACGACATAGAGAACATCTTCGTTCCTATGGGGTGGCAAAGAAGAAAGCTTTCTTCTCTGCACGCATTGCGTCTGTGAATTCGCATCCAGCTGAACTGTTCAGGGTGGTGAGGGGTCTAACGCAGACACCTTCCCCCCCTGAACCTGACTTTAGACCCTTCGGAAGTTCACTGTGATGCCTTTAATGATCATTTCACAGATAAAATCTCTCAGATAAGAGCCAACTTAGACGCACTCATTATAGCAGAAGTTGACGATGGAGTGTCCAGCAACTCCGCAAGTAGGATTACACTGGATCAGTTTCAGTTAGTGAGTACCGAGGATGTGAGCAAGCTGCTTGGACGAGTGAGAAAAACGACTTGCCCTCTCGATCCCTGTCCTTCTTGGTTGGTCGCTCAGGGAGGCGCTGCAGTTAGATCACAATTACAACGTATTATTAATGCATCTCTCAGGGAGAGGAGTTTTTCATCATGCTTAAAAGATGCACTGGTATGTCCGCTTCTAAAAAAGCCCTCCCTGGCCCCCCTGGATTTTAATAACTATAGACTTATATCAAATCTACCATTTTGGGGTAAGGTGATCGAGAGGGCAGTTGCAAACCAACTCCAAGCAGTTTTGGATGACACAGATTATCTAGGCCTATTTTTCAGAGCAGGATACTGAGTTGAGCCAGCTATGGTTGCCTTAGCGGATGATCTACACCTGAGTATTGACAGGGGGAGTGTGTCCCTGCTGGTACTTTTGGACCTCTCGGCGGCTTTCGATACCATCGACCATGGTATCCTTCTGGATCACCTAAGGGGATTGGGAATCGGGAGCACTGTGCTTCAGTGGTTCCGGTCCTACCTCTTGGGCAGGTTCCATATGGTAATGCTTGGGGAGAGTTGCTCCACAAAGAAGGCGCTGCTGTGCGGTGTACCACAAGGTGCCATCCTTTCCTCAATGCTATTTAATATTTACATGAAACCACTGGGAGAGATCATCCGGAGGCATGGGGCGGGGTGCTATCAGTATGCAGATGACACCCAAATATATTTCTCTATGCCTTCGACAACAGCGTCAGCTAAGGATAGTGTGTCTCCTCTGAATGAATGCTTAGAGTCAGTAATGGGCTGGATGAGGAAAAATAAACTGAAGCTGAATCCAGACAAGACAGAGGTGCTCGCTGTTAAAGGCCACAACCTGGGTTTGGAGGTGTGTCAACTGGTTCTAGATAGGGTTACACTCCCCCTGAAAGACTGTGTTCGCAGCTTGGGGGTGCTTCTGGATCCGTCGCTCCAAATGACAGCTCAGATACATGCGATGGCCAGGAGTGCCTACTATCAGCTTCGGCTCATATGCCAGCTGCGCCCCTTCCTAGAGTTAGAAGACCTAAAGATGGTAGTGCACGCACTGGTAACTTCAAGGCTCAACTTCTGCAATGCGCTCTACATAGGGCTACCTTTCTGCCTAGTCCGGAAACTTCAACTAGTTCAAAATATGGCAGCCAGGCTGGTCACCGGTACACCTAGGGGCGACCATATTACACCAGTTTTAAAATCTCTTCACTGGCTGCCAACTAGTTTCCGAGCAAAGTATAAAGTGTTGGTTATCACCTTTAAAGCCCTAAATGGTTTGGGTCCAGGCTACCTGCGAGATCGCCTTCTCCCGTATAATCCGCCCCGCACACTCAGGTCCTCTGGGAAAAATCTATTTCAGCTAGCAAAAACTAGATTAACAACTGTTACCCAGAGGACCTTCTCTTCTGCTGCTCCCAGACTGTCAGCTTGACAGTCTTTTAGCATCCCAGAAAGCTATCAAGACTGATCTCTTCCAGCAGGCCTATCCAGTGGAATTTTAAGATGTTTTTAATATGTTTTTAGGATGTTTTTTAGGAAGTTTTTAATAATGTATATTATGTTTTAATTATTATGTATTTTATCATTTATTGTTGTTCCCCGCCTCGATCAAAATGGAGAGGCGGGCAAGAAATAAATTATTATTATTATTATTATTATTATTATTATTATTATAGTGTGGTTATTAATTCCTGATCTCATTTGTACAACAACTTCAAACTACCTAATTTGTGCAGCATTTAGTAGTGATTCCAACTAGGGATGCTTGAGGAATTCGATCTTTGTGAATTCCAATAGGAATTGACCTGATCCATACTTTCCATAGTAATATACAGATCAGAACTTAGTAAGTTCAGAACCTAGGGGTGGAAGTGAGAGTGGCTTCATGTAGATGGGGTAGGCACAATGTGTCCAACTCTGACAGTGGCGTAGGTTTGCTTGAGGGCTTCACTGTAACAATCTATAGGCTATGCCAACCTAGGCAAATAAGGGTCTGTTCACTAATAATTAATAATAAACAAATACAACAAAGTTAAATAATGAAACTTTTTCCAGGCAAAGAAATTCCATTGAATCTATTCATCACAATGACTTGTCTTCATACTCCACTGTTGAATTACTGTCATATCCATTGACTTGGCAGTTATTAAAAGCAGTTGAAAAAGGCAAGTCATCCCCAGTGCAACTCTGAACACCCTGTTATGAAGTTACACCTAATCATTTTCACAAGTTATTGAGTAACTGCAGCATGTTCAGTGCTTTTTTCCATATCTTTCATACACTGTAAGTAGCACACTGGCAGTCAACCAAAGTCCCTGCTCACTCAGGTATTAAGTCCAGCACAAACTAGAATGCAACTTACCGAAGCAGCAGCTCTTTGGGAAGTTTTTTGTTGATCGCAGCCTCATCATTATTTGAGAACATCTGCAAGGGAAAAATACAACATATACCTTTAGCCTTTGCCTTTTCAGTATGGATCATTACCTTAAACACACAGGTGAGTATGGAGTATTAATCCATAGGGGAAAGCTATTTTTGAGGCTATTTGAATGGGTGGCATTTAGAGAAGATATTGTGCCTCCATGCTGATTTTAAAAGTCTGATTTTGAAATATATTGCAACCCACGTTTAACCTTTGGAGCTGTGCATCTGTCTAAGTTAATTAGTCTAAATTTTATGATATTTGTTTATTTTGGGGTCTTTGAGGCAATGGGATCAGATGCACTGCAAAAGAACTCAAGATTTTTACACTCTTCTGTCAGAGCATGTGGATCTGCCACAAATACGCAGGCTGAGGAAACCAGACCTGAGACCAAGTAATATTTCCCATCTATTAGATCAGCTGAATGTATTCTGCTTTCTTTAAGGATATAGGTATCACCTAGACATATTGACTCACGATCCTAAGCATTTTTGCCTTCCCAAGAAGTGTGGAGCTCAAATCACTTGCTTGAAACAGCTTAAAAACTTTGCTCTGTAAGCATCTTGGTACTCATTTGTTCCTGATCTCTACTCATGGCACTCTCTTTTTATGAGGGAAATACAACATACTTTGGGGCAGAGAGTTGTACTTCTAGAAGAGAATCATTGCCTTCAGACAACACAATATTCAATGGTGGGCTAATAATCAACTCAACAGTTGTTTATCTAGGGGGTACTCCCCACACAACATGATAATAATCAACTGTGGTGTGGATTATGATCAGTGTTGAGCTGCCTATTAATCCACGCTGAGTTGACTCACTCATTCCCCACCCTCTCTCCCCCTACAATTCTCCTGCTAGTATCCCATTAGCCATTTCTGCCGAAAATCTATCCTGCCGGCTAGACAAGAGCAGCTGCTGCCGCTTTGACCACTCATGCCTTGAGACTCTGTGGCTGATGAAATAACCAAAGGTGGCCAAGGAAATAACCAACAGTGCCCTCCACACAGCACAATAACCCATGGTCGGTTAAATAACTGTTGACTACTTAATCCACTATTGGTTATCATGTTTTCTGAATCCAGTCATTTATATTCGTCCCATTGCAGGCTCATTTAGCTTTGTTAACTCTATCGTTTCTAGAACTGATCTTTTCAGGATTTCTTACAGAAATCCTCAGAAAGCTTTCAGAGACCAACTCTGTCCATGAGTATGATTTTAATGCATATGATGTAGGAATTATGCCTGGATCTGGTCAGTGCCTGCATGGGAACCTCAGTTATACTACCTTGAGATCCAACATAAAAGAAAGGTGGGTTATAAACAAAATATTAATCCATGTAGCTTTGCATTGTCTACACTGGACTTCCTCAAACTGGTGCCCTCCAGATGACTTAGACTACATCTCCCATCATGCTAGGATGCTGACAGTTGTAGACCAAGAGGTCTGGAGGGTGCCAGGTTGGTGAAGGCTGGTCTAGAGCAGCTCACTTGGGTTTGGTGAGTCCCAGCCCTACCTGGAGATGCTGGAGACTGAATCTAGGATCTTTTGTGTGCAAAGTATGTGCTCAGCCACTGAATTAAAGCACTTTCTGGTATGCAATTAAATGTAATAAATAAATAAAACAAACTACTAGAGATCTCTTAACTTGAAATACCAAAGATCAAAAAGTCAGTTAGTAGCAGTTCCAAGCAGCTAGAATTTGGGTTTCCATTATCAACAGCTGTTATGTTTTTCATAATTGGATATGGCCAAGAACAGAAATTAAAATGTAGCATTCTGAGACTCTCAGCTTACAATTTTTTGTTTCATTTTCATATACCCTTTATCTTTTGAAGAATGGGTAAGCAAGGATTCCAGTGAACAGGAGGCAAATCTTCATGTCCCACATTGCCCTTCCTCAAGAATAACTGAAGCAGAATAACAGGACCACATTTAAATGGCACAATCATGTTGCACTTTCAAAGTGTGACCTTAGCAAATGCCTAGTACTAAGGTGATAAACCTTTGATTGGGCTTTTGCCATACTTCCCCAACAGGGTGCCCCCCAGGTTTTTTGGACTACAACTCCTATCAGCACTGGCCACGCTGACTGGGATGCTGAGAATGGCTAGACTAGAAGCTTTCTCCCCTCTTTAACGTAAACCCCAACTGCAGTCTGAAGAATACAGCTGAGACATATGTGTACTCCCTGTACAGTTACATGAACCTAAGTCCTACTGAACCGAATAGAAATCACTTCTGAGTAGGCAGACATAGGATGAACTACACAAATCGATGCCTGAGTTTGCTTGTTTTCCTCTCTATCCCTTTTTTGTTTTGTATCTTGTCTATTACATTGTAAGCCTACAGTATGGACTACCTTGTTTTTTAATATTTTTACAGTGCCTAGAAAATGTGAGGTTATAATAAATGATTAATAATAAAAACATATTGAATTAGAGTACTCTCTAGTCACCACTGTTATCATTTATTCTTATAGCAGTCTCATTTGTCTTTATCAAAATTAGGAAAAAGATATGAGAGGTGATAACTTTATCCCAACCCCCAAAAGGGCTAATGTTTGGACTACTCTTAAATACTCTCTATAGGGCTGCTGCCTTTGTAAAGTGTTCAGGCACTTCAATTAGCTTAACATGCTGCAGCCAGACTACAGAACAGGGCTGGTTATAGGGAATATGCAATTCCCATGTTACAACAGCGTCACCAGCTGCCAATCCATTTTCAGTCACAATTCAAAGTGCTAGTTATGACCTATAAAGCCCTACACAAATTGGGACCAGGCTATTTGAAGTACCACATTCTCCTACATTAGCCTGCCAGGAGAGGCCCTTCTTTCTATCCTGCCAAGATCTGGAACACCTTGCCAAGGGAAACCAAGCTAACTCCATCTTTGACATCCTTCCACTGGCAGGCATTTTTATTCATACAAACTTGTCTTTTAAACTGACTTATTTTTTAAACCTGAAATAGGTTTTAACTAGTGGGTGCTACTTACTTCTTAATTTTTATTGGTGTGTTTTAATTGACTTGCTTTTATGCCTTGATTATAATTTTATATTTTATTTGTATTTTATTGTTGTTTTATTGAGCATCATTTATAGTGGAAAGACAGGACATACATTAAATAAATAAAAGCAGAAAACAAAGAAGTAAAGGAAACAATTATAAAAACTCAGCTATAAACATATAATATAGATCAACAAAATATGTCAGTTATAAGCTAGGTTATCTTACAATAAATATACGCATGATGGTAAGTTTATAGTGATCTGTATTTATAAAACTGAATGTGTTTTAACTTGATAGGTTTTTCTCAACAGAACAAAGAACAACACATATCCACAGCCTCTTGAGGAATATTATAATATTGGGGAAAGTTCAAGAAAGTTGTTGCATTTCACATATGCAGTGACTCACTTTCAGAGGATTGTCAGGTGCTGGTCATTACTGGTTTACAGATTTTCATTTTACATTTCATTTTACATTTCCAACCCCATTCAGCTGATGGCAATATACAGCTTTTCTAATACATTATTTGGAAATGCACTCTCAATCAATGAAGAGATGAGAAAACAATGGGGCAGTATGAACTAGATTAGTTTCAATTTTCGTATCTATCATAATTCATCAACAAAACATGTTGATGGATGGATTATCAAAAGATCTGTTACAGGAGAAGTTAGCAATTGCAACATAATTTCTGTAGGCAAAATGCCATCAGCTCTTCAATGTTATAGTTTGAGCAGGCATTTGCAAACAATGAAGTGGAAAGACATCTGCACATTGCTTGCTACTAGATGAATATGGTTGGAAGCATTGTGTCAAAACAGTTTATCTGCAGTGAGGAAACTGTGGCCTCCAAATGATGTTTGACTACAACTCCTATCGACACTGCTGTCTGGGGCTGATAGGAGTTGTAGTCCGGTGACATTGGGAGGAGCACAAATTCTCCACCCTGGTTCAGTTATTCCAATTAGTTCTATAATATTTTAATCTCAACTGAATGAGGTATTATGAAATCACAATGGGATTTCATTTATTATGAGTTTATATACCCCTCAAACAAAATAAAATGCATATAACTTTTTTTCTGGGAAACATTTTAATTTCAAGTATGCTTTATACACCAATTGGGTGGGAAAATGCACTTTAAAAGTTGATTAAGGAATGCAATATCTAAAATTATCGCTTAAAAATAACACTCCACTATTGATTTTTAATTTTCAAAGCAAAATTTCACTTTCTGTGGGCCATAATTCATCTTGATTGGTATGTAATTTCAAAGCAACATAAACTGATTTGAAAATTATGATGTAGCCTTTCAATTTTTAAAATTCACTCTTCTATCCATTATTTCAAGAGATATTGAGTTTTATATAAAAAACAAATAAAAAACCAAGAAAAGGGTTGGGGGGAACCTCCTGAGGGGGAAGTTTGGAGATTTTGGGCAAGCAATGCTTTTATTGCAATTTGAGGTTAAGCTCTTTTCTAAATTAAGTCTATTAATTCTATAAGAGATGGCTTGCACCAACAGCACTCTGCAGTCAGAGTTAACTGATATGTTTAAAAGTGCTGTTCCACTTTTTTAACATCTTTTCCCAGCTTGCATTCCAAAAATGGAAAGTTTGTAGAACCTGTGGAAATTTGCAAGGCATGCGTCAGCTAAGAGTCTTATATATCTGTTGGTCTCTGCATACTCACCATGACATTCCCACACAACCCTCACTCAAGATATATCTACAGCTATGATAGCTGAACAATTCAGCAGTTAGGATTTCTAAACAAATGTATATGGAAAGGAGAAGGATTATGAAAACAAGACCAAGAACTGAAGTGGTGAGTAAGCCCTCAGGATTTAAAATCATCATCATCATCCATGTGCAGCGTGCATTAACTTGATGTTGGAGGCTGAGGAAACAATTCTAGGACTACTTGCTTCAGAATTAGAACAGACTGGCAAACCCAAAATGTAAATATGTGGTTACTGTGGTTAGAACTTTATTAGCTGAAGTATTACTGTTTTCTTCAGGAATAGACAAATAGGAGTACTGTTTGCATAGGTTTATACTGAATGGAGGCAGCATATAGCATGTTCATAAAAGGCTGGAGAAACAAAACAACCAGAAAATCAAAACAGAAATCAACTTACTCCAAGACTCAATAACCTAGATATTTGATAACTGCTAAAAGCTGGCCTCCCCGACCCACAATTTGCTATGCGTACATAATCCTAGGAAAACGTTTTGCTATCCTGATAGAATCTGAGGCCATATTCAGACAACATATACCATAGGCTGACTTGTGACCACATCCTGGGTCTCTCATAACTGTAAATTGCCATAACAGCAAAATTAGCAAAATTTGATTAATTCCTTACCTCCAAACACCGGTTTGGCACTACGGTTTGAAGTCGGCTTGCAAATTATGGTCTGGAGTAAAGACACTAACTGTAATTTGGATATCATGGCAAATTATAGTACAGAACCTTAATTTTTCACTACAAGTTGTCCAATCCTGTCACTATGATTTCTAATCCATACAAGTTAGTAAAAGGCCTAGCAACAAGCTTTTAGAAACGAACAGCTTTGTCAATTTTCCCCATCTAGCTTACTGTCTTTCTATCCCCAAATCCCATTATTTATTTTATTTATTTAAAGCACTTCTTGGCTGTATTTCAGGGCAGAAGCCCTCACAAGGTGGCTTACAACAACAAAACACATAAAAACAGTTAAATATTAAAAGTAATTAAACATAAACACAATAAAATAGTAATAAAAACAATATCGGCAATAGCAACAACAATAGTCATATCATGAGAAGGCCACAGTAAGATAATGTTTTCAAGGCCTTCGTAAAAGCCTGCAATGACGGAGCATGGAGGATCTCTAATGGGAGCTTGTTCCAAAAGTGTGGGACCACTGCAGAGAAAGCCCTCTCAAGTGTGATCACCCATCTAACTGCTCTCATGGGTGGGCAAATGAGTAATAGCCCGCCAAGTTGGTAGAAATTTGGCCAGGTGTTCTTTGAAAAGAGCCACTTCATTTTCTAAATGAGTAGGTAAGAGGTCAAAAACGACCTCGGAGCGGTTGGTCATTCTTCCTTGGGAAAGGTCTCCCCTTGGAAGCAGGGAATTGCCTCTTCTGTTGAGGTGGCTTTTGTCAAAAGGAAGGTTGTGGCTGTTGACAGTACCAATCTTGATTGAAAGTGGAGCGCTGTCCGGACCACCTGCATTGCGGTGGGACATATGGTTGCTGGAAACCCAATTTTCTCACTGTTGCCTGAGCTTACTGCACCGCATCAAGTGCGTCGTCAGTTTTTTCATTAAAGAGGCCCAGGCCATCGAATGGTAGATCCTCTATTTTTGTGCGCATTTCTTGGGAGAGGCCCACGGAGCGTAGCTAGGCATGCCTACGCAAGGCAGTAGCAGCGATAAGGGCTTTTGATCCACAGTCGACCTCGTGTTTCAATGTGTGAATCTGTTGTACAACTTAAGAGCCTCGTTGTAAATGCGGTGAGCCAAAGCACCCTTTTTGTCTGGAAGGTAATTGATTTCCCCCATTTCCTCCTATAACAGGAGCTGATACCCAGACATGGTAGCCTGATAGTTGGATACCCGCACACCCAAGTTTGCAGAAGAGTATATTTGGCGACCGAAGAAATCAAGGCAACTGCCTTCTTTATCTGTGGGTGAGGAATGGAGACGAGAAGTCTTGCCCTGTGCTGCTTCGACAATGATGGAATTCGGTGCCGGGTGTCGAAAAAGAAAAGCAGCACCTTCCTGCTGCACCTTATAAAGACGCACAGAATTTTGAGATTCTCCCCATGAAGCTCAGGGATGTTCACACAGAGCATAGATACAAATTGCTCCTTGACCCTTAGAATTACCAGTCAATTAGATGTCAAGGCATTTTCAAACTCTTCAAGAATCACATGGACTAGAAACGTAGCTTGAACAACAAAACATAGAAGTTAAGATTATTGCGGGGCTGGGAAAAAAAGGAAGTTCATATTATTGGCTTTTTTAAAAAATGGCTGCCACCCATCAGAGTTTCAGACAGAAGCCTTTTCCAGTTCTGCTTAGAGATGCCAGACACTGAACATGGGACCTTTCCCATGCAAATAATATGAGCAACGGCCCGTTTCTACACTGTGGCATAGAGAAGGGCAGAATATTCACAGCCCTGCCTCGAGCAAGGTCAGAAAAGGCACTGATTTGCAGGCAAACTCAGCAAATCCAAAAACTCAGATACGCCTTTTAGCCTGGAAGGATGACAATGATCTTGTGAAGCAATTCTTCTAAAGCACAAGGTTGCAAAGGAGATCTGGCTAGAAAGGTTTCCTTGGCTGGAAGTTGAAACAGGTCCTTCCTGCAGCTCTGTGATGGTACATTCAGATATGGGAGTAGTTCTTTAAAGAAACTATGGCTGAACTTTACCATGTTCTAGCCTCCTGAAACAAGTCTGAGTGGTTAATAGCTCTTACAAACAGAACTGAAATGAAACTACTAAACCTATAAACCTTAAGCTTTGTGCAATAACTACAGAAGAAAAGAGGGTAAGAATGAGCCAAGAAAGCAACAGTGAAGAATTTTCAAGAAGTATGTGTCATCAAAAGAGAAAAATAGAAGTTTATTTTTATACCTAATAACATAAGAAAAGCTAAGGGTCCATCTAGTCCAGCATTCTGTTCACACAGTGCCAAATGAGCTGCCAACTGGTAACCCACAAGCAGCACCCTCCTGCCCATGTTCCCCAGCAACTGGTGTACGTAGGCATACTTGCCTCTGATACTGGACGTAGCACACAGGCATCAGGATTAGTAGCCATCGATACGCTTTTCCTCCAGGAATCTGTCCTCCTTTTTAAAGCCATCCAAATTGGTGGCCATCACTACATCTTGTGGTAGTGAATTCCATCATTTAACTACAGTCGTGTGAAAAAGAAAGTACACCCTCTTGGAATTGTATGATTTTACATATCAGGACATAATAACAATCATCTGTTCCTTAGCAGGTCTAAAAATTAGGTAAATACAACCTCAGATGAACAACAACACATGATATATTATACCGTGTCATGATTTATTTAACAGAAATAAAGCCAAAATGGAGAAGCCATGTGTGAAAAAGTAAGTGCACCTTATGATTCAATAGCTTGTAGAACCACCTTTAGCAGCAATAACTTGAAGTAATCGTTTTCTTTATGACTTTATCAGTCTCTCACATCGTTGTGGAGGAATTTTGGCCCACTCTTCTTTACAACGTTGCTTCAGTTCATTGAGGTTTGAGGGCATTTGTTTATGCACAGCTCTCTTAAGGTCCCGCCACAGCATTTCAATCGGGTTGAGGTCTGGACTTTGACTGGGCCATTGCAACACCTTGATTCTTTTCTTTTTCAGCCATTCTGTTGTAGATTTGCTGGTGTGCTTGGGATCATTGTCCTGTTGCATGACCCAATTTCGGCCAAGCTTTAGCTGTCGGACAGATGGCCTCTCATTTGACTCTAGAATACTTTGGTATACAGAGGAGTTCATGGTCGACTCAATGACTGCAAGGTTCCCAGGTCCTGTGGCTGCAAAACAAGCCAAATCATCATCTCTCCACCACCGTGCTTGACAGTTGGTATGAGGTGTTTGTGCTGATATGCTGTGTTTGGTTTTCACCAAACGTGGCGCTGTGCATTATGGCCAAACTTCTCCACTTTGGTCTCGTCTGTCCAAAGGACATCGTTCCAGAAGTCTTGTGGTTTGTTCAGATGCAACTTTGCAAACCTAAGCCGTGCTGCCACGTTCTTTTTAGAGAGAAGAGGCTTTCTCATGGCAACCCTTCCAAACAAACCATACTTGTTCAGTCTTTTTCTAATTGTACTGTCATGAACTTTAACATTTAACATGCTCACTGAGGCTTGTAGAGTCTGAAATGTAACTCAGGTTTTTTGCAATTTCTCTGAGCATTGCATGGTCTGACCTTGGGGTGATTTTGCTGGGACGTCCTCTCCTGGGAAGATTGGCAACTGTCTTGAATGTTTTCCACTTTTGAATCATCTTTCTCACTGTAGAATGATGGACTTTAAATTGTTTTGAAATGGCCTTATAACCCTTCCCAGATTGATGGGCAGCAGCAATTGCTTCTCTAAGATCATTGCTGATGTCTTTCCTCCTTGACATTGTGTTAACATACACCTGAATGCTCCAGACCAGCAAAGTGAAAAAACTTTGGCTTTTATAGAGGTGGTCAAACTTGCTGATGATCAATTAATCATGGGCATTTGATTAGCTGCACCTGTCTGCTACTTAGCATCTTAATTCCTATATCCTATAGAAGCAGTAAGGGTGTACTTACTTTTTCACACATGGCTTCTCCATTTTGGCTTTATTTCTGTTAAATAAATCATAACACGGTGTGATATGTCATGTGTTGTTGTTCATCTGAGGTTGTATGGTTGTCCTGGCAGCTGGACAACCATCTGTCAGGGATGCTTTAGGGTGGATTCCTGCATTGAGCAGGGGGTTGGACTAGATGAACTTGTAGGCCCCTTCCAACTCTGCTATTCTATGATTCTAATTTTTAGACCTGCTAAGGAACAGGTGATTGTTATTATGTCCTGATATGTAAAATCATACAATTCCAAGAGGGTGTACTTTCTTTTTCACACGACTGTATGTGCTATGTGAACAACTACCTGCCCCCATAACCGTTCAGCAGCTTACTTGGTGAGTGGCCAACCAGTACAGGCAGTGGCACAGGTATTGAGAGTTTATAACACTCTTGCACCAAACCATGAAGATCTCCCAGAAGAGAAAATGGACTTTATTTATGTAAAGCGTGAGCTTCTGGATGTTCTGAAAGCAAAGACTGATGAACTGGAGGCCAGAGTATCATGCCTACACCAGTCGGCAAGATGAAGACCTCTTGAACAGTACTATGGATGCCATTACTCACCACAAGCAGGACAGCAATGTGAAACAACTTCACCAAAGGAGGAGAATTAAGGCAACTGGCAACATGTCACCATCAGAAACAGAACGGCCACAAAGCAGACCCTTCCCCTATAACTTAGCAACTGATTCCAACCTCTAGCTTCCGAGGAAGGATCCATGAACAGGAGCAGCCTACAGGAGATCCCCACAGTTGAAGCTCTGTCACCTGATCCAAGTGGAAGTCATCTGTCATCAATCAACTACAAGAAAAGTAAGGCTGTGATTGTAGGTGACTCCATCTTGAGAGGCACAGAAGTATCCATTTGTCAACTAGATCTTTCATCTCGACATGTATGCTGTCTCCGAGGTGCCCAAATCTGTGACGTGTCAGAAAGACTGCCAAGGCTTGTTAGGGCTGCTGATCATAGACTTGTTTTACTCATTCATCTGGGCACAAATGATACAGCAAGGCATGATCTCCAACGTATCAAGAGTGACTTCATGGCTGTGGAGAGGAGGGTGAAGGATCTTGGGGCCCAGGTGGTGTTCTCATCAATACTTCCTCTTGAGGGCCCATCAAAAGAAAGTGTTTTTTTTCAAGTGAACTCCTGACTTCAACAATGGTGCAAGCAGCAGAGATTTAGATTTTTCAACAATAGTACAATTTTCAGGGATGAGGAGCTGCTTTGCAGAGCTGGAATTCATCTCACTAAGGAAGCAAAGTACATCTCTGGAAGACAGCTGGCTAACCTGCTCAGGAGGGCTTTAAACTAGAAAGCAAGGGGGCGGGAGATACAAGACCACTGGGGAGTAATGAATTGGTAAATAATGAATTGGTTAAATAAAGCAGGAAGACGAAATGTATTGGAAATTACTAGTTTAATACACAAAGGAAAGACAGGCATAAAGGGAAAAGAAGACTGAACACAGGGAGTTCAACCCATTTTCTTAAATGTCTCTACACTAATGCACAAAGTATGGAAAACAAGTAAGTTGAGCTGGATGTCATAAGCCACCAAGGCAAGTATGACATAATAGGAATTACAGAAACATGGTGGGATAAATCCCACCAGTGGAACGTCTGGCTTGATGGGTACACGTTGTTTCAGAGAAATAGGCAACTCAAGAGAGGAGGTGGTATAACACAGTATATCAGGAATGAACTTACCTGTACAGAGGTCCACTGGACTGATGGTAACACAAGTGCTGAATGCCTCTGGGTTAAGATAAAAGGGCAACCTAACAGAAGGGATTTCATACTAGGTGTCTGCTACAGACCATGAAGCCATTCGGAAGAGCTAGATGAATATTTACTAAGGCAGATAACTGAAGCCTCAAAAATCATGAAGTGGTTGTGATGAGAGATTTCAATTACCCAGATATTTGTTGGAAGACTAATTGTTACAGTTTGTGATTTTGACAAATAGTCTGGTAATAAAAGATCAAACACAAACCATGGATTTTAGGAAGGCCAATTTTAATAAACTTAAGAGAAATAGTAAGGAAGATACCATGGGAAGAAAACCTTAAAGGCAAAAGTGTCGTAGCCAGCTGGGCTTCTAGAAAAGGACATTAATGGCAGTGCAATCTCAAACAATACTAATGAGGAAGAAAATGAGACTTCACAAGAAGCTGATGTGGTTGAATAGGCACCTCAAGCTGGCCCCAAGTACTCCGGGCCATGGAGTCCACCTGGGCCTTTAGTGTATTTAATGTTTTACTCTGTACAGCACCATGTACATTGATGGTGCTATATAAATAATAATAATAATAATAATAATAATAATAATAATAATAATAATAATGACAAAGATGGGTCTAGCAGTACTCCCAAGCTACGCACCTGCTCCTTCAGAGGGAATGCAACCCCATCTAGAACTGGTCACTTACCCAATTCCCAGACTCAGGAACCACCAATCCACAGAGCTTCTGTCTTATCAGGATTCAACTTTAGTTTATTGGCCCTCATCTAGCCCACTACAGCTTCCAGGCACTAGTCCAGCACCTTCACCGCCCCAGCTGACTCCGACAAGGAGAAGCAGAGCTGAGTATCATCAACATACTGATGACACCCAACCCCCAAACCCCTAATGACCTCAACCAGCGGCTTCTTATAGATGTTAAACAGTATGGGGGATAGAATAGAGCCCTGTGGCACCCCACAGCTTAATAGCCATGGGGTGGAACAGGAATCCCCCAATGCCACTCTCTGGAATTGGCCCTGCAAGTAGGAGCAGAACCACTGTAACACAGTGCCTCCTACTCCGATCTTGCAGAGCCAATCCAGTAAGATACCATGATTAAAAGCTGCTGAGAGATCTAGGAAGATCAACAGTATAGCACACCTTTTCTTTCACCCAGAGTAGTTCAGAGCAACCAAGGCTGTTTCAGTGCTGTGCCCTGGCCTGAAACCAGACTAAAATGGGTCCAGATAATCAGTTTCTTCCAAGAGTGTCTGAAGCTGCTCAGCCACCACACACTCAAGCACCTTGCCCCCAAAAGGGATATTAGCGATGGGGCGGTAGTTCTCACATACCTCTGAGCCCAGGGAAGTCCTCTTCAGAGAAGCATGCACTACAGCCTCTTTCAAGGCAGCAGGCACCGCCCCCTGACAAAGTGAGACATTTACCGCCCCCTGGACCGACCAAATCAGACCACCTCTGCTGGATTGTATTAGCTAAGATGGGCAAGGGTCAAACTTACATGGAGTGGGATAGACTTATTCAAGCATCTTGTCCACATCGTCAGGCTGCAACAACTGGAACTGATCCCAGAAAACATGACCAGACAGGGCACTGGACACCTCACCAGGCTCTGCGATAACTGTGGCATCAAGTTCTCAGCAAATACCAGCAACTTGCTCCTCTAAGTGCCTAGCAAATGTATTACAGCAGATGACCAAGGGTTCCAATCCCGGTTTCTCTGACCCCGAGCCCCTTCCCAACAGGCTCTTCACCACTCGGAATAGTTCTTCTGGGTGGCATTTTGAGGATGAAATTGAGGAGGCATAAGATTTTTTTGCCATCTTCACTGCCGCATAATAGGTACAATGAAGAGTCTTTACTAATCTTCTATTGTACTCGCTCTGAGACCTGCACCACCTGCACTCTAGCCATTGTCCAGCCTGTTTCATTGCCCATAGACCTTCTGTCAACCAAGGTGAGTTACGGCCTCCACAGCATCGGAGTGGGCGCTTGGGAGCGATTGTATCGATGGCCTTTCCCATCTCACCATTCCATAGTGAGACCAAGGCCTTGACCAGAAAATCCCCTCAGAGGATTCAGGAATCCTTCGGATTCCATCTCTCCAGGGGCAGACCATCTTAATCAGTTCCCCACCCCTGCAGGGAGGCTCTGTTACTGCCACATGTGTCAGGTTAACGATGTACTGAGACAACCCCATCATTGTCTTGGTAGCCATGAAGTCCCGAGTGGGTCCTGTCAGGACAGGCTCGGTGTGGATATTGACGTTTGGGATATTTATTTTTATAACCCAATCCTGATTGGTGCTTCCCAGACTTGTTTTGATAGCTCCTTGGTCTTCATAATGCTGTTTATTTAGATATACTCTCCAAATCACACTGGGGCCTTCCAGAAAAAGGTGTATTTTATCTGAGATCATGTGTCACTTGAATTGCACACAGGTGAACTCCATTCAACTAATTATGTGACTTCTGAAGGCAGTTGGTTGCACTGGAGCTTATTAAAAGGTTTCACAGCACAGGGGAAACTAAGAAATGCCAGGTTTTTTTTGTTTTTGTTTACTTAACTTTTATAAAATGGTAAACATGCCAATTAACTTCATTTTAATTCCAGGTTGTAATACAACAAAATGTGGACAAGTCAAAAGGGGGTGGATACTTATGCAAGGCGCTGTATAAAAGATCATAAGCCCTAGGAATGGGCTGGGACAGAAACGTAAAGAGAAAAATAACACATATGCTGATCCAGGTACTTTTTTTATATATATATAAATTTTTATTTTTTTCCTACAATACTTAAACATGCACATTTACATTATCACAAAAAGAAATAAAAAAAACATAACATACTACATAATATTGAAATGTTGAATACATAATATCTTATCTAAATAACATAATCAAACTTAACATACAAGTGCACCCCCCACCTCGGGATCTCATTCCTGATTCCAAAATCTCATACTTTCTTCTGCTGGTGGTTTCCCACTTCCCTTAGAAAACACAAATATTAGGAACTGTTTCCAAATTCCTTCAAAATCATTTGATTTAGCTAAACCTCTTCTCCATTTAATATTACATGTCAATTTATCATTAATAGCTATATCCCATACTTCTTTACACAATTCTTCAATAGAATATTCCCCTTGAATCTTCAAGTTCCTAGCTACAATCAATCTTGCTGCAGTCAGCAAATTCGTTATCAGTTCCTTAGTTTCCTTTTTACATTTTAAATCTTCAAATAGTGACAGTAATGCAACTTTTGGTGTTCGTTCTATCTTCATTTCCACAATTTCTTCAATCTCCAAAAACACCATCTTCCAAAATTTTTGAACATAGTTGCATTCACACCACATATGTAAATACATTCCTTTACCCCCACATCCTCTCCAACAGTTTGCTGATTGCTGATTATTTATCTTATTCATAGAATCATAGAATCATACAATAGCAGAGTTGGAAGGGGCCTACAAGGCCATCAAGTCCAAGCCCCTGCTCAATGCAGGAATCCACCCTAAAGCATCCCTGACAGATGGTTGTCTAGCTGCCTCTTGAATGCCTCTAGTGTGGGAGAGCCCACAACCTCCCTAGGTAGCTGATTCCACCGTCGCACTGCTCTAACAATCAGGAAGTTTTTCCTGATGTCCAGCCGGAATCTGGCTTCCTTTAACTTGAGCCCGTTATTCCGTGTCCTGCACTCTGGGAGGATCGAGAAGAGATCCTGGCCCTCCTCTGTGTGACAACCTTTTAAGTATTTGAAGAGTGCTATCATGTCTCCCCTCAATCTTCTCTTCTCCAGGCTAAACATGCCCAGTTCTTTCAGTCTCTCTTCATAGGGCTTTGTTTCTAGACCTCTGATCATCCTGGTTGCCCTCTTCTGAACACGCTCCAGCTTGTCTGCGTCCTTCTTGAATTCTGGAGCCCAGAACTGGACGCAATACTCTAGATGAGGCCTAACCAGGGCCGAATAGAGAGGAACCAGTACCTCACGTGATTTGGAAGCTATACTTCTATTAATGCAGCCCAAAATAGCATTGGCCTTTCTTGCAGCCATATCGCACTGTTGGCTCATATTCAGCTTGTGATCTACAACAATTCCAAGATCTTTCTCGTTTGTAATATTGCTGAGCCAAGTGTCGCCCATCTTGTAACTGTGCATTTGGTTTCTATTCCCTAAATGTAGAACTTGGCATTTATCCCTATTAAATTTCATTCTGTTGTTTTCAGACCAGCACTCCAGCCTATCAAGATCACTTTGAAGTTTGTTTCTGTCTTCCAGGGTATTAGCTATCCCACCCAATTTGGTGTCATCTGCAAATTTGATCAGCGTTCCCTGCACCTCCTCGTCCAAATCATTAATAAAAATGTTGAAGAGTACTGGGCCCAGGACTGAGCCCTGCGGCACCCCACTCGTTGCCTCTCCCCAGTTTGAGAAGGTTCCATTGATAAGTACTCTTTGAGTCCGATTCTGTAGCCAACTGTGGATCCACCTAATAGTTGTTCCATCTAGCCCACTTTTAGCTAGTTTGTTAATCAGAATGTCATGTGGTACTTTGTCAAAAGCTTTGCTGAAGTCAAGATATATGACATCCACAGCATTCCCACAGTTATTCAATCTAACCGGAGTTAGGTACCACCTCCATATAATTTTAAAATAATTCTCTTTTATTCTTACTGACATATTTCTCAACGCTCTTTGTTTCCATAGTCCCTCCCAGCCCTGTTGTCCTATTTGTACATTCAAATCTGTCTCCCAAACCATTTTGCCTGAATTATCCATCAACCCTTTCTCCACCAGTATTCTATATATTTCACTCATCAACCCTTTTAACACTGTTCTTTTCTCCCTATCATTTTCTTTCTTAACTATTAATTCCTCAAACTTCGTCAATTCTCTACAATCTCCGTTATCTCTTACCCACTTTTTAGTCCACTGTTCTAATTGACTATAATTTAACCAAGTTAATTTTTTATCTTTAAGGACCTCTCTTGTATTCATTCCTCTTAACCATTCCCTTAATTTCATTTTATTTTTTTCTATTAAAACTTTACTTAATCTACTCTTTAATTCCTCCGGGAAATTCTTTAACATTATTACCGGTGACAAAGGGGAGCCGCTTGGAAGCAGCTCCCCTTTATATTTACTCCAAATTTCCCAGTGAGACCTCAAAAGCGGGTTATCTATACCTTCTACCCATTCTTTTCCCCTTCCCTAAAAAAAAAATATTTTCCAAATTAATCTCTATATTACTTGTAGTTTTATTCTCCATCCAATCTAATTCTCCTATTCCTGTAATTGCCTCCACAATATGTCTTAATCTGTTAGCTACATAATATAGTTTAATATTTGGGAGACCCAATCCTCCCTTTTTTTGACTTAAATACCATTTTATTTACCCTCGCTTTCTTATCATCATTACAATAATTATTTATAATACTTTGCCAACTTTTTATCTCTAATTCTTAAATTTTTATTGGTAGCATCCTAAACACAAAATTAATCTTTGCTAAAATCTTCATTTTTATTAACGCTATTCTTCCAAACCAGGATAAATTTAATCTTTTATATTTTTCCAATTTTGCTAAAATTTCTTTTTTTAACACATTTAAATTCTCTTTCTCCAAACTCTCTAACTTCTGCGTAATTTTTATTCCCAAATATTTAATCTGATTCTTAACTCTCATTTCTCTTCCCTTTTCTTCCCAATCCTTCTCTTCCTTTTTAGTATAATTAAACAACATCATTTCTGATTTGTACCAGTTTATTCTTAACCCAGTAATATCCTCAAATTCTCTCAATTGCTGTTTAATTCTCCCCATCTTTTCTATTGGATTCTTAATAGTTAGCAGCGTGTCATCTGCAAACATATTCAATTTAATTTTTTTCATACTACCTATTCCTTCAATCTCCTCATCTTCTCGTATTGCATTCGCCAATAATTCCATTACCATTACAAACAGGACCGGCGAGAGTGGACATCCTTGCCTTGTCCCTCTGGCTAGTCGTATCTTACCCGTCACACCATCATTCACTACCACTACAGCTGTATTTTGAGAGTACAACTGTTCTATTATAGCTTTAAATTTATTTCCAAATCCCATTTTATTTAACACCATCTTTAAAGCTTGCCAGCTCAAACAGTCAAAAGCCTTAAAAATATCCAATGCCAAAATTCCAGCTTTAACCTTAGACTTATCACCTGTATTACATTTAAAACTCTTCCCACTAAATTGTGCATTTGTCTGCCTGCTACAAATCCACATTGATCCTCCCCTATGTATTCATCTATAAATTTGTTCAACCGCCTTGCTAAAATAGTTGAAATTTTTTTAGCATCTTGGTTTATTAATGAAATAGGTCTATATGAATAAGGGACAGTCAAATCTTTGTCTGATTTTGGTATTAAAATTATTAATGAATGTTCCCATGTTCTGGTATTCTTTCTCCTTCCAATATGGAGTTGTAAAGCTTCAATAATTTCGGTACTAAAAAAGTCTTAAAAACCTTATAATATTCTGAGCCTAAACCATCTACCCCCGGTGATTTACCCACTTTCAAATTCTCAATTACTTCTTCTACTTCTCTTTGCGTTATTACCTTCTCCGTTCTATTTTTATTCCCTTCTTTATATACTTTTCTATATAAGCTTCCAACTTCCGTTTTTGAGTGTCCTTACCCTTATACAATTCTTGATAAAATTATTGGAAAAATTTTATTTTACCCTTCATTATATGACAATAATTCCCTTGTTTGTCCTTCAATATTCCTATCCCATTCCTGGCTTTTTCCTTTTGTGTGAGTCTGGCAAGCAATCTAGAGTTTCTATTGCTATTTTCAAAATACTCCCTTTTCATATATATTAAATTTTTCTGAACTTCCTCTAAATTTAAATTTTCTAATTGCTTTTTCTTTGCTTGTATTTCTATTAATTTATATTTATTTTTAAATTGCCAATAATCTTTCTCCAATTTCTTAATCTCTTCCTCCAATTTTTCCTGCTCTACTATTTGTTGCCTCCTTAAATTGCACATTTCTCTAATACATATCCCTCGTTACTGCCTTCATGGTATCCCAAACTACTGCCCTTGACGTTCCTCCCTTCTCATTAATTTCCCAAGTCTCTGTCAGTTCTCTTTGCATTTTTTCTACCACTTTATTGTACTTCAAAAGTTTTGTGTTTAATTTCCACCTAAACGCTTCTTTATAATTCTTTCTAACTGTGAACTCTAAACTTAGCAATGCATGGTCTGTTACCTTTATTACCCCCATTTCCATTTTACATACCTTACTTGCAAACTCTTTTGAAACCAATATATAATCTATTCTAGAGTATGTATGATGAACTGAGGAGTAGTAAGAAAAGCCCGGGTTCGACCCATTCAGTAAACGCCAACGATCTACATAATCGTTTTCTTTTACTAGTTTATTCAATATAGTAATATTATTTCTCTTTTCCGCATTAGTGGGGTTTGACCTATCCACTCTATCCTGGTACTAACTAACCAACATATACTCAGGGAATACCCAAATTCTATATTCCTATTCGCGATGCTGAAAAAATATGTTCTAGAAGAAGAGTACTTCCACAAATGGCATTTAAAAACCAACAATTCCTCTGGGATGACCTATACATAGCATAATGTTCGCTGCAATTTATAAATAATACACATAGTTCAGACTAGGTAAGCTTTCCTTGGAAGCTTCCCTGGCATCCAGGGACTTCTATCCCTCCCCCCGCCCGCTTTTCATTTTACAGCTCACTTTATAATATATATTAAATCTCTCTTGGGCATCTTGGAAATGTCTGTCTGCAGACTAACGCAGTAGCCACTTTGATGAACTCTGTCATTAACTGTTTTGCTCTTTTGTTATCTGCTCCAAACATTTACATCAATAGGGTGGTTGAACAGGAATGGACGGATGGCTAATTACATATACGAAATGCCTTCTTCTTGACTTCCACAGGTTCCTTGAAATGAAGGTGTATGTTGAGCAGGAACCACAACTAGGCCAGAAAATGCTGACAGAGGAGTAAAACCCGCACCTTGCTATTTCTGAACAACTGTTCTGCTTGCTCCATGTTATTGGTTCCTTGGGATGAACAATCTATTAAGGCCAGTATTGATAGACCCAATGGAATTAGTGAACTTTTGCAATCCTGTGCTCCTTAGAGAAGGGTGGGATAAAAAATGATGAATGATATTGCAAAAACAGGATGCATTTTCGCAATTTGCATCTTAAATCAAGGTACACAGAAAAGAATATGGTCTGGAGGCAGTTTAAACTGAGAGGGCCAGATAATTGCTTGGTTGGCTCTACTATTCTTATGCATTTTATCTTCACCTCATATCTAATATGAACTGAGAAGTTCATAATACATAAATGCATACTTGGCATCAATTAAGCACCTATCAGCAATCCAATACATGTGTACTCAGATGCAAACCACACTGAATTCAATGGAATTTACTCTGCAGTGTTTTATACACCTCTATCACGTCCTTCCTCACTCACCATTTTTCTATACTAAATAGCCCCAAATGTTGCAACCTTTCTTAACAGGGGAATTCCTCTAATCTCTTAATCATTTTGATTGCCCTTTCCAGCACTTTTTCCAGTTCTACAAAAATAATTTTAGTAAACTAAGGAGTTAGTGAATCTATCTGTAGTGGAATGAGCCCTTATTAGTGAGCCCTGAAGAGAATATCTGGAGAAGACAGACACATTTGACCAAAACTAGGACTGGCCCTAAGCAAACTCCCTAGTTTCACAACTGCATTCATAGCCCACAAAAAGGGAGTGTTTCGCAGGTAGGGTGAAATTCACCATCCCCACAATATTTATTTTATTTATTTATTTATTTATTACATTTTTATACCGCCCAATAGCCGAAGCTCTCCCAATAGCCGAACAATATGCTGCTCCTTCTTGCAACCACCAGCAGCCATTCCATGTCCCCCAACAATCCCTGAGAAAGATACTATGTGACAACATAGCATTACTCTGATGGGTGCTTCTGGATTAAAAAAAATGGTATCCCTTACCACTGGTTAGGTGACCACCATTATATATCCCAGAAGTCCCTGTCAGAGCAACACTACATCTTCATATAGCTTATTCCAACAACATCTGAAAGACCCAATATATACATTATAGCATACTGTCAATTTTTATGAGGGTAGCACTCATCCAGTGGCCCCACACTTGCTATAGTGGCACTAACCTTTCTGAATGCCAGGATTGTCTACACAAACATTGTTTTTCTTGGGTTGTTCAGACGTTCTGAAGGATTCCTTTAATAATTGCTGTTTCAAAATGGCGGACTACCAGCATGTACGTGCAAGCTATATATTATACTAGTGGCAGAGCATTGCTACCTCTAGTGAGTGTTCAAACAGTGATGTACACATTCCTGTTTTTTAAGTATGTAGAAGGCGAAAATGCTACACCAAGCATAAATAAAGCAGAGACAAGATAGAAATATGTCTGTGTGAGAAATGGGCATAGTTGCAATATGTAGCAGTTGAATATACCTTGGTGCTTTTATTGCAGTTTGCAGGCAAAGAACCTTGCACTTCCTTATTAGTTATAAATGCAAATAAAAGAGTATTTGCAAGATAGCAGAAAAACTATGTTGCAATTCTTACTTCATTGAACTTATTCAACATAATGGAAACAAGGAGCTGCAGCTTCTTAAATAATAACCAACATGCAAGCCTTTCTGCTGTCTTAAACAAAACTGATCACAAGTTTTTCTATTTAAAAACAGCAATAAATTCCTGTGCTCCACTAAATTTTGGGGTTCTTCCTATACTCTGCCACTCACTCATTCCTTATCAACCACAAAAAAGGGTTGCTTGTGGCATTTCAGCCACAAGAAAAAAAATGAATAAAGTTGTACTTTTAGTAGGAAAGTGTTCCAAACATCCATGCATGGACACAAAGAAAGGTCACATACATTTTTGCCTATTAAGTAGTCTCATCTTATTTATAGTAATTTGTAAAATTTGTTCTAATATTCTATAGGACATTATCATGAAGTGGCCAACATACTTCCAGTGATGAGGGTTTTCCAGAAAACTTTAAATAGTCTTTTTCTGGAAACTTCTCCTCCAAATTGATGTGCTAAACAGATTATGAACTGTTTATTAAGCAACTAAACAAGTACACCATGTTGTTACGTACTGTATAAATATCTCTTTTTTCCCCAATAGCAAGATTGAACTGAAATGTGGTTTAAATGTTACACATTTAAATTTGACATGTTACACATGTCAAACAAAGCTTTATTTGGAAATTATTTTTATTAAAACATTTGTAAATATAACTCAATAGCATATACTTCTTTACATTATTTCAATATTAACAAAAACACAAAGGTATTGAAAACTGTTGATATACTAATTTATAAAGGAATAATAATTGTCGCACACACAACTCCCTAGGGACAACCACTGAAAATGTTAATTACAATTTTGAAGCTGCTCAATTTGACTAATAGTGCAATCATTATTTTGGAACATTTTCTGTTCTACATTGCTGCACACTTCAGTAAAAGAACAGCCCAAAACCTGATCCATATCAAATGTTTGCAGAGATTTCCCTGAAGAGCAATGTGCCGGTAGAAGTTGTGGAACTGCCCTCTTCAGAAGCTTTCAAGAAAAGCTGAAAGCATCTGTATGGGATATTTTAAGTGTAAACAATTCTCCTCCAGGGCAGCATGGTTCACTGGATAATCCAATGGTTTTTTTCCTTATTCTATAGTCTTACACAATTTTTAAAAAACGTTATAAGAAAAAGCTGACACCTCATCAAAAAATTTCATGCTTATACAAGAGCTGCAGCCACAAGCTGACTGTGTTGCTAACACTGGATAAAGCAACACAAGAGAAAGAACTCTGCCCCGCCTCCTTTCTACTTCCACATTTTCCTATCCTCCTTTCACTAAATTATGTTTCCAACCTCTAGGGGTATTTTAGTGCTGTGTGCAGCCAGAATGACTGATTCATAGGGTTGATACTATGGTCAAATAATGCTAATCAGCAGCCTATTTGATTGTGGTCAGATATTCCAAGAATACCACTGTGTAGATGGCAATTTACCTTTATTTCTTTATGGTGTCATTTGTTAGCAAAAGCAGGAGTCAAGGCAGCTTGGCTCCTAACCCTGCAAGAATCAGTTGCAAACTAGGCAACTTCAGCTTGCTTGCTTGCTTTAGCTGCAGGTATCTCCAAACAGCAACATAAGCTGTCAATGGCAAAGGCCACTGCCTAATGGGTAGAATGTCAGACTGGGTCTTCATTACGATCATACATTTTCAGCATAACCTAAGTCACAAGGATATTGTGAAGATAAAATATGTGCGTGGGAGACTATTGCATACCTCTCTGAGCTCCTTGGGAGAAGGGCAGAATAAAACTAAATTGGCTTTTTGTTGTCAATCATTGTTTCATAACAGCTAATTTGTTTTTGAAATTAGTGTACTGAACACATTAATAATCATGTCATTCTCATAACATTGATTTAAAAATACTTGAATAATATCTGATCAAATAGTGGCTAAAGTGTTGGACTGGGAGTCAAGAGATCCGGGTTCTAGTCCTGATTCGGCCATGGAAACCCACTGGGTGACTTTAGGCCAGTCACAGACTCTCAGCCCAACCTACCTCACAGGGTTGTTGTTGTGAGGATAAAATGGAGAGGAGGATTGTTTATGCCTCCTTGAGGAGGAAAGGCAGGTTATAAATGCAACAATAAAATAAAAATAAACATATTTATCAGTCAACAGGAATCAACTAACCCCTAAGAAAATTAAAAAATGTTGTCAATGTTCAGTTCAAAAAATCTGATGATTTTCAAGGTTTGTTTTGTTTGTTTGTTGCACCCTCGACAGAGAGTTGGTTACATCTCTATGCATGTTTATAAAGAAAATTTCTGTGTGGGGAGTGCTGGGAGTTGTAGGATTTTTTTTCTGTCTAAGTATGCATGGGGCGGGGTGCTATCAGTATGTTGATGCCACCCAAATATATTTCTCTAATCTAATGAATAAGGGCCTTTGATTTTAATAGGTCTGCTCTTAAGTAGTTCTGGAAACACCCCATAGTTTGGTAGTTCGTTTACCAAACTCTCAAAGAAAGGAAAAGAGCTCACCTTTGGGGGGGGGGGGGAGTAGGTCTTTTTTGTGACTCCATATTGGCTTCCAGACTGGACTGAGAATCTCCATTATTTCTTCAAATAATAAAAAAAAAGTATGTTTTTCACTATGACAAGGGATGACGTGCACAACTTCTCAAAATTATCACTATGTATTCTGTATTGTGCATGTATTGTGTAAAATGTGGTGCTTTTATTACAAAATACATGATAGATTTGCTGTGCCACTACACTAAATTCTTCTTAATGGAAAGAAATTTCTCTTATGTACATATATACATACTGTGCAGACACTTAAAAGTTAATGAAATCAAAGAATTTTTGCACTCCTGGTAAGATGAAATGATTCTCTTGAACTTCATATCAGAATATTTTCTGTCTAAGTATGCACGGGGCGGGGTGCTATCAGTATGTTGATGCCACCCAAATATATTTCTCTATGCCTTCGACAACAGCGTCAGCTAAGGATAGTGTGTCTCCTCTGAATGAATGCTTGGAGGCGATAATGGGCTGGATGAGGAAAAACAAATTGGATTCAAACTGAATCCAGACAAGACGAAGGTGCTCGCTGTCAAGGGCCCCAACCTGGGTTTGGAGATGTGTCAACCAGTTCTGGATGGGGTTACACCCCCCACCCCAAAAGACTGCGTTCGTAGCTGGGGGTGCTTCTGGATCCGTAGCTCCAAATGACAGCCCAGAAAGATGTGACAGCCAGGAGTGCCTACTACCAGCTTCAGCTGATACGCCAGCTGCACCCCTTCCTAGAGTTGGCAGACCTAAAGATGGTAGTGGGCGCACTGGAAACTTTGAGGCTCAACTTCTGCAATGCGCTCTACATAGGGCTACCTTTATGCCTAGTCCAGAAACTTCAACTAGTTCAAAATATGGCAGCCAGGTTGGTCACCAGCACACCTAGGGGTGACCATATTACACCAATTTTAAAATCTCTTCACCGGCTGCCAATTAGTTTCCAGGTGAAGTATAAAGTGTTGGTTGGTCCAGTGTTCTGTTTCCACAGTGGCCAGGTACCGATGGAAAGCACATGAGAAGGACACGAATACGATAGAATTCTGCCTTTGATACTGGAGATAATAGATATCACTATATTCTGATATGAAGTTCAAGAGAATCATTTCATCTTACTCACCAGGAGTGCAAAAATTCTTTGATTTCATTAACTTTTAAGTGTCTGCACAGTATGTATATATGTACATAAGAGAAATTTCTTTCTATTAAGAAGAATTTAGTGTAGTGGCACAGCAAACCTATCATGTATTTTGTAATAAAAGCACCACATTTTACACAATACATGCACAATACAGAATACATAGTGATAATTTTGAGAAATTGTGCACGTCATCCCTTGTCATAGTGAAAAACATACTTTTTTTTTATTATTTGAAGAAATAATTGAGATTCTCAATCCAGTCTGGAAGCCAATATGGAGTCACAAAAAAGACCTACTTCCCCCCCCTAAAGGTGAGCTCTTTTCCTTTCTTTGAGAGTTTGGTAAACGAACTACCAAATTATGGGGTGTTTCCAGAACTACTTAAGAGCAGACCTATTAAAATCAAAGGCCCTTAAGTTATTCATGACTAACATGCATAGGATGACTACCTTACATCCATTTGATTTCAGTGGCTGTACTCTAACGACGACTAGATCTAGAACCAAGCCAATGTTAACTATTTGCAACCTATAATGTCATCAATTTGTTTGGTTCTTTCCATCAGCTGTTCTTTTATGAACACAATGAAGTGGCTTTAGTCTACTTTCTCCATGTTTTCTAGTGTTTATTATTTCCTTCATATGGAGGACAAGTTCCAACTCTCTTCTTCAGAAGGGTTGCCAAGCTTTTCAAATCACTTCCACAAATGAACAAACTTTGGCAAATAGTGTCAAAGGAAGCCTCCTGCAATGAGCACTTGTATGTGCAGCTGCATTACCAACACAGTTGCCACTAATGAAACAGAGGGGAGTTATATCTTCATACCATGTATCAAGCCCCCCAAATTGGTAAGAAAATCTTTGTGGCAGACATGGATAGATAAGGTGATTTTGGGTGCTGATGAAGAATTTTTGACGCTCTCTATTTTGCATGCTAAATACGATTTGCTAGCTACTGCTGAATGGCAAAACTTGCAATTGCAACATTTATTAATATCTAGGTTTGGCCCTGCTGCTTTTACAGCTTCAGCATTTCCCTCACTATTTAGAAGAATTTATTGACTTTATACTGTTATACTGCTAGTCTTAACCTACCCTTACCTGCTTACCCTACCCTGTGCCTGTTGGCATTCTCTTCCCCTCCTTATTGTTTTACTATGATTTTATTAGATTGTAAGCCTATGCGGCAGGGCCTTGCTATTTACTGTTTTACTCTGTACAGCACCATGTACATTGATGGTGCTATATAAATAAATAAATAAATAAATAAATAATAATAATAATAATAATAATAGAGGTCGATCAAGCAAATCGACCTATGATCTATTTCTATAAATACTTATTATCGAGAATAAATATGAGGTTCCTTTCCTTTCCTTTTCCTACAGGGTCTTAAGCAGGAATGGAATAGGGAACTGGATTTTCCCACCTCAGCTAATGAATGGATACCTTGGAATCTGTATCTCAGATTGTGTCTTATTCAGCAAAGACTTTTGCTTCATGTCTATTGGATGCTGCAGCTTCTCTACAATAAGAACTTCTCTACAATTAGAGTTTGTCTAAGTGTGCTAGTTGTTGGAGAAGTAATGCTGCTAACCCTTCTTTTAAGCCTTGTTTTGGCAGTGCCCAATAGTTGCCCCTTTCAGGGAGGTCATTATATAGATAAATACTGTATAGGAACATTCCTTTATATTTACTGACATACATGCTCTTTTAAAACTATCTACCTGTTTTCTGGAAATTAATACATGGTCAGCACAAAGGGATTCTTCATGCCCCTCTGACAACTAAAAGACTAATATTACAGCATTGGAAGGATAAACACTCACCTCCTATAATGCTTTCAACATCTGAACAGGTGGTATAAAGACACCACTAGCAAATGGATACTTATTTGGATATTTGGTGTGCTTTTGTTGAAGATTATGTATAGTTCTTAGAAATTTGCATTTTCATATGACATACGCATTTCATATGTACACAATGAAATATATTCAAATCTATGCAGCCACATTTTTCTTTCTATTGTTGAAATTTTACAATATAAAATAAACTAAAATAAACAAAAACAAGAAAACAAAGTGGCTACTTTTCTGCTTTTAGGCAGAATGTTGTAGCATATATAAGATTGCCACTGAGATTCGGTATCCTCAACTCATAAGTGGTGCTTTCAGGAATGTTTCTGCAGTTCCTGCTGTTGCTATTCCTGCTTGTGCCAAAGTTTGGATCCAGCCACTCTCTCCCCAAGCTCATCAGGGCTGCCATCTTTACATAGAGCCCTCCAAATTTCACTATGAAGTAATCTTCTCCATAGTTCTCAAGCCATTTCCATGGGATCTGTTTAGCGGTTGTCCAAAGATCAACACTGAGGTTTGTCCCAGGTTCAGGTACTCAACAACATTTTTTTTACCACACCTATTGAGCGTTGTATCATTAATATGCAGCATATCGCCACAGAGATGTGGTGGAGAAATCCAGGCTGGGAGGAGGGAGGGGTCATGGAGAGCCCTTGAATAGAGGCAGGGAAATCACACACACACCTCAAATGTGTCAGGAATGTAGAACAATGACAACTGAGTCAGGAATGTAGAACAATGACAACATTTAATGACTGGATAATTTTGTTGTCATCAGCTTTATAATAAAAATACAAGTGCCTAATAAATCTTGTTGTGTAGAATGAGCCAGGCTCCAGACTTATACTATATAGACAAGATCATGTACTTGCTCCAGACTAACCAATTTTGAATAACTACTATGCTTTTTTTACTAGTATTAACGCAGATGAGAATCCCAATCTACCCATTAAGTGTACTGTATCCTTTCACCACTGCAGAAACATGTGGACATGCAAATAATTAACTATTTAAGGAACCTTATGAGTTATTCTAGAAAACCCCATTCTAGCAATAATTAAAGGAGACGAAGAACTGGTGGATTTTACAGCCTAGCTCAATACTACCATTGCTGCGATCCAATTACCCCCTTTCATCCTTAAGAGGTTTTGCTTTGGGTAAAATCATCCTGTGTAAGGTTTTGACACTTACTTGAAGCCCCCATTTAACTCAATGGGGTTTACTTTTGAATAGATATATAGGACCGCACTGCAAGCTACCAGCCAAAATCTAAACCCACCCACAGCAAAGGTTCCTTTAGTTACATATTTAAGCACACAGTAACATTTGTATATGCCAACATAGGAAAAACCCCACATAACTCCCAAATAGTGAAAGTTGTATTAAACAATTTTGTTTTGCACACGTATTATTATTGTTATTATTAAGTACTTAATAATGAACTGTGTTTACCAGAAATTGATTTCATATCCTTTATAATTTAAGTTAAATACTACTTCTTTCATGCCTAGATCAGCCAAAGATCATACTTGGTCAGGTGCCCCCACATTGCTTCAGAGTCTTTATTTCAGTGTTAAGGACTCATGGGAACTTGTTCAAGTACAACATGGCCTTGTTCACTATTCCAGGGATATAGAAACAATTAGCAAAGCATTGTATTTTGAACTGGAGTAAACTAAGGTCACTGGCCACAGTGAAAAGGGCAAGGAGGTAGCCCAGTGAGCAAAACTCAGCCTTGTTTGTTTTCTGCAGCCTAAGTGATTATTTTCTCCATTGGAGCCACACCTTCAGGACAGACATTCTTAGCATATGAACCACAAGCTCATTCTTTAACAAAAGGGGGGTGTTATTTCACTTTTTACTGCTATGAGCTGATTTTCCATTGTTTTTATATCTGCTTTTATATTGGTATGTTAAATATTTCTATTGAAAATATAGTAGAGGCAAAATATTAGGATCCCATTGCAATTTCATAGAAATCAAACAGCTGTTTATTTCTTTGAAGTACTAATAAAACTAAAAAGGAAAAATTGGATGTATACGTGTGCAAGAAACGGACACAAACAAGTGACAACTACAATTCAAAGGAAAATATTTTAAGTGTTGCATCTTAGCCAGTACTTAGCTGAATTTTAAAAATATCTGGCCATCTTATGTCTCTGCTGACACTCTCTCTGCGCAAGGTTGCATAAAGCTGGAGCACAACCTTGATTTTATTATCAAAGTTCCAGTGGGAGGTGCAGGGAACGCTGATCAAATTTGCAGATGACACAAAAATGGGTGGGATAGCTAATACTCTGGAAGACAGAAACAAACTTCAAAGTGATCTTGATAGGCTGGAGTGCTCGGCTGAAAACAACAGGATGAAATTTAATAGGGATAAATGCCAAGTTCTACATTTAGGAAATAGAAACCAAGGGCACAGTTACAAGATGGGGGATACTTGGCTCAGCAATACTACAAACAAGAAGGATCTTGGAATTGTTGTAGATCACAAGCTGAATATGAGCCAACAGTGTGATATGGCTGCAAGAAAGGCAAGTGCTATTTTGGGCTGCATTAATAGAAGTATAGCTTCCAAATCACGTGAGGTACTGGTTCCTCTCTATTCGGCCCTGGTTAGGCCTCATCTAGAGTATTGCGTCCAGTTCTGGGCTCCACAATTCAAGAAGGATGCAGACAAGCTGGAGCGTGTTCAGAGGAGGGCAACCAGGATGATCAGGGGTCTGGAAACAAAGCCCTATGAAGAGAGACTGAAAGAACTGGGCATGTTTAGCCTGGAGAAGAGAAGATTGAGGGGAGACATGAGAGCACTCTTTAAATACTTAAAAGGTTGTCACACAGAGGAGGGCGAGGAGCTCTTCTCGATCCTCCCAGAGTGCAGGACACGGAATAATGGACTCAAGTTAAAGGAAGCCAGATTCCAGCTGGACATCAGGAAAAACTTCCTGATTGTTAGAGCAGTGTGACAATGGAATCAGTTACCTAGGGAGGTTGTGGGCTCTCCCACACTAGAGGCCTTCAAGAGGCAGCTGGACAAGCATCTGTCGGGGATGCTTTAGGGTGGATTCCTGCATTGAGCAGGGGGTTGGACTCGATGGCCTTGTAGGCCCGTTCCAACTCTGCTATTCTATGATTTTATGATTCAAATCTTGAGAAATACGGGATATTTCCAACAACCTGCTGACAGAATGCCAAGTACTAACACTGCCATAAGTTCTCCAGAAAGTGTCATGGTTAATTGGGTAGACAAACTCTATAATTCTTTTCTTAGTCAAGAAGCAGAAGAGAGAAATTATAATTATTCAGCTTTATTCAGAGTTTGTAACATACTATTGTCTGGAAAAGTCATCTTTCCTGCCAAGAGATTTATTCAGACATTCGAGACAGAAAACTTTCTATGCCGAACATACATTTTGTAGTCACTGTGAAATCCTATGAAGATCAACACTATGCATCAACACTACCCTTATGTTTTGATCAAAACACTTCTCATGAGAAGCAGGATCTCACAACCCCAATTATTCATATACCATCATTTAAAAAATAAAAAGTTAATACGAATGTATCAAGCACACTGATTCAGTGATTAAATACAATCCCTCACCATTCCAGACACTATCTATAGAAATTTTCTCCAGCTACTGCAGTGACTAGTCTTTTTAGTTATTTCAGGTGCAGGGAATATCTATTCCCTACTTTCAAGGTTCATGCAAGATTATGTGATATAGAAGATTGCAAGTCATCTTTCTATATAATTTTGTTAATTTTCTCTCCTACATCTTGCAAAGATTGCTTCCTACTTTGAAGGGTGATGTTTCAGTTGAGTGTGTGCAAGTAACCCACTACCTTCAGCAAACACCAGCTAATGTTCTGGACAGACTGCTTGGTTTCAGAGTAGGCCCTGCCCCCCACCCATCCAAATACTGGCAATACAGACATGGTGCCTTTAAGAAAGGTAGTTCTGACATTTGCAAATGAGATTATCTCTAGGTCAGGCAGGAAAGGTGCAGCTTGACATTATCATATCAATAGGAATTGCATAGAATATAAAGCCTCAAGGAAGGCAGAATATTACACTGATCTATGCAGGTGACCAGCTGTAAAGTCATTTTCCTTACCAAAAGACAGAAAACACCTTCAGCAAAGTGAATTAAAAGGCCTTCCACCAGGTGCACCTCTCAACTGAACAGTCAGCCTATTTGCATAAGGAATTCCCATTGTCATTTTGATGGATCTTTCAAGTAAAGCAATCAAACCTTTTGCTCACAAGAAGGAACTGTCATTTTCCAATACTTTTTATGCAAGTATTGGGTTATAAGCATATTGGCCAAGATGTCAATACTTTTATCTGAGCTGTATAAAAACTCTAGAGTTTGAGCAGAAAATGTGCCAGTTTTTGGATTGGTTTCTTCCATGGCTTGATGGTTTTATAACACCCTAATATTTCATCACAGAATACTTGGAATTCTTGGCACCCTGAGGTTCCATTGCAAGCAGTCCAATAGATCTCTGCCCAGAAGAGACACAAACCAGTTCCACCCTCTGACAAACCCAGAGAAAGGGCCCTAACAGGACACTGGATACTGCAGTTCGCCATAGACAATGGTTTGCCAAAAGCCTCATTTTTATTTTTCCTGTCCCTGCCAAAACCAAGGAGTTTCAATGCACCTGACTCTATAGCTACAGGATTGGGCTCTCCAGTGAAGGGAAAGGTATCTTTCAATCCCTGCCTCTCTTTGAAGGTCTTTCTACAAAGTGCAGCCTCCACCACCCCTGTGCTATGGTGTGTGTGTGTGCATTCTCAGTGCATCGACCTTTAACTAATTTGAACAGTCCCAGCATTTTTAGTGCATTCTTCCCTGGCTAACTAGTGGGAAAGGATTGCAGCTGGGACCCCTTGTTGTTCTCCCTTCATATTTCTTTGTTATTCTGAACTCATAGTTGGCCACCTCTTCCTATTATGTGAGATAGTCAACTACGAAGTTCCACAGTTACTGAGTGCCATGGACTTGGGTATACAATCCCACTTCCAAGGCAAGTGCACAAAGCACTAGAAAAATGACTCTGTGTTTGAATAAATTCCTCCCTTCTTGTTATGGTGACTGTGCATCAGGAACCAGCCCAATCACATCACTTTGTCTTCGCATAAATCTTCCTCTCATCCTTTTCTTCCTCCCTGCTTTCTATATTCACCCTCAACCCTTTCTTCTTCCTCCCCAAGAGCATTGGAGATCCCAATTTACCTGGTCCCCACCCCCTCAAACACTCCTCTCAATAAACCCTCCTGACGATGAGTTGAACAGTCAGTGCATATCCACCGCCTTGTTTAAACTCTGGAGCCAGGCTCCGCAAGAACTCAGCTGATTTCCCCACAATTCACATTCTAAGCATAAATGGCTTATTGATCTATATATGTACATTGCAGTCATTCTGCCAAGCTATTTTCTCCCACAGGAATAACTGTACATTTAAAATTCTGGTTTGATAAATATTTGCCATTGTTTGAAGAAGTTTGTGCGCATGTGTTCTGATACCGGGGTGGTGGTGGGGATAACTTTTCCTCATGGTGGACCCAGGGAAAAAAATCTGATTGGCTGCCACCAGTTAGGATGAACCTCCTGACACACCCTAATCTGTTCAGTTGCTTGTGGAGTTTCTGAGCCCTATTGCTAAGGTTCCCTGCCTTCAGCTCTGACCTTGAAAAGAAGAAGAAGGTGTTTTGTACTTTCTTTCCCAAAGTTTAGGGAAAGAGGTAGCTTTTTAACCATGCAGTCTTGGGAAGAGTTCAGTGAGAGAACCCTTTTAAAACACAGTCAAATGTCCAATACAAAAGATTGCTTATTGGGGGGGGGATGGGGGGCGGGGGGAACTCAGTTAGATGGTATATAGGAAAGCTCTAGAAGGACTGAGGGGATCTTTTTATGGGGATTTCTGCTCAATAAAAGCCAGCCCCCTTTAGAGACAGTGATGGTTGATCTGTCCAGTAACACAATAGCCTCCATTTCTGATATCTAGCCAGCAAATCAGAAAATTACCTAGTGGTTGGAGCCACCTTCTTAACACTGGCAACTTATCTCTCAAAAGCCCAAGGTGGTTGGAACCAGTCAGCCTATTCAAGAAAAAGGGACTGAGGTTTTGTTTGCATTTTGTAGAGCAAAGAAGTGAGATAAGGCTAGATAGAACTATTCAGGTTGCCCAGCAGGGTGCCAACTGACCAGATGCTTTGGACAGCACTGAAGATCTATATCAGAGGTAGGGGATTGTCACAGTATGTGTATTGTTTTGGGTTCCCCTCTTTGACAAGGACACACTATTGCCAAAGTCAAAAGATCCTTAATGGATGTGTATCTTGAGAACATGTGGAAGTTTGCACATGCGTCTAAAAGAACAAATTCTGTTAGATTGTCCAAAGTTCTCTGTTAAATTCTAGACATGTAACAAGCCCTGCAAATCATTGCTTTGAACACCCATGCCTGAAGACAATTTGTGTAACTATAAAGCTGCATGAAAGTTAGTTGACCCAAAAGGTATGTGCATATGGGGGGTGTATTGCTTCATTTGCTCTGCAGTTTTCCTTTTTACCTGTAGAAACAGTCACTGATGGCTACAATAGACATTAAATGTTCCCCAAACATTAACCTTGGTTTAGTGATCAGAATGGGGGTACACAATCACATGCTCCCTCCCTCTGCCCCTCCTGTGCTTAAATTCCTCACATGCATACTTCTCCCTTTACCACAATTTGGTGTTATATTGGAGAGTTACTAACAATGATTAAGGACACTCCTAAAACACCAGTTAACCGATGTTAATGTTTGGGAATATTACGCATGCATCTGCCTTATTACTGACCTAGTAGACACTTCTTACTGAGTATTTATTAATGGAATCGAGATTTTTGGTCATTACAACTGTGTGCAATGGCTTTCTAGTTAATTTGGTCTGTGTGCACATATCTGAAGTACTAAACATTTTGTGATCAGGTCACCATCTTCTTTGACTTGCATTTAGTAAAAAAAGAAATATTTTAAGTAGTATATCATGTTAAGTTTATGTGCTTTATGAATAGCTCATTCCCCACCCCCGGATAATGAAAGTAGGTTAACTGAAATATTTCATTGCATTTAGTGTGGCTTTAATGTAGCAGTGGTTTGGTCCTCATTGACTGGCCCACAATGGGATGTGCATGTGGCTCCCTCCCTGACAGTTTTTAAATAGGCTTTTATGGGTATTTTTGGATGACACTTTAGTCCATGGAGTGTGAATAGTCCACTCCACGGATGACTTATTTGCGTGTTGCATTTGGGCGACATGGAAGGAGTACTCCATGGAGTAGAAGACTCACACTCCGTGGAGTAGTCTTCTCCTCCACCCACCCAGTCCGCCCTCCTGCTGAATGGTGGTGCTGGTTCCTGCTTATCTTATTGGGGTATTGCTATTCCATGGGGAGGGGCACTGGGGGAGGAGAGACACAGTGTGCTGAGAGGTACCACAGCCATTGCTGGAGCAACAGTGGAGGTGGCACACTGATTCCACCTCCTGTCAGGAGGTGCGATGCCCCCGCCAGAGCCATTTCTCCTCCTTGCAGGAGGTGGAACCAACGCGCTGTCGCTCTGGCAGGCACATCGGCTCCCCTGTCACTGGAGGAGATGCTCCTGCTGGTTCTCGCTGAAGCAGCTGCACAAGGACAGGCAATGGGGGCATTGATGCGCCTTTGGCCAGCGGCTGGATTTCGTGCCCTGACACGCGAGATCATTCTGTAGCCTCGAAGCAAGAGGCTGTGGAACTGTCTCCTCGCATATCATGGCATGAGAACAAGCCACCGCCAAGGACACATCACTGCCCATGGTTTTCAACCCTGTCAAGGGATGACAAGGCTTGGTGCCTTCCTTGTTGGGGCCATGGCAATAGGGAAGTGGGCGGCTATAGCAACGCTGCCTCCTTCCCTATTGCCATGGCCCTAAAGCTGAAGGAGGGTTGCCACGCTGACGCAACCATCTCTCCTGCAGCTGGAACGAACAGGACAGATTCCTGCGCCCGCCCCCGTCCCCAATTGCCAAAAGAGAAGGCAATCCTTTGGTGTGGCAGGGGAGATGCTTCAGCAACTGATTCCTCTTCTCTTCTGGTAAATGGGGACGGGATGCTTGTGACAGCTGCAGGACAGAGCCTTCGCTACCCATACTGCAATCCATTTGGGGATCGGCTTGAGGGAATAGAAGGCACTCCTTCCATCCCCTTGAGCTGAACTCTGAATAGATCGCGGGGCAGGGGCAAGGGACATGCACATCCCTCGGAACATGTGGGGCGCTGCAATTGGCGGCACTTCACCCAAGGATGGCATGTGCCCATCCTGGGGAGCTCCCGATCGCTCTGCCTCATGGCACGATCGGTGGTTGCTCAAGTGCTTCTCGAGATGGGATTATTTCCCATGCCAATAGAGGTGCACTGGGCAAGAGCAGCAGGGATTTCTGCCACTCTTGCCTGGTGGCTCTATAGACATGGGGAAAAACTACGCAGAGGCTGCCACACGACACGCAACACAATGGTTGTGCAGGAACTCTCCTCTGCACAGCGTCAATATTCTGCATGGAGTGTTTTCCAAACAACCTCCACTGTTGTGTGGTTTTCCTGCCAGACAACACGTTTCTCAACGGTGGAGTAAAAACTCCACTGTGGAGTTCTAAAACCACCATTGACTAACATGTTGTCTGAACTGAACCAAAGACTTAGCTGTTAAAACAAATGGATGTCCAGTTGTATTTTATGTTTTACTGATGCTTTTATTTTAAATATTTTATGCTGCTGTTTTAGTTGGCTGTATTCTATATTTTCTTGCTTTAAAAGTTTAACTTGTAAACCTCCTTAAGGAAGCTTTGTCTCAAAAAGTGGTATAAAAGTATTATCAATAAATTCAAAGCTTTACTTGGGAATAATTTGAACTAAAATTATATATATTGTAAAAATGACAACTCAATAATACACACTTCCATTACATTATGCAGATTATAAGGGGGGAAATGGAAGGCACACTGAAAAGTGTTAAGGTACTAATTTTAGCATGCCTTAAGAATAGTGTGCATAATTATGTACTTCCTAGAGACAGTAATCTGAAAAAATTTGACTAGTATTGTATCTATTCCAGTTGCCCAATTTTACCTGTATTGTGCTGATTCATTTCATGATACAATGCACTTCAATAAACTGGAAAGTTTCCCATGGAAAAAAATATAATAGTGGAAGGTTTTTCAGAAAATTTTCCTCCCCATATCACTGCCACCATGTAAGTAGACTGCAAGTATTTGCATTAGTAAGATCTCTCTTTGCATGCAGGCTGGAAATTCACCAACTTTCCATTTGTCTGATGAGTTCTGCATAACTTTTACTAAGTGAAACTGGTCCAACAAAAAGCTCTCTCATTTGTTTATGACAATTTCAACAGTTTTCATCTTCTCAGAACATCAACACACATTTTCCCAACAGAAGTATACATCTCATCATCCTCTTGGTATGCATACTACATGGCATGCATAAGTAAAACACATATGTTTGAATATAATAGACTCACAACATAATTCCCTCAGACATATCTTTTCGAAGAAATACTCTCAATGCTAAAGTTCATCAGTAACAAACATTTTTTTTCATAAGTAGAATTCTCATACAACTATAAGCTCATTCTATTATTATTATTATTATTAAAAACACCTTACAGTAAAATCACTAGAACCCACTCCTAGTATCTTAAGCCCACTCTCAATTTTAGTTTACAGGAAAGGTGGTGTAAAACGGAACAAAATATTTAGATGTGGTTGTTTCTTACTATCATCCCCTGCTAGTCCTCAGAGCTCTAGATGGTCAACTCTTTTGTACTGAACTTACATCAATTGACATTTTACTATGCTATCTAACCTAAAGATGTTAATGCAATTAACATACTCTCCTTCTCCTTAGTTTAGTTTCTTCACCAACTTGCTATTAGTATCTCTAAAAAGTAGGAAAATGAAGCCAAAACATGGTTTCTTCCTGTCTCAGTCCCCCAGCAAGTTTCTGGATGAAGACACTTTTCTTTTTCGTCCTGCAGGATTATCACATTATGTCACACACTACTTAAATCAACTAAGATTTCCACTCAGAGTTTTTTCTTTTCTGAATCACAGAGTGGAGAAGCAACCATGTAGAAAGCTGTAGTTCCTTCCAAGGAAGGTTATTAGATTATTATTCTCCCCATATTCCAAGTTGTTCCTGGGTCACATGGCTGAGAAATTATCTTGGACAGTTTATTTTCCTCTCATATGAAACCTCCACAAAAGGAATGTAACTGAACCATCCAATTGCTCTTATTTTTGTCACCCATACAAATACTTATTTTGTGTCTACCCCCACCCCTCTACCACTCTCAATTCAGGAAAAGGGGAAGACAGCAGTTACAACAAAGAACTGGAAGACATTATGGCTAGATGGGGTGTTTTGTGTGGTTCCAGATCATGCTGATTATGTGCCATATTTATTTTTTGAATAGCTTATTGTTTACCCTTTACTTGCTTGCACTCCTTCCAGCACCTCCATCGTTCAGGCTTCCCATGTTCAAATTTTCTCTCCTTCTTTAACTTCAGGATAATAAGCAAGAGTATTACTGGGCTATACCACTTTTGCTCATTCTGAAGTTAGTCACAAACAGCAGAACAACAGTCATTTCCCTTGCTATTTTTAAAAATCTCTTTAAGTATTAACTTTCACAATGTCTATAAGCAAACATGGCCAGGATTACACATTGAAAAGAGTAGCCCACATTATACCCACACTCACATTTGATACTTTGAAATAAAACAAGCATCAAAATAGCTAAACCTCCCTTTCTCTGGAATCAATATATATGCCTTATGACTGAGCGCATGTGTGGTCACACACATACACATCCTCTCTTCCCCACTCGCCAGGGATTAAATACAACTGAGATTAATACACAGTTGCAATTAATAAGCACAGAGAGGCCTTTGGGCTTCTTTTCAAGAGGCAGCCACTACACTTAATCCATCAACACATATGCACAGATGTACCAACCTACTTACAATCCTGACACTTTTGTACTTTTCCTTTCTATCAAATATATACCCTACAATGTTGTTCTTCACCCTCCTTCCCTAATTGCCCACTTCCCATCCCTAAATTGGGAGTAACAGCTCCTCCCATATATTAGGCCCGTTCAAAAAAAGCTACTTAAAATTTAAAGAAAAGTGAACCCAAGAATTTGTTCTCAGTTTCAGAAATGAGCTGAGCTCACTGTCCTTCCACACAAAAAACCATTTGGTTAACTCAAGCAGTATGTGTGTGTGGGGGGGGGGGGATTTTGTTGCTGCTAATGGGAGTCAGAAATCCTTGCCCATCTACTGCAAGTCACCCAGAGATCTATCTTCTGAGCACTCCTGAAGTAATACAGATAGCAGTAGGCAAAGATCAGCTACAGCAGCAGTGTTAAGATTAGTCCTACATCATGACACAAGACTCCCACAGAAAACCTAAGCATCTCCTGCTTCTCCAATGTATCACCCTCCTCCAGTCTCCTAATGTAATCTGCTGAGTTCTTCCGCCTTCTTCTGCTCCTTAAAAACAATTAATGCATTGATGAGGCATGAATTCTGTGAGGAAAGTGTACCCCACTTACACTATATATTCAGAAGTCTCCATACTCCAATAACATGTATCCCCCGACTTCTAATCCAACCCCAACACACTTTTAGCAGTGCCTCTTGAAATTACTTTTTTCAGTATTTCTACCATCACCAAATTGTAGTTCCCTTATAACTCCTGCCCCTGTGTGACTAGAAACTGTCCACCTTGTCCAACTATCACCATCCCCTAAACACTTCAGAACAGTATCTTTGGATCAGAGTCACCGCTTCCCCACCTACAATCTACTTTTCATTTCTGCTTAATTCCACCCTCTCTCATTTCTCCTATAAGTTCATTTCCCCCTTCTCATCAAACAATCTACACCTCCCCCCATAACTTATTCATTTAGTATTTCTCCACTGTGGGGAATCCTTCAGTGCAATCTAAGGTTTTTCCTACCCTGGGACCACACACACACACACACTCAGGCTCCTCTCTTATTGGAGGAAATCCCTCAGTGCAATCTAAGATTGCCCCCATCCTGGGACTGTCTGTCTGTCTCTCACATCCAAATACTCACCAGATTTACAGTCTATCCTTCCTCTACTAGCTTATTCCACTACCACCCATTCCATTCCAGTTGGAGGGGTAAGGAATGTAAAATTCAGTGTAAACCAACCCCCCTCTACAACTCAGTAACACTCCTTGCATCTACTGCAGTCTCACTACAGTCTCTCTCACACACAAAAGCTCCCTAATATGCCTTTCCTCTTCCCTTCAAGTGAGAACCATAGAATGGGACAACAAACCCCCTTCCTCTGGGTAATCTAGCTATCTCGGCCACAACTGAAGAAAGTTAATAATCATCAACACGCATATATACACACACGAGTTAAGCCTTCCCTCCTCTACCATCTGCCCCAAAGGGCTCACTATTCTAAAAGCACTAACATCTGGGTATTGTTGTTTTTAAGGGAAAAGATCTCCTCCAATGGGATGCTCCCGCATTCACTCAGGAAAAGCCCATCCCCCACACTTCCAGGTGTGTGTGCGTGAGTGCGTCCCAATTCTAAAAACATCATTATATCCACCCCTAGTGATTTTGGAATTTAGAAAAACTTATTCCCCCCCCCCCAAAGCCAACGCTTCCCCTCCCGGTGAGTTGTTTTCTTTGCTGTGTGTGGGGGGGAGATAATCTCCTTCAACTCGGTCTAGTCGCGCCCCATTTAACAACAACACACACACACACACCCGCGCAAAAACTCATTCAGGAAAAACACAAAACAGCCCTTCCTTACCGCTCCAGATTTTTTTTATTGGCGGGGGGATCTCGTTCAGTGAAATCCAGCCCTCTCCCCTTTCCGAATTCATGACACCCACCCCCAACACACACACACACACACTAACACACACGCAACTCAACAAAGCATCTCCCCTCCCCCCCCCGAGTAAAACTTTAAGAAGGCCACGCAACTAACCGACGGTCTGCTCACCTCAAACCGGCTCTTGGTGACCCCGTTCATTTCCCTCCTCATGGTGGAGGCCCGGCGGGGGACGGCAAGGCTGAAACCAGGCCAGGCCAGGCCGAGCCGGGCCAGGCCGAGCCGGGCCTGGCCCCCCACCTCCTCAGCGGCGGCGGCGGCGGCGGCGGCTTGGGCCGGTCGCCTGCTTGGCCCGATGTCCTCCCTTTCCGCCGCGGGAGGGGGGAGAGGGAGGGAGAGAGGTGGGGCAGGGATGGCAGAAGAGCGCGGCCGTCTGCCTCCCCACAGCGCGGTGAGGGCGGGGGGTGGGCTCGGGCCCGGGGGTGTCTCTCCGCCGGCCAGTTGGAGCCCCAGACTCCGGAGGGGGGAATAAATGGCAGCCCGGCCTGCCTCAACTACAACTACTTCTTCTTCAACCCAAAACAAAAACACTCCGCACCTGCCAGCAACAGCGCCGCTCATTGGACGAGGGCGGCACACCGGAGGTGGGGGGAGAGCCAGCGGGCGGGCGAGCGCAGGCCACGCGCGCCTCCCAAAGCAGGAGCGAGCGAGCGAGCGGGCGGGCGCGCGCCTTCTTCGAGGACGAGGAAGACGGAGAAGAGGAAGAGGACGCAGGAGGGGGACTGGGGTGGATTTTACCCCGGGCTTTGCAGCCGAAGCCACGAGCACCCACCTTAAGCCCACGCAAGTTTCCTTGCAGAGGGCTGCAGACCGCGCCCGTGTGCGCTTACGAGGCAGTTCAGTTCCACGGATTTCAGCGGCGTTTACCTCCATGTCTGCTTGCGTAGGATACTTTCCGCTGGTTTGAACAGGCAACACACATTTCAGTTAAACTCAGCAGTGGTGACTTGCTCCCGCGAAACTGTACATAGGATTACAGTCTTAATCGTTCTGTTTAATGAGCTATTAAACAAAGCTACTAGTTTACTTCACGTACTGGTGAGCTTTTAACCCTTGAACCATTGCTTAGTACGAGCTTAATTCTAAAATCTTTATTTTAATTTTTTCCTATGCTTTCCCCTAGCTTAGGTTTGAATCCCAGGGGTTCCCCGTCCAGCAAGCTTGGAAGGCCAGACCCATTTACACTCAACAGGCCTATCTGCTACCACACCTTCACACTATTCTCCGCACTGCAAAATGCAAGCTTTCAAGTTATACAGGATTCTTCTCTATATATGCAGATTATTTCAGTTTGACAGAATGAGGGATTTTATTATATTTTGTCAAGGCCTTTGACTAATATAAGTAAAATTTAACTTTGATTTAAGTTACATCTCTAACTATTGGACTTCAAGGAATTTGCTTTTATTTATGTATTTATTTATTTAGAATATTTATATACCGCTCCCCATTGAAAAATTTCGGAGCGGTGTACAAGGTAAAATGAAAATAAAAACAGAATAAAACAGTTAAAACAAAATTTAAAACAAGCAAAAACAGAAATCCAAGGCTGCATGTTAAAGAAAAGCTTCTTGGAATAAAGTTGTTTTCAGGAGGCGCCGAAAGGAGTACAAGGTTGGCGCCTGCCTGACCTCCAGAGGCAGGGAATTCCACAGGAGGGGCGCCACCACGCTGAAGGCTCTTCCCCTGGTGGATTCCAATCGGAGGATGGATCTAGGTGGAACCACCAGGAGCAGGCCCTCAGACAACCTCAGTGACCGGGCAGGTTGGTAAGGGAGAAGGCGCTCTCTCAGGTATCCTGGTCCCAAGTTGTTTAGGGCTTTGTACACAAGTACAAGAACCTTAAACCTGGCCCGGTAGTGAATAGGCAGCCAGTGCAGTTCCCTCAGGGGCAGCTCCAGACAACAGCCAAGCTGCAGCATTCTGCACTAGCTCCAGCTTCCAGAGCAGCTTCAAGGGCAGCCCCACATAGAGCGTGTTGCAGTAATCCAATCTTGAGGTTACCAGTGCCTGTACCACTGTGGTCAAGCTATCCCTGTCCAGGAGAGGCCATAGTTGGCGAACCAACCGAAGATGGTAAAAGGCACTCCGAGCCGTGGCGTCTACTTGATCCTCCAATGACAGAAATGGGTCTTAAGAGTACCCCCAAACTACGAACCTGTTCTTTCAGAGGCAGTGCAACCCCATCCAGAACAGGCAATGAGCCTGTCTCCCGGACTCGGGAACCACTCACCCACAGCGCTTCCATCTTGCCAGGATTCAGTCTCAGTTTATTGGCCCTCATCCGGCCCATTACTGAGTCTAGGCACCAGTCCAGGACCTGCACAGCCTCACCTGATTCAGTTGTCACAGGGAGATAGAGCTGTGTGTCATCAGTGTATTGATGGCATTTAGCTCCAAATCCCCTAATGACCACTCCCAACGGCTTCATATAGATGTTAAATAACATTGGGGACAAGATGGTGCCCTGCGGCACTCCATAGCCCAATTGCCAAGAGGCCGAGGACTGGTCACCCAATGCTACTCTCTGAAAACAACCCTGTAGGTAGGACCAGAACCACTGTAACACAGTGCCTCCGATGCCCATCCCACGGAGTCGATCCAGGAGGATACCATGGCCGATGGTATCAAAAGCCACTGAGAGATCAAGCGGGATTAACAGGATTGCATTCCCCCTGTCCCTCTCTCAATAAAGGTCATCCATCAGGGCGACCAAGGCTGATTCAGTCCCGTAACCAGATCAGAACCCAGACTGGAATGGATCTAGATAATCAGTATCCTCCAAGAGTGCCTGCAGTTGCTCCGCCACAACCCTCTCAAGTACCTTCCCTAAAAAAGGGGTGTTTGCAACTGGGCGGTAGTTGCCTAATACCATCGGGTCCAGGGTGGGCTTCTTCAGGAGTGGTCGCACTACTGCCTCCTTAAGGACAGCAGGGACCACCCCTTCCCAGAGAGAAGCATTTATCACCCCCTGGACCCACTCGGCTTGCTTTTATAAGCGTGGTTTTTATCCTGGTTGTGCTTTTTATACTGTATTTTGTATTTGTGCTTTTAACCTGTTGGTTGTTTTATTATGGTTCTAATTTTTGTGAACCACCCAGAGAACTTCGGCTATTGGGCGGTATAAAAATGTAATAAATAAATAAGCCAGGAGGGACAGGGATTGAGAGGGCAAGTGGGCGGTCGCACTGCTGCAAGCACCTTGTCCACATCATCAGGCCGCAATAACTGGAACTGATCCCACAAAATTGAGCAGATGGTGGCATCGGACACCTCAACTGGAGCTGCACTAAAAACAACATCAAGTTCGCTGCGGAGAGAAGCGATCTTGTCTTCAAAGTGTGATGCAAAAAGGTCACAGCGGGTCCTTGACGGAGCATGGGCCCCATTTGCTGGGGATGATGTTAGCAGCCCCCAGACCACCCGGAAGAGCTCCGCTGGATGACTACTCAAGGACACAATGGAGGCAGCAAAATAAGCCTTCTTTGCTGCCCGCACTGCCACGCAATAGGCATGATTATGCGCCCTACAGCATGCTCGGTCATCTTCGCTTCGAGTCTTGCGCCATTTGCGCTCTAGCCGACGTCCAGCCTGTTTCATTGACCACAACTCCTTAGTAACAAATAGCAGTACCTCCAAAACATCCTCTAAGCATGTATAAGACACTACTTTCACAACGGACTTACAACAGCCACCCCATCTGCAATTTAGAAGGTAGGGCTTCTAAGCAAGTTGACAAATCTAGTTTTAGAAAGCATCCTAAATATTATGCAAGTCAGTTAGCATAATTAACCTACCTGACTTGGGAGATGGGAGAAGAGAGACACTTAAGAGGCTACCATCCTGTATCTCACATAGCTAGCTCCACCACAATCCCATGTCCTCATATGCCAAAAATAAGATATTATTAGTTACCCAGGATTACTCAAGACACTGCTGTTCTTTAGTAGTAAGTGACAACACAATAAATATTTGGCCCTTCCTACAGTGTGAACCCACATACCTAGTAGATGGCCTCCACCTCAGTTGGTATGATCCTCAGTTAAACGATTGTGTCACATAAGACATATTTGGTTGTAACAAAAAAAATTTTTTTTAAAAAAAAAAACCTTTAAAGATAAGCTCTGGCATCTCCCACAAAAAAGATTTATGATGACATTCATTAAACCCACAGTTTGCTCCTGCTTCCTTCCTCATCACATCCTTTTTCTTTGCATTAATGAATCAAATAAATATCCTGTTGACTGTACTCACCATCATTAATACAAATTAGAATCCTCACTACATCCATAAGCATGTATTTTTAAAAGCACAAAAACGTTCATCCTAATAAAGACTTCCAGTAGGGTCATTAAAGGACAATTAGGGCTCTAATCCTACAGCCTAGGAGTAATCCTCATTAAACTCAGTGTTATCTTATTTCTGAGTGAACATCTATAGGATTATACTGTAATTTCAAGATACCATGTGTTTATACAGCAATGAGGATCAACAAAAAGGCACACACCAGCACCGTAAAAAGCTATAGTATAACTTGGAATGTCGTGGCGTTTTTTTTACTTTGGAAGAAAGCAGGTCTGAGCTAAATTCTCACTGCAAGCTAGTTAAGGTGACACTTCTGCCCTCAGTGTCATAATATATATGGTCTCCTGAATCCTATTACTTGCTATCTCTGTAATGTAGCTCAAATACATAACTCAAAAGGAACAGGGAGAGGAGAGGAGGCAGGGAGACTGAGCCGTGCGATAAAACTCAAGGAAGCACTGCTGTGACGACTGAGCTTCTTCACTTCACAATAGCTGCACTTAAATTAATCTTAATAAGGAATAGAGCCATCCAATGGACATGGTTTCATTCACTTCTGCTCTTTCACTGCGCCAGCACTGCTAAGGTTTCTGATTTAAGGTTTCACCTTTAAGGTGATTAAGGTTTCTGATATCGAAAGGGAAATTGAAGTTTACAGGATATTAAGGTGTTTTTCTTCATACTCATATACAGCCCCCAAACTCCACCCACTCCGTCAAAGCGATAGTTGCAATCCTCTCTAGGATACAAGGAAGAGCTTGTATCTCCTATTTCCTATTCAACTTCCGCTCAAAAAATCCTACGCCCAATCAGCTTGTAGCTCTCGGGAAGATAGTTTGCGATGACGTTTAATGGCGGGGAAATTAGGAGTGTAGGGGATTTAAATTTAGGCGATTTACTCTTGAAAGGAGCAGCTCTACAAACCGTGACTTATGTTTTTTAAAAAAGGCTAACAAGACTCTCTTTCTCTCTCTCTCTGTGTGTGTGTGTGTGTGTGTGTGTGAGAGAGAGAGAATACATACAAACACAGATTTTGAAAAAAAAAAAACCCGCTTCCCTTTTTTCCTTTGGAAATGATGCCCAGAACACACTTGTACCTCCACCTTATCTACTTCTCCACATACTATTGATTTCCTCTACGTGGATTCAAGTTGATTTCATTTCTATAACAAATCAAAGTCAACACATTTTCCTCACGCTTCGTTTTTGGAGGAGCATGGTGCCAGTACTCAAAACTCAAAATCTATCAAGCTGGGGACGGAGATAAGGGAGGCTACTTAGCTATTGTTTTTAAAAGATTATGGGAAGAAAGTTGGGAGAGCCAAAATGGGAAATATAGATTTCAGTAAGGGCTCCCTCACCTCATACTCCCAATAATTCAAGCACTGCATGCTCACCCTATGCAGTTATAGCCATTTTCTTTTTACCAGTGTAATTTTGTTTATGATCCCACTGTTTGTCTAACATACCGTAGGGGCTTCTGGGACTCAGAACTGGCTATCGAGAGTATTGGCATATATTCATTTTTTTTATCTGTACCTTCAGCCTTTGCCATCATATTATATGATCCATTTAAAACTGCTTCTTCTGTCTTCGAATTTTCCAGGCATAGAGTAGCACATTTCTTTGACTGCAGGAAGGGCAAAGTAATATTTTTTCTTTACTGAGACCCTTATAAAAAAAATCTTTGAAAAGACTGATGTCATCACATGTAATTGGTGTAAAATTGGACTTCTTACTCATTCAGAATCTGAAGAATCTAACAAAGTTAACCCTCTTTAAAAAAAAAACAACAACCTTCAGGAACTTTCCACATCAATATGGCTGCTAAGAAACCATTGGAATTACCAGGGGACACCCACTTATTTTTTGAGACAGTCCCCCTGCCTACTGGTTTTAGAAGACTTCAGAGGGATTATTCAGCAAAATGACAAAGTGAAATGGAGCTTGTGGATTGCATTAAGGAACCCCTGCACTGCCAAATTCAAGCACTGTGAGGAACCAAAGCATTGCAGAGCATTTGGAAGAAAGTTTCAGATTATGTATTTAGTTCAAGTACAGCACCTTTCAAGGTTGTTGGGATTCATTGTTGCTCCAAATGAGCCGAGAATGTACCACAGAATATACGAAATACTTTTCAGTGGCTACACATTGCAAGGCAGCACAGTAGTGCTGGACAAGTTGTCTTCCAAATAACTCCACCCACCCCGCTCCTATATCTTCATCATACTGTAAGTCTATATTCCATTAATTCTCCTACTGACACAAATAAAATATTCAGGAAACACAGTATGAACACTGAAGAAAAATAAAAAAGCAGTGAGAAAATCAATCATGTAGCAGCTGTAACCGCAAGAAAATGTGGTCATCAGTACACTCCACGCATGCAGTAAAACCTGGATTATTACACAGGCACCCCAAAACCTGGGAAAATGGGTATAACACAGGTTTGACGGAGAACTCTCCTGGAAAGGGGACCATGTCATTTCTGTCGTTATTCAGCATCTATCAAAGTCAGCACTAAATGAATATTACAGATGTGGTGATGGGTGCAAACTTTCAGTCTTGTAATAGTTTTGAAGTCAACATTTCAAAGGAGGACTCTTTCCAATGTAGTACTTACTTGATCATCAAAACTTCTTCCAGATAGAAAACAATTTAAGTGCAGTAATTGAGATGAAACAAACATTTCTACCAAACAGATTTATTGGCATTTAAAATCAACATGTGGTTTGAAATACTTTCAAAAAAACTAAGAACACATTGTATTCCTCTGCTCACCCCACAAGTCATCAGAACCAGCATTTACACAATTGTTCACAGAATAAGAGTAAAGGACATGCTATTTACATTAAAAGGAAAAAGCCAACCCTTTAATTTGTAAGCAGCTCCAAATGACATTAAAAGATTTGGGTGTTTACCATATTTTATTGTTTGTCTTTACAATACTGAAAGATGTAAAATATTTTGAACAATTAAATGCACTTTTAGAAATACACAAGATCTTTTAACACAGAATGTGATTGTGCGATACTGACATATGTACCCTATTGTATTTAGTGAAACTTATTTGAAGGTCTACCTTTCTTCATTCCTGAGGTGATGGGGGGACATCACTGCTGAGGGGGAAAGGGGTATCATTTATTAAAAACAAGCTATAAAACTTCACAACATTCTTTTTGAATGATAGTAAGAGGTTACAGAATTATTCATTTATTGGTATGACAGCAGGCTTTAGACTTGCATCAAACTCATTTGGCTCAATCCAAACTGTGCAGTTATCCCGCTGGACACAATGAATCCCCCTCCCCCCATCTCCCCCACCCAGCACACATGTCTGGGCACTTACATATGAGAAATGGAAGATCTGCGCCCACCATCTCATTCCCCATAATGGTCTGCCAGAGTGCCCTATAAGGAACCCCTTCATGAGTGGGTGCTGCACATGAGATGCACTGGATCAAGTCTTGTTCTTAGCCTGAAGCTTTTTTGCATAACTCAAAAGACTGCTAATCAAGACTGCTACTTGTCCATTGAAAAGTATAACAGAAATAATTTTGGATGATGTTTGACTTTGGGGCCCAAACTAGTAGTCACTCTAAAAGATTTAGTAGAATTATGGCTCAAGAGCCAATACCTCTTTTAATATTTTAGAGTATAAATTAGACAGTATCAGTACTCAAGAGGACCAACTGTATTCCATTGCTACGCACAATCCGGCAAATACTTTCAACAATTCCACCATGCATGAGATAAAAGTTGCCCCATTATGAAAACACCATTGAGATGCTGCTGCTGCTGGGATATATCAAGGTTTTCCAAAGCGTTGAACAGCCTCCCAATTTGAGAATTGCACTCTGTTGTTCAAAACCCAACTTCCCTAAATAAATACTATGGTAATTAAACAGATAACTTGCAGCGGCCTGAGCAGATATAGTATTATATTATATGATGTGGTTCCACTATAATGGATGTCACAATTAAAAATGTCTTGGTGTTTTATAGGCCTTGTGCACATTCCACAGTCTCCTGCAGTAAGAGAATCATGTCACTTCTCTGAATTTATTATTTTCAGTGTTTTAGAAACACTGGAAGCAGGAATACGAATCCAGGAAAACCTGTACAGTTTTCTGTCTTTGGGCGGAATCCAATACTGCCCAAGTGTTAGCGGAACTGGTCCCAGATTCAGGTTCACACACAGCCAGCCTCATCACTTCCAGTCTGCAAGCAGCCCCTGCCACTTGCAGAACGAAAATGTAATGCTTCTGGAGGCAAGCCCCAAAATGAGTAGAAATGTTCATTTCTGGAAGGGGGCAGGTCAGTGGAACTCCCTTAGCAAGCTCCACTGACCCGCCCTCTTCTAGAAATGAGCATTTCCGCTCGTTCTGGGGCTTGCCTCAAGAAACACTAAATTCTCAATCTGCAAGTGGTAGGGCCTGGCCGCAGACTAGGAATGACTGGGCTGGCCATGTGCACAAGGGCAGCGTTGGATTTTGCCCTTTGTGTCCAAGTATCTTTAGCTTTACAAGTAGAGAGAATCTACCACATGTAATACCCTACAAGGGTGCAAACAGTTTGGGATGCATGACACAGTCCTGGAGCCTCTGTTGTGCCTGTGGGTGATTGTATACTGTCAATGCTCAATCCAGACATTCTAATACACACATGGAGCTCTGTGTGATATGGGGCTGCCCTACTCTCTGGAATACTGGGCAAAGTTTCATATGAAGATACTTAAGAGAATGAGGCATCAGCTGTCAGACAGAGGTCCACCTTAATTCACTATGAGAGCACTGGATACAGATTGCACTTAAGAAAAAGTTCTGGAATGTTTCCCTCAATTTGTAACAAGATGGGAACTGGAGTGTACATTATAGAAACACATACTTTGACAACTAAAGTCTCCTCATTTCTAATGTAGCTGCTTACCATGCTGTTCTAGTAATGAAACATTGAAGTCATGTAGGAAAAGTTAATGATGCAGCCATCCCTCCTGGAAGCCAAGGCAACACTGTCCAAAGAAGCAGCTGCACTGTGGACTCCTCCCATTTGAATTCAAGGCTCTTAATTTTTGGAGTTGTGTGGAACAGAGACATGCTGCAATGGCTCTCCTATCAGAAAGGGAACGGATTCCACACCCATAATGCCAATAAGCTAGATCCACTGAAGCAAAAAAGCATAACTCCCAACTAATTTTAACTGTATTCTCTCCCAGGTTGGTTTATATGTAAATCCAAATTACAGGGGCTGAGCAGTCAAAAATGTTACACCCCAGGGACTCTGATCAAAACTTTACTTTTCTGTTCTCATTAAGTTGAAGTTATTTACTACCCACTTACAACACACAGAAGACATCCATGAAAGCCAACAGAGCTTTTGTGAGTATATTAAAATAAACCTATATTATAACAGAAATATTAAGTCAAATGACTGTAAAGGCATAACACATCTATGTCAAAATACTTCACCATCTGGATGAGGACCAAAACATGGTGTTACCTGTTGAACACACTGTTTCTCAGATTTTAATTTTAACGGGAAATAGTAAAGAGCACCTTAAGGAAGTGGGAAGTTAGCAGGCAATGAATTAATTCCACCTGTGATATTTTTAATGGAAATACTCTTCCTATGCATAGAACCCAGCCAAACTTAAATTATAAATGACACTAATGTTAAAAAACACGCACCAAAATAGAAATGTTCCTAAAATCCATGGTGTGTGAGAAAAATCTGATTCTACTAAAACAGGTAAAATATTTAGCATATGAGTTTCAGTTCTATCTTATAAGTCCACAGGCATGTGACTCTGGGGGCAAGTGGCAAACCTAATAGTTTGGTGCATCAATTCTTTGTAGTAGAAACTCAGATTAGATGGAAGCACATATGAGGGCTTAAAAATAAATTGCTTACTTAGCTCTAACAAGAGCTATCCAAATCAAAAGATTTGTTTTTACTCGAACCCATTTGAGTGTGGTGAACACTCTCAACTTAAAAACATTAAAAATGAAACATCCCCCACCCCTGCAAATGTTCTCAATTTCTTATCAGAGCAACATCCATGAGATCATCATCCTCCCCAATCAAAAAATCAGGGCTGGGCCTGGATGGCCTATCTGATGTAAGAATGGCACCGCTTGTCATAGACAGAGACTGTTCTGAGGAGATGGGAGATTTGGACCAGCTTTCTGGTTTAATGCTGTGCGTTTTCTTTTTGTCCCTCTCTTTGTCACGATCCCTGTCCCGGTCTTTATCTTTCACTTTCTTCTTTTCCTTTTTGTGTTTCTTATGCTTTTCTGAGCTATATTCTGGAAGAGGCCTAATTCCATCATCGGAGCTGGGGCTGTTCTGATAGGATTTCTCTGCGATAGATGATCCTGATTCACTCTCGCTGTCAATATTTTGGGGGGTATATGCAGGAGACTTACTGTGGCTGGGAGAACAACGCTCATGCTTTGGAGTTGACCCACTTATATGTGGCGATCCATAGCTTTTGGAAGATGTCATCTGAGGCCTTAAGCCATCCCCACCTCCTTCCCCAGGTTTTTGCAAGGTAACTTTGGCTTTAATGCTAGGAGAGCCACCATCATGTTTGCTGATGATTATCTTGGCCACTCCAGTACTTCCAACATTCTTTGAATCAGATGCCTTCTTGGAAGAGTCAGAGGAACTCCCGGAAACAGAAACTTTGGATTTCTCCTTATCAATTCTTTCCCGTTTCCCCTGTAATTCACCTCCTGACAAGTTATGTTTGGAGGACATGGAGTGACTTGAGGAACTGGAACTCTGCACCATCTGTCCGTCCATAGAGTCTTCCCCGCCAGGACCACTGGTGACGACACCATGCTTGAGTTTGTCAATGACAGCAGTCAAAGATGGCTTTTTGTTCCGGCTTGGGGACTTGCCTTTGGAACTCCCGTGCTGATTTTGAGATGAAGGCATGGAAGAACTGCCAGATGAAAAGGAAGATGAAGATCCCGCTGAAGAATTTGAAGAAGGAGGTGGCTTCTGAGACATGGAACCGGAGGATCCCATCCCTGAAGAGGACTTCATGCTTGAGCTGGATCCTGCCCCAGACATGTGAGAGCCTCCAGAACCGGAACTAATAGGGGACTTTGCTTTAGACGACGGGGGAGTACCTGGAACGGGTTTCATCGGAGAGGCCAGCTTGTCAGAACCGCCCGAGGGTCTAGAATGAGAAGGAGAAATGTTTGGTTTACTCATGGAAGGGTTCATAAGCGATGAAGGCTTCCCTTGAGGTTTGATCTTGGTACCTCCAGAGCCGCTGCTGAGGCCGTGTTTTGTGATGGGGGAGGACCCAGGCTTGCCCACTGATTGGATGGAGCTTTTGGACTGACCTGATCCAGAGCCGCCTTGGCCCGAGTAGAGGCTGCTGCTCATCTTGGAACCAGAAGACCCATCCGACTTGCTGCTCTTTATTTTGCCCGAGGTCGATGAGGAAGATGAAGAAGACGAGGATGATGACGACGACGACGAAGAGGAGGAGGAGGAATGACTGTGATGACCTTTGCTGCTCAAAGAGGAGACTGAGCCACTGCTTGTGTACTGCCCATGGGATGGTTTGCCAACAGTCACTGTTCCCTTGGGAATCTGGATGGTGATTTTGGGGATGGGAGGAGTGGCTACCCCAGGGGGTGTTTGAGACCTGCCTGAACTTCCAGGAGATTTCGAGCCACCTGTGCTTGCTGGTGGGGTGAAAGGCCTGGTGGATGAACTATGAGAGGGAGATTTGCCTTCTGGCTCCACCTTCCTCCGCTTCTGGACCTTTTCTTTACTCTTCCCATCACTGGATGGGGTGCGGCTGCGTTTTCCACCCTTGCCGTCCAGCCCAGGACCTGTTAAAGAACTCCCAGAACCATTACCCTCTTTAACTCGCTTCTGTGACTTTTCCTTCCCCAAATCTCCTGTACTCAGTAAGGGACTCTGGCTTCCACTATGATGCTCCATGACATCAGAGGCTCCCAAAGCCTTGCTGGCAGCAGTGATAATACTAAAGTCAACTGTGTCCGTTTGACTACTTGTTTTGAACTTACCCTCCCCTCCATCTCCCCCCAGAACTTGCACGCCCAAAGTACTTATCGTTTGCGGTGCAAAGCCCTTGAAGTCATCCGCGTCTCCGCTCTGGCTGCTATCATCAAAATACTCTTCTCCAAAACCGCTTTGGCTCTGGCTGTTCAGAAGGTCAGGGTTGAAATCAACTCCATCAGGGAAAAACTGATTTGAAGAATCGCTGTTTGGGCTCACAGTGGCATCAGCAATCAGGTCAGCTGGATCAGTGTAAGGGTTTTCACTGTTGTTTGACTGAAAGACATCAGGATCAAACAGAGCGCTTTGGGAATGCCCTGAACTAGATGAGTCTCTTACTGGTGTTCCAATAGGAGGGCAATCTTCATTTGAACTTGGCAGCTTGGATGCTTCCTCTGCTATATCAGAAAGAATGTCTGTGACATCAGCACCAATGCTGTCTGAACTGGAGAGACGGACCATCCTCTGAATACTCGCCTGGGCATGAGGCATAGACTGTGGATAGGTTGTTGGTGGAGTGCTGCACTGACTGGGTGCTGGAGTAATATGGGGAGTATCTAAAGTGTCAGCAGTCATATTGACATCGAAGATGGGGTTCTGGGAATCAACATCCATGGAGAACAGCTCTCTTTGGAAGTCATCTTCAGTCTGATGCTTTGGTTTGTCCACTAGGACACGAGATTTCTTCTTCTTTTGCTTGTTGCTCCCTGGCCCCATCTCCATTCTTGGGGAGCCAGAAGATGAGTTTTGCCTTTCAAGTGGGCTACTCCCATAGAGAGTTGAGAAATCTTGAGCTGGATTGTCCTTCAACAGGTTCATGAGCATGGGGTGGTTCTTGGTGTTGCTTGCGGGAGATGACACAGGGGGAGGTGTATGGTGTGGAGGAGTGGGACTGGAGCCAATGGTGGACCCCACATTGCCCGTGATTTGTAGCAAGCTCGTAAGAATGGGGTTCTGAGACACTTTGCTGAAGTCCTCCCCATGGCCCACTGAATCATGCCGTTCTTTTATGCCCATGGTGAACAAGGTGGAAATGGGGCCCCCAGGAAAAGTGCTCGTTGGGGTGGTGGTGCCACTCATTGGGTTGTTGCCAGTGGTCATTCCATAACCTGGGCTGCTAGCAGGCGGCAGATTCTTCTTCACCATGTCTTCAACTGTCTCAGCAATGAGGGACAAAGCTGGTGTGTCTGCTTGGATTGTCTCGGCCTTTCTCCGGATGGCTCTCATGGTCACAGGAATAGACATGCATCTACAAGACAATGTGCAGGAAAGCTCATTTAGTGCATCCTCCCTTTAGTAATTTTCTGCTATAAGTTCAAAGCTAGAGCTTTTCATGAACAAATCTGAACAGTGCTAAGACATTTTCTACAGATTTAAACTATTTCTGTATCATTTGAGAAACTATGTAAGGAGTCCTGTATACTCCTATGCTTCTTTCTAGAGAGAAAGACTCCAGCATCCTGGGAAACAAGGAAGGACGCTGCCTAATGTAATAACATTCCCCTCGTCTTTCCTTCATGAGAATGGATTCCTCTTTAAAGAGTACTTGTGCTTCTTCCATTCTTCATTCAATGAAAATAACAAGATTAAAGCATATTAAGAGTTTGTTGAACTCACACAACTGATCAAGTGAATATAACCTAAGGAACTTTATGAAACATACTAACATCTTTTTGAAAATGCTAAACTGAAGGACTCAGCTCAAATTAGAGACAGAAAGTAAAGTGTGGGATATGGAGACCTAGGTTCTCCTTGCCTTTCTTTCAATGCATATTCTGCACCAATGAAAAACAAATTCTGACATACTTCCTACAGATATCACTTCAGACTTGGTAAAGGTGTACATAATGTATATACACCATCACCAGTGAAGAATACATGCATATTTGACTGTGTGGACACGTATTGTGCAGCCACAGCAAAATACAAACAGTGAAATATAAAATGTATGCATTATTCACATAATTGTGTACACGCACTGCAGCCTTCCCCAAACTGGTACTCTCCAAACGTCTTGGGACTACAATTCCTGACCGTTGGCAATGCTTACTCAGACTGATGGGAACTGACATACAAAACATAGGGAAGACACTAGGTTGGTGAAGGTTGCTGTAGAAAAAAAAGCATTGAGCAGGGGGTTGGACTCGATGGTCTTATAGGCCCATTCCAACTCTGCTATTCTATGATTCTATGTGTGAACTAGCCTTATATCACTGGCTCTAATTCCTGCCAATTAAGAAAACTATTATCTTTTTATCCCAGCATTTTAAACAGCCCACAAAGAAATAGGCTGAGTTTGTCCCTCCTTTGCTGTGCAACAGAAAGCCTATGAACAATTAACAGTTTCCAAACAAGCTGACCTCAAATCTAATTCTTAGCTGTAAGGAGCCTTTAAGAGCAAGGTATACCTTCCAAGACAATAAAGCAGACAATAAAGTAAGTATTGTTAGGCAATCAGTATAGGGTTCCTTAAAGTGTGGCAACCTGACCCACTTTCAGGAGGACTATAATAGGGTCTCAAAAGTGGGGAGAAAAATCACAGGTGGATGGACTTTCGGCAACACCACAAACCTTGATGAGGTTTATTGGTATGGGACGGTCATAGGAATTTAAAGATGGAAAACAGGAGATCCGACCCTGGACGGAAGAAAAGATGTCTCTGCGGTATGAAATGATGAAACGCTTGTACTCCTGAACCTCTGAAGCAATTAGGCAAAATAAGTTCAGGATTCCATTGCTGCAGAAGGACTTCTCATTACTGACAAGAATCTGCTGTGTGTAGACCTTTCCTGCTTTATTGTTGCTACCATGAAAAATGAATGCAAGTAGAAAAATAAGGATAACCTAATATGAACATATATGGTAGGGAAAAGTCACCAGACTTTCTCCTGACCTTTTCACTCTGTGCAACTTTCATTTAAGTACATCTCAGATTTATATTTAACCACAGTCTCCAAAGATCACTTTTTGTTCTGGCTTAAGAAGCATAACATACCTTTGAACAACTTTAGCAATGAAGTCATCTGTGCAGATGAGTGCATCAGAGAGCCCTTTATACAATTTGCAATTCACGTGGGTAGAATCTTGTACATCCATCACCACTGTAAGACACAAAGGGTTCACCGGGAGGGAGTTAAATTGAAAATAGGTCCATCTTTATCTAACACCTGTTCACACATACATCTTTTTCTGAAAACCCTCTCTTCTTGCAACTCACCACAAACCAAGGAGTCATTTACAGGATGCTGAAAGGACACGCTGAAACAGGAGTCAGACAAGGGACAGACTTCAAACTGCAGGATGCCAGGGGAATCTGAAAAGACAGAAGAGCTTGGTAATATAGAAATACCTCTTTGGTATGCCTAGCCATGGGTCTAGAAGGTATGTTCTCTTTGGGCTGCAGAAAGAAAGGCATTAAACCTACAGGGGAATATATATGAGAGAGAGAGAGAGAGAGAGAATATTTCTTGCAGCTCAACTAGGATTTGGAAAATCTGGGTTTGGGAAATGAAGTAGTTGGTCAGGGAGTAGTTTTTGTCTTCCTGAGCACCTCCATAGGAAGATCTAGGTCACATTTTGAGAAGCCTGGCCTTAAATCCAGTGACAGCCAGTGTGGTATAGTGGCTAAAGTGTCTGACTGGGATTCGGGAGATCCGAGTTCTAGTTCCCACTTGGTTTCCCCCATGGAAACCCACTGGGTGGCTTTGGGGCAGTCACAAACTCTCAGCCCAACTTACCTCACAGGGTTGTTGTTGTGAGGATAAAATGGAGAGGAGGAGGATTATGTACACCACCTTGGGTTCCTTAGAGGAAAAAAGGTGGGATATAAATGCAATAATAAATAAATAAATAAATAAAAAATCAGCTCCAGTTTGTAAAAACTGAGTAGGATTAAGGAGCCTTTGAATTTGTCCTGTTTAAAGAAGGACCTACCTCAGATGAGTTGGATGGAAGTGCTGGAGAACAAAAGAACAATTGCCAGGGGTGCATTTCTAAGCACCATGATTAAGAAATCTCACTGATTTCAATGGGGTTTACTTCTGAGCGAATGGGGTTAGAATCAAGTTGTAGGTTTTGCAGAAATGCTTCTTTCCTTGGAATTTTCTAATTACATAAGAACACACAACCCCACCTCCTCTCTATTCCATGGATCTTCCTGTTCCCTGACCTGGGACAAACTTGAATTGGGTCAACTGATTTACTTTGGTTGTCTTAATCACATTTCTATGTGTTTATGCAAATCATTTTTTCTTTGATGCTTGGGGAGAATGGGCATGAGATCCCTAGTTTAAAATCCCCATCCCCGGTCTAATAATCTGCCATTTATTCTGGATTTCGGCACCTTTTGTTCTGCTTGACTCAGAAGCCTTTGGACAAAATCCAAAGAAACAATATGCTCATGAGGACAAGGTGCCTAGGCAGAGTTTTGCTTTATCTTGGCACCAGAGCCATTCCTGCTGTTGAAGAGGCAGGCTACACTGAAGTCAAATCTGTTCATGCACAGTGAGGTAGTTTACCCTCCTGCCTATAAGGAATGTGCTTAGCACTTTTGAAGATGCGCTCTAAGAAGACATAGGAACTGATTCTGAGTCAGATAGGTAAGGGGAGGTAGAAGGAGTTGTTGATGTATTAAGGTGTAATTTTGCATTGCTGCTGTTTTTATCTGGTTGAGCTTTTATATTGTATTTTATATTATGGTTTTATACTGTTGTTTTATACTTTGAATGGTTTTAATTTTTGTGAACCGCCCAGAGAGCTCCGGCTATTGGGTGGTATAGAAATGTAATAAATAATAAATAAATAAATAGGAGCACCGACGCCCCCCTGCCCCTGGTAAGAATAATAGGGAAAGAGAGGGTGAAGCCCAGTTGTAACCTTATCAGTTGGATGACAGCCAAGCCAGACCCTCTCCTAAACCTGTGGGAACGCAGGCTCCTAACAAAGAGTAAGAGTAAGAATAAAAGACCCAAGGGTTAGACATCTGATGAAAAGAGAAGAGCAAGACAAAGCCATGAGATGCTGCAAGAGATTTGCAGCAAGGGAGGTGATCCTATAGAAAACCCCCTCTTGAGAACAGGGCTTGGTAGGTCACTCGGTCTGAAAAGAGGGGTCTCTAGTAGACAGCACTAGTTTAGTAGCAACTCTCCTTTATGGTGCTTTAACTCAGGTAGCTAGCTAAAGCCTACAGTATTATTTATTCATTTATAATATTTATATACCGCTCCCTATTGAAAAATTTCGGAGCGGTGTACAATATAAAATGAAAATAAAAACAGAATAAAACAGTTAAAACAAAATTTAAAAGAAGCAAAAAATTATGCAAAGTTTGCTAGGAAAGCTTGTTGTCAATTGTTGCATAAGGATAGTGTCTGTAGCAGGAAGCAAGGCCTGTTTGTTTGTAGTAGTTTGCATAATAAAAATAATTGACTAGAAATAGGCTTGACAGATTGGCTACAAAGAAAGCCAGGGGCCAGGCACCTAACACTGCTTGATTTTGCAGCCATTTAGGACAATAATTTTCTTCAATGAGACACACAATCTGTAGTGCAGTGGGTGGTGTAGACTTTAGATGTGGAAAACTTAAGTTCAAAATCATTAATCTCAATGGATTTATGCAAGTCACTCCATCTCAGCAAATCCTACCTCACAGAATTGCTGAGAGGATAAAATGAGAAATCTCCTGTATGCCACTTGGCCTCCACGGAGAAAAAAAAAGATGGAAACATAGAATCGTAGAGTTGGAAGGGGTCTATAAGGCCATCGAGTCCAACCCCCTGCTCAATGCAAGAATCCACCCTAAAGCATATCTGACGGATGGTTGTCCAGCTGCCTCTTGAAGGCCACAACCTCCCTAGGTAACTGGTTCCATTGTTGTACTGCTCTAACAATCAGGAAGTTTTTCCTGATGTCCAGCTGGAATCTGGCTTCATGTAACTTGAGCCTATTATTCCGTGTCCTGCACTCTGGGATGATCGAGAAGAGATCCTGGCCTTCCTCTGTGTGACAACCTTTCAAGTACTTGAAGTGTGCTATCATGTCTCCCCTCAAACTTTTCTTCTCCTGAGTAAACAAGGCGAGTTCTTACAGTCTCTCCTCATACGGCTTTGTTTCCAGACCCTGATCATCCTTGTTGTCCTCCTCTGAACGCGCTCCAGCTCATCTACATCCTTCTTGAAATGCGGTACCCAGAACTAGATGCAATACTCAGGATGAGGCCTAACCAGTGCTGAATAGCGGGAGAACCAATACTTTTTGCATGACAAGCTGCTTTGGGTTTCCTTTAGAAAGAAACATGGTCTATTAATTTTAATAAAATAAATATTATTTCTGTGGGTTGTGGCCTTTGCCTACTAACATCCAGATGCCCAGTTTGTTTTGAGGTTTGTCATCTTTTTCTTTATACTTCCTTGCTTGGGCCAATATCCAACTATGTCATTCCATTAGTGCAAATCATGTTGTGCTAGCTGAAACTATGTTCTGAACTATGCGCAAGGGAAAAATTCAACTAGTTATGTTTGCACATGCACAGTTGTGCAAGCCATTGTGTGTAACTCTTATGTAAATTGTTGCACATGACTCTTGTGCAACCTGTTGTGCAATCGATTGTGCAACTGGCTTCACAAGAGGTACATACAACTGGCTGAAATGCACAAGCATAATGCACAATGGGCTACACAATTGTGCTTGCAAAACGTAACTTTAGTTGTTGTACAACTGGTTGCACAACCACAATGGACAACTGCTTGTGCAATGGAAAGATTCAACAGAACTCTGCTAGCACTATTTGAGTTTGCAGAATGACACAATTGGACACCTTGGCTTCCTGCCTACCAGAATGGGATCCAGGAACTTGGACTCCTACTGGTTATTTGGTACATGCCTGCTTACACTATCTAGCACTTTGACAAGGTCAATAAAGACGCAGGCTGCAAGCATCAAACATTTATTTAAAATATTTGCTGACTGGCAAAAAGGCAGATGCCCTAAGTGCAGTACAGTTGTAACTTTACTTCAGTGTTCCTGGAATGATCACAAATATTTGTAAGTAAGGATTCTGCCTAAAGAACATCTGTGGAACTAAAAAGATAGCTTTTTAAACTAATGGATACTGGCCAAATTAAACACATCACCATATCTACATTTCACCTTTTATTCTTTGGGATGAACATGTCAGTAATTGTCTATTTCAAGTTACAACATAAATCTTTCAAAAACAGTTCAGGCAATGTACAGTGGTCAGCACTCACCTTCTTTTAAGATTGTTCGCTTGACACAGCTGCCTATCAGCGTATTGTAGGCCACCTGATGCCGAATCATATTGAGGATGAGAGGCACTCGACTAGGATAGTGGAAAGCAATTTTGCTAAGTAGAGTCCCCTGAAGGCTTCGTCCATCTGGCAAGGGGGCATCTTTGTTGAGGAAGTAGCAGTGTTGTTGTCCTGGCAAAGCCTGACATGGGAATAAACACACACAATCTCATTGGGTTCCTTGGAGGAAAAAAATGCAGGGTATAAGTGCAATAATATTTATTACTAGTAAAACACTGATGAATGCTACAACAGCATGTATAGCCAGGAGATGCAAACTGAACCACTATTTTTCAAAAACAACAAAACTACATTATTTCTTTAAAATACTTTTATGTGTGTTTTTGTCCATCAAATAACGTGGGACCCAGTGATATGCCATAAACCAGCCTTACGCAGCTTGGTGTCATCCAGATGCTTTGGACTACAACTCACATCAATCCCAGCCAGCATGGTCAATGATGAGAGATGACGGGAGTTGTAGCCCGAAACATCTGCAGGGCACTACATTGGGGAAGGCCATATTGCCCACTTTGTTCGGGGCCCTATTATATTGCTTTCTTAGTAAAATAATTAAACTGATACTGAGAAGAAAAGCGATACCTTTCTGCCAACTCATTACACTTTTACAGGCACTTTTTAAAAAATTAGTAACTGTGGCATCTAAATCTGTCTTCTGACGAGAGATAGTGGGAAATATTAGTATACAAAGCCACACAGCCAAAAGTGTTCAGGAAAAAATATATTTTGCTGATCTGACTTATTACTAACAAAAATGGAGTTTGTTGAACATGGATTGCCCCCATTCACTTTAGACCAAGGCCCTGCCCCCACCCACTATGAAGGGAAGTAGGATCATTATCCTCTGTTAATAGCAAACCTGGAGCGTACGGTGCCTATCAGTTTGGAAGGAAAGGAAAAGGGGCCGTCTAAATTTATTTATTTATTTGTTACATTTATATACCACCCCATAGCTGAAGCTCTCTGGGCAGTTTACAAAAGTTAAAAACAGCAGTTCCCACATACTCATAGACTCTCTAAGTAGATAAGTTTACAAATTAAAAGCAACGGATATTTTCAAAAAACTGTAAAAAAAAGCTTCTAGGAAATATTTAGATGTCAGTTGAGAAGAGAAAGGAAACTGATGGTATGGACGATGGAGGAGGAAGAGAAAAGGGAATGACCTTGCTTAAGCCCTTTATTATAAATTTCTAGGTAGGAGAGGAAGATGCATTCCTTGAAGTACCCCCCACACCCCTTCTTGCACTATTGAGGGCAAAAAAACAAAACAAAAAACAACCACACTTTTATCTTTCTTAATTTCCAGAATCCCCTACTAAAAAACAATTGGATTCCAGGCTGGAAGTCAAGAAAAAGCTGGTTGTGCTTTTTATACTGTAATTTGTATTTGTGTTTTTAACCTGTTGGTTGTTTTATTATGGTTTTAATTTTTGTGAACCACCCAGAGAGCTTCGGCTATTGGGCGGTATAAAAATGTAATAAATAAATAAAATAAAATAAAATAAAATTATATAACACAGCACAGAAGAAGGGTGGGGGTTGGTGAGAAATAAAGAAGAACTCATGTAGACTATGCAGGGCTCATACTCCATATTCAGGTATATTTTAGGGGCTTTAGGGTACTTTCAGGTCAAACAAAGGGACCAAAATAGGGACCTCATAAAAGCTATAGAAACAACAAAAATGTCACTTAAAAGAATGTGTTTTTTTTAAAAAAAAACAAAACAAAAACACCACCCTACCACTAAGACGGTTAAGGTCAACCAAAAAACTTTTTAAAAAACTCTTTTCAATGCATATTAACTCTTTAAGTTCAATTTTAGCTTGTCTTTTAACTTTAACTCAACTTTTAAGTTCATCGCAGGGTCTTGCTATTTACTGTTTTACTCTGTACAGCACCATGTACATTGATGGTGCTATATAAATAAATAAATAATAATAATAATAATAATAACAACCAAAATAAAGTTTTTTGAGTATTTTTTTAATGATTTTCAATATAATTTTTTAGGCAATTTGCAGCAATTCAGGCCCGATGTCTTTAAAAACTGGTAAGTTCCAACCTTTCGTCCTGGGTACAAAGTTAAATTGCCTCTTCAGGGCCCTTTCCCCTAGTTGTTGTTGTTGTTGTTGTTGTTGTTGTTGTTGTTGTTATTATTATTATTATTATTATTATTATTATTATTATTATTTGGTCCTGGAGCCTTTCCTCTTTGGTTGGCGTTTCTTCCATTTCTTGTGGCAGCAGTAACCTTTCTTCTTTCCTGTGGGTCTCCCTTGGCCACTTCTTGTGTTTTTTCCATCCCGAGACTGTTAGGTTATTGAAGGGCGAAGGTTGTTTTTTTGTTATAGGTGCTTGGAGAAGATATGAAAAAAATTAGGTCAAAAGTTTAACTTTGTTAAATGGGGAACCGCCGTCCTAGTAAAGATAGGTTGCTACAAAAGGATTCACTTGGACATCAAATCGGGACATGGGCAAAAATTATAACTGACACTGAAGTATACATAATATACTTTTGTGTCTCTAAAATAAATGTTGCCAAAGGTTTTGAAAAAATTAGTCAACATGTTGCCACAAGAAAATATTCAAAAAACTGTGAAATAAAATGTTGTACCAGGGACGAAAGGTTGAAACTTACCAATTTTTAAAGACATTGGGTATGAGTTGCTGCAACTTGCCTAAAAAATTATACTGAAAATCATAAAAAAATTACATAAATTATTCAAAAAAATATTCATATACCCATTTTTAGGAACTTTAGGGAACCTAGGATTTTAAAAAAAGGGACTTTTAGGGGCTTTGTTTCAGTTTAGGGCATTTTAGGGACTTTAGGGACCAAGTACGAGCCCTTCACTATGTGAATCCAGCAATTAATCAGTGCAATTCCATACATGTCTACTGAGAGATGTCCCACTCAGTAAATTGTGCTTACCATTAAGTAAGTGAGCACAGGATTACAACCTAAGACTACGGTTGAGGGCAGGTGAGCAATGGAATTTGTAAGCGAAAGAAAAAAGGGAGGAATGGAAGAAGAAAGAAGGAATTAGTCTGCTTGATTTTCTTAACAGTTTATAATATCCTCGAAGTAAGCATTAGGGTCAGGGACACGGGGACCACGAGGTTAAAGACTCTCTTCCCCACACGATAGCAATACGTTCTCAGGTTCAGGGCCCATATAGCACAGTGGAAGCAAGGTTTCAGGAGATTAACCGAAAGGTATTCTCTGAGAGCCCCAAACAGCACAACAAGGCTCCTGTTCCAAGAAGCCTGGAGCCCTGAACAGAAGCATTCCTGTTAAGGGGTGGGGATACCTATAACAAAATATTGCCGTGTCCCCACTGGTTAGTATTTATTTATTTATTACATTTCTATACCGCCCAATAGCCGGAGCTCTTTATAGTGAAGCTTCAGGATAGGCTGCAGTGATGGGTCCTCATCTTAATGCATACTAAAGTCAGGTTATGTAAGCCTAACAAATTCTCTACAGCTCAATCCTACCCTGTGGGTGGGTGATGTTTAGATGACACTGTCTAAGATTTTTCCAGCCCTCTCCAATGATGTGTTTTAATTCCCCACTTGGTCACTTACAGCATAGAAGCGCATATTGTGGTTCAATGGTCCAGGGGCCTCCTCCTTGGAGAGTTCAAACTGCACGATGAGCTCATATAAGGGGACATATGTTGGAGGGGTGTCAAACAATGGGATGCCTGAAGATAGAGAAATCATTATCACCCAACCCAGAGCCTTGTCCTCTAATTACAAAAGCAGTAACTGTTAGCACATCTTACAGTTGGAGTAGAGGAGATTACAATAGTTATCAGTGCAATCTCACAACTTCTCTATGGGTGAGATACTCAATGCACTGTGGAATTACTATAATCAAATATCCAGAAACCACTGGTGTTTAACATGTACATATTCCCATTTGGCAATTGGATGCCAAAGACTAAAAACATATTGACATAAGAGCACATGAAAATCAGTGAGGTCCCATAGAGTATATGCTGCACCTGGGAAAACTGGCTTCAAAAGCCTGATCACCCATAGATTTATGCTAGGAGAGCTGCAGGCGCTCTCCTTCTCAAGTTCTTCCCTGTCTAGCTTCCAGTCCATCGAACAAGCATATTGGTGAGATAGCCTAGCAAAGCTTTGTGAGACTGAGTTAAAAGAACCATTGTATTAAAGATGACTAAGAAAGGCTATATGTAATCCAAGTTGTACGCCATGGAAATCCATATAATTCCCGCCTCCCCAATTTGGCAAACATTGCATGTTTTCCTATATCTGCTTACCTTGCCTCTTTTGATTGACTGATAAAATTATGGTCTCAAGGGCTTCAGAAGTTTGGCATTTTAAAAATGCAAGAAGAAAATCTGTCTGAGGGAATAATATTGACCAAGATTAACTTTAGGTGGTCAGTAGGGGCATTGGGGGCCGGGGTGAAGGATAGGGGCATTCATGTCTGCTCATTACCACTGCAAAACTCTGTTTAATCTTACTCTTTCTTATCCTTTTCCAGACTGTATCATATATTTCCATGTTTGCTTCATTATGATGAGCAGTAGAAACTTGTTTTGATTTTTTTAAAAAGAAAGAAGATTCTCAGGATCTGAAACTGGTACTGCAGTTACGTGGAAAACACTGATTGCGTTCCTCTGGGTGTCAGGATGTGGCACTAAAATCTCACTAGTGATAGCAAAACTCAAGCAACCGCTTATCTGAAGCCTTGACTGACCTGTGCAGTTCTGAAGTTTCTGAATGAAAGCCCGAGATACTGGAATAGGCCTTGGAAACTTTAAGAAAAAGCAAGCTGGCAAATCAACACTATTGGCACTGGTAATTGACGAGAAGGAGGGAGTCCTGGAAGAGAAGGGATTGACAGTATATTACATCTATGCTCACACAAATGCTTGCATTTGGTATTCTAGAGTAATCATTTTTAAACTGTGTTTGGGGGCATAATTAGAGATGATGGCTTTGAACTCTGATCACTAACACTGGATTCAGAAAGCTTGAGGGTACCATCTCCCATATGAACCTCCCTCCATACAGAGATTGGCCAATGAGACCTTGCTCTAAGTGTTGCAACCATCAGACATTAGGTTTATAGCTGTGTGAAGCAGGGCTTTTGTAGGACAACTATGGAAATTCCTCCGAGAGGGGTTGCTAGGCTCTGTGACCTTTTAACTTTAGGAAGAGTGTAAATATGTTTCCGTTTCCACAGGTCTTTAACCATATCTGACTGACTTATTCAGGTTGTTGATTTGTTCCTGTTAAATGCTATGAGTGCTCTTTGTGCCAGAAAGCTGAGCTGCAAATAAGAGACTGTAGACTATGAGTTGGATGGCATCTATATTTTATCTCTGAACCCCTGCCCCCGCCAATAGTATTGAACTCAGAACCTGTTGCTGCCAGCTCTAGCAAAAAACATAATTCACATTTGACTTTCAAGTGATAGTAGCTACAGAGCAAAATATTTCTTCAACAAAGAATGGCATGTAGGAAGCGGAGGAAACTTACTATGGAGAAGAAAACCAACATGAGCATTGTCCATCCCTAATGACATTATTTTAATCCATTATGACAGCGTTCCCTAATCCATTAGCCACAGCCACCATGTCCAATGGCCAAGAATCCTGAAAGTTGTAGTCCCAAACATCTAGAGAGTACCAGTAACGTTTGGAGAGGGGAAGGCTGTATTATGGTAACAAAATAGTGTGAGCATATAAACGGTGCCTTTTTCTTACCCTTTGTTGTCCACAGGATGAGATCCCATAATCAGGGGGGCAATCGGAAGTTTGTTCATAGTCAAGGTTCCTTCAATTGTAACACATACATTCATACCCAAGGAACGAGGAACTGAAAGGGAGGGTGGGAAAGAGAGAGTGTAAACTTTTCAAACAACTGTAGATTAAAAAAACAAACCACTACAGAGCAATGAGTTAAAAACTGTATACTGCACAGCTCATCGGCAGCATTATTTACTGCAATCCCAAAAAGGCATGTATGAAGCTTTTCCTTCAATGGAGGATGGTATCCTTGAATGAGCTGTGCTTCTCACTTCCTCCAGTAGACAGCTCTATGCAAATTGGACTCATCCACTTCATACTGTGGGGGAACACACACACACACACACGCCCCCCCACTCAACTATTCTAGCCCTGTCTGGTGCCAAGGCAGTAAGCATCAACAGAGCTCAAACAAAGTTACCATATATTTTAAAAGAGACTGTTTTTTCCTTCCTTCCACCCTTTTTTGCTGCCAACACAAATTTTGGTGGTGCAATGGTGGCTAGCGGAGTTAAGTGAGGTCTTGTTTATTATTTGTTACAATAATCCAAACTCTACCTCACTGCAATAAAGGATATGTTTCTGTCAAGAAACACCTGCCTGGGTCTCAAAAAGAAGCTTCGAAACAGCTTTCTTTGAAGTAGATTTAGAAACACAGAGGAGGGCTAGAAATAACTTGCAAGAACATACCACTGTTCTCATTCAGAATGATGGGAGCTCCAGTACCATCTTCAATCAAATCATAGGGTGAAACGTAATACTTCAAATTCATCAGGTGACCTGGAAGAAAAAGGCTTGTTAACGGAAAATAGAGCACAGTGGGCTTGAGAAGGACACAACTTGAAGCCTATGGATGTAGAACGTTCGTTAACTGGGCATTCAGCATAATCAGGGAGTTCAGAGCTCTTGAGACAGAGACCAAGTTTGCATGACTTTACGTGCAGGGGCTGTTGTGCCAGGTGCCTGCAGGCTCTGTTTTTGCATGGGACCCAGCTCGCCATGTCATGAGAACCAAGGCAGCAGAGGTTGTCTGAGGGTTAGACTACCCTCAAATAACCCCTGTAATTTTTTAGGGTTATTTGAGAGTTGACCCTCAAATAACTCATGTTACCTGGGTTTGCATGACACGACAAGCTGGGCATCAAGCATGGGCACCCAGCACAATGTGACAGCCCCTGTGAGAAAATTAAGCCACAGTGCTACTGTCATGCAAACCAAGTCAAAGAATTTTGTTGCACTCCTGCTTCCCATATGTTCGTCTTCTCATGATAATCCATGCATTCCCAGGTCTCCTTCCTCTGCCACTTAGGTTTTTGTTCCACATTACTCCATTCTGTAAGAGGTTTTTGCCCAATCATCTGGCTTTCCGCATTGAATTCCAAACCATGAATTGAATCACATCGCGTGTGTGTACCTGAGTCTAAAGACCAGGGATAGACTGGGGATTCTGTTAGTGTACCGGCCACCCCACTGCCTATGAGACTCCCTGGCTGAGCTCACGGAACTGGTCTCTGAGTTGGTGTTGGAGTCGCCTATTATTATTTATTTATTTATTTATTTATTTATTTATTTAGCACCATCAATGTACATGGTGCTGTACAGAGTAAAACAATAAATACCAAGACCCTGCCACATAGGCTTACATTCTAATAAAATCATAATAAAACAATAAGGAGGGGAAGAGAATGCACCAAACAGGCAGTATAAAAGTCAGAACAAAATCAAGTTTTAAAAGCTTTAGGAAAAAGAAAAGTTTTTAGCTGAGCTTTAAAAGCTGCGGTTGAACTTGTAGTTCTCAAATGTTCTGGAAGAGCGTTACAGGCGTAAGGGGCAGCAGAAGAAAATGGACGAAGCTGAGCAAGGGAAGTAGAGACCCTAGGGCAGGCGAGAAACATGGCATCAGAGGAGCGGAGAGCACGAGCGGGGCAATAGTGTGAGATGAGAGAGGAGAGATAGGAAGGAGCTAGACCGTGAAAAGCTTTGTAGGTCAACAGGAGAAGTTTATATTGGATTCTGAAGTGAATTGGAAGCCAATGAAGAGATTTCAGAAGTGGAGTAACATGTGTAAGGATAATTAGCTCCCCCTTCCATCCCTGATACTCCAATTTCACTTGGGCCAGCGGCGCCTCGAAGGGAGGCGCTCCATACGGGGTCACTTTTATGGTTCGGCCCACCAAACTTTGTCCAGGTTTCAGCAGTCCTATATGGGCCGAACTTAAATCCGCACCGGTATCCCTCTGAGCCCGAATTGTCTTCCCATTGACCACCACACACTCACAGAATTTGCGACGACTCCACTGGAGCTGCGCCGGAGTCACCAGCTGCATGGAAATCGCGTTTGCGGGCTCGGGACTCCCGGATGCCACAGCGGCCTGAGCCACTCCTGCTGATTCCGCTCGCATGTGTTCCCACTCCAAGTCGGTCGCCTCGCCACCACTATCATTGCTCCAGTTGGACCCAGGTGAGGGTGGCGCCATCGGTGCCGCCGCCGCTCGCACCCCGGGTGAAGGTTTTGCCCCTACGGCTGGTGACTTAGCGGCTAGCTTGGGGCATTCCCTCTTCATATGCCCTGGCTCCTTCCAGTAGAAACACCCGCCGCTGGGGGTTCCGCCCGCCGCTGCTGCTCCGCCCTTCTCTCGCCGCTCCTTGGCTGGCCACACAGGTTTCTTCTCTGCAGGGCCCGTTCCAGTCCGCCCCTCCGGCAGCCTCGGCGCCCCGCCAACTCCTTTCCGCTCAAACACCTGCAGCCGGTCCGCCATCTTGGCCGCCTCCATCACGGTTCTCGGATTCTTCTCTCCGACCCATGCATCGAACTTCTCCGGGAACTGCCGATACAATTGTTCTTTTGCCACCAATTTTTTTGCCCCTCTCAAGTCTCGCACCCCTTCCGCTTCCATCCAGGCATCCATGGCTGTCACCATCCTGGTGGCAAAGGCGGAAAAAGTTTCTTTCGGACTCTTGGCCAGCCGGCGAAACTTTTGTCGGCAGTGCTCTGCTGTTAAAGCAAACTGTTCTTTGGCCAGGCTTTTAAAATATAGGTAGCTATTACGCAGCTCCCGTGGGATGGTAGCCACCATTTCTCGCAAAGTTCCCGTAATCTGCGGCCTCAGCAAACTCATCCTCTGGGCGACTGGCACCCCCATCTCGTCACACGTGTCCTCGAACAGGGCCAGAAACGCTCCCACATCGTCCCCCTCCTGGAACACGGGGAATGCCCTTCTATCAATCCGTGGGCCGGGGTTTCCTCCCCTCTCCATCAGCTGCAGTTGCCGAGCCATCATTTCCCTGCAATCCGCATACATTCTCCGCATCCTCTGCTCCTCGGTTTCGCCGCCGTTCCCGTTTGTCCTTCCTGGAGAGCGAGGGAGCAGAGGCGGGCGGCTCTCCTGCCGCTGCGGGACCCACATTTTCTGACCCTTCTCCTCCGGTCCTCCGGGCTTCCACGACGCTGTGGCCCGCCGCGAACTGGGCCCTTCCTCAACTTCCTCGGCCAACAACTCCGCCGGCATGGACGTTCCCAGTTTGCATTCGTACCACGCCTTGTCTGCCGCCTGTGGCATCCACCACCGCCCTGCCGAACGTCTCCGAACTGTCCCCTCGAAGCCGGGTGTCTCCTGCAATCCCCACCCTAAGGTGGCTGCACTGGACTCCCCCCCTGCTTCTTCCCGAGGGTTTTCTCCATCCTCTACTCCTGGAGCTTCCGCTCCCTGAATCTGAGCTAATTCTTCTTCTCCCAGGGGCATCCCCTGCAACATCCTGGCTGGACTACCCTTTGCTGGTTTAGGGCTCAGTTCCATCTCCTGCTCTCCTTGTCTTGCCAGCATTTATTCCTCCAGATCTGTGTCAAATCCCAGCGCTGCCCACCATGTAAAGGAAACCACACTCAGCCAAACCGGCTGTCCACTGGATTTTGCACAGATCTTGGAATAAAGCACACAGCTCTCAAATTGAAAGGGTTAGGCCCAATCCTTTATTGAAATTGGAAGGGTAAGAGGCAAGCAACACATCAGATTAGCTACTAAAATTGATACAGAAATAACACCCTGAACCCCAATACCAGCAATACTAATACATTGTTACGGAATATACTTCCCCAGCCAGGTGTCCTTCAGCTCAGGCGCCAGGCCCCACGTTTGGTAGACTTTTATGGCCACTCAGCTATTCTACTCCCCCCTCCCTCCGGATGGGCCATTTTTTCCCTTCACAGATGCAAACTGCCCCAAGGCCACTTCTCTCGCCTTGACGGAGCCAGGAGATGGCCTCATGCCCACGGCCAGGTGGAGAGATAAGCGGCACTTCTGCAATTCTATAACAGACAATAGACAATGAATAAAATTCTTAAAAACAGCCATTCTTTGTACACTTAACCCTTTCCTTACAACATGGTCAGAGCGGCGAGCCAAGAAGATGATCTTAGCAGCAGAGTGGTGAACAGAAACCAATGGACTGATGTGAGAAGAAGGAAGGCCAGTGAGAAGAAGGTTGCAGTAGTCCAACCGAGAAATAACCAAAGCATGAACAAGAGTCTTGGCAGAAGAGACAGACAAAAATGATCGAATCCTGGCAATATTATACAGGAAAAAACGACAGGATTTAGCTACTGTCTCAATATGAGGAATAAAGGAGAGCGAGGAATCAAATATAAAGCCAAGACCACAAGCTTCCTTGACTGGAGTAAGTGTAACATCATTGACAGTAAAAGAGAATGAGAGATGAGGAGAAGGTTTAGGAGGAAAAACAAGCAATTCAGTCTTTGCCATATTAAGTTTCAAACAACGATGAAGCAACCAAGCTGAGATATCTGAAAGACATGCCGAGATACAATCGTGAACATCGGGAGAAAGATCCGGAGATGAAAGATATAATTGTGTATCATCGGCATACAGATGATATTGGCTTTTGATACAGAAGAACTCAGGGAGCTGAAGCGGGAAGGACGACTAGAGCGCTGATGGCAGAAAACTCAACTTATATTCGACAAGACACGACATAGAGAACATCTTCATTCCTATGGGATGGCAATATGTGCAGCCAAGAAAGCCTCCTTCTCTGCACGCATTGTGCCAGCAGAACTGTTCGGGGTGGTGAGGGATCTAACACAGAACCCGACTATAGAGCTTACGACCGTTCGCTGTGATGCCTTTAACAATCATTTCACAGATAAAATCTCTCAGATAAGAGCCAACTTAGACGCACTCATTATAGCAGAAGTTGACAACAGAGTGTCCAGCAACTCCGCGAGCAGGATTACACTGGATCAGTTTCAGTTGGTGAGTACTGAGGACGTGAACAAGCTGCTTGGACGAGTGAGAAAAATGACTTGCCCTCTCATTCCCTGTCCTTCTTGGTTGGTCGCCCAGGGAGGCGATGCAGTTAGATCACAATTACAACGTATTATTAATGCATCTCTCAGGGAGGGTAGTTTTCCATCATACTTAAAAGAGGCGGTAGTATGGCCGCTTCTAAAAAAAGCCCTCCCTGGACCCCCTGGATTTTAATAACTATAGAGCAATATCAAATCTACCATTTTGGGGTAAGGTGATCGAGAGGGCGGTTGCAAACCAACTCCAAGCAGTTTGGGATGACACAGATTATCTAGACCCATTTCAAACTGGCTTCAGAGCAGAATACGGAGTTGAGACAGCTATGGTCGCCTTAGCGGATGATCTACGCCTGAGTACTGACAAGGGGAGTATGTCCCTGCTGGTACTTTTGGACCCCTCAGCGGCTTTCGATACCATCGACCATGGTATCCTTCTGGATTGCCTGAGGGGATTGTGAAGCAGAGGCACTGTGCTTCAGTGGTTCCGGTCCTACCTCTCGGGCAGGTTCCAGATGTTGATGCTTGGGGTTAGCTGCTCCTCAAAAGAAGGAGCTGCTCTGTGGTGTACCACAAGGAGCCATCCTTTCCCCAATGCTATTTAATATTAACATGAAACCTCTGGGAGAGATCATCAGGAGGCATGGGGCAGGGTGCTATCAGTATGCTGATGGCTCCCAAATATATTTCTCTATGCCTTCAACAACAGCATCAGCTAAGGATAGTGTGTCTCCTCTGAATGAACGCTTAGAGTCGGTAATGGGCTGGATGAGGAAAAATAAACTGAAGCTGAATCCAGACAAGATGGAGGTGCTTGCTGTCAAAGGCCACAACCTGGGTTTGTCAACTAGTTCTGGATGGGGTTACACTCTCCCTGAAAGACTGTGTTCACAGCTTAGGGGTGCTTCTGGATCCGTTGCTCCAAATGACAGCCCAGATAGATGCGACAGCCAGGAGTGCCTACTATCAGCTTCGGCTCATATGCCAGCTGCGCCCCTTCCTAGAGTTAGAAGACCTAAAGATGGTAGTGCACGCACTGGTAACTTCAAGGCTCAACTTCTGCAATGCGCTCTACATAGGGCTACCTTTCTGCCTAGTCCGGAAACTTCAACTAGTTCAAAATATGGCAGCCAGGCTGGTCACCGGTACACCTAGGGGCGACCATATTACACCAGTTTTAAAATCTCTTCACTGGCTGCCAACTAGTTTCCGAGCAAAGTATAAAGTGTTGGTTATCACCTTTAAAGCCCTAAATGGTTTGGGTCCAGGCTACCTGCGAGATCGCCTTCTCCCGTATAATCCGCCCCGCACACTCAGGTCCTCTGGGAAAAATCCACTTCAGCTAGCAAAAACTAGATTAACAACTGTTACCCAGAGGACCTTCTCTTCTGCTGCTCCCAGACTATGGAATGACCTGCTGGAGGAGACTCGTCAACTTAACAGTCTACTAGCATCCCAGAAAGCTATAAAGACTGATCTCTTCCGGCAGGCCTATCCAGTGGAATTTTAAGATGTTTTTAAAATGTTTTTAGGATGTTTTTAACAATGTATATTATGTTTTAATTCAGTGTTATGTATTTAATCGTTTATTGTTGTTCCCCACCTCAATCAAAATGGAGAGGCGGGTAAGAAATAAATTAATATTATTATTAGAGTAATCCAATTTACTTGGCAGACTAAGGGCTGTTGACCACAGTATTTTTCCTCACATGGCACTTAAAGATATTTATGTCACCTCTGTATGTTTTCCAAGAAGCTGAGGATGGCACACATAGCATTCCTTTTATATTATTATTAAAACAATCCCATGAAAAAATGACTTTCTGCATGCAGTGATAACATCTAAAGTCAATAGACAAGCCACAGTGCCAATTTTTGTGAACCGTCCAGACAGCTTCAGCTATTGGGTGGTATAAAATGTAATAAATAAATAAATAAATAAATATTGGCTCTCAGTGAGTAAGAAGCTAATTTATGAACTAGTTGATGGACATGTCATTACAGTGCCGCACATTTCCCTTGGAAGATTTGTTGAATGGGTTTTTTGTGGTCCTACAGATAGCCAAATCTGCAGTTAAGATTTTTTTTTCTTGCATTAACACTGTTTATAGCTGGCGTCTTACAGCTATAGCTTGGTGCCATGGGCACCAATGTACCCCGCAGACACCTTTGTTGGCACCCTGACACTCCTGGTTTTTATTTCTATTTCTTTCTTTCCTTTTTTTAACTGGGAGGCTGGCATGCTGCAAAGCAAAGTGCTGGCATCCAGTCATCTTTATTTCGATGAATGCCTTTGGGATCCAGCATGCCCAGCCTCCCCCTGCTCCACAAAAAAAAGGTATGCTGGGGGGTGGAGTCTGGAGCATTGTTGCGGGGGGGTGGGTAAGAGGGATGGGAGCTGAGGGGGTTGCTTGCTTGTGCTGCATGTGTGTTACCTGATTTGTCTATTTTGGTGTGGGTGGGGTTTTTGCCTGTGTCTGAGTTTGCCTGAGCACCAACACTTTGCCTTCTGTGAAATTGGTATTTTGCTGTGCTTTGTGAGGTCAAATATTTGATTTAGCATTTTGGGCTCACACCTCATCTCTTCCTTGCGCTTAGATTTTGGCCAAGTAACTTGTCTCTTAGCTTCATGAGTTTGCCTTCTGTGAAATGGGTGTTGGAGCAGAAAACTGCTGGTTCAAAAGAGAGCGTTTGTGTTTTGGAGTTCAGACTGCACCTCTGTCTTTTGGGGCAAGGTACTTTTCTTTTAGTCTCACTAGTTTGCCTCCTGTAAAATGTGTGTTTTGTGACTGGCCACTCCCCCATGACAGCCATTTTGTAAAAGTGCCCACAGACATGTTAGCATTATTTAGAGTGGTTTGATGTACTGAAAGCCTTCTCCCTGCTTATGACAACTATGACCTGAACTGCATAGGCTGATCTACATAAAGAACTAATATATGGATGGCTTTAGTATAGTTCCATTATTTTAAATAGTCAAGCACGAGCCATTTTATAATTGATCTTTCCCAGGGGGAGGGGGGGAATGAGTACTGACATTAATTGAATCACTGCATTCAGGGATTCTCCCTTAATGTACACTATTTCTCTTCTTTAGCAAAAGATAATCTCCTACCTCCACTCCTTGGAGTGAGATGGCCCACACTGCCATGCAGAATCTTGTCCAAAGGGCTTGCATTGGTGGCTTGCCTAAAAGCAGACAGATTTGGAAACTTATAATGTGCTGGGAAGACTGTCTCACTAGAAGTCTTTGGATGGTTTCTTAGGCTAGACTTGTCATATGCTCAAATTGAAATCTTAGGTTTATGACACTAATAGCACAATCCTATTCATATCTACTCCAAAGTCACTCTTATTAAGTTTAATAGGACTTACTTCGGGTAAATTTGTATAGGACTGCAGATGTAAATCTGCAAAGGAAACCCACTTTTCCTTTTATCAAAACGTTTCCCTTTTTTGTTCATTAAATCCAAATTGATTTACGTTGAACCTTATAAACTTGATTAATCAGTCACATTTACAGATTGTTGTACTGAAGCCAAGATGTTGTGGCTTCCCAACAATATCTAGCGAAACCATGGCTCAAATGGGATTTGAACTCAGCTCCTTCCAATCCCAATGCTCCAAGTTCTGAACAATATTTCTGCTTATAACATTAACAGGTAAATATTGGTCTCAATGTGACAAACTGCTCTTACCAGTACATCCCTGCCATCTTTGAAAGATCAAGTTCCAATGATTGAAGAGCCAAATACATTTTAGTTTTCAATTTGCTGAAAGGAAAAAGATAATCTGCTTTAAGACTGATTCAGAAAAAAACATTAAAAATATATTATACGAAGTGTAAAACTATTTACATAAAAACATATAAACAGACAGCACACACAGAGACAACATACATCTAAAAGCAATTTTAAACAATCCACCATAAGACAAATTCAGGACTTGATTAAAAACTCATCATATGGTGCCAAATGCCTGAGTGAAGAGAAAGGTCTTAACCTGGCACTGAAAACAAAGCGCCTTATCAGGAACATCATTCCAAAATTGGGGGTCTCTCCCTTCTTGGCGCCTTCTGAGCCTCCCTCGGAGGAGGTACCTGGAGGAGGGCCTTAAGTTAGATTCATGTTGGGAGAGGCACTAGAATCTAAGTCCTGGCAGATGCAAGAGATTTAATCCTGGAAGTGCCTAGCAAAGGTATTACAGCAGGCTTCAGACAGATCTACAGTGTCCTTAGGGCCAGCATGTAATAGCTTCCGGACTATCCTGAAAAGCTCCACTGAGCAGCAGATAGAGAATTCAATAGAGGCGGCAAGGTGTTGTTTTTTTGCCGCCCTTACTGCCCATGAATGTACCTTACCATAGACACACACCAGTGCTCTATTGCATCCACTAGGAATTCTGCTCCATCTGCACTAAAGCCATCTCCTATTTTGTTTTATTGTTCTCAGCTCTGGAGAATACCACAGAACAGTATGAGCACTGCTCTAGAGAGGGTGCTCAGGAGCAATCATGTCAATCGCCCAGGTCATTTCTACATTCCACATGTCAACCAGGGTTTTGACAGGAAGAGCCAGCCATTTCAACCAGAAAACTCCCTAGAGCCCTCTGGAAACTATCCAGATTCATTAGTCTCCGGGAGTGGACCATCTTAATAGATGCCTTATACTGAGGCTGCAATCCTACCTTTACATGAGAATAAGTCTCTATGCAACAGGGGTTACTTCTGAACATACATGTATAGTATGTATATTGCACTGTGAATCAACCTGAGTACTTTCACATTGGCATACACTTCCAAGGTCTAAGGAAGTTATCTTTCCCAGCTTGATTACACAATTGCTAACATGCCAAACATTTAACTTGAGACCTCATACAGTCTAAGGAGCTTTGTGACAAAAAGAGAAGTAAATGTGCACAAGGCTGTTGTGCTTCTTTCATCAAAGTTATGTTTTCCAGCCTCAGTCCCCCCTCAAACTCAGAGGAAGACACTGCCCCCACAGCATAGGAGCAAAAGGAGGCAGAATTGGACAACAGCCCTTTAAAAACAAAAGTTCCCAGAGAGGGTTGGGCCAATAGAAATACCAGACTAGCTAGAAGGCCTTAGTGCTCTGCTGAGGCAACAGCACCTACCACAGTGCTCTATCTAGTACATTGATGGTGCTATATAAAATCATCATCATCATCACCTAGGGCCCTGTTAGGGCCCTGCCTTGCAACTGCTGTAGTCAGCTTTCTCTGAGACTTGACAGGACAGGACACTCACATACAAAGCTGCACAGTGGATTGAGCCACGTTTGCTGAAATCTGAACATCTTCAATTTTATTTTGTAAAATAAAACTAATTTTAGCTCCCTTATGTGTTCTTTCTAGTTTTGGAGATAGTTCTGAGCTCAAGCTGGAATCACCACTACAGGTCTATCTTAGCTCCCTCTCCCAAATCTGGGAGATACAACCAGGTAAGGAAATAAGTGATACAGGTAAGAAAGAGAAGGAACAGGTGGTCATCCAGATAAGTAGCCTTTCAACCACTATATGCAAGGCTGTAACAATATATATTTGAACAGGTTCAAGGATGTTTCTACATAACAGAAATTATTACATAATGGAATGCTTACTTGTCCCCAGGCAGTTTATATAGATTCACAAGACCCTTGAGGTGCTTAGAAAATTCATTGAAGTTTCTCTCTCTAGGAGGAAAGAAAAACAAGTAAGTTCCAGAGAATATAAGGGAAACATACATGCCAGAGACATAAACAATTCTAATAATCAAATTATTGGGTGGGGTGGGGTTGGAGTTTGGAAGTTGTAAGCTCTTAACCTTCCCTTTCAGTATCTATTATCGTTGAACTGTTATGAACACTTGAACTTTTATGGCCAAATTGCTTGTCTGTGTAGTTGGACCCTCCTGGGAGGTATCTATGCCTTACCAGACTGGCTATCTCTATAGCCATTTGATGGCTGGGAGCCCTCCTTGACCTCTTCAGAACTTACTGACTGACAGAATCCCTTCCTATATGACTGTTACGGCCCCTAAAATCTAAATTTCTAAGGCAGAAACCTTCAGAAGAAAAACATTAACTGCACAATCTAAAAGATTGTGACATCCTACTCTTTTGCTAGAAGGCAGGAATGATATGTCAGAGGTTGGCCACTCCCAATGCTATTACAAGATTTTAAGCCCTGCCTTCTAACTTAGGAACAAAGGCGTTTATTTATTTACTGCATTTATATACTGCCCCATAGCTGAAGCTCTCTGGGTGGTTTACAAAAGTTAAACCTTCTTGAATTTAAACCTTCTTTTCCCCCAATGGATGAGAATAATCAATTCATATAATTCCAAAGAGGAGGTGAAGACATTTTTGAAAAGTCCCAGATGAGTTATAATGACTTGCCGTGGGACTCAGTGACCGTCACTTCTGAACAGGGATTTGTACTTTGACCTGAAACACCCCAATGCACCAAACTCACTGCAACTAACTTTCTGCCTAGGCTAGTCTGTATTTAGACAAGGTATAAACTGAATAAACAACAACAATAATATGTGGGTTTATTTTTTAAAAAATAAAGTATTATAGATGCTGGAAGAAATAGCGTACATACAAATTGACATGAATTCACAATCTAGTAAGGCTCTGAAGACCCACTAATTTCCACTGGCCTTCTTTTAAGTCTGAGCTGTTGGTTCTTAATGGTAAATTTTGTTTTTTACTTATATTAATTGGCTCCCCTCTGGATTTTATTGAAACACGTTTTATGGATTTCTTTATTTTGCCCACTTTATGTCATTTTAACCTTGTATGCTGCCTTGAGCGGGTTTCAACCCTAAAAGGCAGCCTAGAAATAGTTTTAAATAGCTGGGGGGGAAATCAAGCTGACCATTATAGTAGGTGGCAAGGGATATCAGGATTTTGCTCTTGCTTAGTGGAGCTTGCCACCTCTGAACCAAAGTCCGCTTCAACTTTTAGTAAGCATAATGAAGAGTCCAGTCCAGCTATGAGAAGGTGGGTGTCATAGGAGTGCATCACTGTTCAACCTCTTAGTTAATTACAAGTGAAAAGATGGGTAAAATCAAATAGAATAAGTACAACAACCAGCTGCATTTTGGCCTTGAGCTGTTTTCTGAGTTATTATTGAGAAATCTTCCATGGGAAACAGTATGTTTCAGCTCTCAGCATCTGCCCAAGAGGGCAGAGCTGAAACACCCTGGTTTGACAGATTGATTGCTTATGGGTCAGATTTATTTATTTATTTATTTATTTATTATCTATTACATTTTTATACTACCCAATAGCTGAAGTTCTCTGGGTGGTTCATTTGTCAGAACTAAACAATTAATAATGGGCTTTGTAACCACTCTCCTGTTTTTAAGCTGTTATACCAGTGGGAAAGCTTTTGCTGGTGTCAACATCTTTTATTGGCTAGAACTCTTCTTCGTCATCTGCAATATTTTTTCTTTGCCAAACGCTTTCTGATTGTGCTTTGAGAGAATCTTGTAAACAGAGAACTCCAAACTGGTAACTAAAACTACACAAGGAATTTGGGACTTTGTCTGGTCTCCTGCTAGAGAACAGCTGCTCTGTCTTTACTGCCTGGACTTTCCATCAATTGGACTAACAAAACGCCCTCTCCCCTGGACTCATCATCCACTCTGGACCTTTGTCAATTAAACCTTGTATTGTTAAAACCTGCTGTGGAACATAATGTCGGGCTTCTCATATTATTATCTGCCATGAATCATGTACCTTTGTCCTTGATTGCTCAGAATGCCTTCTTGTACGGGCTATTAGTGACTTTTAAGGCTGCTGTTTTGCCTTAACACCCCTACATTAGAGATTTCCAATGCAGAGTCCATTGTTGAACCTGATCTCTACCACTGTGCATGTATTTCTAGCCTTGTCTGATTTTAGGCCTGTCTCCTGAGGACCTTTTCAGTAGAAACTATAAGGGGAAAACCTCTCTGCTGCTCAGGAGTCCTCCTTCTCTAGTTAATTCCTGAATCGCTGGACGTAGTTTGACTTGGATCCCAGCAATATGAGATCTTGAAATACGGAACGTCTCTAATAACCTGGGATTTTTGCCTAGTCATGACTCATTCCTGTATCCTTGAACTTGATTCAGGCTTCTGTGCATGGAAATCCTGCATACGGATCTGTTTCCATTGCCTAGGGCTCTTTGAACTAATTGATTTTCAAATCCTGGCACTTAGTTCAGCTTGGACTCGTCATGGAGCACTCCAGAAAAAATAACTATGAGAACAGGGACTCTGCTGGGCTGTAACTATTCTTGACCCCCAACCCAAGTCAGCTCTGGGCTCCTGAGCCTGGGGTTTATGCTTTTGGGAACATCTCCATTTTTGCCTGGATTCCTCTTCAGTTGTAAACCATAGTGTTCCTGAATCTTGTATCATGAATCTGGATCTCTAAGTGCTCTGAACCCCTAATGTTATTCTAAGAGTTACACTCCTGATTAAGTGCTTGCTCTGGACTGCTCCTTAACCTAAGCCATGGGCTGTTAGCTCCTGAGTTACTGGATTTATAATTTTTAAGATTAAGTGTCGTGACTTCTGTGCCACCTGACTTGCTTCTGAATAAAGCTAAGTCACTGAATCTATGGCTGGGTTCACGCAACATGACAACTCACACTGAAGGTTCAGTATAGGTTGAGTGTGATTTATCAATGAACTGTGGGTTCTTGTGCTGTGTGAAGCCAGTGGCACTAATAAACCATGGTTTGTTAACCATGAACAACCAATGGAGAGAAGCCATAGTTTGTTTTTGGCATGTGACTAGTGTATTGTTTGTAGTTGACAAATCAGTTTGTTAGTGCAGCTGGGTTCACACAACATCACAACCCACAGTGCAACAATAAGCCATACTCAGCCCATACTCAACCCTGAATGTGCGTTGTCATGTTTTGTGAACCCAGTCTTAGTCTGTCATCCTGTCCTACGGTGAGGAAGCTAGGCCTACCTAGTGCAGGGGACGAAAGAGAAGGGGGCAGAAAAAGTTAAGAAAGGAACAACCGAACCGATCACAAATCTCTGGGAGCCTCAGAAACCAGAAGGTGAATTTGTAAGAAGCAATTAAATACAAAGTTCACAAACTAATTGCAGCAATTATGGCAAGTTGAAGGTGTTCGGGTCTGCTGGTGTCATCCTTCCAGCTTTAGGAAGAATCAATTGAGTAGGATCAATTGAAAATGTTTCATACTGGAGTAGGATCAAAATTTTTTAATTATAATTATTTCTCACTCTAACCCCAACATTCTGTGAGGCTTACACAAATTTAGTAATTTTGCAGTCACTTTGATGCTTTAGGACGGCCTCCCAACTTGGTGCCCTCCAGATATTTTGGACTTCAGCTCCTATCAGCCTCAAACAGCATGGCTAATGGTCAGAAATGTTGGCCATTGTAGTCCAAAACATCTGAAGGACACCAAGTTGAGGAAGGGTGCTTTACGTTCCTTTATGTTTCTAGAATTATGTTATACAAAACTTGGTTAGCTTATAAAATTATCACTATATTTGAAAACTTTAAAAAGTGAACTCACTAAATTTGTAATTATTGGCTGAGTAAATAATATTTTCTGAATTTAATATACCAAACTTAATAATTTTATGAGCAAACCAAGATTATATATATAATTTTCAATTCCGAGTTTATGTCCAACGAGAGGGACCTTCAGCAAATCGTCTATAAAACATCTGAATCATCCTAGAAGCCTGAAGAAGCAGGAAGAACTGGAGGCAGAGGAAGAAGTCCAGAAACACAGGACTCTGTAGAACAAAACTCTGTACATTTTCTTCCATATTATTCAATGGCGAGCCTTTTCACATGTTGGGAAATTGAGCATGACTTGGAGCACCCCATAATGTCTACCAATAAAAGATTCATTGGTTCAATAATTTAATAAGGAATGGAAGAAATAACTATGCTGAGAAACTTACAGAGATGATTAAAAATAATTCCCCCATGGCTTTATTATTTCCAGACATTTTACATCTTTTGTCTTTCTACAGAAGCTTTCTTGTTACACAGATTTTAGAAATCATTTTGTGCGGAGTAAAGGCTTAGTAACAATATATAAACACTACTTAAATTCTAAATTGAAGTATTTCATAATCCAAAGCTGTTAATTTTTTCCCATTTTTTTTAGAAAAAGACAAAAGGACAAAAACAGTCCTTTGAAAATCCCAGGAAAAATGTCGTCGTCCCCACCCCAATTTTTCCCTCTGCTTTCTTCCAGGCCTTCACATCTTTTACTGGGGTTAGGCTTGGTTTTCTCTCATTCTTATAACTTGAGAGCAACTGACAGATATGATGGAATCTCATCCAGGAGGAAATTAGACTACTCCCTCCTAGCAATAGGACCTCCACTTCCCTTACTCGGCTTCGTCCTTTTTCTTCTGCTGCCCCTTACGCCTGGAACGCTCTTCCAGAACACTTGAGAACTACAAACTCAATCACTGCTTTTAAAACTCAGCTAAAAACTTTTCTTTTCCCTATAGCCTTCAAATATTGAGTTTGTTCTGACTCTATACTGTTAGCTTCTCCCTACCCGGTGCCTGTTTACACTTCCCTGTGCCTGTTTGCATTCTCCTTCCCTCTTTATTGTTTACTACAACTTATTAGATTGTAAGCCTATGCGGCAGGGTCTTGCTATTTACTGTGTTATCTGTACAGCACCATGTACATTGATGGTGCTATATAAATAAATAAATAAATAATAATAATAATAATAATAGGTAGGGTTTGAGAATCCCCACCCTTACTGACTGGGGTTGTTGCAGACAAGGAGCACATGGAGGTCCTACAAAGAACCATACTCTGAACTTGCTCTGGGCTTTGTTCTTAAATCATATTTATTTAAACTAGGAGGAGGGCTTTCTCCGCTGTGGCACCCCGGTTGTGGAATGAGCTCCCCAGAGAGGTCCGCCTGGCGCCTACACTGTACTCCTTTCGTTGCCAGCTGAAGACCTTTTTATTCTCTCAGTATTTTAACACTTAATTTTAACTTAAATTTAAATTTTACTGTTCTAACTCTGTATTTTAATCCTATATCAATTTTGCTGCATGGTTTTATCCTGGTTGTGCTTTTTATACTGTATTTTGTATTTGTGCTTTTAACAGGTTGGTTGTTTTATTATGGTTTTAATTTTTGTGAACCGCCCAGAGAGCTTCGGCTATTGGGCGGTATAAAAATGTAATAAATAAATAAAATTAATTAATTAATTAATTAATCTGCTCACAGGAGTCAGTTTTTGCAACTGCAGCCATGTAACATAATTGCTGCTTAGTATGAGAAAGAGGGATGTAGGCACCAATGAAAGGCAAATAGTACTCACCTTAGATGCTGCACCAGCTCTGGGCAACTCTAGAAAGGAACGAAATGGAAGATGTGGCTTCCAAGTTTGTTTGTTTTTTAAGCTGTTGCATTTATCTGACACAATGGCACTTGCGTGCATAGCTATAGCACAGGGGTGGGCAAGTTGCGGCGCACCAAATGTTTTAGCCTACAATTCCCATCAGCTCTAGCCAGCATAGCTAATTGTGGAAGCTGATGGGAATTGTAGGCCACAACATCTGGAGAGCCACAACTTTCCCATCCCTGCTACAATGGATTCCAGCTTCATGCAGGTACAAAGACGCCCCCTCCCTAAAATTTTCCCAACAGAGCCCTTCAGGATGTTTGGGCAATACTCAATTGATCACTCACATCCTTGGAACTGGAGAGATCACCCAGCGTCTGGACTACTAGACGACAAATGACTGTTTTTACTACACTCCTTCAAGGTCAATGGGAGCTTTGACTTATTTCCCTGTTATTGATGGGTCCAAGATTTTATTTAACACTAAGAAATGCTGGCCTGAGTTTTGGAATAGCGGGGAGAACATAAAAAGTCGGATGGCTTGTAACCTTGCAACAGATTTGGCTAAAAGAAGGTTAAGGGAGTTGGTTGAAGGGATAGCTTTCATTCTGGAGTAATGGAAAGCTAAATGCAGAAGCGGGCAGAGATATGGGTATCTGAATAAAGGGAAGAGATTTGAGTAAGCCCTTGGAGACATGTTGCAACTGGCTCTGTGCCCTTGGGATAGGGTGAATGATAAAAAACATGTTTCTAACCAAGGTAGAAAATAGCAGATTAATGCGACCTGCATGATCTACGTACCACAGGGTTTTCTCCATGATGTGCCACCTTGACATCACACAGCTGTCCCATAGGATCCAACTGGACTTCCACATAGAACATGTCTGACGTTATGTAACATTCAGTGCCATTTCCACTAAGGTGAGATCCAAGGCTTACATAGAAGGGGGAAAGATGCTCAGATTTGCAGGGGAAATCAAATACCAACAGGCAGCATATCAGTTCATCTGTATATAGGCCTATATTCTGGAGGCTCAAGATGGGTTGGATCCATAATAAGTTAATTGTTCTTAGTTCCTATTGAATTCAGTAAGACATTCATGAGTAGCTTGTCCCATGGATTTCAATGGCAACTATATGCAACTAATTTAATCTGGATCTGACCTGGTATCTTTATTACATAATCCTTGCCATTTTTCTCTTTCTTTTGCCATTAACTATTATATACAGGAACCACTACTCCACCCACTCCCTGCCCATCCAATCCCCTTGTCCACAGCTCAGATGGAATTGAAGTAGAATCTAAGTTTTCCCATATCTAAATCTAATGTTTTATGTGCTAGCACTGCCCATCATAAAAGCATTGGTTTTTACTTTCTCAAAACAAGTATATACAACTAATAAAAATGTACAAAAAAGTGATCTGTTGTAGGCTCTATGAACTCTTAACTTCTAAGTTATGGGTAAAATGTTTAGATCCAAAATCTATGTTAAATGAGAAGAACTCTGATATTAAGTAGGAAGACTACTGTCAAGCTCACTTTCAAACATAAACAGCAGTTATTGTTTAAAAACAATTCAGAGTTGGCTGTCTTGGTCCTAAACAAGCTAGTGGAAACAAATCTCCATTACTTCAATAAGACTTACTTTCCAAAGTAAGATTCCCTTCTGGCTGGCCTACCCAGTTGAATTTTAAGATGCCTTTTAATAATGTATTAGTTTTGTATGTTTTAAATCAGTTATATGTATTTTAGGATGCTTTGTATTTGGTGTTGTACCCCACCTCAATCCAGAGGGAGAGGTGGGTAAGAAATAACTATATTATTATATTATTATTATATTGGTGAGAAGCTAGTTGAGCTGATCGCCTCTTGCCTTCTTTTAACTGCATACTCTGAAAAGCAACTGCAGTGGACTCTGGGATCAGCCAACTCTGAAGTCCCTTCCCTCTCTGAGGATTGCTGAGTTCCCACAGACTCTGAGTTGTTAAGGTTTTCACTGATAAGGTCCGATGAAAATTCCTCCCTGGTGGGTGTAGAGCCTGGGAGAATCACCTCCCCAGCTTCCTGTGTAGGCTGGGACATTTCTAGTCATGTTTCTTCTGCTTCAGAATCTGATTCTGATTGATAGCCTGAAACTCCTTCCCCCACACTAAGGGGAACAGGCCTGATCATGACACCATTTCCTATTCAACACAACAAGCATTTAACTGGTCCTTCAAGGGTTATAGTGTTAGCCTGATACCCACCAGAGTTCCAAAGGACCAAAAGTCCATCTACTCCACCCCAAATTGAAACAGCGAAGATGCAAGCCCCCTCAAAGATCAATCAATATAATCCAGTCCATAAACAAGCTTGTGGATTGTATTGGTTGTTCTTTCTTGGAACTATTGGCAGCATGGTCCCTGTCAATAGTTCCAAGAAACCCAAGCAATTAAATGAAACAACATACTGTAGGGAAACCAAAGTTGGCCCGAAGACCAAACCTTCAATGTATAGCTTAAACAGCCTATATTCTTTGTATTAGGTTTTAAATTGAAAATCAATGTTTACATGCAGGGATTTAAGCCAGTGATATTAGCATGATTCCTTCAAATTAAATGAATGGAAACACCTCTAACGGAACATGGAAGGACTCACCCATTTTGTCTAGCAATGGACTCCAAGCGATCTGTCATGGCAGGCAGAGATGTTACTACGAGGAAGACAGTTTAATTTCATTGAGTTTAATGGAATGTCCTCCCAAGTAAGTCTTCAGGCTGGCATTTGGTCTTATGGTCTTAAGGAATTTGCTTAACATTGATGCGTTATATTAAAAAAAATAAACCCACTCATGCTTACTATCTCTTTCTATGGCTGCTCACCCAGAACCCTCAGGATAAAGTGGGCTACACTTAGAACTGCATCAGCCAATCCATGAGTTGTTACTATTTCAGACTGAATGATTCTGATGAGAGCCAACAGCAAGTCTATGTGTTTAAACACTGATTTATCCCAAAGATGCAGGAAGAAATAAAGAGTAGAGGTATCTGATTTTAACCACAAAAGGAAAATGCAGGTGAACAGTCCAACATTTTGCTAATGGCTTATCTCCCCACTGTTTTTCTTGAGTGCTTCCCTTAGCCAAGCTCTAATTACACAAAGTATATTTGGCTAGGAGAAAAGCAGTAGGGATGGGGGATGCAGGGAGCATTCTGCACTCTTCACTTGTGCCTCTTGATAAAAATCAGACACTCCAGTTTTAAAAATGGGGATCTGTCACTAGAGTACTATGCTACATAGCACTGATTATTCCTGGTTTGTAGGGATTATCCAAACCAGTTTTCCTGGTTGGGAGAAGGAGCACATGCAGCTCATTCCTAGTCCCATGAGCCAGTTTGTTATAACTGAACCAAGCCATTGTTTCTTCAAAAAGCGCCTTGAGTCAATACACCACTGTGCACTGAACCTCTTGGCCAGAACTGAAGACTGGAAATAGGTTTCTATAGTTCCCTGCATCAGGGAGTTAAGGGAAGGTTTCTTAACAGTGGTCTTACTATTGCTCTCCTCAGAACCACTCCTCCCTATAGATATCCATTAATCTCTAAAACCCCAAGTAATAATCTCATATTTTTAACAGCATTTTAACAGCATTTAACAACGTTAAGTTTGTTTTTAATGGACCCCACAATTGTTGTTTTTAAATGGATACTGTTGTTTTTATACTGTTTTTTATGTGTGTGTGTGTGTGTTGTTGTTTTTTAAATTGTATACTTTTAATGTTTACTATTTTTAAATGTTGTAAACCGCCCAGAGAGCTTCGGCTGTGGGGCGGTATGTAATTGTAATTAAATAAATAAATAAATAAATAAATATGGCTAGCTTCCCCAAACCAGAATGAGCATGGATCAAATGAGGATATTATGGAACAAAGCATTCTAGTCACACCCGCAGGTGTCAACAACTGCAGTCCAACACAGTGAAAAAGAGGTGGCTCTGGACATCTTTCTTGTAGTCTCTGCTCCTAAAGTAATATCCATATTAGCATGAATACTAGTGATTTTTATTTGCAAAACTATCTGGTACCAAGGTTTCTAACAACCAACTGGAATACGAACATAGTCGAAACAGTTCTTTCATCACCTGGAAAAGCTCCAGTAGATGGGACTAAGCAGCTGTAACAGTAGCAATGAAGGAAGACCTTTTTGTTGCCTTTACTGCCACAGAATAGGCCTCCAAAAGTACTATCAGCGTTTAGTCAGATTTCCTTTACTTACAAACTAGCTGCGTTACCACTTGCCCTATTGTCTGCAACTCCTTGGCACTGTGTCGACTGCTTGTGTGAACTCCTTACACCAGAATTCCACAAGGGGGGTGACAGCATAGTTTGGAAAACCAGGCAAATAGTCTTTGGATAACATGGGAAATATCTACATCCATTAGCTTTCAGAGTCAGGTAACTCTAACAGGCCCGCCAACATAGTCTGATAGCCTCATTCACCATGGAAAGGAGTCTGCCAGGCTCTGCCAAATTCTTCTCAACATCAGAACTGCCCTGTCCCCTTGCCATTCTCAAACATGGGCAAAAGCCTGTCATTTGTTTCAACTCTGCACATGCTGGGTGCAAAACAAATTTATGCCCCCCACTTCTCTGGCTTCAACCTGGAGGGGCAACGGTATAGGCGTGGAGGTGGCTTATCTCTGCACTTGCTGGGCAGCTGGAAGGCACAGACAACCAGCCTGCCTCCACCACTCCTTGCAGAGGGTAATGGAAGAGTCACTTCTGTTTGTCCCTGACCTCATGCTGTATTTCAAGGATACAGCACAAGATCCCACTTCTTGTGGAAAGGGAATATTCTGGCAATCACAAGTTCTTGGCTGTTCACCCAAAATTTTTCAACCTCTGCCCACCAACCTTGTGAGAATAGACAAGACTGAAAACCTGACTGTGACTTTCCCTCAGAAGATATGTGCATAATAGGAGACTGCTATGTCTGCACTGGTTACTGGTGAGTTTCAGAGCCCGATGTAAAGTGCTAGTTTTGATGTTTCAAATTTCAAACGGTTTGGGACCAAGTTACTTGAAGAACTGCCTTTACCTATCAGCTTGCCCAGATTTTAAGATCAGAAAGAGAGGTCCTTCTTATTTACCCATCCATGAGAGCAGCCAGGTGGGTGACTACAAGTGAGAGGGTCTTCTGTGCAGTGGCCCCACACCTTTGGAACAAGTTGCCATCAGAGGTCCACCATGCCTCATTCTTGCAGGCTTTGAAGAAGGCATTGAAAGCACCTTGGCCTTCTCTTCATATGACTGCTGTTGTTGCTATTTTTATTGTTGGCTATTATTGCTGTTTTTATGTCTATCTTACTGTGTTTATGTTTTTATTGCTTTTAATATTTTAATTGTTTTTGTGTATTTTATTGCTGTAAGCTGCCTTGGGAAGGCTTCTGCCCTGAAAGGCAGCCAGAAATATTTTTAACAACAACAACAACAACAACAGAGTGATCCAATTACACCCAATGCCAAAAAGTTGCAGAATTACCATCTCCCAGTAAAGACTGATTGGAAGGTGGAAAGACCAGGAATTATGCAGAGATGCAATAGGCAGCACTCTAAGCGAGAGCATTGGCACACAGGAACCTTGAGTGCCTAGTGCAAAATTTTGGAATTGCTAGCCTAGAAGTTGCATGTTTTAGATAGCAGCTGAAGCAGGACCACAAGCAATCTTTCCAAGCAGGCACTGAGTGGTCAGAAGTGTGACATTAAATTTTGACTGTGCAAACAGTGCTCAGAGGATTGACCCTGTGGACTCACTTGGCATGGGCTGGGGCACAACATCATACATGCCAGTTATGAAGCAAATCCATCGTTTTGTGCCAGTACAGACAGAACTTAAGATGACAACCCTAAAGACACTTGCAAAGGAATAAGCCTCATCGAAAACAGTTGCAAAGGAATAAGCCTCATTGAAATAAAGGCCTTTTTGTGTGACAGGTGCACCAATTCAATGTACCAAATTCATTGTACCCAACATGTACAAATCATATCAATACTGTAATGATCCCAATGCCAATTTCAGTTAGTCAGGTTTTTTATGTACAACATTTAGCTCATATGTTTCTGAACCACCTACCAACCTTTTAAGGCCTTCTGCAAAGTTTCCAAGCAGCTGACAAGATTCGGATGACCTTCAGAGTTCATTACAACTCGTTTTTCCTGTGTTCAAAAATGACGGGGGAGAAAAGTAAAGGAAGTGTTTCATGCCACATTCAATGATACTGTGAAAGAGAAGCAATAGCTAATAATCAATTTGCATTCCTGGAAGCTACCACTTCCCCTTGCTCTGAAAAGCTGGCTACTACATATAGCAATACCCATGCTATCCTTGTGCATCATAAAGCTAGACCATGGATATGGGTTATACTACTCAGTGCAGCAGAGACAGTTCAGAAGTGCCCCATGGAATGATAGCAAGTAATGAGAATTGTTCTTCAAAGACTAGCTTATTTTGACTTAGTGCTTTCTGTGTTTCCAGGATCTGTGAGGTTCTTGAGGAAACAGTTTATTAATTACAGTCTAGCCTCCCTGAAAGAGTTTCCCATTACTGCCAATCTTCAGTACAACTGCAAAGGAGTAATAGGTACTTTCAATTCAACTTGGAACAAAGCTGGGTAGGCCAAGGCAGTACCACATGGTCAGTGCACTCTACAATGGAACCCCAAATCCTCTGCAAGTATTCCTATCCAAAATCTGCTAAATCCTCACCATAACTTGCCGAACAAGCTTAATGGTTTCTGTCCAAGGTCTGCTGTTAGGATTGAACTTGACATGAAGCCTTTCCAGAAGAGAACTCATCTTATTTATTTTTTCCGATTCTATGAAAGAATTTGTAAATCAGTCAAGTGTGCAGCAGTATTTTAAATCTGAGTTCAGAGTAGCAAATTCATACTTCAGATTTCCCGCAAAGTCCCCAACAGAACATTATGTTGTTTTACCTATGCACTCACACTTTGCATAATGGTCCAAACAGTCCTGCATTCTTTGCAATAACCTCAACATTATATGAGTCACCAGAAGTTGTGCAATGGTTCATAGGCAGACCATGATCTACCTTCTCCCCATCCTTTACATATGGGTGCAGTGGGACAGCATTACAGCAGCTGGAACCATCCCCATTTAATTATGAATCCCAATGTGTGTGTCATTTACAAGGATAGAGAAAAGGTATCTCAAATCCCTAGGTAGCTGCTGAAAAATCTGAATGTATGAGGTGCAAACAGCAAGTTTCTAGATGGGCAAACACCAACAAACTTTCCTTTCCTTGACATTTCTTCTTATTACATTTATATCCCACCTTTTTTCCTCTTTAAGGAACCCACAGTGATGTACATAATCCTCCTTCTCTCTATTTTTTCTTCACAACAAGCCTGTGAGGTAGGTTGGGCTGAGAGTCTGTGACTGGCCCAAAGTCACCCAGTGAGCTTCCATGGCTGAGTGGGGACTAAAACCCGGATCTCCCAACTCCCGGTCCATTTCTATTAAGGAAAATTATATTCCCAGCTTCATACAGTCATATGAAGTTGCCTTATAATCAGACCATTGGTCAATTAAATCCAGTACCGCCTACTGACTGAAAACTGTTCTCCATGGTCTTGGGCAGAGAAAAGTCTTTCACTGCTCTACCAGAGGACTTTTTAACTGGCGATACCAGACATTGAACCTAGAATCCTTTGCATACAAAGCATGTGCTATACTATGGCCCCTTCCTACCAGAAATCTTGGGAAATTGTTCTTCACTGTATACTCTGAAAAGCAACAGGCGATGGCTCCCTCTACTATACCCTGCACAAGCATCCCAGGGGCAGGTGACTAGCTACGGCTGGGAGCCAGAATGAGGCACTAGAAGGACCTTTGGTTTGACCCAGCAGGATTATTCTTTGGAATATAACCTGTTACTTCTCTCTTTAAGGTTTAAATAAGCCCTTGACCCTCCAAAAGCCCCTCTCCCTTTCCATTAAGTTCACCCCCTTGGAGGATGGAGAACTCTGGCTCTGCGCCTGCGTGGAGCTCATTTCAGAAACTTCTATAGCTGAGGCAAACGGTTTTGGCGGGAACCCCTCCCCCACCATCAACTTGACTCTGGGTCCCGGCCCTTCTCCTCAGTTCCTTGAGACCAAATTGCTGGCCTCTTAACCAGGAGAGAAACCACTTGGTATCAACGGCACATTGATCTCAGCACCAAAGTGGGGATGGTGGGTGGGTTGTGTGAATGCACAGATGACCACTCGAAGAACTGCAGTTACAGGTAAGCAACCTGCATTTCTTCTTTGTGGTCTCTGTGCATCACACATATGGGCTCTGCGCCTGCGTGGAGCTCGTTTCAATCTTACAATCCTAGAGAGCTGGTTACAGGGAGCATGAAACTCCCCTGTTAAAACAGCTTCACTAGCTTCCGGTCTGTTTCCGGGCACAATTCAAAGTGCTAGTTATCAGCTATAAAGCCCTCTACGGCTGGGGACCGTTACCTGAAAGACCGTATTCTCCCATATGAGCCTACCCGTGCTCTGAGATCGTATGGGGAGGCCTTTCTTTCAGTCCCACCAACATCCCACAATGGGTACACAGGAGAGGGCCTTCTCGGTGGCTGCTTCAAGGCTCTGGAACTCCCTTCCCAGGGAGGCTAGGCTGGCTCCTTCTGTGCTAGTTTCAGAGGCAAGCAAAAACTGTTTTGTTTCAGCAGGCTTTTGGAACTATACTGGACCTGTGTTAATGTATTGGATTCCCCCTCCCCTTTTAATCTGTAACAGTCTTAATTTTTTTAACATGTTTTTAATTTTACTGTAGATTTAATTCTATTTTAACTTTTGTAATTTATATTTATATGTTTTAATCATGTAAACTGCCTTGAGTCCCAGTACTGAGGGAAAAGGTGAGATATAATAATAATAATAATAATAATAATGGTACTAGCTCTCTGTTGAGTACAGTGAGACTTTCTACTAAGTAAACATACAAAAAGCAGAAGAAGCTGTATTGGTTCATAAGAAAAAGTAAAATGAAATCTAGAGTCTGGCAATACCTTTATTAGAACCAACCAAAATGTCACAAAATGGTGAGGCAGCTTTCAAGTTCTTCAGAACTTTTCATCAGGCTGGAATCAAGAATGCATTTAGTCAGTCTTAAGATGGAACATAGGAGATAGCAGACAATTGGATGAGGCTCCCCTAGGGCTATGCAGGTTTCAGATTACACCTAGAATTGCTGGGACAAAGAAACCCTGGAAGGCTAATCCTATGCATTTTATCATGCCAGGGTTTGGTTTCCCCCTCCTCCCAACTTCCTCTTTAACATCCAATCTGATAAAGAGAACTCAAAGTCTTGCTTGCTGTGACGTATTGGTTGATCCTAATAAAAGTTGTGCCCCCCTTTCCCCTCCCCCACCATGTAAACATGTATAGGATTGTACTGCAACCCCCTCTTCAAGCCTGGACGCTCCATAAGGTCCATTTCCATCCACATCATACGTTACACCTTATGAGGAGGGAAAGGGAGAGGAAGCAAACAACTACAACAAGAAAAAAAGAAAGAAAAGAACACCACTTAAGTTCCGGTGAAGGACAAGCATGTCACGAGGCCTTAAAGCATAACATGCTTTTTTTTTTACGAGGCCCTATGTAGAAGAGAGGACCTCCAACTCCCCGTCTTCATTCCCCATATAAAATCCACGAACGTGAGAATACATGACGGTGACTCAACACGCCCCCCTCTCGTATCCGATCCTCAAGCCCATTTCTTTTAATTTTACAACGTCTATCAATCCCTTGGAAGAAGAGACGGAGACTCAGCCACCCAGCTCTATTTGAAAGAGGAGTGGGGGCACCGTCTAGCAGCTCCGGCCGAAGATTCCCAAGCTTTTCAGAACTCGAGTTCCGGGGGGGGGGGAAGGAGCAATGGGGTGGGGCTCACGAAATTCAACAGGCCCGGGACCACCCCTACCCCGCAATTCTTAGATAAAGCCCTCGCCTGTATTCTTCTAAAAACATTAGCTAAGGAGAACTCCCACACAAGATGTGAGGACCCGGGGCCCGTCTGTAATGCGAGTGTGAGCAGGGGCCCTTCCCGGCCCCACCGACCCTCAACTCACCCTCGGCGCCCCCCTGGGCCGCCTTCATCCCTCAAGCGGGCGGCAGGGTGGGAGAGGGCCCAGCCGGCCCCCTCCGCTCTCCCTCATGAAGGGAGAGTAACTGCCTCAGCCAGAGCCTTCGCTCGTTCTCGGAGAGGACGAGACACGGAACCAAACCACCGCCAATTAGCCGGAGCTGTTACTCCTCCGCAACGGCCATGCCCTGCCGGCCACGCGAGACTCCCGAATTCTTCTCGCGGGATTCAGAGACACGTCAAGGGGCGGGGAGGAAGAGAATCTCGGGAGACAGCCAATCCAACACCAGTAAGGTAGTAAACTCTCGCGAGATTTCTATTCTCTTCCCCCCCCGCCCATTTTCTTTTAAAGGTCGCACGCGTTCCCTCTCGCACGAACCAACCGCTGGGTTTGAATATGGAGAGATTTCTAATAAAACTTAAGTCAAAAGAAGAGACAGTTCCCCCAAGGCCATCGCTAATATGTGATGGGTTGTATTGTTTCTAATACGGTGTTTATTGGGGGGGGGGAAACAACAACGTGCGGGGAGACTGCCGTTCATAAGGCCGCTTGTTCGGGTTGCCAAGGAAAACATCGACAACGTTTTGTATGAAAGACAAAAGAAGCCCTCACAGTTGGTTCGTGATAAGCTTCAATAAAGTTTGATGAAAAAGGAAGAAACGCATAAATGGAAGTTCCCTGTCCCTCTTTATAATAGTAGCTTTCCCGTTCTCAAATTTTCCTCATAATTTTTTCTTCTTCGTCAAGAATAGCCGGATGGATTAGCGTGTGGTGCGTTAAGCCATCAGATAAAGTTTTGTGAAAGAAAAACCCCCGTTCTCGCGAGATTTCGGCTTCAGGCTCGTGTGGTGAAACTCAGAGAAAGAGAAATTAACCGCCCCTACTTCCCCCAGCCGCTTTGAGCGGCGACGTCGCGAGACTTTGTCTATGTGTGAGCGTGTGCGCCTGCGTCCAAAGAACGGAGCGCGCGCGCGCACACGTGCGTGTTCTCGCGGTATTTGGAGAAACAGGAGCAGGTAGAGAGGAGTTGGGGCAGGGAACCCCCCGAGCGGTAGCGAAGGAAGCCACGGCGTCGGTGGCCGGGAGGGCGACAGCGACGGCGATCTTTCCATATTCTCGCGAGAGTTGGTGGCTAACCTTCTCCCCTCCTCACTTTCCTACCTTCCTCTTCCTCGCCCCTCCCCCCCACCTGGAAGCGGCGCCGTTTCGCTCTGGGAAGTAGGTGGATACAGATGGGGAAACCGGCTTGGGGCCCCCGCTAGAGATTCAGATCAAGGAAGGGGACCCCCCTCCCTCAGGAGGAACTCACTGGCCGTAGCCAAGGGCTCCTCGGGTTTCCCCTCAGAGACAGGCCTTGGGGCGGGGGGAGGTGTGTGCAACTTCCCTTCTCCTTCCTCAGGAACTTAAAACGTGTTGGGGTAGCAGAAAAATCCAGCCCCCAGCTTTCTTTCTATAGAGACTCAAGGCCTTGAGTTAGTGGAACGGGCAACCCTCACCCAAGGGAACCCTTTCCTCGAATACTTGCGTTGTTTAGAAACGAAAGGACCTCTATTTGGGGAACCCTTACTTCAGAAGACGGGAAGTGAGCGGGGTCTCTTTCCAGAACGGTTTTTTTTGGGGGGGCACCGTGAGCTCATTTACAAAACAGGGACTAGAAGCATCTTGGTCCCTTAAATTGACACTCCTGCAGTGTTATTCTTAAACTAGAGATTAATTGGGACCTAGAGTTAAGGAAAGGGTGGGTGCCTACTCAGTGTTGTAACTGCCCACCCCTTCCATCCCACCCTTGAAATCTGGGAGCAGGGGACATTTGGCAAGATTTAGTTAACCCCTGTTGAAAGGGTTGACGTGAGCCCTGTCCAGACTGTAAGCTCTGTTTCTTGGGCAAATTTTCTTGTAATATTCTAAACTTCTTTATAGACCCAGACACTTGTAGAGCAACCACATTCATGTATATGTAGGAGAGAGAAGAGTGGGTTGAATGTAGGAGAAAGGACAAAAGGGAGAGCAGCCCTTCCATTGTGGGAAGGGGTGTCTTGAGGATTAGAGTTTGGGGTTTTTGGAGGATTCCCCCCTCTTCTCAACCACAGTGGAGAAGGAATGCCAAACCCAGAGAGACATGGGGGCAAGAAGGATGTGGGAGGAGGGGGGTCCTTTCATCAAGAAGCAGTATCCAGCGGTGGAAGTTCAAATAGCAAAGAGAGGCACCGGCTGTCCAAGCACAAAAGACATAAGTCCAGGCATTCCAAAGACTCACCGTTGGGGGCCCAAGATGCAGGAGGACCGCTTGGCAGCATGATCAAGCCATTGGTGGAGTATGATGACATCAGCTCTGATTCGGACACCTTCTCAGATGAAGCAGTCCTCAAACCAGAAAGGAGGGAGAACGATGAGAGGAAAGGGACATCTGAAAGGAGTGACCGGCTACACAGGCATCGTCATCACCAGCACAAGCGCATCCGTGAGTTGATGAAAAGCAAGCTAGTGGACAAGGAGAAAAGGCTAGACAGGAGCCAAGAATCTTCAGGCAAGTTGAGTTCCGCTAAGGACAGGGTATCAGGGGCCTCCAAAAGGATGCATGAGGAGAATGATGACCATTCATCTAAGTCACTCAAGAGTAGTAGTAAGGAGTCCCGGTCAGCAAAATTGCATAAGGAGAAGTCCAGGAAAGAGCGGGAGACAAAATCTAGCCACAAGGACCGCAGCAAAAGTCACCGGAAAAGGGATGCCCCCAAAAGCTACAAATCACTGGACAGTCCGAAGCGGAAATCCAGAAGTCCTCACCGTAAGTGGTCAGACAGTCCCAAACAAGATGACAGCCCTTCAGGAGCATCCTACACACAGGACTACGATATCAGCCCTCCACGCTCACACACATCTAGTAATTATGATTCCTACAAGAAAAGTCCCAGTGGGTCCTCACGAAGGCCATCAGTCAGCCCACCATACAAGGAACCTGCTGCATACCAGTCCAATATGCGCTCTCCCAGTCCCTATGGCAGAAGACAGCGGTCAGTCAGCCCATACAGTAGGAGGCGTTCATCCAGCTATGAGCGAGGAAGTGGATCATACAGTGGAAGGTCCCCCAGCCCATTCAACCGAAGGCGCTCTAGCAGTCCTTTTGTTTCCAAGCGGTCACTGAGCCGGAGTCCTGTATCCAGGTGCGTGGCCTTCATAGTTAATCAGAAATGTTTGATCTCTGTGGTTCAGATGTGACTGAATGTGCTGATGTCTTAAAGTCAACATTATCAATTGACTTTCAGGTCAGAAAAACTTTCATTATCCTTCTGTAATATTTAGGGTAAAAATCCTTTTTTGCTGCTGTTGCAGGACTCTTGTGGTTTGAGGTATTTTTTATTCCTGCTTTATTAATTTGGGGATGTGAGATTGAAAGCCCAGTCAACTAATGAGACACTTGCCTGATTCAGACATCATGCCAAACCTGGGGTAGGTGCCCTCCAGATATTTTGGAGTATAACTCCCATGAGCAGCACCCAGTAGATGTAGGCCAAAACATCTGGAGCGCACCAGGTTACCTACCCCTGTAGTTTAGCATAACAGAAACAAGCCACAGAGAGTGCCAGATCTGCATGCTCCCCCATTATCTGGCACAGTTGCAAGGAAGAGGACTGAAACTTTTGTTTCTAGTTTAGATTAACTGCAGCTGGTCATATTGTCTAAACCTGACACATTGGCTTGTTTAAATGAACAATAATTAATATTAACCACATTTTGTTGGGTTGCGTTAACAACACTAAATGGTGGTTAATGGAAATTGAAGCAAATGCTTCTGAGCTCTTCTTGGCTATGCTGGAAAGGGAGTGGAGAGCATGCAAAGCCAAGGCTTGCTGTGGGTCATTCTTATCTTTCTAAATTATGCTTTAGTGCAGCCTTCTCTGACCTGGTGCCTTCCAGTTGTTTTGGACTACAACTACTACCATTCCTGACCATTGGCCATACTAGCTGCGGCTCAGGGGGTTGAAGACCAAAAAATCTGGAGGGCACCAGGTTTAGCATGATTTCCAAATGCAGCCAGTGACTGAATCATGATTTCAACCCAATATCTGAAACTGCAATTCACTGCAAGCTCCTGGATTATGGTTCATGTTGTGGCTTGTCAGTTGTTATAAACAGAGCTGGGGGAGACACACAGAATGGGCAAGTTGATAGATACCTATTACTAAAACTACCGTATGTTGACTAGATATGCAACCTTTAGTTGCAGAGAACTACTCCCTGATCCTAAAATACTGAGCACAAGTCAAAGAAAGTGAGACATTTAAATCAATAGCATTCGATACACAGCGAGTATTGAAATCTCAGTTTTCAGTGGTGTTAATGGGGCCTAATTCCTTCAGATTTGGGCCTGTTATGTGGTTAACAAGTGATGTTTACCAAAATAGAATTGGTTTCACTAGAGAAAAATGAAATTCCTCCATATGTGTTATGGAGCTGTGATGTTTGTGTTGTAACCTGAACATCAATTTGTGAGGGGAAATATTTCCTTGTGATACTCTCACAGCTGGGCAATGGGGATCATTACCTCAAAAATCCCTTTTGATACAGCTACTAATGTTTCTGAACATTAGAACATGGAAACCAAGGATCCTAAAATCTGTTTAATTTCATCTTGTGGGCAGTGACTGCTTTTAATAATCAAAGGGACCTTACATGTTGTTCAGTCCTTACTACTCCTTTATCAAAATCAGTTGACATCTTTCATCTTTGTCCTGTTCACTTTATTTAGGATGAGTTCACACTTCTTCAATAATGTGGGAGCTGTGGTTTTCACTTTATACCCTGAATGGTGAAACTGCTAATATTGTTCACCATAGATCATTATGGAGGCGAAGATGGCAAAATGAAAAAGCTGAAATACCATAGTTATTTCCCCACAGTTGCTGCCAGCACTTTGAATGTTCAAACCTGCCATTTGATTATAAGCTCTGTGTTCTGCTGAATGCATAGCATCCTGTCAATGTTAAACAAACATGTAGTCATCATGTTGTCCCATTGCTGTTTTAAATTTTTACAGAGCTCATCTGCCCAACTATGAACTCTGTCTTGGGCAAGTTACTGTCTCTCAGCCACCATTCCCATCTTTGCAGTGGGAATATTGATGACTATGGGAGGATGAATAACATAATTAGTATAAAATACTTTGTGTAGAGGAACTATTTTAGAAACAGTTATTATTATTGATACTGGGCAAAATGCCTCTCAAGTTTGGCAGGGAAATGTAGCCACAGTTCCATGGAGTAGCTTCATGGATCCTGTAACCTTCTGGTATTGAGTTTGCATTTGCTACAATTTGAAGCCATCATTTCCTGTTTTCGGGGTCAGACATGTTGGTTCATCAGTCCTTGACAAAAGCTTCTGTCACAATGTAAACCAAATATAGGACTGATGATGCTACCATTTCCTACTGGCTAAAGAACAAGTGCTGACAGAAAATCCTCTCTTTTGCGTAGAGCAGGGATGGGTTAGGGTTATTTTATCCCTTAACTTCCATCAGCCTTAGCATGGCCACTGGTGAGAGGAAATGTAGGCCTGAACATCTGGAGAACCACCAGTTGCCAAAGAACTTTTAGGGAGTTGCTATGAAGATGACTGCTTTCTTGAACTATTGTGATAAATTTGATAGAGTGGGCTTAAATGGAACAGACAGTATGAAGGAATTTTGTGTTAAATATGTGAAACTATGAGGAGACAGCCCATTCCTGTTTGTTTTTCATACTCTTGTTTACCTCATTGGCTCTGCAAATGACTGTCACTCTTCCTGCCTCTTGAATTCTCCTTTTCCCATTGACTTGATGCAGGTACTGTGTTCTCTCACCAGCTTTTTAAGAAACTCTTAACTTGGTCCATTTCCCTGTCTCCTGCTGAAGTAGGTGTTTAGTGCTGCTCTGTAAAAAGAAAGTGCCCTTCTGCCTGGGCAGTTTGTTGGTATTAACAGAAAAAGATACCCTGCAATGGAGTTAAATAAATACTTCAAAATTGGTGGGATCCAGTATCAAATTAGGTGCCTGCTTTGTACTGGACTGAAAAAAGATCCAATTTCTAGGTGCCAGTGTCAAATTCCTAAGTGGGCAGAGGTTGGCAGATTGCCCATTTTATGGCAGTTATGAGAATGGGATTGTAGATCAGTGGAATTCAAGTGCCCTTCCCTGAGGGAGCACTTTCCAGATTGATCCATCCACTATGGAACCCCTACACATTATGGGGGATATATTAGGCTATGTTCTTGGATTTATGAGGTGCAGGTAAAGCCAAATAGCCTAGCCAACACCCTATCTGAATGTGTGCCCTGGAACACACCTAATACTGTGCCTGTGTGTGTGTGTGTGTGTTCTATGGCAAACAAACTGTCCTTCAGGCTGCTTGCCTGACTATAGCCAGTTTTGTTATTGTGGAGTTCATGATAAGTTTCTGTGGAACATAGCATTAAAGATCACTGCTGTCAATGAAGTCTTAGGCATTTAGAAAGTACAGCTTAGAGGCTCTCTAATGTTGCCATAGGGGGCTTCTGTAAATCAAGAAAAAGATTCACAGATATTCAACTTGCAGTTCCTCATGCATGTCTTTAATCAAAATAAAGGGAGGGGGCAGGATTATATTGGATTTAGAGCAATATTGCAAGCAGTCTGAAAGAAATAAAGAACTACCAACTCTCTTCTAATGTATCAAAGCTTCCTTGCCAAGTTAGCTGAAGGTAATTCTTACTCACCATGGACAGCTATTTGCACATTTGATTTAGAAGATTCTTGAGGATGTCAGTAGAAAAAAAGCCTTTGTGACTGTGTGTGTAGGATAAATTGGTGTCCTCAGCACTGACAGTCATCAGTCAATCAAGGCACATTCAGAAAAGAGCCTTAACTTACCCTGGCAACTGAACTTACCCTTTTCTCCTCAGGGAGATCTGTCTTTCTGCGTTCAGAATAACAGTTGTAAACTAATGACCCAGGTATCCCCAAGAACCAACTAGCATTTCTGGTGTAGAAGGCCATGCTGACAGTTTAAACTGTCTGTAATGGCAGTATGCCTGTTGTAGTTACTTATTGACAGTCTAATCTGTACACAAAATGAGGTTGCAGTAACTGGCCTGAAGCTGAGTTCAGTCCTGTTTATTAAACTGTGTGATGTTCTTAAATCAGTGGCACTCACTTAGTGGTTCCCAGTGGCTTTGCGGTCTGCTTTCTGCTGTGTGTGCCCTCTTCTGCAACATCCTGATCCTTGTGTAGTCATAACTTTGAGCTTAATGTAAGTCAGCACTACACTTCATAAGCTACAATGCATTCAGTCTTGAACATCTAACAAACCAGGCATCCGGGATTTTTCTAGTTGTGCCTGTGAGTCTCAGCAGCTATGCTGTCTTTCAGGGATAGATGTAATGGTTATAAAAAGTATACCTAAACTATCAAATCACCTGTAAGTAATGAGAAAGAAAAATACAAGTTCTACCATATTCCAGAAGTTTACATTCCAGGCTACTACTAAGTCGCTTAGCATCAGTTTAGCCCAGCCAACTCAGCAGCATTCCTACTAGGTGCCAGTACTTAGGCAAGTTATCAATTGCAGATAATTCTATAACTGTGTTGCAGCCTCTGAAAATGCTTGACTGCAAGAGTTGGTTTCAAGTCTTTGAATTTTGTGGGGTAAGCTTTATTTAGTTGACATTATTGGTAGACAGATATTTTCAAGGTTTCAGGGTGTTCCTGGTTAGGAATTGTTTAAGTGAGCGTAGTCAACTGACTTTCTGAGATCTGACCCACAGAACTGTTTTGTCCAGTGGTGCTAGAACTGGAGTGGGCAGCTGGCAGCTCATGGGCATCATCTAGACCCCAAGCATGTTTCTTCTGGCTCCATGGTGCAGGAGAGGCTGAAGGGCAGCATGAGGCCCTCATCTTGGATTTTTCGAGTTCTTGAGGACCAGAAAACAGCATGGGCTGTGCTAAATGCAGCATGTTTGAAAAACCCTTGACATCTTTGAACTAGCCTTCTTAGTGCTGAAAGAATGGATACTTCAGGGTTTCTGTATGTGATGTGGCAGCTGCAGGGCATCTTAGGAGAGGTACTAGCAAGATGGCGAGGGGAAGCTTGAGAACGGTACAGACCCATTTAAAGGCAGCCCTGCTCTCCTACGTCACAGCTAACTGGCACCCCTTTCAGAATTAACGGAAAGGCTGCAGCAAAGACTTCTGCCTTCGGTCTCTGGCACATGCTCCTCTTCAGTGGTGAGATGGTTCTTTAGCCTGGGAAACTAACCTCCACAAGGTGCAGGGTGTACGAGCACAGTGACATCATAGCCTGATGTTTCCAGCTCCCAGTCAAGTTGCCCTGAGGCCAAACATATCCTGGTCTGAAGAAGTTGGCCATCCTTAACTTAACAGATGGTTTAATGATGGCTGATAACAGGTAGCAATAAATAAATAAAAAATAATGGCTGAGAACCAGTGTTGATGACTGGAAGGTGAGTGGGAGGTGTACCACATAATGTGCACTCATTGAAGCAAATAGGGAACCCTTTGCAGAATTGCAGTGTACATTGGTTCGTGGCCAGTGTCTGCACATTGTCAAGCAAATCATAACAAAAGCGGGAGAATTGTTTTTCTATACAACTTGACAATCAAGATCTTTGGAGATTCTGATTTTCCTATTTTGTTTCCACAGAAAGCCTGTGAAATCCCGAAGTAGAAGTCCTGCTTATTCGAGGCACTCATCTCATAACAAAAAGCAGAGATCTGGGTCCCGCAGTCGCCATTCCAGTATCTCACCTGCTCGGCTACCGTTGAACTCCAGCCTGGGAGCTGAACTGAGTAGGAAGAAAAAGGAGAGGGCAGCTGCAGCAGCAGCAGCAGCAAAGGTTGATGGAAAGGAGAGGAAGGATTCACCTAGTATTTTGGCAAGGAAAGAAAACTGCTTGGCTGAAGTTAAAGAGCCAGTTATAGAGGCAAAGAAGACAAAAATGGCTAAGCCTGAGAAGTGCCCTTCTGACGCTGAGACGGCAAATGTCTTACAGCACAATGCAGAAACAAAAACAATTCCTGAGCCTGTAAAAACAAAGGCAGCAGAGAACTCTGAGAAGAAACTGTCTGCTTCAGTTAAAGACTCAAAAGCAATGGGAACAAAAGATATGAAAGTTGTTATAGCTAAGGAGGAAATTATGACTCCAAAGGAAACAGAGACAGCTGAGCAAGAGGTCCCACCTCCTTTGCCTTCTGTTAAGTCACTACCTCCTTTGCCAACATCATCACCCCCTCCTCAGGCTCCTCCTCCATTGCCTCCTTTGCCTCCATCGCCTGTTGTTCCCCCTCTGCCGCCTACCCAGTCATCCACAATTCACTCCCCTGCTTTAGTTCCATCTTGTCTGCCATCTTCTGCCCACTCCAGGACATCTCTGACTACTCAGGCTAACTCTCAACCCACTGTGCAGTCCTCCTTAAAGGCACATGTTTCTGTGACGACCGCTGTCCCACATTTGAAAACTTCAACGTTGCCTCCACTCCCTTTCCCACCCATCCTACCTGGGGAAGATGACTTGGATAGGTAAGAGTCTTCCATGAGGGGCTGTTATGGACCAGGACTGTTAAAAATCTTAAGTATTTGCTCATTTCACTGGCCAGTGCAAAATTTGGTTTCTGACATGTAATTTAGCATTCTGAAAACTGAAGATGTGATTAAGAACCCCCCCTCCCCCAATATGGCCTCAAGAATGTAGAAAAGCGGCTTTGAAATGTGTGGGGAGAGGGTTCCAAGAAAATGGAACATGTAAGGAAGGCTTCTAACTAGTGGGATGGATAGACCTGGCAGTCCCTTGCAGGCGATGTTGTTCCATGATAGAAAGGATCTCAAGGAGATGTCTTAGCCTGAAAGTATGGAAAGCTGTTGCTGGTCAGGGTAGTACTGGATGTAGATGACATGGGTGATTGTTTGAGTGGTGTAAGGCAGCACTAGTTTTCTTGTGCCATGTATAGCCCATTATATGTTACACCAACAGATACATCGTGAATATTTATTTTACCTTTGGTCTCTTGTTTACGGTGCCTCATTTGTGGGGCTAGCTCAGTAGAAAATTCTGTAATTGGAAAGAGGTTTAGAAAGTTCTGTAATTGGAAAGATGTGGCCACATGCAATCATGAGATATAGTTTTTTCGCACCCTTAACAGGTATGCTGTTGAGTGTGCAAAAAAAAAAAAGGTTTAAGTGTGCCTTGTGCTAGTCATCTGATGTTTCTGCGTAAAATACTCACTGTGTAGTGTTTGCTTCATAGTCAAAATTTACTTCCCACATTTGGGTCTGGAAGAATTTCCTCTCAAGTCAGATTTTGTGTTGGGTTTGTTTCAGTGGCTCAGTTCAGACAACACATTTCTCTACACAGTGGGAAAACTCCACTCAGCAGTTGAGTTTTTAGGAGGTTCTCACCATGCAACATGTTCTAACTCCACTGTTGTGTGACTGTGGGCTCCCATGGGGTTGAGAAAAAGGCAATGCAGCATTTGATTGACAGTTTCTCCTCCCTCTCTCCTCCCCCAGTCCTCCTGATGGTATCCTATTAGCTATTGCTGCAAAGAACCAAACCTGGCGGCTCTCCTAGAGCGGCACTCGCTCCTTTCGCCGCTCTTTCCAGGGAACTCTGTAGCCAGTGGGAAAAGTCAACTCCACGGAGCCCTCCACACAACACAACAGTTGTGCAAGAACTCTCCTCTGCACAGTGTGGATATTCAACGTGGAGTGTTTTCTAAAAAAAATCCTCCACCATGGGGTGGAGTTTTCCCTCCATACAACACATTTCTAAACAGTGGTATAAAAACTCCACTGTGGAGTTCTAAAACCACTGTTGAGAAACATGTCTGAACTGAGCCTTTGGCTCATTTGCTTAAGCCATCTGGATTCTTTTCTTAAGCTTTTCTTCTCTTTGGGCAGGCTATCATCTAGCTTCTCAAACCATAATTTGCTCCTGGTTTGTTCTAGCTAGCAATAATAGAATAAACTGTGTCACATTCAGATATAACACTAATCATAGTATAATGCTACATGAACAAGCCTCAGGTTTGTGCACTATCTTCTTTCTCCCTCTGACATAGCTTTCAGGAGGAGATCAGAAGCACTGTGGTTAGGAGAAAACTGAAACAGATGCTTCCAATCTTTTCCTAGTGTTGCACTGGAGGGAGGGGGGGAGCAAAAGTGAAAGCAAAAGCTTTCCTCTTACACATAAAGTGGGGGAGAACATGTCAGCTCAAGGCACACCTCAACTCAATCCTGATCATCTGAATGGGGCCAGAGTCTTTGCACAGTCTGTCTTATGATTTTAGTCTTTGTATTTCCCCCTGCCTTTTTCCTCCTTCTCTATCTCATCCTAGCTTTTATCAAAATATTCCTAATGCTGTAGGGAACTTCTGTCTTGGTATAAATATTATTGAACCTAGCATAAGCGTAGTATTAGCTCTGAACATAGAAGTTGTTTTTTCTTTTGGCTTAGAAACTGGATTTTCTTTTCTTTTCTAAAGAACATGCACTGTGATGTGGCCACATGTAGTTAGGAGATATAGTTTGCAGATCATCTATTATTTTTGCCTGTTCATCCCAAGCCAGCCACAACAATGGAGGGAGCTGAAAGAGAGCTTGGGATGGAATATTATGACTAAATTCTGTCCATTTAGAGCCCAATGTAATTCTGGTGAGGGAAAATTAGGTCAAATTCATCCAACTTTGGAACAATTTGAGTGTTGCAGATGTGGGGTAGTAGTGCTCATTTAATTTAAAATATCACTTAAAACATTCTTGGCAGGATCTGGGGAGGATAATAGGGGATTGGGTCCTTAGGCATGTCTTGTAGCTGTGTCTAAGCATCTTACCCACCTTTAGAATTGTAGATCTGGAGCAGGACAAGTCAGCTACTTAAAACTTCTATCCAAAAGGAAGGGGCTTCTATCCACCCAATCAGCCTATGAAATACGGACCACAGTACTGATCAAGCAGAGGTCTAGTGCACCACTGAAAGAGAGTCTGCAGAACAAATAGCTCTAGATGGCTCAGGCAAGCATGTTGTTACATGCTACAGGGGAAGAAAATGCCCTCAGAGACTCTAGCCAGTCTGCCTTCCAGGGAAGGGATCCTTTCCTGACTCCAAATATGACAATTAGTTGAACCCTAAGTATGAGTAGATACAAGGCAGAGCTCTCAGTGTTAGCTTTATGTCCAAGTGATTCACACAGGGCTAATTCACAGATGCATGCACATTACTTGATGACTGGCAGCAATGGCTGAGTTCGGACGACACGCTAATCAATGGTTGTTTCCCATTTTCTTGAAAAGCAATGTCTGAGTTTGGACGACACGCTAATCAACAGGTGTTTCCCATTCTGTACCTATTACACACACACCCAGTTGATTAGCGTGTCGTCCGAACTCAGACATCGTGTTTCAGGTGAGGTAAAGTGACAGGGTTTGGTCTGTGGTCTTGTATCTATGATATCTGCATACTCACACTATCATTTGACATCATGATAGCTCTGTACATGCAAACTAGCCTAGAGCTGTAACAGTTTGGGGGGGGTTCTCTTCTCTTTACTTCCTTCTCACACACACTTCGTGCAAACAGGGCTCTAGTTCTTCACATCCAGCAGGAGAGGAAGAATGGATCCCAGAAGCATCCAGGCCAGAAATGACATGCCTTCATAAGGTTTTAGTGAACTAGAGCTTTTAAGGCAGAATGTGCTGTATATATGGGCTGGTGTTACAAACTCTTCTCATTAGCCTATGTTTTCAACCCTGACTTTAAATTGAAAATGTCAAATAATGTACATCAGTTTGAGGCCAAGATGGCTAACTGGATTAAGAGAAGAGGGGGAGGATAGGTAGCATTTCATTGCCAGTCAATCTAGGGAATAGGTAACAAGTAGAAAAAGGAAGAACTGTGTAGACCAGCCTTCCTCTGGCTCCTGAGCTTTCACTAGCTATTGCCTACTTACTAGGGCTGTTTTTACAGCAGCCACAAAGACCAGATGCTTCTTTCTAAGTTTTTTTTTAAAAGCTCCAGTTCTTGGGTAACCCAAATCTATGCCAGGTTCTGGCTCAGCTCAGACAACACATTTCTCTACGCAGTGGGAAAACTCCACTCAACGGTTGAGTTTGTAGGGGGTACTCACCACACAACATGTTCTAACTCCACCATTGTGTGACTGTGGGCTCCCATGGAGTTGAGTAAAAGGCAACGCAATGTTTGGTTGACAGTTCCTCCACCCGCTCTCCTCTCCCAGTCCTCCTAATGGTATCCTATCAGCCATTGCTGCAGAAAAAACAATCCCTGCGGCACTCCTAGAGCGGCACTTACTCCTTTCGCCACTCTTGTAGCCAGTGGGAAAAGTCAACTCAACACAATGGAAAACTCCACAGAGCCCTCCACAAAACACACTGGTTGGGCAGGAACTCTCCTCTGCACAGCGTGGAATGTTTTCTAAAAACAACAACAACTCCACTGTGGGATGGAGTTTTCCCTCCAGGTAACACATTTCTCAAACTCCACTGTAGAGTTCTAAAGCCACCATTAAGAAATGTATTGTCTGAACTGAGCCACTGAATTTAATGCTTGTGTGGTGCACCCTTTGTATGGGCTGAATGCCAATGGATGCCCCCTGTCAATAAAAAAGTAATGACTACAATACCATTCTAACCCTCATATGTTTGTTGTAAAAAATTATACATAAACATGTTTGTGGGACATTTTACTACCTCAAGCTGTTTTCCAATGTACCCTGGGGTGGTAAAATGCCCCCACAAACAAACATGTTTCTGGTGTCAAAAGAAGTATGTTATAAACTCCAAATGTTAGAAAGACCCTGTTTAGATGACCCGCTAAACTACAGTGGTTAAGCATTTTAAAATAAACCATCATTGTATGGTTCATACAATTACTATATTGTATGAACCGTGACTAAGCGCGTCTTGTGAACCATTCCTAACCACGGTGGCTACATAACCATGGTTTAAACATGCTCACTAACCATTTGCTGCAAAAGGGTTAGCAGCCTAGCCATGGCTTAGCATGTCATCTGAACAGGCCCCAAAACAGAAATTGTCAAGTAAAATTTTAGGTAAAGCATTTATTACTAAGAACTAATGCTGACACTGATGAGGTAAATGTTCCCATGGCTTGTGCCAACCTACTGAAGTTCAGAGTACTGCTTCCCTAGAACAGTTTTCTTTGGGAAAAACCATGGGACATTTTTACACCCAGTACTTTGCTTGTGTTTGGGTAATAAAGACACCCCAATGGCAAAATCGGATTATTGGAATATTTTATGCCCTAGGCATATTTTTGTTTCCAGAAAGAAAATGGTAGGTGGCTGAAATTTGGGGACATAGTGCAGGTGAAAAAATACAATAATATCATGGCAGAACTATGTTGTAGGTCTATGTCTGGAGAAATTTTGCAATGTAAGGTGCACTTGGGGTAGGTCTGGTACCCCACCCTAATTGATGAGGGCTAACTAGTAAATTGTCAGCGCTCTGTTTGAAGGCTTTGAGATATGGGGAGTGTCAGTCTCTGAATAATTTGTAAACATCTTCCTTGTTTTCCCTTGCTCTTTTAGTCCAAAAGAGATTATTCCTCCAAAACCTGTGAAGAAGGAGAAAGAACAGAGACCACGGCATTTGCTCACAGATCTCCCACTCCCTCCTGAGCTTCCTGGTGGAGACCCTTCACCTCCAGAGTCTCCAGAACCAAAGGCAGCAACACCACCTCAGCAACCGTTGAGGAAGAGACCAAAGTAAGTATTGAGTACATCTGTTTGCATAGCAACAATTTCAGGATATGTTGTGGTGATTTGGATATGGTTTATGGAAGGGCGGGAGCCATAATAAGCTGAATGAAGTCCCTAGTGCAGTGTGACCAAAGTTGAGGGTCACCAAAGTTGAGTAACAATTCCTTGTTGGGAAGTAGCTTGCCATGTCACTACTCAATCAGTCCCATTACATGTATTAGTAAGAATAATTAGTAGACTATTCAAGCACTTCACACTTATTCTCAGTCACCTTATGTTAGGATAAGGCAGTATCATTATTCCTATATTGCAGATGGAGCAGGCTGAGGCCAAGAATGACAAATAACGTCTAGTGAGTTCAAGGCAGATTTGAATAACTTGGATGCTGTGCTATGCTATCTTTCTTGGGCAGACTGATAAACTTTTAAAGCTGATAGATTTTTGTTGTAGTTGCTATTTGCAAGACACTGTTTAGTGGGTATTGCCTTTCTTGAGCAATCTGAATTATATCATTAAATATAATTGAAGCTCCTTCTTGAGACATACTAAGATCAGGAAAATACAAATATATCTATTCAACACCCTGCCTTTCCTCCAAAATGGCCCAGAAGGTAGTTCTCAGTTGGACAATGTCAAAAATGCTTTAAAATATTAGAACAGAATAATTATCTTGACATAATACACTAAAGGTGCAATTGTATGCAGATTTAGACAGGAAAAGAGCCTTGTGTGGCGCAGAGTGGTAAGAGACAGTTACTGCAGCCGAAACTCTCCCCACAGCCTGAATTCGATCCCAGCGGAAGTTGGTTCTCAGGCAGCTGGCTCAGGTCGACTCAGCCTTCCATCCTTCCGAGGTCGGTAAAATGAGTACCCAGCTAGCTGGGGGGAAAGTAACTGCGACTGGGGAAGGCAATGGCAAACCACCCCGCTACAAAGTCTGCCAAGAAAATGTCAGCGAGAGCAGGCATCCCTCTAGGAGTCAGCAATGACTCAAGTGCTTGCACAAGAGGTTCCTTTCCTTTCCTTAGACAGGAAAAAAGCCTACAATCCCCAACATGCTGGTTGGGACATGCTGGGAGTTGTAGGCCTTTTTTCTGTCTAAACCTGCATAGGATTGCACTCTAAACTTCACAGAATCTAAAATAACCACAGAAACAGCATGGAGAGACAGAAATCTACTCATTGGAGGCCTTGCAGAATTAAGGTCTTAACAAACACAGCAAAATCAAAACAGAGCTATTCCAATTTAGCTTCTAGGGAAGAGCATTTAACAAGCAAACTGTCATTACTGAAAACATCTGATCTTGGGGTAAGGAGGGCACCTGAGTTAAGACTCTGCCAGGAGAATGCACAGGGGAAACTCATATTCTAGGAAGCATACTTTATCAGTCTTCCCCAATCTAGCATCCTCCAGATGTTTTGGATCACATATCCAACCTTCCTGACCTTTGGCTATGCTGGTTGTGGCTGATGGGAATTGAAGTCTACAACATCGAGAGAGCTCCATGTTGGGGAAGCATGCTCTATATAAATAATTGGGTATCCTGGACCTGACCCATGTAAGGCTTTAAAAGTTAAGATTGATATCTTAAATGTAACCTACAGATAGATTGGCAACCAGTAGAGATCTCTCTAACTCACAGTGGGGAAGGGGGGTAGTAATTGAGCACATGCTTTTCATGCAAAGATCCCAGGTTCAATCCTCGATGCCTCCAGATAAGGCTGGAAAAATTCCTGCATGAAACCCTGGAGAGCTGCTGCCAGTCTGCTGACAATACTGACTTAGATGGACCAATGTTCTGCCTCAGTATAAGGCAGCTTCCTATGTTCTTATGCCCTGTGACTAGCACCAGTAAGTAATGCTATAATTATAGTCCAACCGTATACCCATTTTTAAAAGGAGGGAAATAAAAGATGAAAGAGAGGTTTGCAAATATGATCCATCTCATGGCACATGGAGAATAAAAATCTTCAGGGATCTTTTTTTTTTACAGTGAAGAGATAGCAGGAATTTTTCCAGCCTTATCTGGAGGCATCGAGGATTGAACCTGGGATCTTTGCATGAAAAGCATGTGCTCAATTACTACCCCCCTTCCCCAATGTGAGTTAGAGAGATCTCAACTGCATAGAGAGAGCAAATTCTACACCTGAGGATCCATTGTGTCAAAGATTAATCTTGCCAAGTCAACGTTTGGATTTTTACAACTCTCATGTTTCTCTCTTAGAATCTGTTGTCCTCGATATGGTGAGAGGAGACAGACAGAAAGTGACTGGGGAAAGCGCTGTGTGGACAAATTTGACATCATTGGTATTATCGGTGAGGGGACTTATGGGCAAGTGTACAAAGCCAAGGACAAGGACACAGGTGGGTGTTCAGTATGCATTGCACTCCATTCTTTTGCTTTTGTTGCCCTTATTTTTAAGTAGCTGTGCTGTACAATGCAGCATATTGGCTTAAAAAACTTTCACACATGTGGATTTGTCTGGTTAAAGAACAGAAAGCAGAGAGTAGGAATAAATGGTCAATTCTCCTGATGGAGGGAAGTAAATAGTGGGGTCCCACAGGGATCGGTATTGGGACCAGTTCTTTTCAACTTGTTCATAAATGATCTGGAACTAGGAGTGAGCAGTGAAGTGGCCAAGTTTGCTGATGACACCAAATTATTTAAAGTTGTTAAAACACAAAGGGATTGTGAAGAGCTCCAAAGGGATCTCTCCAAGCTGGGAGGGTGGGCATCCAAATGGCAGATGTGGTTCAATGTAAGCAAGTGTAAGGTGATGTACGTTGGGGCAAAAAAAAACCAACTTCAAGTAATGGGATCTGAGCTGGCGGTTACGGAACCAGATTGGGGTGGACAGCTCGATGAAAATGTCCACCCAGTGTGCGGCCGCTGTAAAGAAGGCAAACTTCATGTTAGGCATTACAAGAAAAGGAATTGAGAATAAAATGGCCAATAGCATACTGCTTTTATACAAATCTATGGTGCAACCACACTTAGAATACTGTGTACAGTTCTGGTCACCGCACCTAAAAAAGGATATTATGGAGCTGGAAAAAGTGCAGAAAAGGGCAACTAAAATGATGAAGGGGCTGGAGCATCTCCCCTATGAGGGAAGGTTTCAACAGCTGGGATTGTTTAGCTTGGAAAAAAGGAGGCTAAGGGGAGACCTGATAGAGGTGTACAAAATTATGCATGGTATGGAGAATGTGGATAGGGAGACATATTTTTCTCCCTCTCTCAAAATACTAGAACCCAGGATTATCCCATGAAGCTGATTGGTGGGAGATTCAGGACAAATAAAAGGAAGTACTTCTTCACACAGCGCATAGTTAAATTATGGAACTCATACCACAGGATGGAGTGATGGCCACCAATTTGGATGGCTTTAAAAGGGGGGTTGGATAAATTCCTGGAGGCAAAGGCTATCAATGGCTACTAGCCCTGATGGTTGGGTGCTATCTCCAGTATTCAAGGCAGTAAGCCTGTGCACCAGTTGCTGGGGAACATGGGTGGGAGGGTGCTGTTGCACCACGTCCTGCTTGTTGGTCCCTGGCCGAGTGCTGCTTGGCCACTGTGTGAACAGAGTGCTGGACTAGATGGACCCTTGGTCTGATCCAGCATCAGGGCTCTTCTTATGTTCTCATGTCTGGTTTTGGCAGCTGCTCTCAAGATTTTGTTTGTATTCCAAAGAAACAATTAACAATGTTGAAGGTCCTGTGTGATTCTTAATCTCATGCTTTATCATAACAAACTTTGTGAAGTATATTGCCATTGATACCATAAGAATATAAAAGATCAGGCCAAGGATCCTTCTGTTCCCAAGAATGCCCTCTAAATGCTTCTGGGAATCCCAAAAGCAGGCCTTAAAGAAACAGCCCTTCCTTGTTTGTCCACAACATGTGATATTGAGAGCTGTGCTACCTCTGTATATGGAGGTTCCATTTAACTGTCATGCCTGGAAGCCATTGGTTGATCTGATCTCTTTTTGAAGCCATCTAAGCCATTTATTTAATTTCTGGCAGCATATTAAATGAACTAGGCCTTGTATAAAGAACTGCCATTTTTGGTCTGTCTTGAATCTACTGCCAATCGTTTTCATTTTATGACCCCAAATTTTACTGTTGTGAATGGTTTGCCTTTTGTCAAAAGGCACACACTTTTGCCTCTTTACAGATATGGTAAATTTTAACCAAGAGACACTGACATGTACCAGTTTACCCAGTGAGTGTAATGCTAAGCACGGATTTGAAACCTAGATAATAGCATATTACTTTATCAGTTGGCTTCTCCTGGCTTTCAAAGCCTGTACAGGGTTGTGTGATCATACCTCGCTGGAGTGCAGCAACCTTACCCCTGATCCCAGGCTACATTCAGACAAACCCATGAACATGCTTGAGTCCCTGTTCTTTTTTCATTGATGCCTAGCGTGTACGTCATCCTGGTGGCACGGCTTGTCTTCCAAGATGATGAGGGTTCTTGGGATTACTAGTCCCTCAACAAGCCTCTAATTGCATTTGGTCATACTAATTTGTTACCCCTGCCTCTCCCGTTCCTTTCCTCTCTTTGTTGACTTTCATTCCGCCTGTTCACATGTCTAAATTTAGACCACAAGCTTGCTTTTGCTTGTGTTACATTATAAAGTACTACTGGTGAAGTACGGATGGCACTCAATAAAAGTAGGTTAGATTAAGAAGCTGAATTTCCCACTTTGATATCTAACGCTGTAGCCACTCTACCACAGTCGTCAAAAGTAACAGACTTGCAATAGCTTGTAAGAGTGAAATGGGCAAGCCAATTGACAGTAAACAGTTTACATTTTGGTCTCAAATTATAAGGTGCGCAGAATACATCAAATGCAATCTCTTGGATGCTGTACAAGTATAAAAGCGATTTGGTGAAGATTTCTATGAAATGTGAAAGTGTTTAGGCTCCAGACACAACCAATGTTGGTCTAATCAAAAGTACCATTGTATTGACTTAATATACCCTCCAGTAGTTTGGAAGGAGGAGTATGTTTAAGGGGTTCAACCTTTTCATGGCTCTCACTGTAATTCCACATAGTTATCTGTATTCTTACTGGCTGTGATCTGTGTTTGGCAGGTGAATTGGTGGCTTTGAAGAAAGTGCGGCTGGACAATGAAAAGGAGGGTTTCCCCATCACAGCTATCCGTGAAATCAAGATCCTCCGGCAGTTGATTCACCGTAGTGTTGTCAACATGAAGGAAATTGTCACAGACAAACAAGATGCACTGGATTTCAAGAAGGACAAAGGTACCCACTATCAGAAGAGATATTGCTCAGAAGTAAAATGTAAGACGGCAGGCCTGTGCTTCAGATCATGGTGCTCACGACAACAGTCAGTATACTTTGCATATAAAAAGCTCCAGATAATGTATTTTGGGTATCAATTTATTTGACTTTGCTAGGAGCATCCAAATGGCAAAGACTTGCCTCATCACAAACACACGTCAGAAGTTTCATCTCCATTTTGATGGTCTTTTGTGATATTTTGAGGAAAGTTTCAAGTTGTTCCAGTCCATCATTTACCAAGTTATCATAATTACCATAACGGAAGAAATTTTGCTTTGCTAGGGAAGGAAGACTGGATTTGTAAACATGCTTCAGAATCCAGACAGCATCCCCATCTGTTAGGGAGGGAGATTGCTAAGGGATTTGGTATGCTTGGTCGGGTGATCCTGAATGGTTCCAGAGTGAGGGATGGACTGGTACAGTGTCAAAATTTTCCCCCACTCACCCAAATTCACAACAATTGTGGTGGTGGTACCTGCTGAGAGAGATGGAAACAAGGAGACTCAGCAGCAAATGCAGAGCCACCCTCCCCCTATTTTCTCAGAGCAAAAGCTGAAATATTCATACATTTTCCTACTTTCATAGTGTTTGGACTAAAACGTTTCCTGCAATGCTACTGAACTTGTGTCAAATCTTGTGCTTTTATACACTCAGACTTTAAAATTGTGTGTTTTCCTCCTTCTGCCAGGTGCCTTTTACCTTGTATTTGAATATATGGACCACGACCTAATGGGATTACTAGAATCTGGATTAGTGCATTTCTCAGAGGACCACATCAAGTCTTTCATGAAACAATTGATGGAGGGGCTGGACTACTGTCACAAAAAAAACTTTCTCCATAGAGATATCAAGTGCTCGAACATCTTACTAAACAACAGGTAATTGGTTGAGTTTCCCAGTTTGACCATGGGAGATGGGAGTTAGATTTCTGTGCATTTAGGCCTGTAACCTTAAGAAATGTCATGCTGTCTTTGTTCTTCCCCACTTCCTAAGATCTGGGGGGAAATCATCTTTGTATTCCTTCATTTGCTCAAGTAAAATTGTGAGAGAAAAAAGTGGAGCCACACTGTAAATGTCCTTGCAAAGGAGACCTACTTGTCTATTTTTCTAATGTCATTCCACTAGCAAGTAAAATGCCCTTTTAATTTTTTTTTATTTCTTAAACATATCTCGCCTTTTTCATTATAAATAATTAGATAATTGCCTGCTGGGGCTTGACCACAGTTTGACCCCCATGTCCATTTTAAGATGTCTAGCACATACATAAAGTACGATATTAAACACACAATATAGATCCATTAAAAAATAATGCTAGAAAAATAACAAAATACAATAAAAGAAGTGACAGCAGTAGTAAACAGTAATGCACTCATGTAGTAACCTTACCAGCCATCTGTCTATGCTGATGTAGTGGCAGTTAAGATTTTTCTTATTAAAGCCTGTGTGAAGTGACAGTTCCATTGTTTGTTTAAAACATTTTCACCCCACTCTTCAGCTGAAAAGACTCCCAGTGCAGTTTACATACCATCAATCAAACAAGACAGTCCCTGCCCACATGCTTTATAATATAAAAAACTAAACACAGAAAGAAAAGGGAATGGAAAGGGAAGAGGGAAAAACCAAAAACAGGTAACAATTGTGCCAATTGAATAGTGATTCTTATAATGATCAGTTGGAATAGAAATAATTCAGGGAGAGGAGAGGGGGGAGCCAAATGTAATACGCTATTATTATTATTATTATTATTATTATTATTATTATTATTATTATTATATTTATTTGTATCCCGCCTTTTGCCCAATGCTGGGCCTTTTTCACAGAGCCAGTGGAGTCATCTTGCTTCCCATCTCTACCTCTGCTGTGGCCTAAAGGAACACATCTCCCTGTGCCAAACTGCCCACGCTCTTAGATTTGGTGGGGAGTCCAGTTTTGTCTCATCATTAGGGGACGTATATTGGGTGGTGACACAAGATAGGTCCTATATTGTAGTTGACATTTCAGTGCCAGGCTAAGACCCATCTTTATACCTAAATGATTATGAGTGGATAATTGCCAATGCAATCAGTTATCACTGCTGTTTGTTTTCTTGATTTATTATATGTTTGTTGTGTTTTATTGTTTTAATATTATGTACTCAGGGAGTTTTTTTTAAATGGAGGACAGGCTATAAATAGAATGAAACAGAAGAATACATTTCACAAACCAGAGGTTGTTCCTCTATCTTTTAAACGTTCTGAGGCTTGGGAGCAGATGCAGCAGCTACTTCTCCACATCATTCTTCCACAGGTTCCTTTACCAGTTCTACTCCTCTACCTGTTGTAGTGATTTTTTCCCATATAGCAGAAGGAAGAGGAGAGTGGGCAAAGGAACCAGTGGAGGAATGGTGCAGGGGAGACAATAGCTGCATCCACTCCCATTCCCTCAGATCCTTTACAGGATCTAGGCAGGCTCTCCAGTTTGAAACTGATGGTAGGGTTGTGCATGCAAGTCCCCAGGAGGACCTTATGGAAACTTACATTGCACAGCTTCAGATGTTTATGGTTTGAGATCTTAGAAATAAGTTTTCTGTTTTCTAGTGTGGAAGAAGCTATTCCAACTTTAAATCTGCCCTTTAAATTAAAAATGGCTCTCCTCATATTTACAAGTTGTTTTATAAAACGCATTGGAGACTACTCTTGTGAAAGTGTGAGTTACAAGTGTGAATAAATGCCTATTGCTCCTGTTAATATTAGTAATTTTTGTTCATTTACTGTTGCCTATTGTGCTTTCGTGAAAACGTTTGTTAGTAAAAGTCCACTGCCACTTCCTTTTTGCAGTGGGCAGATCAAACTGGCAGACTTTGGGCTTGCCCGGCTCTACAGTTCGGAAGAAAGGTAAGATATTCAGTGAGAGAAGGATAGGTGTGGATTTAGCTACATAGTGAAAAGGAGAAACAAAATCCTAGGATGTAGAAGATAAAGTTTTATTCCTCGGAGTAGCCCAACGCATTTTGGCCCTATGCCATATATTTCTGGGCCTTCTTCAGGAACTGTACAAAAAGTGAACAATACAACACATTGACCCTCTTCAGATGACATGCTAAGCCATGGTGGTTAAGCATTTTGAGCTAAACATGGCTTAGCATGTCGTGTGAACCATGCATGTTGTGTGAACCATTCCTAACCACAGTGGCAACATAACCACAGTTTAAACATGTTCACTAACCATTTGCTGCAAAAGGGTTAGTGGCCTAACCATGGCTTAGCATGTTGTCGGAACAGGCCGATTAGTTCACATTTATACACAAAATAATTTAAAATATCTTACTAAGCTTCATGTACATATTACAACTGTGCCTTTGTATACTTAAATTCTTAAATGTAATCTCTAGAGATCTCCCCCCTCCACACATACACACACACACACATACACACAAAGTGTTTCCAAAATTAAATCTTGTGATTGGTGACATAATTAGCAAACAGTAGTTTATATACTTTCTCTTAATTGTTCAAATCTCTCAAAATATTATTATTATTTGCATTTGCATTCCTCCCCATAGCCGAAGCTCTCTGGGTGGTTCACATAAGATAAGAACACTTAAAAACAATATACAAAAATTAAAAACCACAAAAACATGCAGTGTGCACATACATTTAAAACCACTATAACAAGTTTAAAAACGATGAGCCAAAAAACAGGCCCATGCTCATTAAGTATTGCTAAATGCCTGGGAGAAAACTTGACCTGGCACCAACAAGATGACCATGTCGGCTCCAGGTGGGCCTTGTCATGGGAACATTGTATAGGGGGACATCTTTGTAATATTAGGAATAAAAAAGAGGGTACCCCCTTAGTAAGTTGTTTTTTTAAAAGAAAATTGCTCTGTAAAAGAAATTAGGTTTGGGGCATTACAGAAACTCCCCAAGGACAATGAAAAAGACCCTGCTAAAGCAGGAATGGGATTTTAAGGCTGAAAACTTTGACTTCTGAGATGAAGAGCTCAATTTTCTACCCTTCTTCTAAAGTACAGAGTTTTCTAGACACTCTGTAAGAGTGTGGTGCACATGGGTACATCTAGAAGGGTTTAGAGAATGTATATAAATTACTGTTTGCTAATTATGTCACCAGTGGGAGGATTTAATCATGGAGACAGAAAACATTCAGAGATCTCTGCAGGCTACATTTAAGATTTTTAAGTAAATATACATTGGCACAGTTTCAATTTGTATATGCAGTTTAATAAGATATTTAAAAAATGATTATCAATGTAAACTAATATGTTGTGTTGCCCACTTTTTGTACAGCCTCTGAAGGCCCGAAAATATTTTGTATAGGACCAAAACATGTTGAATTACTTCAAAGAATAAAATGTTACTTTTTACATCCTGGGACTTTGTTTAACATTTACACTGTTTGATTTTGGATGTTTCCCAGTTTTGTCTCACTGTATTTGACTACTTCAGGTGTAGTCCATCAGAACAGTCTCCTGCACTGGTTTGGGCCTGTAATTTCTTGGGTGAACATCTGGGTAGGATTTTGAACTTGAACCTGGGTTTTGGGAGCCCTCAGACAAATTATTCTGAGCCTTAGGTTACTGTTCACTGGGGTAAAAATCTGTTCTGAGGCTTATATCCTGATCAGTTATGCTTTAGGTTTTGGCTTGCTTCATGGTGTTTGAGGATGACTGAGATAACGAACTCCAAGCAGTTTGGCACACTTAAAGGTTCTGTATGAATTGTCTATAATAAGCAGTAGTTAGTCTTTGTTAGGTTATATATAGGTCATATATACTGACTTCAGTATTGTTCTGGGGATCTGTGTATCATTCACCGCCACCAGACCCTGTGTGGTAGATCACACTTATGCCTCCTCCTAGTAGCTTTATCAACAGGGGGGATGTTGGTGTCATTAGTGTTTCAGAATGCTTAGATGTGTGTTGCATTTAATCCTGTGTCAAGAACTTGGGAGGAAAACTTGAAAAGACTTTGGATGTGAAATTGAAATTAAATTAAAATGCTTTGTGAACCGCTGAGGAATCTTACTATATTCCACATATATAAATGCCACAAATAAATAAATAAATATTGAATGTTGCTGCAGCATGACACACACTCACATTTTAATATTCTTAAAAATGTTACAAGCATAATGTTACTGCTAGAGTAGCTAAACCTCCAGGCTCTTCTTGTGATCTGCATCTGAAAGGGAAACCTGGAGGTAGGGCTACTCTGGGATTAAAAATAGTGATATTGCCAAATAATATGCACTGTTTAAAAATCATGTCTATTGCCAGGATCAAGAATATATTCATCCACCATATCATTTGAAATAAATGTCTGTCTGGAAGCATATGAGGTTGAGCAGATGGGGATCTGATTAACCATTTAGACCATGAGTTCCCATGTAAGGGCATAAGTTCCCTATGCTGTTGTATTCTCCATGTCACATACTTTATTGTAGAAATATAACTCAAAACATTTGATAAATGTTACATACCCCATTAACCATGTAAAGTGTTTTTTAAAGCAACATTAGAGACCAAATGGTATTCTTGGCATTATTTGTGAAGGCACCTGTGGCACAGATTTGGATAAAATGTTGAAAGCCTTTTTCCATTTTATGGATTGAGTAGGTGTTGCTGTGGGAAGGAGGCTTATCCTGGCCCATCTAAAACCCTCCCCTTCTCTCTCATGCATACACACACACACACACACACACACACTGTCACTAGGGGAAAGTGGCCCCTGTACAGTTCAGTGTGTGAGTGAAGGGTGCCTACTAGAGTCCTGGATGGCAGGATTTGGAGCTTTATTCTTACACAAAAATTCAGTTGGTTGCACTATTGAAACTTTTGTATGTTATGTTCTGGTTCTTTTCAGAAATCTCAACCTTCATTGTTTTTTTCTCACTTAGCCGTCCATATACTAATAAAGTCATTACATTATGGTATCGACCACCTGAATTGCTGCTAGGAGAGGAGCGTTACACACCAGCCATAGATGTCTGGAGCTGTGGGTGAGCCAGTGACTTGCATTCTTGTATTCTGCCTTCTGATACAAGCTTGTGGCTGCCAGCATCCTATCTACATGCTTCCCATATATTGTGCTTTTAAAGAGGCTCATACCTTTTTGGGTTTTGTGCTTTTAAAGTGGCACATATCTTTGTCGGGTTTTGTTTGTCCTATCACCTAAAAGCACTTTTTAAATATTTTGCCATACTATGGTAGCCGAGGCGGCTCATGAATTTGATGCAGATTAAAAAACCATACTACAGGCCAGGTTGTTCAACTTGCACCACAACAGTAGCCACTAGCGTGTGCAAGTGCCCATTTCTATAAAAGCGCCTGTGGAATTTTTATTATTATTATTTGATATGTCCCATTGTTCCTTTTAAAATTTGATAGCCTGATCCCTTGTTGTAGACAGATTCCACTCAGTGTTTCCCTGCACTGGGGCACTGAGGAAAAGAGGATTTGTCCATGCACCTTTATGACCTCTATCTTCTCTCCTAGTCAAAGGTTGAAAATTCCTAGTAAGAATGAGCTTTCTGGCCATTTCTCTTCATGAGCAATCAAATTTCCTGAATGTATTTATAACTGTATCTTTCCTTGCGAATGGTGAATGTGTAATAGGTTTCACTATTCCACAAGGCAATTGGAAAATGCTCCTTAGAAAAAGATGGAATCGTGGACTTTTTTGCATGCAACTTTGGCATCGCCTCGTGCATTGTTAACAGGCCTCCTAGGCAACCAAAGAGAGGCTCCCCACATTAAATACACACTTCAGTTTCTGTGGCTTGTTTCAATCTTTTTTTCCACTGTTTCCCTCCTAGCTGCATCCTTGGGGAACTATTTACAAAGAAGCCTATTTTTCAAGCAAATCTTGAGTTATCCCAGCTTGAATTAATCAGGTAAAGCATTCTAAGTGTTGTGGAGAAAATGTGCAGAAAGCAGCAGCTGTTTTTTGGGGGAAACTGGCATGTGACAGGCCTTCAGGTAGCTCTTTGTTTGCAGATCAGATCTTTGTATGAACAGAAAGTAGCTGCTGGTTACTCATATCAAAAACATGAAAACACAAACAGAAGTGATCCTTGCAGATCTGTTATCAATAAAAGAAAAATATCCACTCTGGACTTCATTTGAACGCTCATCTAATTGCCACTGGACTAAAATAGGTGAGAGTCCTGGCAGGCGCCATCAAAGAAATTTAAGCCTCTAGCTCAGTGTTTCGCAAACTTGAGCCTCCATTTTCTAAATCGCTTGGTGGTGGCTTAGAAAATAGAGTATTTTCTAAGCCGTCCCCTCCCTCCGACCTGGCAGCCCTCTCTTTAGCACCTAAATCCATTCCTATGTGCAAAAAGGATCTGGATAGCAATCCAACACTGATATTATAAGAGGACTACAAAAAAGGCACTCCCTGTTCAAACCAAATAGCCTAGGAAAGAGGCAGGAGCCTGAAAAGAGTTGCTGTACAGCTCCCACGGTTAGCATAGCAGTTTGAGTAGCTGGAACACAAATTGTCTGCTGCCTTGCGGAAGCTGCTGGCTCTGCTGGCTGAAGGATCTTCTCTTTCCTTGGAATTGTATGCCCTCCTCCAGATGTTTTGAGCCCTGCCTGGGGTGGTGGAGGATCTGTCCCACAGTTCGAGAGCTCACTGTTTTAGCCCTTTTCTAGTCTTCATCTCATGTTAGCAAATCCTAACCTCGAGAGCTCAGAATCAGAAGCTCATCACTGTGATTGTCTTTCACTTTGCAGTTTACTATAAGAAGGAGTATTTCCTTTCCTTTTTCTACAAATGGGTGAGAATACTACCTGCTTGCTCTGAACTCTGGGAAGTAAGAGGCCTGAAAGGCACAATGTTTTTCCATCTGTTGCAGCTCAAAAATACATAATGGAAAGTTCACTCCTGTTAACCGAAATGTATTTTAATTCCTCTCATTTCCCCACATGCCCTCACGACTGCCATTTAAAGCCCATGTCAGCAGTTATTTGTATCACATTTGGGTTGTTTCAAAGTACATTAGAGTTAATTTGGTATCACTCAAAAGCATTTAAGTGCAGTTTGTGTGTTTTTCTTTAACTTTCAGGAGAAGAACTTCTTTCTTAGGTCTAATATGAAAAATATTCAGGTTGACAGGAATGCAATCATCATGGGAGTCTTGAAAATGTTAAAGAAATGGGTAATTCTGTAGGGTTAACCTTACCTTACTTAGCAGTTGGGAGACTTTATCGGAGGCCTGTTATTCTCTTGAAATACTTTATGTCACGCCCATGTTTTGGCCTGTTTTCGTATAGATATATGTATCCTTGCTATGAAGCCCTGTCTCATCAATCCAATTCATCAAACACCAATCAGTGTCTTCTAGCCCGGTGTGGCTGGAAGACTAAATGTTCAAACTATTTAATTTCAAAGGCTGTTTATTTCATGTTGTAGTTTTAATGTTTGTAAACTACAAAGAAATTCTAGGAGATATGGTGATACAGAGATATTAAAATAATTGTGTTCACACACTGTCTCTTTTGCTTCTCTTGCAGTCGTCTTTGTGGAAGCCCATGTCCAGCTGTGTGGCCAGACGTTATCAAACTACCCTACTTCAACACCATGAAACCGAAAAAGCAGTACCGAAGACGCCTGCGGGAGGAATTTTCATTGTAAGTTTGCTTTGAACATCCTGGGTGAGGGCTTAGCATGGCTTCCTTACAAATTCTCATGTTTTGATAAAATCACAAAGCACTGAATCTATTTTCTAATCTCTGTGTGCCACCACCATGAGAGATTAGGGACTGTAGGACTACAAGAGACAGGGCTTTTTCATTGGTGGCTCTGTGGCTATGAAATTCCCTTCCCAGGGAGGCTTTCTCGGCCGCCTCTCTCTTCTCTTTCAGAAGACAGGCTGAGACAGTTTTGTTTAGGAGAGCTTTTGAGGGAGAGAGGGATGAGGCTGCCATTTATAGCTGCTTTTTGTTTTTATTTATTTGTTCCAGGGATGGGGAACCTTTTTTTTTTGGTGGCTTTGAGGACCACATACCCTTATGCCTGAGTTTTTTTGGGTTGCATACCATAAAAGGGTGAGCCTCCCACAAAAAGTGGGAGAGGTCAAGCTAAAATGAGAGTGCCTTTCTCCCTCATCTCTCTCTCTCTCTCGTGTGTGTGTGTATGTGTCATACACACACTCATGCCTTGTTTTTTTGATTGACTACAATTTTTGTTATTGTTTCATGCTGCATAAGATATACACTTATTTTAATGTTAGTTTTGGGTACTTTGTGGCGGCAGAAGGGATGATACCTATTTAGGTATCTACAATTTTTTTACGTGGCCTTGCTAGCCAAACCAAAAATTGTGAGAGCCAAATTTCTGCCCCTGTGGGAAAGGCAGACAGAGAGCATGCCGGATTGGGTGCTTAGAAGCATGACTGATGCTTCAGCAATAAACTGCCGCTTGTTTTCCTCCTGTACTTGGGAGCTGGGCAGGGGGCAGGAATCTCAGAGAAACTGCGGAGATGATCTCCACCAATCTCTGCAGCTTCAAAGTTGAGAGGAAGGAAGTCCGAACAGGGGAGAAATATGCAGTTGTTTCAGTTGCATGCGCTTTGGGTTGATGCATGAAGGTAGGGCATGCAGTGAGGCCTGCCTGCCTGCCACCCTATAACCCTACACTCCCCTGCCCCTGACATTTACCCAAGCCCAGCTGTGAACAAAGCCTTTCTTGAAGTCTGTCTCTATTCCTTCTGATACTGAATGTGGCCCCATGCCTGTCAGTTTGGCACTGAAAAAGGGCCACCCATAGGCAGGGTAGCGATTTTTGCATATGTGCAGGGGAGGGCTCCCTGGGGACACAGAAGTATATTTGTTTGTAAACAAAAAGACATTTTAAAACCCCGAATGGGCTGACAAAGGCACATGAGCTTTTAGGACCTATTGAACATTTACAGTAGTTGAGCCACAGAATTTGATGATGTCAGTTAGGGATTAGGTATCCTGGAGGTGGAGGTTAGGGAGATGAATCCCTCCCCCAAGTACTATGTAGAGATGTTTCAGGAGGAAACGTGCTTCTCTTTTCCAATCTCAAGCATCCTCCCTCTTCCTAAAGTGTTGTCACACAGAAGAAGGCCACAACCTGTTCTCCATCATCGAAGACTGTAGGATCATCAACATTCTGTGGCTCAACTACTGTAGGACACGAAATAGCAGTTTTAATTTACGGGAAGGCAGATTTTGGTTGAACATCAGGAAAACCTCCTAACAGTCGGAGCGGTCAGATCCAGTGTGGTGTGGAGAGCCAGGGTGGTGTAGTGGCTAAAGTGTTGGGCTGGGAGTCAGGAGATCCGGGTTCCCCACTCAGCCATGGAAACCCACTGGGTGACTTTGGGCCAGTCACAGACTCTCAGCTCAACCCACCTCACAGGGTGGTTGTTGTTGTGAGGATAACATGGAGAGCAGGATTATGTACACTGCTTTGGGTTCCTTGGAGGAAAAAAGGCGGGCTATAAATGTAATAAATAAATTAATAAATAATAGAAACAACTGCCTAAGGGCTCCCTGGTACTGGAGGCATTTAAGCAGAGACTGGACAGCCATCTGTCAGGGATGCTTTAGACTGGATTCCTGTACTGAGCACGGGGTCATCCAGGAAAACAGCTAGTTAAAATATCTCCAAGCACCATGCTTATCCATGTTTGAAGGCTGGCTCATCCTCTCTGCTGTTAGGACTCTTGAGATGGCAGGGCAGGCTTGGCTCCAGCAGCACAGAAACGAGTAGGGCCACTCTGCTATGCAGATGATTTATGAATATGTGAAGGTGACTTACAAGGTAGACCATTGATCCAACCTGTCCAGAAATGTCTACCCTGTTTATCAACTTCTCTACAGGCAGAGGTCCTCTCTAATAATTCTTTTAACCATAAATGTTGGGGATTGAACCCAGAGCAAAGGACTTACTTTCTAGAAAGTATGCGTAGGATTGCAGCTGAGGACTCCCCATTCAAATTTCAGCTTAGCTATAAGAATGCACTGTATCAGCCCCATCCCTAATACAGGAGTAATAATACTGGCCTTCCTTACACGGCAGGGTACAGGGGGCATTTTGATATGATGTACGCAAAATGCTTTTAACGTTTAGAAAAAGTACTGTATAGAATGATAGTACTTATCATCATTATCATCTCAGGGGAGTGTATGTGTATGTGTGTTTTGTTTCATATTCTCTCTCTCCTCCCAGCATTCCCGCTGCTGCTCTTGACCTGCTGGACCACATGCTGACACTAGACCCCAGTAAACGATGCACAGCAGAGCAAGCCTTGCAGAGTGACTTCCTGAAAGATGTTGATGTTAGCAAGATGGACCCTCCAGAGTAAGTACCCCATTATTCATTAGGGAAGGGCGTGTTGGGGACTGAAATGTGGCCTAGTCTTTTAAAGCTGCTGGTGGAGGGGGTTGCTTGGATTTTTAGCAAGCGAGTTCTAAGTACCTCACATATAAGTCTATGCAATTCAGACATTGGCATATCACAAGCAGGGAAGGCAGCCCTACCCCTAGGTTGCAAGCCAGTTTGACCTGGGAGGAAGTGAATGGCTTGGACTACGTCTTTATTTGTTTCAGCCCCAATGGATGCTCCTCCTTTCTCCCACCACACGCACCTGTGATGCAGGGGTTGGCAACTGTGGGAGGTCCAGGGGGCATTTTTTCCTCCTACCCCTGTGAGCACAAGGAATTTTTTATATATATAAATGGCATCCATACTGCTTTGTTGCACTAAAAAAATCAAAATTAGCTTGCAAATAAGCTAATTTTGAAACTTTGGCCACTAAGGAACTGCTGCGGACACATTTTTCCCTTACATGTACACGTACGTGCACACACACACGCACACACACACACACACACACACACACACAATTTCTCTCTCCTCTCCCCCCCCCCCCCGATTCTGGAGGTTGGCAGGGGTCACATGAAGGCTGCATGCTGCCCGCCGCTGCTGTAATGCAAGCAGGTTATACACTAAGGCAGCCTTCCTCAAACTGGTGCCTTCCAGGTGTTGGGCTACAACTCCCATCATCCCTGATTATTTATTGGCCATGCGGACTGGGCCTAATAGGAGTTGTAGTCCAGAGAGCACCAAGATGCAGAAAGCTGTACTTAAGGGATCCTTGCTTCCTGTCTTTGCCAGCTCCATTTATGTGCAGAGAAAGCAAGGAGACTTCAACTTTCATAAACCTAAGCATATCTGCAATCTTAAACTTCATTCCGAAATGCAGCCCAAGATACATACAAGTCTTTGGCCTGGTTTGCATAACACAAGGGTAGTTAAGCCATGGTGGCTGGTTAATCACCCCCACACATGCTGGTTTATTTCACTAATTATCCTCACTGGGCGTGGATTGTTGTGACATCCAAACTTGATGAGGTTGCATGGCTAGAGTGGTTAACAAACCACCTAGCAACCCTTCAACAGACCATGGCTTCTAAGTGGTTTGTTAACCACCCCAGCCACCCACCCTTGCCAGGATTGGACATCACAACCCGGCACCCAGTGAGGGAAATTAGGGGAATGAGTTGGCAGGCAACCAGCACACATGGTGGTAGTTATCAAGCCATGGCTTACGTTGTGCAAACCCGGTCTTTGTTGTAAATATTATCTCCAGGAGTCCCCAAATTCTCCCTTAGCTTATTAGCCAGCTGTCATTTTTGTTCACTACCTACTTGACCTAATCCCTCTCTTCTCCTAGAGGATTTGGGGAATAGAACTTGTCACACTTCATATTGGGCTCTGGAGAAGGTAGAAGCAGCAGAATTCTGTCTGCTTCTGCCTTTCATTAAAGCCCATCATTAAGTGTGAGATTGTCTCCACCTCTCCTCCATGTTGTCCACTGCTGCCAAGTGAGTTACTTGACACCGTAAAAGTCTCCCCTTCCTCCTCTTAAGTTCTCTGCATTTTTCTGAAAACATGGAATGGAGAGGTAATCTTTGTGCCTTGCAACTGGGGTGAGCGTCACTGGATGGGAGGGGCCATCACCATTAGCCGCTTGGTGTCAGAATTTGTGTTCTGACTCACTGCCACTGTCTGCATTATTCCTTTCTCAGTAATGTCCATTTGCTGTCTTTCCAGCCTTCCTCACTGGCAAGACTGCCACGAACTGTGGAGCAAGAAACGGCGGCGGCAACGGCAGAGTGGAATTGTAGTGGATGAGCCTCCCTTAGCAAAAGGTTCCCGGAAGGAGTCAACCTCCATAATGAGCACAGATGCCATCAAGAATCACAGCAGCCCAGTACTTCCACAGCCTACCCAGATCAAAACACAACCTGGTGCTGGAGACACGTTTGGTCAGTGTATAGTCTGGGACAATCCCTAAAGCTTTAGTTAGCTGATAGGGCTCTCTTCTTATTTCCGTGGATTCCTTTTTGCTGGCTGCTCAAATTTCCTAGAGTAGGAGCTACTGTGTTAAGCTCTGTAAAGAAGAGATTGGGCATAAATATCTGAGTAGGCAAAGCCTCTGCACGTAGAACCCCAATCATGTGGAAGCCTTCTGCTTCCCCTGCTCAGATATCCACACTCAGTGCATGGGCGTTAGGAGGGGACCAGAGAAGCAGCACAGCCCTACTTCCCCTTAACCACGAGGGGACCCCTTCATGTGATTTAACATGTGAAGGGTGCTAATGTGTTCACTAAATGGAATTGTAAAGCATAGCCCAGAGATTATGCATCATAGCAAGAAAAGAAAGACATAATGCAATGGCAGATTTATTTATGCTACTTGCATGCCACTTAATATCCTAAAATCTTTGAGTGGTTCACATACATATATAATACAGTATAAAACCAATCTAAAAACAGTGTAAAGGCAGTAACAGATAATAAATAATTAAAGCCTTACACCAAAGACAATAAAACAGATTTGCTGTGGAACATGGGTGGGAGGGTGCTGATGCACCATGTCCTGCTTTGTTGGTCCCTGGCAGACAGCTGGTGGGCCACTGTGTGAACGGAGTGCTGGACTAGATGGACTTGGTCTGATCCAGCATCAGGGCTCTTCTTATAGAGCAGTGCCGTAATCCATTACGAGCCAGGGCAAACCTGTGTGAACAAATACGTCTTCAAGAGGCATTTAAAACTCATTACACTTTATGCCTCTCGAACAACACAAGGGAAGGTGCTCCAGATTTTAGTTTAGTTAGTGAGTTTATACATTTGTATACCACTTGCCAACTAGGCTGGACACAGGGTGGTTTTCAGGGAAGTGTAATTACAGTAAAATCGGTATAAGGACTGACAAAACAGTAAGAGCAGCAGTTAAAATAGCAGGTTACAATAAAGCTCAAAAACTTTTTCAAAAATTTGGGTATGGGAGACAGATGTTTGTCACAAGTATATCAAAGTAGGCACCTGTTCAGGGAATTTTACAAATGGGGAGGGGTTTACTTCTGAGAAGGCTCTTTTCCCTATAACCACCCACCTCACTTCAGATAGTGCGGGCACTTAAAGAAGAGCCCCCATCAATGGTCTCAATTCAACACAGACAGGTTGATGTGGTAACAGGCATTCCTTTGGGTAACTAGGTCCAGCCATGTAGGGCTTTAAATGTAAGCACCAACACTTTGAATTGTAATAGGAAAAAGACCAGAAAATAGACCACAGCCTGGTTTGACTAGATGAACTCCAGGGTCCCTTCCAACTTTATGATTCTAACTAGTTCAGTTTTTTATACACTGGAGTAATATGCTCCCTCCAGCTGGTCTCAACCTGGCAGCTGCATTTTGAGCTAACTGAAGTTTCTGAGCAGTCTTCAGTGGTAAGCTAACACATATAATTGTCAGTCATGGATGTTACCAGAGCTCATATAATGATGACCAGACTGTCTCAATCCAGGAGAGGCCACAGTTGTTGCACCAGCTTTAACTGATAAAAGGCGTTCCGTGCCACAGAGAGACGCTAGTGACAAAGTTGGACCTAGGAGCACCCTCTAGACTGCAAATGTGATCCTTTGAGGGGAGTCAACGTAGTCTAGAGGAGGCTTAACACCATCACCATGAACAGATGGACCACGTATCCAGAACATCTTCATTTTGTCAAGATTAAGTTTATGAGCCTTCATACAATTCACCTGACTAAGATAAAAATGAGAAATAAAACTGGGTATCATCCACACCTGTTGGTCACTTTAGATCCTAAATTAAATGAAATCCCAGAATGATCTCTGTCCAGTAGCTTCATGTATATGTTGAAAACCATGGAAGACAATATGGAACCTCATGGAACCATACAACACAAATGCCACAGGGTCTACAAGCAGTATCCCTAATAGCATTTTCTGGAATCTGCTGTCTAAGTAGGAATGGAAGCACCAAACAGTGTTTTTGTTTTAACTGGAACTTCTGTAAGCTGCCCTGAGAACTTGTTAAAGGGTGGGGCATAAATCCCTAACTTGCAGTCTTTGCAGAAAGCTGTTGTGATATTGAAAGCCACTGCAGAGGTCCAGGGGAATCAACATGGTCACACTTCCCCCTGTCTCTCCTGGCATATGCCATCCACCAAGGTGACCAAGGCAGAAGTAGCAAATGGTCTGAAGGAACTCAACCTATATTCGCAACAGGTGGTAACTGGAGATAGTCTGGTCTTGTAGGCATGGGATTGATTCCAGAGAAGCACCTCTGTCTTTGTCTGTAAAGGGACAAGGTGAAACCTGTATGTTCCTGTCTCATATCCCAATGCCAACCTGTAGATTCAAATCTGCAAGCAGAGGGATGCAGTACTTTGGTGTGTTAAGTGAGTGGCTGGATTGATGTGGCAATTCTCCTACTTGCATTTTGAAATGGTCATCCTGATCATGGGTCATCGCCCTGTACCCATCCATGCACACACTCCATCCTTAGACTGCCAGGCCCCTGAAGAGTCTTGCGTTTTGTATTTTCAAAAGTCATCACTTTGTGGAGGTGGAGGGAAACCGCTCTCTGAATGTGCTTGTGGGTGTGGTTGCGTATGGACGGTTTTCTGCTATTTCATTCCTAAGGCCCTGATTTCCCCCCCTATTCCCCTGGTGGGGTTCTTTGTGTTTGCAGCAAGCCTTGGTGACATCACACAGCAGCTGAATCAAAGCGAGCTGGCTGTCCTGTTGAACTTGTTGCAGAGCCAGACAGACCTCAGTGTCGCACAGATGGCCCAGCTACTCAACATCCATTCAAACCCAGAGATGCAGCAACAACTGGAGGCCCTCAACCAATCCATAAATGCGCTCAATGAAGCCACCACCACCACCACACAGCAGCCACAAGATTCTCAAAAAGTGCCCAAAGAGGAAGCGGTTGTTGAGGAGCTGCCACCACCAGCCCAGTCATCTGAGGAGCAAGCCACCCCAGAAGCAGCCAGCACTCAGGGAGACATGCAGAGCGTACTGGCAGTTTTGCTGAGCCAGCTCATTAAGACCCAGGAGCCTGCAGCAAATGTGGAGGAGAACAATAGTGAGAAGAGCAGCGAGCTGCAGGGGGAACGGAAAACCCCCACTTTGCCTCAGGAGGAAACTGCAGGTAAATAATTGTGATTCCTCCCCTTTGCTCCTAGGACTTAAGGGGGGGAATCGTGTGGGGCTTTCCAAGTGGTAAATAAAAAACACTTTGAATATTCTTTAACCAAGCCTGGTAGTCGTCTCTGAGTGTGTGTGAAATGTAGCAACAGCTCTGAGTTCCTGAAAGTCCTTGTTATAGGTTGTGCACTCTTGCTATCAGCTCCATCATCTGTTTAATAATAATAATAATAATAATAATAATAATAATAATAATAGCAGCAGCAATAATAATAATCTCCTTCGCAGGGTGTTTTTTGGGAGGTAAGATTGGGAAGACATTTGCAAATTAAAATTACTATCTAAATTAGTAGTGGTAGTAAGTCATACTAGCAGCAGTAGTAATAACCATCACACAGAGCTGGTTCAAACGTTCAGATAAACTTATGGTACAGTCCTCCTTAGATTGTACCGCTTTAGAATGCAAATTGGGGATTGACTGCTTAAATGTTCTCCCATGTCAAAACTTCTGTGTGCATGGAAAGCTAATATTGCACAGAGAGGGCTAGGCTAGAGCCATTCTGGCTGTGCAAGCATTCCACATGTAGAGGGATGCATTTAAATAAGGAGTTCTTCCCCCCCTGCACCCATTCTGAAACGTTGTGGTCATGAGAAGACTGCACCGTGTGCTTCTTCTGAGTGTTTGAATCAGCTGTTGCTCATACCTCTTTGCTTGCCATACTGCATGCATTTTTAAAGTAATACCCTAACTTCATTGTTTAAATGCTTTTACGATTGCACTGCATATACGATGTAAAAAAAATTGAAATTCTTTTGAGCCTATGGTTAAGCAGGACACAATACATGAGCTGAGCTTCTGGCTTGGGGAAAGGGGGTTCAGACAGAATCTCTCCCATCCATGTGAGAACACGAATTCTCCCACCCAGCCAGAGAATTGAGGCCCTCCTCTTGCTGTGCCTGTGGCAAGAGGCAAAACTGCCACAATTGGGAGTGGAGTAGGGTTGCAAAGTTCCTACCCTGAAGCAGAATAATTGCAGGGGGCAGAGTGGGCGTCTCCTGGCCCCTTGTTATTCATCTGCTTTGGTGGCTTTGAATATCAGTAGTTCTCTAATATGAACACGGGTTACAATCCCTAAACCTCTCACGAATGAAAGTGAGCAGCAGATGGCTAGGTCTCAGAACCAGTCACGTTTTTCATTTTTGTAATTCCGCCACAAAAGCACAGAATGTAGTGAGGGATATGCGTTCCACGTGGGTTTTGATGATAGGAAAGCCTATGTGTATGTTCTGGATGGGATTTTCTATCTGGTACAGGATTCCATCTCATAAGAAGATTTGCTTTCTTTTCTTTTTTTAAAGGAGAACATTTCTAGCCTTTTTCTTTGCAAAGACAGGCCTAATAAATCTCAGGTGCCGAAGGAGCAGCTCAGCAGTATTTCCAGTAGGTGGGGGCATCAGTGCCCTGCCTATTTCTTTGCGGTTCCCTGTGACTAGCAAGTGGAATAAATTATACGAAACAAATAGAACAAAAGTATCTATTTTATGTTCAGGTCACAGAATTTGAGTTACCTTTGGTCCAGAAATTTGTTTTGTTTTCGTTTTGTATTTTTAAAAAAACTCAAGCGTACACACAGGCCTAATTACACTTCTGTACCTGGTACAATTATTCTGGATCTCAGGAAGAGGTCTTTCAAGCCCTGCTAGCTGAGATCCTTTTAATGGGAGATAATCTGGGACATCTTGAATGTCCCCTCCTGATATGCCCATGTTTGAAATGTGTTGATGTTTGTTCACATGTGCTTTTAAGATGGTGTTTAAAAGGAGTAACCATTCCACAGCCTGTCCTCACATTCTTCCACCAGAGAAGAGACCCCCTGAACCTCCTGGACCGCCACCGCCGCCACCGCCACCACCCAGTCTGGCTGAGGAGAACATCTCCAACACAGCTCAGGAGTTGAACCCGGCTGTGACAGCCGCCCTCCTCCACCTTTTATCCCAGCAAGAGGCAGGGTCACTGAGCCACCCAAAGCATGAACCCCAAGTTGGGAGGCCCTCCTTGGATTACACCAGGTCACAAACCTCATCCAGGACTTATGGCACCGATGGACCCGAAGGCTGCAGCTTTGATGTTGATGAACGGAATTCAAGCCAGACTTTGACGGAAACATCGCCTCAGGCCTTGGGGAAAAGTAGGACCTTTCTGGGCTCCACAAGTCACCTCGGGGAGTCAAGCAGCTTCCAGGGCGCAGGATCAGTTCAATTCCCGGGGGACCAGGACCTCCGTTTCACCCGAGGCCCTTTGGGGATACATTCTGCTGTTGAGCAGTCCTTCATCAAAACCGAGGGGAGCAACAACACACTGGTACACTCAGAGGCCAAAATTCTCAACTACAGTGAGGTGGGAGTGGCAAATGCTAGTTCTAGTGACACAGGAACAAGCCACACATGGGGAAACCCGGTCCAATCCACTGCTTATGGAAAAGCTTTTCGTGGGCAGAGTAGAGTGCCTCCAAGAGGAGGAAGAGGAAGAGGGGTACCTTACTAAAATGACTGGAGAGAGGGGAATGGGTACTTTTTTTGGTGGTGTTTTACCTTCCTATTCCCTTCTTGACTTTAGAACAGCCAGTTTATCTGGGCAAACCATTGCCCGTGTCCATCCACCAGAAAAATGGTTTATTGTTGCTATTTTCCCCCCTTTCTGTTCACCAAACTGCTGCTGTCTCCTCCTCCTCCCCGCAGTGGCTCTAGAATGAAGACCTTTAACCTTCTCTTGACAGCTGTCCATACCCAAAGATCTACTGATTTGGGTTTGATATGGCGAGTTTTCTTCTCAGACATGGAGGGGTGGGGGAGAAGGAAAAATACCTTAAAAAAAAAAAACACAATAAATTGGAAATATGAATGGAATGTGTCTGCAAGCCTTGAGCCATTATTTCTGAGAGTGAGCCCACAGAAGATCTGGAAGAAGTGAATCAGTCCTGGCCTATAAATGCAGCAAAATGAGGTGGTAGAATAAGCTGTACTGCTTCAGATGGTGTGAGGAAATCACCCTTTTGGAACACAGGCGCGCACACACACGCGCACTCACATTCTGCAAGTAGAAAAGCATATCATATTGGGGAGAGAGATTCTAGACCAGCCCTTTCCCCTCTGTGCTAGTTTTCTCCTTGGAGGCAAAGCTGTGTCTTCATAGGAGGGTAGCATTCAAAAATGGCCGGTCTGCGGTGGTAGCTCCTCTGCCATCTCACTCTGCTGCATGTGTAGATCAGCCTCAGTATTGCAAAAGCGATATGTGTTTTGTTTTCCCCTTGCCTCCTTGAATTTCAAGATGTGTCAGACGGTGCCTACATGCCTTTTATACTGAGCTTGGACAACTTGGTTTGTGTTACGTAAGATGTGGAATATTTCCTCCCTCCCATCCCCTCCATAGCCACATTTTCTTCACATGAAAAGACAGGATGCTACATTCTGCCATGGGCCAACGGTCCCGTTTTACTGTGAAAGGCCACGTGCTGCCATACTCACCTTCCAAACCTTAGCTGAATTCAGTTTCTATAGTGTCCAAGAGTCCATTGGCTTTTGGATGGGGTTAGGTTTTTTGTTTTTTTCTCTCTCTCTCTTAAGAATGATGAGTGTCTTTTTTTCTTGAGGCCAAAGTAAATGGCGAAAATAAAATGAAAACCAAAAACTTTGTAATCCTTAAATTCTTGGGGGTAGGAGGGTGTTTATGATTGACGTGGGGGAAAGCTGAACAAGTTAGATTGTTTGAAGTTTTCAAAGGATAACAGGTGTTACTGTCTCATGTGTGATTTCACTACTTTCGATGTTAAAGACGCCTTTCCTTGCTAATACAGCAATGAGGACCTTTTAGTTTATTTTTAATTGCTTTAGTAGCTCACCCACAGTGATTAATTTTTACATTTTGGGGGTAAAATGTAGATCTTTACTATGAGAGAGCAAGCCTGTTGGAGGCTGTAATTTGAACAAAGATTGCAAAATACAGAAACTTGGAAGGGTGACTATAATTTCTCAGTAAAACATCATCATTCCTCCTCACTTCCGCTAAACTGAGTGTTCAAAGGGAGAAGCATGTCAGAAATTAGGGAGCAGAGGGAGTTCTTGCTCTGGCTTAAGGGCATTCAATTTTTTTTTTTTTACTGCTTTCATATTATAGAAAAGCTGCCTAGCAGGGTAGCACAATGTTGCTGAGGGCAGAAAAGAGAGTATGCCTTAACGTTTAAGGCTTAAACACACAGCAAGAGGCAGTTCAAATAGCATTTAGGAGAAGTGGTGTGGAGGTGGGGGCAATATTAGGTGTAACATGTACCACCTTGTATTAACAACACACACAGACACAACCTGCTTCTATTCATTCTGCAAAGTGTAGTAAGTTTGCAAAATTCCAAGTGTAAATTTTGTGTGTTTTCTAAAATGATTCGTCAGTTCATGCATAATATGCAAAAAAGAAAGTACTGTACATGAGTATGGTAAATAAAAAGGAGAGATTTTCCTAGGCATTTATTTAAACATTTCTTCTCTTCCCCCTGCTTTCATTATACAGTTTTCCTGATGTCTTGTAGCTTGGCTTTTTTAAGCTGCCATGGTGTTCTACCTGGATATATTTACTCTCCTCCACCACCCTCTCCCATCTCCCTGCCTTTCCGTAAAGAAAAAGAATTATTCTCATTCAGCCATATAGCCATTAATTTTCTTGCTGCTGCTGTCATAAACCTGCTCACCTGAAGAAATTTGACCACCCCTCTTTATGCAGGGTCTTGCTGATTTTGACTAAACCTTCCATCTCTTCCACAGTCCCCCCACCCACCCACTGCTACTGGTCCCTACAGATTTTTCCTCCAAGGGGGGGATTTCCTTTGGGGAAATTGCTTAGGAGGATGTACTCAAGCATGAAAGTCTTGTTTCCCTCATTTCTGATGTGGCAACTTTCCAACTTTCCCCCACCTATACCCACTCTTGCAGTCCAGGCTCATGGCAAACTTATTGCACTTAGATAATTCCATTAGAATACAACATTTAACCAAAATACCACCTTGAATTTTAAGGGTGCAGGGGGAGAGTTGACAACCCTCCCTTTATCTTGGCCCCAGTATTCTCTATAGCTGTCTTACCAGTTTTCATACAGGGTTGTATTTTTTTTAAGAATATGCTGACATTTCTGATTTGGTCCTACTCAATTAAATGTTGTACCACTTCACCTTTCACATTTTACTCTAGAGCCACAGCTTCTATGTCTCACCTGCCCTTTGCTGGATGGTATTGGCCCAATGTTGATAGCTATACAACTTCTTAAGGCATTTTGTGTGTGCTCTTAAGGAACAGTTGTGTCCAGGGTTAGAGTTTTGATAGCCAAGAGGAGGCAAGAAAAACGGTGAAAGGCAATGAAGGAGAGTAGAAGAGATGTTAACCATGTGAGGTTCACCCAGAATCCTAAAAAGACCCACTTGGATGAAGCTGGGGACCCTTCCTTTCTGTTTTTGATCCACTCAAAAACAGTGGAGAGAGTTCTAAGCTTTACAGTGCTGGGGGACCTGTGGCCCTCTTGATGTTATTGGACTTCCATCAGCCTCAGCCAGCAAGGCCAATGCTTGGCTGTTGAGAGTTGTAGTCCAATGGTTATAGGTTCCCCAACCCTGTTCTAAGCTATAAGATGCAAAAATAGGTACATACATTCCCTTAGGCCCAAATGAGAAAAATAACAAATATGTTGAGCAGTACAAATTGTTTCAGATCTTCAGAAAACCATGTCTACACATGCATCTTTTGTCACTTGATGACTGCAGCACCAAGTGGTGCCATGCATGTATGAAAGACTATATCAATCAGCATAGATAGAACTTTGTAGTTCTTTGGGCATTATGCTTTTCATGGACTCAGTTGACACATAGAAACAGAACAATAACAACACTAATATGATAGGGTACAACCTGATAGCACATGGGTAGATCTTGTGCATCAGGGATGGAACCCTATAGAATCTGTTTTGGCAGCTTCTAATCCTGGCCACCTGCTGATTTGGCAATGGCAACCCTCAGGGGACATTGCTACAGCTCTTTGCTTTCAAAATTTCCACAAAATGCTGGAAAAAACCCTGACAACATGCAGAGATCAGTCTTCAGTTTTTCCTCTGCTTTTTAAGACCGTTTCTAGCCCCCATGGGTGGAGGAGATACATTTGAAGTCCTACAGGCACTGTCTACAGAAAACATCAATGTACAATCTACCCCAGAGTTTTTTCAAGTTGTGTTCTGGGAAGGGCCTTGGAAGCCTATTAGAGCTTCCTTGTTGAGATCAGTGATGACAGATGAGCCAGCTCTTAAAGACCGCTTGCCCATCACTACCAATCTTTCCTGTGCAACATACAGATAGTTTAAGGAGAATTTTGGATTGCATTCTCAGTTGATGCAAGGCAAGGGCAAAATCCAACATATCTCGGCAATGCCCCACATGAACTTAAGTCTGTGCCCCATAACATGCCTTAGACTCCTCTGGAATATGCAGAGGTTTATTTTTTGATATGATTTGTACCCTGGCTTTCTACCAAAAAAATAGCAACCAAGGGGTTCCAAGGTAGGTGATGGGAATGATTCTCTGAAGGTACGAACTTTGAAAACCACTATCTCTCTCTGTTGTGAATACCTGTTATCTCCCCTCCCCGATTATACACCTTCATGACCCATCTTTTTTTCTACCATTACATTACTAGAAATACATTCAAAATTCTACAAAAGTTCAGCTAGTAAGCTCAAGAGTAAGCCATACAAATTGAGGTGGGTGACAAAATGAAATAATTCAGGGGGTAAGCAAAAAGTGCTGTACCAGGAGTGTACAAGCCTGCTGTATATGTTGCCCAATCTGGTTACTCTTGGGCAGGGCTACCTGTGTACTAAAATAGAAAATCTGCACCAAAACAAGGTGAATTTTGATAGATATAAATTGTACAGCTTGAACGTATTTTGGCATAATTTATTCTGCAACGTTTACAATTGTACAATTCTGATTTTTACTAGTCATGGGGAAGGACAAGGAGATACGTAGGACGCTTGGTCCCCATCACCAACTACTAGAAAGTCTTCTGGTTTCTAAAATGTTGCCAAGCATTGCCTATTTCACACTTATTTAGAATTATAATTTAAAAGAAACAAAAGGAGAAAATAAAAATATTTTCAATAAAGGACAAGTACTATATGTATTGATATCTAAATTATGTCCTATGTTCAGAAAGGATGCTACATTTTTCCCCAAATTGCTGATCATTGTTTGTTACACCTTGAATGTTCAGTCAGTTTTACTAGTCTCCAAGCCTTACAGTGCAATTCTTTGCCTATCTACTCAGAAGCCCCAAATGAGTTTAATAGGATTGCAGTGTTGCAGTGTAATCCTATACATGTCTACTGAGAAGTAAGCACCATTGAATAAAATAAAGCTTACTTCCAGGTAAGTGGGTATAGGATTGCAGCTTTAGTCAACTGTTCCTTTAATGTAGGAGATTTGTATGAGTTTACTTGTGATTAATATTTTATCTGCAGTTCATAAATTGCAAACTAGCTCACAATGTTGATTTGAGGCCTTAGCTAGACCTAAGGATTATCCCAGGCAAATGGAGGGGTTGTCCCTGCCTGCTCCCAGGAACCCCTGTGTGTCATTTGCATGCACAGGGATGATCCCTGGACAATGCCAGGATATAGGCCTGGTCTAGCCATGGCCTCAGATTGCTCCATCTAAATACCAAAGCAGAATATTCGATGGATTAAAAAACAGGATATAACTAATCACCCAACTAATTGCATACATGATATTTCCCTTTCGAGCTGCAAGCTCAAGAAAATACTTTTTCTTAAGTGAAACCTGAGAGTCTCAAGTAGCTGAATTCTGTGCCCATGCCCACGTTCTGTGCTCCCATGGAGTGCTCTGTCCATGGCTTTCCACAATCATGTCCTCATGTTGCTGTTTGTCTGTTGGCACAACAGTGTACAGCCTTCTTTTGCTTCTGTTTTGGAGTCATTGGGATCATTTGCAAAAATCCCATCAGCCAAATTTGAATTCAAGTTTCTTCCTGTCAGCTTTGGGTTTCCTTTTCAAATGCTTCATTGATTAAGTGCAAAAGAAATAAAAAGTCTGTGTGTATACACATACACTTGCACATAGAAATGCATACCCACACACTCATCCACACACCAAAGCTCATACGGCATTTATATGTGAATCACCTTCATATCTAAATGCAAGGTCCTTTTTTCTTCTTTTTTTTTAAACACAAGCTTACTATGATTTACCCCCCCCCCCAAAAAAATATCTTCAAAAGCAACAAAAAAATTGAAAAGATGCTGCTTTTTAAGGAGCAAAATAATTTTGTAAAATTTTGTAAATAATTAGCATATTGTAATTTATTCACTGAAATTACATTGTAGAATCAGTTTCCTTGGTGCAGAATTTGAGGGTGTGGGGTCATGTATTACTTGTCTTATGTCTGTTGCTCCTTTTACAGGCCCAAGTTGGCATCTGTGGGTTTATCTTAGATATATAGAGATTTGAATTGTGAGACCTAGTGTTACTAAAAGTGAACCTTTACTAGAGGACACATTTGTAAAAAGTGGCACTGAACAACCAAAGGTCAACATCTATTCCAAACAGATTATTATTATTATTATTATTATTATTATTATTATTATTATTCATAACAAAATTTAAATAGATGAGAATTTTCTTCTTCCATTTGGAGCAGTCCATTTTTGCAAGATTGCTCCCACATGGTGTTGCTTCTCTGGCCTTACCTGCATGGTTGCTTGTGTGTGTAAAATATGTTCATTCTCCTCCCACAGAACTGGAATGGTCTGCACCTCCATGATTGTAGACACTGCTGGAAGTAGGAACTGCTTTCGGGGCTAAACGGACATCACTTGCATTCCGCACTATGCTATAGTGACATCTGGGGACACAATACATGCATTACACATTATTAGAGCATCAACCAAAGGGCAATGGGGAAAGCCATGTGTTTTCATCCAGAGTGGAAGCCTATTTAAAAACAGAACCTAAACATTCAGCTCACACCCCCAGGTAACTAGCTACCTATGGTCGGAAAGTTATCCGAGTATATCTTATTTTTGTTTAATAATTTTCGTAATTATAGTATTATTTTGAATACTCTTAATGCTGTGTCTAGATTAGCACAACATCCCCCACCCCTCCCAGAACACATGTTCATCTACACTTCATATCTGAAAAGTAAGCAAATTTTCCTCACAATAAGCTGTCCCACATTTTGAGACTTGTCTTCAGGCTCGATTTGTTCATTGTAAATCTTAAAGAGGTCTAAAGGAAAGACAAAAGATATACAACAAACAAGAAGGGAGCATAATTTTGTAGGCTGGACCTAAAGCTCATTTTCCTAATTTGTTCCATTTGTCATTGCTCTCCTTAAGGCACAATTTTATTAATAGTTTTCAATAGTAAATAGCCTCCCCACCCCCTGCCACTATTCCCCATACACTATCACATTGCACAGTAATTTTGCACCCACAGTGAAGTATGCATATTAAGCCAGTTTGCCATATTCTAGCCACTGAGCTGGTTCACACATGTGTGTTCATTGCTTGGTAACTGTACATTTGGCGATGGTTGAATATGAGAACTGATTTCGTTGGCCAATATGCAAGTTCTATCTGTGCTGTTTAGACCTGTGATGGCTTATTTGTGCATGCAAATCAGTGAACCTGTGGTAATCAAGTGATGAATTTGCCTGTATGGATGAATCAACCTATATCATCTTATTTCTTCTTCTTCTGGGTACTGAATTTGCAGAGATTTTGTTAGATTTTTTTTCAATTTTTGATAATAGACTTCAATCACTGATTATTGGGGAAGATACTCTTAATAATGATTTGCAAGACTGAAAGCTTGCAAAGGTTTGAGAGCAGTTTCAACTGATGCAATAAGAAGTGGTGTTAATTATTTTTATCTCTCTTTTTAATTTCTTCTTTGCCATCATGATTCCTTAAAGCCCTCAATATTTACATAAGTACTCAAAACAGTCAAGAGGTCTCACTAATCCTTACAAACCCCTCTGTAACTAAGGTAAGCCAGTGTTGTTATCCCCGCACAGGTTTACCAGAAGATATCTTGATGATCAGGAGGCAAAACCTTAGAGCTAGAAGGTGGAAGCTAGTAGTGTGTACAGAGAACATAACCTAGTGACTTGTGGGGAGGGATGCTTGATGGATGTGGGACGGAGCACATAGCAAAAGCTTTTAAGACATGTAGGAGAAAATAACCAGGTCCTTGGTTTTGGCACCTTTGGAGACCTAGATAAGGATGCTAAATCCTGAAGCTGCAGCCTGTGACATTGCAACCCAATCCTTGTATGACAAATTTTGGGTCTGAGGCTGGGAGACTGCAGCTGGATAAAGTTAGTTTTGGGTGACATTTGAGGTGAAATCTGAACCAGGCTGAGCTGATATTGATATTGAGAGGCTTCTGGCTCATAGGTCATGCTTAGGTCATGCTTTTAACTACAATGCTTCGAACACTCTCTACATTTAGCTTTTATACATGCTTGCTTTTTCTAATTGCAGATGAAACCCTCAGATGCTGGCTAAAAGATGCCTGACCTCAACATGAGACTCAGTGAGAATGCTACTTCCAACTCATCAGTGAAAGAAAAAACAAGCTTTGTAAGTAATTGAAGTGGTGTGTTTCATTGCAACCACTGCAAAAAAGAGAGGGGGAAAGACCTTGTAGTTGAATGTTGTTTATAGTTGCTGTTGCATTGGCTCCAGGCAATGAGGTTCTGTTTTTATGTGCATTGCCCACTCTTTCTGTTATTTATTTAGTATGTTTATATACCACTCCATGTCTAAAATAGATTCCATAGGAATGAAACAGAAAAAAAGAAAGAAGATTAAAAACAGCAAATTAAAAATTTTCAGTTTCAGACAAAGGACCAATAACACCAGTGGCTGGTCAGTTGAGGAATGCTTCCTGAAAAAGAACTGTTTTCAGGAGGCGCTGGAAGCAGCATAATGTTGACGCCTGCCTGCCTTCCAGAGGCAGGGAGTTCCAAAGAGAAGGGGCCATCACACTAAAGGCTCTTTTTCTGGTGGACTCCAATTAGGCCAAAAATCCACGTGGAACCACCAAGAGCATGCCCTCCAATGACCTCAGTAAGGGAGAAGATGCTCTTCCAGGTATCCTGGTCCCAATTGTTTAGGGCTGGTTTATTATTATTATTATTATTATTATTATTATTATTCCTGAAAACTCATATAGTTGAGTCCTGGTGTCCAATCTCAAGTGGCCCTCCCAGCTTAGTTTAAACAGTCCATAGTGTGCCACCTCCAGGAAGCAAATACCTTGCCCCCCACCCCAGCCCCAGCCAAAGTGACTAGTGCAAATAGCTTGAGATCACTCAAGCAGGTCAGGCAAGCCACACAATGCAAGTGGAAGCTGGGAGGGGGTGCATTTCTGATGAGGTTAAATACATTCAAAACAAGATACAATTCAAGAGGCAGTGTTGGACAAGGATCTAAGACAGCTCAGATTTCTGTAGAATCAGTGCAACCATGTGAGCAGAACACACACATGCTAGGGAGTCAGGAAGGACTCTTCCTTAGAATCTGGGCTTTTATGATGTTTCTGGAATCACCAGCTTGCTGTGCAAATTGAAGGTGCACCTTAGACCCTTTCTCTGATACTGCCATGGTTTTAGAAGGCTAATGCCATCATTCTAGATAGGCTAGCGTAGAAATCTTGAGATGCACTGGGCTTCTTCTTCTCCACAGCTAGTGTAGGCATGTTCATCACACAATCCTAGGCATGTTCAGACACACAAAAAAAGTCTTACAACTCCCAGCATTCCCATGTCAACTGGGAAACAGGAAATCCTTTCTTCAGATCTTGTTACTGCCATAAACTTACTGAGTGGCCTTTGGCAAACCATTGTTTTCCCTGCCTTACTGCCACCCTCTGTTTGCACCATCACAAATACCTTTGAGGCCTGGCAGATTTTATTTATTTATTTTTGGATTTTTATACTAACCTTTGATGAGCATTTTCAGGGCAGTTTACAACAATGATGACAAAGAAAGATATAATAATAAAAGCAATAAAAATACACTAATCAATATAACAACACAAAGAAATAGCAGTTAAAAACCCTCCATACACATTAAGACCTCAATAAATATTTCTAAACCTGGGAAAATGAAAAGGTCTTTGCCTAACCTCAAAAAGACATTTGGAGTAAGTGACAACAAGTCTCCTTGGGGAGCAAATTTCATAGGTGGTGTGCCACAATCGAGAAGACCCCTCTCTCCCCAGTTACCATTCGTCTTGCCCCAGAGGACAGAGATACTTGGAGGAGGGCCTCTGAAGATAATCTCAACGCACAGTCCATTGTGGGTACAGGCATCCCTTCAGGCACCTGGTTCCTAAGCCATGTGGGGCTTGAAAGGTAAGCACTGGCACTTTGAATTGTACTTGAAAACAGACTGGAAACTAATGTTGCACTCTAACCATTGATGAGATGTGTTCCAATAACCACTACCGGTTGTCCCAAAATACAGTTGCCAAGTTACTAACTGCAGTTTCCAAGCAGTCTTTGACAGCCACCACATATAAAATGCATTGCATAGTCTACCCTTGTGGTTACCAGGGGCCAGTCTGCCTCTGTCCAAGACAAGCTGCAACTGGTGAACAAGCCTCAGCTAGTGAAGGTGCATTGTGTCACAGATGTCTTCATTGAGAAAGCTGGATCCGTGAGCATTATCAGACTGCACCATCATACAGAACAAGTTGAATAGCACCTCCCTTGGCAAATGAGCCACCATCCAACACTAATTCCATCTTGTCATCAGGATTGAGCTTCGGTTTATTGGTCATTTTCCAGTCCATTACCAAACCCAAGCAATTATTTAGCACTTCCATTGCCTCACCTGAATCAGATGTAACAGAAAGCGCTGGGATACCTTCAGCATATTGATGGTACCCGTCTCCAAAACTCCAGATGGCTTCATTTAAGTGGTTTCATGTAGATGTTAAGAAGCATTGGATACAACATGGGACAAGTACCATGTAGATAGACAGAGCAATAATCCCCTACCAGCACTTTCTGGAATTGGCCTTCCAGGTGAGATAGGAATGCCATGCCTCCAATTCACAACCTAGATACCCTATCCAGAAGGATATCATGGTCCTATTGCATCAAAAGCTTCCGAGAGATTAAAAATGAACAGGGGAATTAATAGCGTTGCACTTCTGTACTCTTGGCATGGGTAATCAGGGTGGCCAAGACAGTTTCTGTACCTGAAACCAGACTGAAATGGATCCAGGTTAATTGGTCTCATCCAAGAGTGTCTGGAGTTGCATGGCAACCACCTGGACAAGCATCTTGCCCCCAAAAGGGACATTTGCAACCCACTGATTGTTACAATCCTCTGGACACATGGAGGCTTTTTTCAGAAGTCTCAGAACTACTCCTTTAAGGGCCACCTGAACAACCCCCTCTTGTATAGAAGCATTTATGACATTCTCCAGGCTTTGTATAACTGTATTATTGTATATATGCATGGATGTTCCCATTTTGGCGAATTTGTCAGGGCCTTTGGCCAGTACAATAAATTTGATTGGTTGATTAACATCCTAGTCCAAGCTGATCAGTCCCCTTCTACTAGATGTTATAAAGCAAGACAGACAATGAAATGTGGCATGTGATGGCCCTGCAAGTTTCTTGTCCATGTCCTCAGTCTACAATAACTGAAGTTCATCCCATAGGGAAAAAAAAGCTAAACGCTTTTCTGGGCATGTGGTTTCACCAAACTGCACAACTCATAGCATCGAAGTTGAGACAAATACAAGCAATCTTGGTCCTTATAGTGTTTATCAAACATGGCAATCAATGAACTCCTCAGCATTCCTTTATATTCAGTGGGCCAGGTTATAACAGACCCTGTGCCACCACAAAAGCACTGCTGGATGGCACCCGCACAGATACAGTGGTGGCAGAGCAGTATTGCTCCTTGGGTGCTATCACCATCACAGTGTAGACATGAGGATAAGCCCTTAGCTGTGTTCTGTCGGATTCACTCAGACTTTACTGCCACCTGCATTATAGCCACCGCCCTTCCTGCTTCTTTGCCCCCAGCTCCCCAGCAGGCTGAACAAGTGGAACAAGGTGCTTAGAAGCTATTGAGTCCAGTCCCTGAGTCACTTCTGTATCTCATGGAGAGATGAGGGCATTGACAGGAACACCCACCCATTTCATTGAGAAACTCCCCAAGAGCATTCAAGGTCCCCTCAGATTTCGTATGTTTCTGGCAATTGACCATCATAATAATCATTAGCCCATGTGGGAAGGAGTAGGGGCTGCAAGACCTGAGTAGGAAGTGATGTGAGAAGGGAGTCAAAGAACACACACACACACACACACACACATACACACACATCCAGACCATTTCCCTAGCTGGTCAAGAACCCTAAGCCAAAAATGTGACCTGTCACATGCACTGGGCTGATCACATGAAATATATTTTGCAGGTTACTTACGTAGGAGCACCACTATAATGTATGTCATTTTCATACAAATTGCCTCCCAAAGCATGAGAGAAGTGACCCCCTTTCTCACAAAACTTTAAAGACTCCCCTTGCACACAACCCTTCCCCTGACTGCAATTTGAATGGCTTCATCCCCTCAGAAAGGACAACTACTGTATGCCCACAAATTTCATCCAAGAAATTAAAAAGTTATAGCGATTCTCTTTTAAAAGAAAAAAAAATTCTTTAAGCTGCAAATGTGTTGCACAGAAAGCCCTGCACCTTTGTCTGAAAATTTTCAGGAATCATTGATCAGAAGTGGCTGCTATGCCTGCAAAACTCATCCAGTCCTGTCAAAATGTAAAAATGTTGTAGCTATTTGTTCATTTCCCTGTCTTAGACAGAGGGGGAAACATGTGAAACCTCAGACTTCCAAAGTGAGACTCTGATTCAGACCTGAGACGAGCTGGATCATTCCAAAGAGGGCCGAGGCAAAGTGACCTGCTTACTGAAGTGGTATCTTAATTGGATCTCGTCTTTGGAGCATGACTCTATGTAGGGATGTTGGAGGAATCCACAATGGAATCAAATGAGTTCAGGTTTATATTCCACAGCAGACTGGTTTTTCTCAAGTTGCACAGATTTCATGGACTTGCTGATCTTTTTTTCTTCTTCTTTTACTTTCTGGAATTTTATGCAAATTTAGTTATAGAAAAATATGTTTAAAAACACCCAAACATACCACTAGCCAAAAATGCACATTTCCCCATAGGCTAAAGCATGAAAATGCACATGTGGGGAGGGATTTGTGCATGGGGGAGTGAGCATTTACACAAGTACAAATGCAAATTTGGGAATTGGGGGGAAATCTGATTCTGCCAATGAGTGGACGATGGAATGAAAGGTGCCTGACAATCCGTAAAACACAAAATCCGTACATCCCTTCTATTAAGTCCAGAGTTTAAAATTACCTAGCTGCACCACTGAATGGACTTGACGTCCTGAGTAACTCCTGACAAGGCAGCCTTTGCATGGAGGTTTACAGGACTATAAGCCTGGGGTTCTCAACACCATTTCTGAGACCCAGGTTGTTGTAAGGATTACAGAGTGTAAACATTATATACATGTTAAGTAGTAATAGTGTTCCTTGGAAGATAGTCAATAGTTCTTCTTCTTCATCATCATCATCATCATCCCATAGATCCATCAAGGACAAAACTCAGACATAAACCATAGGACAAATTAAAACTATTATCAACTTTTATCTAATACACACAGAGCTCTAATCCTGGCCACCTCTATAAGAAATTTAGCAATCACTTTTGGGATCTTGTCTTCCAGGAGGAACTTAATATAGGATTTATCTGAACTTCTGGGCAGTTTACACAGCAATGGGGTAATTATAGAACGACGAGCCTGATTATAAAAGCTACAAGACAAAAAAAATGCTCCATCGTCTTCACTTCCATATTCCTACATATTCAATAGTTCCATTTTTCCCAGAGAGTTGAAGGCATTTTGAAAGAAAGTTAGCTGTTTGTAGGTATTAGTCATCCCATGGTCACTTAATTGTTTTAGCAATTTAAAAAAAAGTTTTAAAGCCTAAAACATATGTTTAACCAAAGGCAACAGTGCGATTAAAAAATATGTATCTGTTCACCATGCAAAGTATTGGCTCTCTCAAACCACTTTCTCCAACTCAATTTAAAATGATGGTCTCCTCCAACTGTAGTGTTAATGAAAAACAGTTAAATAGCCAACAGATGGCGCTCTAACCAAAGTAGATTCCCTCCGCCCCGCCCCCAAATTCATTCCATGGCTGCTTCATGGCTTTTAAAATCGTGGGGTGGGGGGCGCACGGGGGAGAGGGTGAACAAGTGGGAACACTGCTCTTCTCATGCCCTTATAGAAACAGCCTTGTAAGGTCAAGTCATCTCTATACTACAAATGAAAAACTGCTCAAAACCTCTTTTTAATAGCTATCATGGCTTCCCCTAGGAACTGTAGTTTTGTGAAGCTCCTGAAAATCCCCTGCCAATCATTCTTTGGCTCCACACTGAATTGCCTTTCTTAAAGTTTGGTGGGGGAGGGGGAGAGTCTCAACGACTAAAATCAATGTGGGTTTGTTTGTTTTTGTAGTTTAGTCTTGTCCTGAGTATAATTAGAGGACCAGTATGGTGTAGTGATTAGGATGTCAGACTCCAACTAGCAACACCAAGGTTTGGCCAATGATACTGAAGGAAAAATGTTATTAAAATATGAGTTATGCATTTTGATTTGTAAAACCAAAAATAGTTTATTAAGTGTTCTGCTGAGAACCCCAGCAATTTTCAGGTGTTTTTTTTTGGGGGGGGGTGTAGTGGGGGAGACTTTGTGAATTGCTATTTATTTATTTATTTATTACATTTTTATACCGCCCAATAGCCGAAGCTCTCTGGGTTGAGTCTCAGTTTGTTAGCCCTCATCGAGTCCATTACCGTGCCCAGGCACTGGTTCAGAACAGCCACTGCCTCACCAGGGTTTGATGAAAAGGAAAGGTAGAGCTGGGTATCATCTGCATATTGATGACACCTCAGTCCACATCTCCGGATAACCTCCCCCAGCGGCTTCATGTATATGTTAAACAGCATAGGGGATAAAATAGAGCCCTGCGGAACCCCATGGCTTAGGAGCCACGGCACAGAGCAATAATCCCCCAGCACCACCTTCTGGAATCGGCCATCCAAGTAGGAGCGGAACCACTGCCGTGCAGTACCTCCAACTCCCAGCTCAGACAACCTATCCAGAAGGATACCATGGTCGATGGTATCGAAGGCCGCTGAGAGGTCCAGGGGAACCAACAGGGTCTCACTCCCCGTGTCTCTCTCCCGACAGAGGTCATCCCACAGGGCGACCAAGGCAGTTTCCATTGCTAGAAGCACTGAGCTGGCTGGACCAGTGGTCTGAATCAGTAGAAGACATTTCCCTGTGTTGCTATGAGTGGCCCTCCAGATGGTGTTGGACTCCAACTCCCATTAGTCCATGGTCAAGGATGATGGATGCTATAACCCAACATTTAGAGGGGCAGCCAGAGGTTGCCCATTCCTGACTTAGGTCATTATTGGTGGCTGTACTCTGGCTACCACCATCTCCTTAAGTTAACAGATGGCAACTGGAGAGAGACCGTTTTCTACAGTGGTATCATGTCTGTGGACACCGTTTCTGGAGATATTTGCTGAGTGTCTACAATGCTATCACAGGTGCTGTGTGAAGACTTTTTTTTTTGTCAGGCCGTTATTTGAGTCTGCTTATTTTTCCTCCCCCCACCCCACTACTTTTAATATTTGTTTATGATATTTTTAAGAATAGTGAAACTGCTTTGAGCACTATTATGGAAAAGCAAGATAGAAATGTTTGAAAATGAAATAAAAAGGTGGCTGGCTGGCATATGTTACAGGGCTGTTGTAAAAACAATCAACACGAGAAGCACCCTAAGTGCAGCATCAGTACTGTTGTGCAGTGAAATACAGGCCTTTGGATTTGGCTAGGTTGGGGGTTGGCTCTTGATGGAAACTCTGATATTTCTTTTAGACACAAGGGGGCAGCACATGCCTATAAACCTTTCCAGCATTTCATCAGAGAAGACTGTTCCGGCATCTCTCTTTTGGGTCATCATGGCCTGTTAACCCCATCTGAGCTCTGTTTTGGTTTCATTTCCTTTTACCACTTGCTGAAGAGAGACCTTTGCAGCCAAAGAAGTCAGCTATATTGAAACAGAGAAGGTGCTTGGGGCCTCACAATGTAGCAAAAGGCACCATTCTTTACTGAAGGCAATCTTGTAATAAAACCCAAAGCTGGTTCTCATACTAATTTGTGCCACACAGGAGAAAAGGTTTCCTCCCCAATTCTGACATCAGAGAAACCTAAAACTGGCCACTAAAGCAACTTGCATCCTGTTCTTAGAAGTATGAAGAACAATACAATTTATGCAGATCAGCTGATAATTTACAGAGAACCATCCACGTACTTGGAGTTTTACAAAAATGATTAAGCAGCAAAACAAAGCAAACAGAGAAGCCACCAAAGCACTTAGTCTAAAATTGGCAGTGGGGAAGACAATGAGGAGAGGGAGAGAGGTAACGGGTTGGATGTGAGAAAAAGCATTCTGAAATATTTAAGCTAGGCATAAGGGGCAGCAAAGGAGGATGGGTAGAGTCAGGTTCACAAACATGGGACTTTCAGGAACGTGGTGATGATAAGAGTTGGAGGCGTGGAGTGGAGGTCACAGGCACGGATATCGTAGGAAAGGGGTGTGTATATGGGTGTGTTAATGAAAGATGTGAGCCCTATTTTATTATTATTTACTTTCCTTCCATTCAAGTTCCAGCTGAGCACTGGATTCACAGGCCTGTCTTGAGCAGATGGAACATTTCACTTCCCAGGATTTTGGTGAGAGAAGGGCTGTCAACCAGATCATAGACTTAAACTAGTTTTAGATTCATTCTCTCGTCAGGGATTCCTGGGATCTATCTATAGGAGGCTAGGGATCTCTGGTGGAAAATTCTCTGCATTTTCACCCAGCTACAGTTCTCCCAGATTTCTTGGGGCAAAGGGGAGTTGTGACCATTATAGAGGTATAAAAATGATTTTTAAAAGTCTGTAGTGGAGATGAAGGCTGTGGGTGCTTCCAAACAGATCATCTTCGGTGTGGCCACATTGTGAATACTGTGATTGGAAAGGATGTCATAGAGCGGGAAAAGGTGCAGAAGATGGCAATCAAAGTAACCAACGAGTTGGAGCACCGTCAGGGTGAGGAAAGGCAAAGAGTTCCAGCCTTCGTGTTTAAGGAAAGTGCCAGCACAATCCTATGCATGTCTACTTGGAAGTAAGCTCTACTGCGTCCAGTGGGACTTGCTCCTAGGTAAGTGTCTATATGATAGCAGCCTAAGAGGACATGATAGAGATTTATACAATTAGGAACAGTGAGTAGGAAGTGAAGATTTTCACCTTCTCTCATAATACCAGGATTTAGGGATCACCAAGTTACTGGCTGTAGATTCAAGATGGATAAAAAAAATTCACACAGTACATACTAAACATGGAACTTGCTGCCAGAAGAAGTGGTGATATGTCCTACTTTACAGGGGATGGTCCTCTACTTGAAGGCATCCTCTATTTGAAAAGTTGTGCAGTACCAAGTCCAGTGGAAAGCTAGACAGCTATACGAAGCAAGGGCAGGAGGGGCCTTAAAGTTGCCTGTCAACAAGTTGCAACCGGACAACAGACAGAGCAGGCAGACAGGTCTTCTGATCACACTTCAGCACAAATCCACCAGTACAAAGGTGCAGTACAAGTCAGCTCTAACACAGTGTCTTTCTTGTGGGTCTTGCCACCCTTGGCATTTGCAGGCAAGGGAAAGACAGCCTCCCCTCCCCCAGGTCTGTCTTTTCTCGGTTGAACTCCAAGTCCTCGCCATCCTCATCCTCTTAACTGCACCCTCCCCTTCCCCAATTCACCATTCCACCTTCCCTGCCAAGATGGCTTGATTAAAAAGCCGCTGCTTCTGGAATAGCTGCACAGCTGGTGATCCTGTCAGCACCCCTGAGCAGAAAGTCGCTGAAGATTAAAATCTCCAATTAGTGGGAATGTGAAGTTGGCAGGAAATGCGGCAGATTCCAAAGCTGGGAACACCTTTATGGAGCTTCTTCCACACAGGATTGGGAATGAGTCCACTTTCCGGCCTATTGCAAGACTTCCCCTTTTGTAGTCCATTTTTCTTCATGCCCCCTTTTCAATATCACATTGGAGTGTGTATTCTCAAGTTTGTCTCACAAGACATAGGTTAATTTTCAGCCTGGGAACCTATTTTCAATGCCAGAACTTTAACATTTTAAATGTGAAGTTATTCATACAAATCATATATTTGATTAAAACATCATTTTCAAATGTTGGTTTTGTTAGTTATTTTTCTAGTACTCATCAGATTCCATTTTAAAAAGCAGTTAAAAGTGCAATCCTATGGATAACGTGCAGTTTCTATGTGATGAATCCAATGTTAGTCCTACTTGGCTAGGCCAAGACATTTTGTTGCCTGAGGCAAAGGACAAGATCCCTCACCTCCATTTCATATACAGAAGCTCACTAGACTGGCAGCTAAATATAACTTTAACACTGGAGACCAGACAGTGTTTTTTTTACTGCATCTGAGGGCAGCAGGCTAGTTTAAGGGGTCTGAGGCAAACTACATGGCACACACAGCTCTATCCTCCAACACCTTGCACTGCTCTAAATGCCCCCGCCCAGCATCTGCTGAGTGAGGCAGGTGCTTCACTCTCCCTAATTATAGGATCGGCCCTGACTCCACCCACTAGTACAGCTTGGATTCTTCATGATATGAGCCCACGAATTCTATGAATGTCTGGTTACATCCTGGTTAGTTACTATGGCTGTTATGGGTAATTATAGAGTATTGGGTATAGAGTATACGAATACCATGTTGAAATGGAATATTATCTACCTTAAATTTCCCCCCCTTTAGGTCACCCTTATTGAAGGACAAAGCTGTCTTGGATTTGTATCATTAACGATGTCACAAGTAAACAATATCAAGTGCTTGCCAGGTTTGTATGCATTCTGCAGGTGTATCACAACAGAAGAGTAAAATTGGTATTGGTTGAATAACTCAGCATCCAGAGATCCTGTACTGTGCTTTCCCACCCATCCAGTTATTAGGTATGGGGAGTTATTTAAGGTGGGCAAAACAGCATGTGGGCAAGTGGTTAAGGCCCCCTCCATCAGCAACACAGCTGCTTTTAACCATCGAAAAAGATATTTGGAGAACTGGTCATGGATCTCTTATGTCAGGACTGTGTTGTCCCTTGTGACTTAGGAGTCCAGGGGATTGCAGCTGAGGAACTGAAAGGCAGTTTAAAAAAGGACACAAGGAGGCTAGGGTTCTCCAGAAGCAGGGAGCAAGGGAGAAATGGAAGTTCATATCTTGGTTTGAAATGAAGAGCCAAATCTTGGCTTGCAAGCCTCTCCAGTACCCTTGTTCAAACAGATCTGCCGTTGACTTAGCAAACTGCTTCTCTGCTAGAGAATCTTTTTTTTTCTACTTTTAGGCTTCATATTTATGGGAAGGAGAATATAAAAATGGGGTGGGCAGCAGCCGACGAACTATAATAGTTAACCACCAGCTATGGAAATCAGCTAGCCAAGTCTCGTGTGCATACACACACACACAAGCACCACCCGAACAGGCTGGCATGGCCAATGTTGGCACTGGTTCAGAGAACCCTCCTGTAGCCTTTCTCTGTGTCTCGTTCAAATCAAAGCGCAGATGAGCCAATCGTAGCAGGACAAGGAGGGAGCTTGTGTGGCACGTCCTCACCTGCCATTTAATTGGATGTATTTTTAATTAATAGCACCTCAGGGACCAACACGAGACACCGTCGGTCTTTGAATAGGGACTGGGGAGGAATTGGGGAACGTGCAAGGATTGGACCGCAGGGTGCGCTTAGCGGGCAAACACTGCCATCAATCAAGGGCCACTTTGGGCTGTTTGGATGGAGCACAGCATGAAGGAAAATGGATAGAGTGTGTGTGTGCGTGTGATATGTGTGTAAGACAGGCAAGGAATCAAAGAGAATAATTCACCCTCCCTACTTCTAAGAACAAGCCCTGGCCAACTGGGAGAGACCTCTGGGGGCACGGCAGGAGTCTCAAGATGTACGTTAGCAGCTTCTCTATACTTTTGGCTCCAGTCAGATGAGACTCCCATTTATCAGTAGTTAAGCTCCAGCACTTTCCTGTTAGGAGTTAAGACTTCCAGGTAGCTCCATATTCTTAGCTGAAGAATGCTTGTTGTAGTTGGGAGGCTATGGTTGTCTGGTGGGGGGCGGGGAAGCACCCTGCACATGTTCAGAGGTGTCCTTTTTATATCAAGGGTGCCCTTTCAACTGCGGATGCACAACACGTGATTCTAAGCATGGCCTAAAAGCCTGCTATTGGAAATACCATATTTCTTCGATTGTAAGATGCACACTAATTTCAGTACCACCAACAGAAACAAAAAAAACCTAAGACACACCTGCGATTCTAAGACGCACCCTGTTTTTAGAGATGTTTATATGGGGTAAAAAGTGCATCTTAGAATTGAAGAAATACGGTATTCAAGATTGCAGCATAGATGTATATGAGAAGAGTGTTGTGGTTATACACCAAATAAGAGCATGGTCTGAAGGTATATGATGCAGCCCCCTTACTAAACCTAAGCAGGTTTGGGCCTGGTTGGAGATTTCCTGGGAATCCCATGTATGCTGCCTTGAATTTCATGATGGAAGAAAATAAACAAAATCAGAATGAGAGCAACTATTGACAGAGGCCAAACAGCCATCCTTTTGAAATACTGGCATGCTCACGGGACAGGAGGTGCAGCGCTAGATGGGGCGGGGGGAGGAGTCCCCCATCCCTTGTTTAGTGGCTCCTGATGAATGCCCCCCTTCTCTTTGGCATTCCAGCTTCATAAGTTCAAATGCTAAACCCTAACATTGAAAAGAGGGTTCAAGGATGAAGCCATACGTTCCAGGACTTGGTTCTGTTGACACTGTGATTATGGCCTTGGATTAAACATTAAAGCTTGATGTTTATCTGAAATCCAGTGTGTATGTTTTAGAGTGGACCACCATTTCTCCCTTATCCCTGTCCTAAGTGCTTTGAAATTTGGCGAGTGAGAATAATGTGATTCTGTTCTGCTCTGAAATGTCAGGATTCAAATTAGTGCTTCATTTCTAAAATGTGAATTGCCAGGACTAAAAACTACCTTGAAAACAGTCCCATTTCTTTGTTGCTCCTGTCCCCTGGATGGTGAATATTATACATTGGTGAGGGACATGCAAACTGCACAACCTTGGAGATGCTCTTTTCATATGCTTCACAAGCAAAGTATTGCAACAAGTGATCAAGTCCGGTTTTAACTTAAGTTTCCCACATTCCTTAGCTGTAAACTCAAAAGGTCAAGACTCTCAGCCTATCTTACCCCCAGTAAAATAGAGTGTCATCAGATCAGTGTTTTATAGCACGCTTGTTACTGGCCACTCATGGATTTTCACAGGTCCTTTTCACGATGCTGTCCACCTCCCGCACATCTCCCGCTCCTTATACTCATTTTTCCGTCACAAAAAAAGGCCCCAAAATCGAGTTTTTTTTTTGCTGTGATTAAATTTGCCACCATTTCCTGCTGTTTGCAGGAGAAGCAGTGCAGTAAAAACACCCACCTGAATGGGCGATGTGATCGTTGCTTCCTTCCTCTTTCTTCCCTGTGTGAAGAAAGAGGAAGCTGTTCGTCCCTCTTGTGGGTCAGAAACAGAAGGAAAAGTGACGGTTGGGAAACACGATTTCCACCCCCACCCCCCATCTGATGAGTAGTAGTAGTGATGGGGGACTTCAATTACCCTGATATCTGTTGGGAGACCAATACTGCCAAAAGTGGCCCTTCCAATAAATTCTTGACATGTGTGGGTGATAACTTTCTCCTACAGAAAGTGGAGGAAGGAACTAGAGGATCGGCAATCCTTGACTTGATATTGACCAATAGGGATGACTTAGTGGATAAAGTGGCAGTTACGGGAACTCTGGGGGAAAGTGACCACGTCATACTTGAATTCTTGATTATGAAGGAGACAAAAGTCGAGCGTAGCCATACACGTACTCTGGATTTTAGGAAAGCTGATTTTAATAAACTCAGAACTATAATAAGTAAGGTCCCGTGGCAAGGGAGCCTAAAGAGAAAAGGAGTGCAGGATGGGTGGGAATATCTAAAAAATGAAATTTTAAAGGCACAGTTACAAACAATTCCAACAAAGAGAAAAGATAGAAGACAACAGAGGAAACCAATGTGGCTCCACAAAAAGCTTATTGATGAACTGAAAACAAAAAGGGATACATATAGGAAGTGGAAGGAAGGCCAGGCTACAAAAGAAGAGTACAGACAAGTAGCGCAGAAGTGCCAAAATGGCATCAGGAAGGCTAAAGCTGTGAATGAGCTGAGATTAGCGAGGGATGCTAAAAGCAATAAAAAGGCTTTCTTCAGATACGTGAGTAGTAAAAGACAGAGGAAAGAAATGGTGGTTCAACTGCTTAATGAGGATGGCAAATTGATAACAGACGACAAAGAAAAGGCTGAAGTGCTCAATTCCTACTTTGCCTCGGTCTTCTCCCAAAAGCGGGTCTATGACCTCCCTGGAAAAAGTGAAGCAGAAGTTGAGGGGGCAGGATTGCAGTTTGAGATTGATAAACAAATGGTCAAAGAACACCTAATTTCCTTGAATGAGTTCAAATCTCCAGGGCCCGATGAACTGCATCCAAGAGTAATGAAGGAGCTAGCGGAAGAACTCTCAGAACCTTTGTCTATTATCTTTGCAAAATCATGGAAGACGGGTGAGGTGCCGGACGACTGGAGGAGGGCTAACGTTGTCCCTATCTTCAAAAAGGGCAAAAAGGAGGAACCTGGGAACTACAGACCAGTCAGTCTGACATCCATCCCTGGGAAAATTCTGGAGCAGATTATAAAGAAGTCAATCTGTAAACACCTTGAAATCAATGCAGTGATTACTAGAAGCCAACATGGATTTGTCAAGAACAAATCCTGTCAGACTAATTTGATCTCATTTTTTGATAGGATAACCTCCCTTGTGGACTGTGGGAATGCTGTGGATATCATATATCTTGACTTCAGCAAAGCTTTTGACAAAGTACCACATGACATTCTGATTAACAAACTAGCTAAAAGTGGGCTAGATGGAACAACTATTAGGTGGATCCACAGTTGGCTACAGTATCGGACTCAAAGAGTACTTATCAATGGAGCCTTCTCAAACTGGGGAGAAGCAATGAGTGGGGTGCCGCAGGGCTCAGTCCTGGGCCCAGTGCTCTTCAACATTTTTATTAATGATTTGGACGAGGAGGTGCAGGGAACGCTGATCAAATTTGCAGATGACACAAAATTGGGTGGGATAGCTAATACCCTGGAAGACAGAAACAAACTTCAAAGTGATCTTGATAGGCTGGAGTGCTGGGCTGAAAACAACAGAATGAAATTTAATAGGGATAAATGCCAAGTTCTACATTTAGGGAATAGAAACCAAATGCACAGTTACAAGATGGGGGACACTTGGCTCAGCAATACTACAAACGAGAAGGATCTTGGAATTGTTGTAGATCACAAGCTGAATATGAGCCAACAGTGCGATATGGCTGCAAGAAAGGCAAATGCTATTTTGGGCTGCATTAATAGAAGTATAGCCTCCAAATCACGTGAGGTCCTGGTTCCTCTCTATTCGGCCCTGGTTAGGCCTCATCTAGAGTATTGTGTCCAGTTCTGGGCTCCACAATTCAAGAAGGACGCAGACAAGCTGGAGCGTGTTCAGAATTGGGCAACCAGGATGATCAGAGGTCTAGAAACAAAGCCCTATGAAGAGAGACTGAAAGAACTGGGCATGTTTAGCCTGGAGAAGAGAAGATTGAGGGGAGACATGATAGCACTCTTCAAATACTTAAAAGGTTGTCACACAGAGGAGGGCCAGGATCTCTTCTCGATCCTCCCACAGTGCAGGACACGGAATAACGGGCTCAAGTTAAAGGAAGCCAGATTCCGGCTGGACATCAGGAAAAACTTCCTGACTGTTAGAGCAGTGCGACAATGGAATCAGTTACCTAGGGAGGTTGTGGGCTCTCCCACACTAGAGGCATTCAAGAGGCAGCTGGACAACCATCTGTCAGGGATGCTTTAGGGTGGATTCCTGCATTGAGCAGGGGGTTGGACTCGATGGCCTTGTAGGCCCCTTCCAACTCTGCTATTCTATGATTCTATGCTCATAGAAGTATTTTTTATTATCTGTGAGGACAAACAAGCTGAAGATGGGAAAGCAATTCACTTATTGCAAAGGGCTATATACACCATAGGGAGCACAGTAGCTGCCATTATTTTCTGTGTTTGGTAACTTCACAGAATTTTCTTTAAGAGGAAGCCTGGCTCCCTCTGGGTTAATTGTGTGTGCTGACTTTTTTGCTACACCCTGCTGCCAAGATGAGACTATGTTAATAATCTGCACTTCCATGAAAATGCAAACCGTTTTGAAAATGGTTTAGCTGCCCTGACACTTCTCAGGCAACCCTCAGAATTGTCCATTTTGTGAAGTTGCTGAGAATTGAATTAATGATGTCTAGGCCTCTTCACAGGCCTTGGATTTCCCCAGCGGGAATCATGATTCAATAGGCTTAAAGTGGTTTGAATTACTTGTGTAGACATATCATAAAAACTAGCCAACATTTGGCAAAGGTATAATCAGGGCATTGTTTCCTTAGGAGAACGGGGACAGGACTGCAGCACCAGCACCAGTGCAGAATGTTGTATCAGGTGCAGCTTCCTGGCAATTTCACCTTCCTTTAAAAAAAAAAAAAAAAAAAAAATGTTTCTAGCCCTTATGGTTGTGAAGCTATGCTCCATGCAACATGAAGATACAACCCCCCTCAGCCCTATTCTGCTTGTAGTTATTCATCTATAGATTGCCAGTAGTCTTGAAATACAGGTTCTAGTTCCTGAGGAAGCTCTGTGGGAATGGATTTGGGCCTAGGAGGTACCACCCCATGGTTTCTGGCAATTCTGGAGCATAGCCCAATACAAAATCTGTCTATTCAGCTATTAGCTGAAGCGGGATGGGCAGGTTGATAACCACCTTGTCCCTTGGTTTTCTAGCAGCTGACCTACAAGCAAAAGCAAAAGACCGGAAGTGGCCAGACATTTTTTTCCTGGTCAGTTGGCAACCCTGTTCCTGCTTGTGGTGTGGGTGGGATGCTAATGCCAGCAGCTCTAATGAAGAGCCGCTTTCTTGGCTTCTCCTGATCTTACTTTGTGGGACAAGGGCTGTTCCTCAAAGAGGGTATAATTAATACACATACAGATTTATGTCTCGCCCTTGCCACCCCTCTTTTTAATCCGTAAATTCTTCTGCCAGTCTTTGCTGCCACCGCCTCCTAAGAAAGGAGGAAAAGCAAGGCCAGGCTCGGAGAAAAACCTCTGGAAATGAATGCACAGCTGGTGCTGTTCTCCTCCTGCTCAGCTGCACCAGCCCCCCTTTGCCTTCTGGCGAGTCCCCAGTTGGCGGTGATGGGGAGGGGGAAGAAGAAGGGGAGGGAGGGAGGGAGGGAGGGAGGGAGGGAGGGTAGGTTCCTGCTGGTAAAGAAGATGGTCTCTGCGGTGATGCGTGAGGGCAGCTGCCCTGCAGAAGGAGAGCGGGGCGGGAGCTGGGGAGCGGGGAGAGTCAGGTGCTTGTGGTTTTTAATGTAGGCCACTCATTAATATTTAGTGCCATTGGAGGACTGCAGGGGAAGTGTGAATGCATTGCAGGCAGGCGCCTTTGCCTCGCTTGTAGTGGCCTGTGCTCGGCCCTCTCTGCATTGGAATGTGTTCGCCCAGGCAAGGATTTAGCCGTGCCCGGTGCTAGGCCCGAAGGAGCCTCTGAAGTATTCTTTGGCCTGGAGACTGTGGCACCGAGGGGAGAAAGTTGCCACAGCTACTCCTGAACGTTATTTTACCTCAACACTGGGTGTCTACGTGCCAGACAATTATTTTTCAAGGAGTAACACGGCCATGCACAGAGATCTGGTTGACAACTGCAGGGAGGGGGGGGAGGCCAAAACTGTGTCTTTATTGTCCCTTTTATCTGCAGAGATGACGCCTATCATAGTATAGAGAGAAATAGTGCTGGCTCAAGGCTCATGGGCAAGGCACCCACAATGGGCCCCTCCCTCAGTGAGTTTACCTTCTCACTGCCATTGTCACTAGCTGCTATTCCTCCTCATCCTCTCTCTCCTCATTGACACTGCTTGCTTTGCTTACTTGACAGGCAAAGAACCAATGAGCAAGTAGGTAGTGGGATCTCTTCACTACAACCACTACCACCACCACCACCTTGTCTGAGTCAGAGCGAGAGGAAGGTTACAATGGTGAAATGGAGAAGCAAGTCCAAGGGGCCCTTGTCAGTGGGCCCCGGCTGGGCCATGGAGCCGTGGCAGGTGCCCAACCACGCATAACCTTGATGCCAGCTCTGGAGAGACATGCTATCACCTACTCACAACATGTCTGCAGATCAAGCTGCTATTAAAAGCAGCTGGGAGTAGAGGGAAAATGTTGCTAACTTTACATATGAGCAGGGCCAGTGCAAGGGCACATTGCTGCCTGAGGCAGAGCAGCAAATGGTGTCCCCTCCACAAACACATTAGCCAAGGTGCACAGTACCCATGGCAAACCAAGATATTTAGACGCTTGAGGTAGAAAATCCCACAAACATCTTCCCAACTCCCAGCTATAAAAATATAGTAACCATGCCCCTGATTATCTGTAGCATCTCGAGAAATTTGTTATGTTCCTGATTTTCTGTTCACTAAAGAGCATGAAAAAAATCTCGCTATCTTGGCAGGGGCTACAAAAGACAACTAGCTCCACACATGCGTATATAACTGTGACAACTTACTAGTTTGTAAAGAGTAATCTGTATTGACTAAGTAACTGGATTCGGACAACACACTGCGGCTCATTGTAGGTTATTTAACTCACAACAACCCATGGTGCCCCATGGTGCTAATTTGCATATGCAGCTCCCACTCAGGAGTTGTTGTGTCATGTGAACCCAGCAAGTGTGGGTTATGTGAGTGTTAAACAGCCCATGGATTATGCAAGAGTTGTTTAACGCACGCTCAGTGGGTTTGCATGATGCGGCACCATCTGAGCAGGGGTTGCATATTCAAAATGGCTGCCGCATACTCCCACATGCAGCCTGACTGTGAGTTAAACAACTCACGGTAGGGTGTCAAGTGGGGTGAACAGGCCCTATGTGTTAACCAGGACATCTGACCCAGGACTCATCCCCATAACCAATTTTAGATGTCAAGGGGCACGTCTACACGAAGGGTTTGCCCTAGGGTGGATTCGTATTAGCGGCATATCATCTACATGATGCAGCTGCCATTGCGAAGCCATCTGGGGGCAACCCCCTGAAATGCTGCTGAAAAAAATCGGGGTGGGGGGGAAGGAGTGGCCAGCCACAGGGAGGCCAGAGGGAGGAGCGATGGTTAGGGCACCCAGAGTCCCTCTCCTCCTCCTCCTCTGACTGCCTCGTTCCTGCCCCATTGCTCCTTTCCCCCTCAGCGTGGCAAAAGTTCACACTTGCGTTCCTTACCGTGCAGATGTCAGGAAGGAACACAATTGCAGGAGCCAGGTGCCCTACGGCACCAAAGCACCCCTGTCAAGACGGGCAGTGATTGGAAGATGTGAAATAATAACAAAGGAGATTGGCTTCCAGACATCAGTAGAATGTCTTGCCTCCACTGTTAAAGCTGGCTTCACATATTCAGAAAGTCTAGGAATATGGGGTGAGGAGGGCTCACTACCTATAAAACTGAATATATGAATTTGGCAAACATATGTACTTTGTACATATGATATGGCCAATCCCCACAATCCTTCCAATCCTTTTCTGAGATGGAAGATTTATGGAGATCAGTAATGCACTCAGTTCACATGGGTGTACTCCACCATGCATAATTCTGATGTCTGTTTTTTAATTTATTGAAAATATTTTATACCATCCTTCACTACCAAATCACAGGGTGGTATACAAAATTCATTAAAAATAGTTAAAATCAGCAAATATTTGGGTTAACAGGTGCTGAAACATCTTGAAGAGTGGTGCGTGTTTCACTGCAAGGTGGAGAAAATAGCAACAGTGAGGTGCCACAACAGAAAAGGCCCTGCCCCATTTGCCATCTGATGTACATGCTCAGATGATTTTTATTTATTTATTTATTTAATTACATTTCTATACCGCCCAATAGCCGGAGCTCTCTATGGAACAGCCAGGAGCCCCTGATGTGTAAATCTCTGAATAGGTAGAAGGCACTCTCTCAGGTAGCATGTTTATTTATTTATTTAGAATATTTATATACCGCTTATGTTTAGCTAGAGCCTCATATGCCAAAAACATAATCTTGAACCTGGCCTGATAATAAATTGGCAGCTAGTATAATTCTGTCAGCAAGCTCCACTCAGTGACCTAACAGCTGAATTCTGCACTAGCTGCAATTTCTGGACCAGTCTCAAGGGAAGCCCTAGTTAGACCACATTGCAGTAGTCCAATCTTGAGGTTACCAATGCATAAATCACTACAGCCAGACTATTCCTATCAAGGAACGGTTAAAGCTGATGTAGAAAGTGAAGCTGGTAAAATGCATTCCTAGTACCAAATCCACCTGAGCCTCCAGTGACAAAAATGGTTTGAGGAACACCCCCAAACTATGAATCTGATCCTTCGGGGCATATAACCCCCTGTTCAGAACAGGTAACCCATTTAATTTCCAGGCATGGGAGCTGCCCATCCACAGTGTATCCATTTTCACAGGATTCAGCCTTAGTTTATTGTCCCTCATCCAGCCTTGCTAACAGGCATTGATCTAGGACCTGCACAGCTACACCTAGTTCAGATGTCACAGATGTCACAGCATGGTGTCATGAGCATATTGATGACACCATGCCCCAGTTTTCCTAATGACCTGTCCCAGCAGCTTCATATAGATGCTAAATAGCATTGGGAACAAGATGGTGCCCTGCGGCACCCCACAACATAAATGTGTGTGTGTGATATGCAGTCACCCGATGCAAGTCTCTGATACCAGCCCTGCAGGTAGGCATGGAACCACTGCAATACAGTGTCTCCCACTTCTGACCTGCAGAACCAGTCCAGCAGGAAATCATGTTGATGAAATTCTATTCAAATTAGTGTGTCGGACAGATGTAAGTAATCACAGGCTATCCTCACACTTGTGGGATTCAGAATCAAAGCTTTATGATTGGGAGGTGCAGCTTCCACTTACACCCGAGTACTTCTCTTTTTCGACGTTAAGCACCAGTGTTGGAAGATGCAGTACAAAACACAGAAGCAATATTGGTCCATAATCAGAAGATCTGAATATATTGAATATATATATATATATATATATATATATATATATATATATATATATATATATATATATGAGAGTGGAGGGGGTTAGGGTGGTAAAAGTTCAGGAACTGACATGTGAGTGAAGATGTGTTGGGCCGCAGGACAAGTATGGGAAGATCAGTAGCTGGGCTCATTTGTAGTGTTTGTGCTCCTGGCTCATGGGAAACTGTGCCCTGAATTACATAACTGGGGGCGGCAGGGTGGGAGAGGTATTGTTTCACCAGAGGGTTGGACACAACAACTCTTCATTCTCTCCTGACTCCAACCCTATGACCCACTGCAGTGGAAGAGAGCAGTGAGCCTCAAGACTACCACAGGCAAATTAGTTGGTCCTCTTGAGCTAGAAAGCTGTTTCTTTTCTCTGGGAAAGGTCTTAACTAATAGGCCCTTTGATGATCCCCTGGAACATATGAAGCCACAAGACAAAAGAAAGAATGCAATGCATTTAAAAAATGTGATCTGAAAGCACTTGTGATGTGCCAGCTTCAAGAGGTGGGGGCAGGAAGGTGCAATGGCTGGCTAGTGAGTGCTTATGATCCATAAGCAGAGCAGTCCATCCTCTGAGACTAGGGTGGTGAGACAGGAAATAATTCACTGGAAAAGGTAGATCTTGAAGAGGATTTGCAGGAAAGGGAAGCAGGCAGAGAGCAGGAGGCTGTTTCAAGCACAAGGAGTCAAACCCCAGAGGCAGAAGACAGGATAGCAGAGGCAAAAAGGTGCTGATGGGCTTGTGTGGGACAGAGAAATGTATAAAATGGAATCTGGAGAGATGAGGGAGTCCATGTGTATGTGTGTCTCTATCTATCAGATCGATAAATAGATCGAAAGATAGATAGATGAGACACATCAAGACAGATAGATAGCAGAAAGCCTGGGATAAACCCAGACTATCTGGGTCAAACATTGACAGCTGGCAGGGAGGCTGCCACAGGGAAGGACAGCTGCCATCCATCCGTGACCTGCGGTGTATGTTGTGTATGAGAGAGAGAGAGAGAGAGAGAGAGAGAGAGAGAGGGAAGTCTTCTGTTAGGAAGACATTGACATGCCAGTGGCGATTCCCACTGAATACTTATTTGTTGATCTCATATCCATCGACTATTTCTCCAATATTTAGCTTTTCCTTGTAGTGACTACGCTTGCCACTTGCCCCTCCTGCCTTTCTCCATTCTGTTCAGTTAAAAGGCCATTATACGTAGTGTGGAGTGGCTTAAAAATATTGTTACATTTTAACAACATCTTTATTGGTTGTTGTTTTTTTTAAAAAAAAATTCACACCACCATCAGCGTACACGGTCACTTTAATGAGTTTCAGAAACAGAAATGACATGTCCCTGCTCTCAACCCACTGACTATATGTTGGCAGTGGGGAAGACAACAGAGGATAGGGAAGGGAACAAAAAAATGGGTAGACGGGAATACACTTGGGGAAATGAGGTGAGGATTAAGGGGTTAAGGTAAAAGTCCCATTTGGAGGAGGGGTCTGGAGAGAGAGAGAGAGAGGTCATCACATGCATGTGTGTTCAAAGATGGAGTTCTGGGCAATGGGGACAGCAAAGGAGAATGGGTTGAGTTAATAGGGCACAATCCCTTTGGACTTTTGAGGATGGTAGAGTTGCATGATCCACAGGGCTTTACATTTCTCTTATCATTATTGCAACCATCCTAGCGAAGCAGGGTAAGATGTATTCAGAGGCAAGCTTTGTGCACTAAACTAGAAATGGAAGGAGCTTACAAGGCAAATACATTCATAGTGCAGTTGCCTCCTCCATCCTTGCATATCTGCCTTGAGAGCCATTTTTGGTGGAAAGGCAGAATATAAATTCAATCAATAAAGGGCCATTGCTGCGCTGGCTGTATATCCTTTGGTATACCCGCTGGTGCCAATGTCTTTAGTGGGAGCGGAGAGGGGCAGGTTCGGGCAATTTCAGTATGGAGGCAGCACTGGTATGAATGCATATAGATGCACATACACCCTTCTTTTATAACCTCAATCTGGGTGGGCATGTACCCTTATTTGTGTATTTCTTTTGAGATATATTCCACCTTTACTTATACATAATAACTAGGTGGCTTACAAATTACTAGACTGCCACAATAAAGCCATTTTAAAACACACATATTTATTTATTACATTTCTAAACCACCCAATAACTGAAACTCTGAGCAGTTCATAGCAATTAAAACCATAAAATACAACACGATAAAACAATCTAAAAGTTTTTAAAAAATAAAACTACAGTATACATCCAAAATGAAAAATAAAAACCAAAATAAAACCTAGCAGCAGTGCAAATATTTAAAATACAGGAACATATTTCAAAACTGAAAATGTAAGACTAAAATGCCTGGGAGAATAAGGTCTTCACCTGGTGCCTAAAAGACCACAAAGTAGGTGCCAGGCAAGTCCCTCTGGGGAGCTTACTTCACAAATGAGGTACTACAACTACAGAAAATGCCCTCTTCTTAGTAGCCACTCACTTCAATTTATGTGGTGGGAGCGCCCAGAGAAGGCCCTCTGAAGATGGTCTTAGGGTTCAGGCAGGTATATATGGAAACCATTTATTTATTTATTACACTTTAGGGTTCTGAAGGTTAATAGCAGCCCTTTGAATCAGGTCTGGATGTGGACCAGTGCAGATGGGAAAATACCAGCATAATATGATCACATTGGCCAGTCTCGTTTAACAATCTTGCTGCCCTGTTTTGAAACAGCTGGTGTTTCCAGACCATTTTCAGAGACGGTCCTACGTATAATGCACTGTAGTAATCCAGATGAGAAGTTACCAGAGCATTGATAGCTGTAGCTAGGCTATCTCTCTCCAGATAGGATTGTCGGTATATCAGTCTAAGCCAGCGGTTCCCAAAGTGGGTGGTACCGCCCCCTTGGGGGCGGTGGGATTGCATAAGGGGGTGTTAAGAGGCATGGGGGTGGCAAAGGGGTGCTAAGAGGCAAAGGGGGCGCTCGAGGTGGTCTTTTCCGAGAAGCGCCTCTCCAGAAGGTCTTAAAACCCAGGGACATTTTTATGGGAGAAGGTAGTTTGGTCCCAAGCCATATAGGGGAAGGATCCACACATGTATTAATACCGTTTAAGAAGAATCCTTTTAACGGTGATTGAAATGTTTCAAAAGCACCAAAATGCTAATGAAAAGACATACCCTGATTGGTGTGCCCTGCCATGCCGGCTGCAAAACGGATTACTAAATGTGGTGATTTAAGACTCATGTTAAGTGACTTTAAACCAGACATTGGGAAACTGCACTTCATCAAGCCCGTCCATCACATTAAGAATTTACAGAATAGTGAGGTACTCTACCGCCCAGAGAGCTTCGGCTATGGGGCAGTATATAAATGCAATAAATCAAATCAAATCAAATCTACCCTAGTTACTAAATGTGATATCTAATATACTTGCTAAATGACTATCAGACTTTGAAAAGATGATATCACTGGATCAAGTTCATCAATAATGTTTAATTGAATAAACTAAAAAAATGTAATTGGATTTTGAATAAATATTCAATTAATTGTTACTGTTTTGAATTTTATTGTTATCTTCCTTAGTGGGTTGTTGAAAACCGCTATTCTGAATAATGATTTTTATAGGGTAGGTTAGGGGGCACTGGGCATGAGTTTGTGGAACCCAGGGGGCGGTGACCTGAAGAAGTTTGGGAACCACTGGTCTAAGCTGATAAAAGGTACTCCGTGCCACAGAGGCCACCTGTGCCTCCAGTGACAGTTCTGGATCTAAGAACACCCTGAAACTACAAAGCTGACCCTTTAGCGGGAGTGCAACACCCTCCAGAATAGGTTGAACATCACTCATCACAAACACACAAAAATATGCCATTTTAAAAGTTTAAACAATGGAGTATGAAGTAACTGCAGTACGTTACCTGAATAATCAGTTAGTTTAATCAATTAAAAACCTTTGACCAAAGAAAAGGTGTCCCCAATTAATCAGGCAGATTTTAAAAGGATTGCTACTAATTTTTAATACAAGTACATACATTATTTTAGAAAAGCCACCCCTTTTTCTCAGGAACACATATGTGCTTTGTCTAAAAACAAATTACACTTTTCCCCCAAAAGCTATTTTATGCAAATTTAATTGTCACAGTTAACAAACTAAGAGTGCAATCCTTTTTGTGCCTACTCAGAAGTAAATCACTTTTAATTAAACGGGGCTTATTCATAGGTAAGTTGGTATAGGATTGCAGCCTAAAATGCATTTAATGAGGGGCAAGAGGGAGAGCTCTCATTAAAATACCTCCTAAATAGCAAGGTTTTACATTTTATTTAGAACATTTTAACCCTTCTTTTCTCACAGAGATTGAAAGCAGCATATGATAAACTTGGAGTGCAGGTGCCCCTCAGGCCTGGGGACGCAATCCAGTACTCCTGGGGTCTGCCTCCCTCCTGGTCCTGAAATGGCTCCATTCCCTTGCTCCCAACCACCGATCATACGGTGACTTCGCAGCTTTTGTGTAATTGAAATGCCTCTCCTCCTAGGGCATTTAGCTAAAGGCAGTAAGAGCTTTGAAATAACACATGTCCTGGTATCCCACCACTTCTGCACTCCCCCACCCCCACCCCACCCGTCACTGAAAGGTGGCCCTAGAGAGCTCCTGTGAAATGGAACTCAGGCCCTCGGGCTGAAAGAAGTTCTGCATCCCTGTGATGAACAATGTGTAATAATGCAAACTAAACATTTCTGCTGTAAATAAATGCCCAGAGCTTCTTCAGTTCCTCGGGGCTTTATGTATTTCCCCCCTTCCATGACAATGCTGCATTTTCACAGCTCAAGATGTCCAAAAGGGACAAAAGTTGCTGCTTAGACTTAGCACAAGTAGATGTATGCAAGGGCAGAAATTGTGGCCCAAACTTAGTCCTTCCTTGCACCCCACACGAAATAAATATTTTTTCTTAAATAAATAACTGCAGTGTCAGCTTCAAATGAGTCTCCACAGGCAATTGCCTCCAGGGTGCTGGAGCCCCTTCCGAGAAGGCCCTACTTCTTCATGGGAATGGACTCTGAACAGAGCCCACCCCTGCTGCAGATCATGGATTGACTCCTGCGGCATTTCTCCCAGAGTTATGTGGGCAGCACCAGCTCCCTGGGCAAAGTGTCCTGTAGCATTCCGAGTACTGCTGGGTTGCTGGGTCTTGTCATCTTTTTTGTTTCCCACAATGCTTTAGAGTAGCACGATGCAGTGGCCGTTGTGAGAAATGAACTTGATGGTTCATTTCTCACTTGATGGTGCTGCTCTGAGGGCTGGGCCAGAATTTCTTTTGAGGGGTGAAGCAGGGCAGGCAAGAGCAGGGGGTCCTCGTGGGGATCTGCTTCAGTGGCTTGGCGTGATGTGTGGGCCAAGCCATAGTGCCTGGATGTGGGGTCAGTTCAGCCTGGCCTTGCAATCCACGTCTGTGTGCATGTGTGTGTTTGTGCCTGCCAATTTATTAGCGTTATTCCAACATTGTGATGCAGCAGGAGTAAGGGAAGCAGATGCTCCTTGGTTGTAGTCTTTATTGTTACCTAGAGACAAGCTACTGGCGTTTTCCCAGCCTCTCCCCCCACCCCGATTCCCCTAACTCGGTTCCCTCTGCATTCTGCAAAAGGAAATTTATGGTATGCCCACACAATGTGTTTTAACTCCTTCCCTCTCAGATGTCAGAGAAGCAACCATCCAGGGTGTAATTTGTGTTGTGCCAGGGCTCCCAAGCGCTCAACCTCAGAATCTATTTTTAATGCCACTGCTCTGAGACGATCATACAGGCCTGGATACCTATGAGCATGCACGAAGTGTCTTTCTTCTCATCTCTTCGATAGAAGCAATTAAATGGGCTGAGAGTTCTGAGTTTCCTGCTTTAGCCTTGGACAAGTCACTCTTTCTAAGCCATAGTCTTCCTATCTGCAATATGGGGATAATAATTTGGGAAGGGGGAAGCTACCATTCATGGGTATAACAGGTGCTCTGCATGCAGAAAGTTCCATGTTCGGTCCCTGGCATCTCTAGTTAACAGATCTATAGTAGCAAGGCTGAGAGAAAGACCTCTGCCTGAGACCTTGATAAGCCATTGCCCTTTAGAGGGGATAGTGTTGGGCTGCATAGAGCAGTGCTCTGACTCAGTCAAAGGCAGCTTTGTCTGTTCACGTCACAGGGTAAAGATGAAGGCAGCTCCACAGCTAGCTCTTGTGATTCTGGAATTTAGAGGGCAAGGCTGCCATGTAAACTTAAGCCAGCTCCTCCTGTGTTTGGAAATCCAGCATGGAAGTCAATGGCATGAATGCATTTGTGCAAAGTCAAGCTGCATCACAAGGCAGAGGAGTCTTGTCATCAAGGGGAGGGGAAAGTTACATTACAAAATGTGTTCCTCAAATGCCCACCTCTTTCACTACAGCAATCCACACTGCAATCCTAAAAGCAACAAATATAGTAGTAATGTTGAATCTTCCAGGGTCTTGGAATAAATGCTTTGGTCTTTGTATTGGTATGCTCTCTTGCTTTTGTATTGTTGCTGTGTTGTTAGCCACTTTGGATACTTTTTATGGGGGAGGGGAAATAGATGATGACGATGACGACGACAATGACAACGATGATGAAGAAGAACATAGGTTACCTTCTTGGACCCATTCTGATTACAGAATGCCAGCCAGCTTCATAATCTTATAAGATAAAAGTGTGGCCTACTTCTTTAAATAAAATAAATAAATAAATACTAGAAAGCTCTGCAAGCAGAAACTATGGATGAACAGACCGAGTGAGTCACAAATAGAATTTCATTGTTATACAAGAAAACATTGCAAGAAACCCCTATTCTCTAACACAGTGGTGTAGTTTAGACACTGGACTTAATGGTGTTATGGGCTCCCCTCTTTAGATGGATGGATGGATATAATTTCACTTCCTTCAAAATGTGGTAAGTCAGCCCTGCTAATTTGGAGGCCCTCTTCCTCATTCTGCTGAGTGGGTCCTGGACATCTGCTTCAAAGTCCTGCCATGATGGCACAAGTGATCCAAGGAGGATAGCAGTAGTAGCATTATAATGGTGCAGTAACTCCATCTCTGCAGTTCATGGCTCCCTAGCTTTCCCCTAGAGGGTCAGACTCCAAAGAATAGCAGCTCTTGAAGGGCATTCATTTCAGCATGTCCCAAGCAATCTGGAAGTCACACCCACTTGGCAAGAGGGAGAATCGGAGGGAGTGGATTGAGAAGCTTTCCTGGTTTAAGCAGAAAAAAACGACTAAGAGCATTTGAAGAGAGTCTAGGCAGCCAGATAGGGAAGTGCAATTCAAGAAGTGCTTGCTAGACCTGTCAGTGTTGTGCTGCTCCCCACTTGGTGGGCTCCTTGTTCAAATTGAGACACTACCCAAGGATACTCCGGGACTTTTACTTGGGTAATGGTGATGGTGACTACACCAGAAGCTGTGTGCAAGGCTGGGCGTGGCTTTTGAGCGTGGCCAGCTTTCCCATGCAAATGGAGTGATCCACAGAATCCTTTGTGATTTCCCAGAGATTATGGGGTGCACACTCAGTTTGCGTAGGGCAGTTCCTTCCCTGGATATACTGGTAGAAATCCTTAGCCTGCCTCTGGATTTTGCTGTGCTCGAAGCTGGTTAGATTTCAAGGGAGATGAACTATCACTGCCTGTATGGTTGCTGTTGCACCCTTCTCAACTTGCATATAAGGGGTGGGCAACTTGCGGTCCTCTAGATGTTTTGGCCAACAACTCCCATCATCCCTCACCATGGCTGTGCTGATGGGAGTTGTAGGCCAAAATATCTGAAGGACCACACGTCTACCCCTGCTTATATTTTTTAATATTTGGGCATATTAAAAATATGCATGCAACAGTTGTTATTTCAGCACTTCAGTCCAACAGAGCTGATGTCCTCTTGTTTTAGAGCCACAGATTTCCATCTATGCCATTTGCACAAACGTCAGGCATGCATACACTATTTACACCAGCACTCCCCAACCTCGTACCCTCCAGATGTGTTGGCAATGTTGTGTGGGGATTATGAGAGATGTAGTCAACACATCCGGAGGGCACCAAGTTGGGAAGACTGATTTACGCACACTATATGGTGTGCCACAAGCAGATAAAGTATTCCATACTGGAAGTTTCCTACTTTGTCCAAACCCAATTGAAATGGCTTTTAAACATTTTTTTTTTTAAAAAAAAAATTAAACTATCTGAAATGGCTCAAGTATACCATGCTAAAATCAATATGGAATTTTTTATTATATATATTAAAAAGTGCTGAGATTCAAGCCTTAGATACTTGTCCTTTTATCTGGAGAAAACAGACTCTAATCCTAGCTGGGTGGGGGCACTGGCTGAGAGGTTACTCATAGAATAGTAGAGTTGGAAGGAGCCTATAAGGCCATTAGGTCCAACACCCTGCTCAACGCAGGAATCCACCTTAAAGCATACCTGACAGATAGCTGCAGCTGCCTCTTGAATGCCTTTAGTGTGGGAGAGCCCACGACCCCCCCAGGTAATTGATTCCATTGTTGTACTGCTGTAACAGTCAGGAAGTTTTTCCTGATTTCCAGCCGGAATCTGACTTCCTATAACTTGAGTCCATTATTCTGTGTCCTGCACTCTGGGATGATTGAGAAGAGATCCTGGCCCTCTGTGTGACAACAGTTCAAGTCATCTGCAAATTTGATAAGCATTTCTTGCACATCCTCATCCAAGTTATTAATAAAAATGTTGAAGAGCACTGGGCCCAGGACTGACCCCTGTGTTACCCGGCTTGTTACCTCCCACAGTTTGAAAAGGTACCATTGGTAAGCACTTTTTGAGTCCGATTCTGTAGCCAAGTGTGGATCCATTTAATAGTTGTTCCATCTAGCCCACTTTTAGCTACTTTGCTAATTAGAATGTCATGGGAAACTTTGTCAAAAACTTTGCTAAAGTCAAGTTATATTATGTCCACAGCATTCCCACAATCCACAAGGGAAGTTACCCAATAAAAACATGAGATTAGCTTAGTCTGGCAAGATTTGTTTTTGACAAATCCATGTTGGCTTCTAGTAATCACTGCATTGTTTTCAAGATGCTTACAGATTGACTTCTTTATAATCTGCTGCAAAATTTTCCCAGGGATTGATGTCAGACTAACTGATATGTAGTTCCCAGGTTCCTCCTTTTAGCCCTTTTTGAAGATAGGAACAACATTTGCTCTCCTCCAGTTGTCCGGCACTTTGCCTGTCCTCCATGATTTCACAACGATAATAGACAGTGGTTCTGAGAGTTCTTCTGCCAGTTCCTATATTACACTAGGATGCAGTTTATTGGGCCCTGGAGATTTGAACCCAAGTCCATCATATACACCAGGAGTGCAGGATTTCTTTCTGCTTGATGGCCAAATTCTATTTCAGAGAACCTTTTGAGGGCTGTATTCCAGTGGTGGCCAGGGCCAAAGCACCAAAAACACCAGCATGTTGTAGTGTAAAGCTGTTACTGTCAGTAACTTGGCCTTCGAACAGGCTCTTCAACCATTTAGAATGGGGAAAAACTGTACCAAAGCTAGGAAACCACCAAATGAACAGTGGCTAGAGGAGAAGGGTGGTGGGTGGTGGAAGGGGGTGTGGCCACCTGTGAGCCCAGCATGGCTGTATTTGGCTCCTGAGCCTAAGTTCTGACCCCTGGCATACAGTCACGTGGCATTTTGTCTGTGTGCAAGATGCATTTGATGGTTCCAACAACTGACTGCAATGTACTGTTTTATATGTGCTTTTTTCTGTACACCGCCCTGAGATTTTCATGATATAGGGTGGGATATAAATGTTTTAAATAAAACAAATAAATAAATAAATGTAACACCTACCTTCCACTGATGTTCACCCTGTTGTACTGTTTCTGACTTTCTGTACTGCTCACTAGTTGATTCTGATTGGTTCACAAATCTCTGTCCATGACTATGGTCTATTAAAGGGATGTTCAGTTTCCACATTGTTGGAGGCCCCACTCTCCTAGTAGATGATGGGCCAGAGTCCAGAAAAGTGTCTTACTGCACAGTCTGAGATCCTTATGGGTGGTTAGACCCTGAAATAAAATCTCAGTTTTGCTATTGGCTGGAGCATGACATGCAGAACTTAAAGCGATATATGAGCATTAAAGCATGGAGTCTCTTTTTTCTCTCTGGGCATCACCAGGCAAGTGTTTAATTGCACACTTGTTACTGGGCACTCACAGATTTTTGTGAGTCCTATTCATGACGTCTGCTTCCCGCACGCCTCTTGCTCCTTATAGCCTTCATGCGACAAAAAAATCACCCTGGTAAATCTGAATTATTTTTGAGACTGAAGTTGCCGCTATGTCCTGTGTGTAGGAGAAGCAGCGTGAACAAAATGGCCTACTGAATGGGCCACGTGCACGTTATTTACTTCCTCTTTCGAAAGAGAAAGTAATGAGGACAAAAGTGTGGGTCCAGCGACGGTAAGGAAATGCGATTTCCCCCATGTGATGACCCTCCCTGTATTTAAAAACAATTTCCTTTTATTTTGGTTGGGTTTGGTCTTCAGGATAATTCTCATCCTGACCTGACCCCACTCTCAGCCTTCATCCTGAGACTTCCAGGGTCTTACAGAAATGCTCAGGCATCTGCCTTTCTTCTTGGTTTTTGTGCAGGCATTTTCCTATCTGTACCATCACAGAATCATACTTGTTCTTTCTAAGAGCATTGTTGTTATTTTTTTTCTTGTCTGGGCTGACTTGTAATGGCTAGGCTGAAACAGGGGCGTGGTGGTGGTGGTGATTTTAAAATCTGTTTATGCAGATTTTCTAATTCTAAAGATATCCACAAAAAGAGTGTCAGTCTTCTACAACAACAAAGATGGTTTCATATGCAGGATTCCCCCCCCCCTTTAAAATCAGAATCAGCCTTTGGGAATCTGGTTATTTTAAAATGCAGCAGGATATATGGGTGAACATTTTTGTCAAGACATTGCATTGCAATAAATATGTATGGTATGGTATGGTATGGTATCTACACCTGCCATCATAAAAGACTGGGATAATGCAACCACTTTTAGACTCTACCCTGTGATCTCTCAAGCCACTCCCTCCATTTCTCCAGGGCTCCACCCCCAGATCATGGGCTAGGCTGCGCACTACCAACCCTTGCTTTATTACTCCTGCCCCTATTGGTTCTGGAATCCTGGCTCCCAGAACTTAGGTGTTAAAAGTACTCAGATGCACTATTGCGTTAAGTTATCAATACCCTGGTGTTATCAGTTATTCTTTTTTCCTCCCCCCCCCCGTTTTCTTTCTTCCTCTCTTCTCCCCCCACCCACCCTCTCTCAGCAAGTTTTTATGTGATTACAAGCACTGCATGGTAATTAGTGCTAAACTCATTTGCACAACTACAGTTAATTGGCTACAACAATTAATTAATGTGTTGGAAATTTGGCACCAGAATAAAAAAAAAGTTTTTTTTTCATCAAACAAAAGACAGAAGTTAAAGAAGAGAGACGGACAGACGGAAAGGCAAATTGAGAGTGCTTGGATCGCCCACACTGCCCCCCTCCAACAAAAAAGCAAGAATATCACATTGTTGTTTGCAAACTACAGAGTCCTTCAAACTTTTGGTTTATATTTGTCACCCTCATTTCTTTATCTTTTATACCTTATCTGTTATCCCCCCACCCTTTTTAATTCCTTCGTTCATTCTGTGTTTCCTTTTTTAAAAGATTTTTTTACAACTTAAGCAAACTCATTTCACTGATAAAATATAGCATGACTAATGACTGGAGCATGTAGAAATCATTGGGAGAATGTCCTTGGAAGACGAATGCATTTTCAGCAGAATAATTAACTTAATTAACAAATTCACATGCATATTCATCAGGCTATTAATGTCTTCTCAGCTCAGCTTGATGAACATTGCGGTAATAACAATCTCATTTGCATACTGCATTCTACTGCTATCCAAAAAAAAAAAAAATTAAGCAACATACACAAACACACAGAAAGGAACACGCTTTCTCCACCCTCCCCTCTCACCAGCTTCCTATTGCAACATATGTTGTATGTTTAGAATCAAGTTGGTCAATTTCAACATGGTCTATGAGACTGGAAAATGCATAAGTAGTCAACTGTATCTCATGTATGTGAGTCGTGTGTGTGAACTTTCCTTATGCCTGTCTCTCTCTCTATCTTTCCTATCTCTCCCTAGGGAAGCCTTGGCACGGGTTCCAACTTTTTCTTCACTCTTCCCCCTGCTGCCAAGCGGCGTCAACACAAAATTGCCATTTTCCCCAGCTCTCTACGGAGCAATCTTGAAAAGCAGTAAGGTGTGACGCCAAAGGACTGCCAACTCGGCAGCAGTGCCTGCGGAAAAACCGCAGAATGGAGGCAGAGAAATAGGGTGCTGGGTTTGTTTTTTTTCCTACTGGCGTGTGGAGGGCTTGGGAGGAGGGGTGGCGGGGTGGGAGAGAGAGAGAGAGAGAGAGAGAGGAAAAAATAACGTAGCAGCTGTCGGCCTAATTCCACTAACACTCTGCTTGTGGTCATATTAGAAAAACAGATTATACTCCTTTGTGGCACTCATTTATTCCTGACATACGTTAACATTCTATATCTTAATTCCGCCCGCCTTTAGTTCGACCAGTGGACTTTGGGGGTGGTTTTCCATGAGGTGTGTCGAGCAGGCCACGGAAGCAACACAGAATACAGATTTTTCTTCATCTGTCATAATACTAGAACTCAGGGTCACGCCATTACATTGATCGGCAATAGGGTCAGAACAGACAAAGGAAAGTACTGTATCGCACAAAACACAGCACGCGTACACAAGATGTAGTGAGGGCCCTTAGCTTAGTTTTTAAAAGGGAGAGAAAACGTATTAGCCATGATAGCCAAGTGGAGTCTCCAAGTTCAGATGCCGTATGCCACTGAATACCAGTTGCTGGGGGCGGGTGTGAGTGTGCTGAAAACAACATAGGTAGGATATTGCCTTTATGCCCTGCTTGTGGGCTTCTTGAAAGCATCTGTCTGGCCGCTTTTGAAACAGGATGCTGGACTGATGCATCAGGACTCTCATTATGTCCTTAACATAGGACAAGGCTATATGCCTTTTGCAACCTAAAATGCTGGTTTTGTATTCATCATTTGCCTGTAAAACGTGAGCTACCCACGGCATCGCCTTCCCAATGTATGGTCCCAGAGAATGTTCTGAAGGCACGTGATGCAGACACCTTGCTGAAGCTGAGCAGGTCTGGATATGCTTAGTGCCTAGATGGAAGACCATCTGGAAATCCTACATATGCAACTTCATATGCCATTATGGAAGGAAGGTGGCATATATTGCACATACTATATATGTCATGCATACAGGACGCAGGGTGGATGCAGAACAAAAAATGAAGTAGTGCAAAAATTCGGAGGTGGAAAGATAAACATGATTCTCTCGGTGCATCGCAGAGGGCCAGGGCTGCAACTTCTGTATTCAAACATTCTGGCTCCTCCAGCAGAGTGCCTCTGGGCATTTAGAGAATGCCATTCCCCCAAGGAAAATAAAACTGTTTTCCTCTCCTAAGGAAGGACCTCCAGTCAATGTGACCCATGCATATGTTGACTGCTTCCTTCTGACTAAAGGCAGATAGTTAAAGATATCAATAAAAGGACAAAGAATTTTGCTCTGTGCCAAGGTCCGCCGCCACCCGCCCTTCCACCTGTGAAAGGCAGAACCTTTTGTTTTTAAAAGAGTACATTGTATATAAAGTAGAAGAAATAACAATGAAGGGTCCGAACACAATCACACACATTCATACACATTCTTCTGTTCTGCCAACTGGCCCAGTCAGTCCAAAGGATGACCAAGCCAGTAAAATTCAGGTTGTTTGGATTAACTGTTCTTTAACATCTTTGTGCAATGTGTTGTCTTAGGGTAATGTTTTTTTTGTAAACACAGTTCATAACCAGAGGTTGAAAGTGAGCTGAAACAAAGCTATTGAACAGGAAGGAAGACTTCCTTTGCCAATTCTTGCTTGTTTGGCATCTCCATGGATGAAAAAGCTCTAAGCCGATCGCCTCAGCCTTGATCTTCTACCTTCCAGGTTCCCCTCCTGCAGTCTCTTCCCGCCTGCTTTATCCATCCCCTGGGGCGTGCCTTCATCTTTCCTCTCCCCCTCGTTTCCTAAAGCATCTGACGATAGTTCCTCTTGGCTCTGAACCAAGAGTCACTCCAAATTGAACCAGATGTTCCCTCTACCTCCTTTACAGCAACTCTCGCTTCCTCTTCAGTGCACACTGCCTCCGCAGCCCCCACTCCCTCTCCTGCCCTCCACCCTGCTGCATTTCTCATTCTGGGGCTACAAAGGAGAGGGAAGGGACACACACACACACACACACAAATCTTGGGCCATATTGGACTTCTAGGTTATTTTGCATGGGCTTTGGTTTGAACTGCATGCACTACTTGCAGGGGAAGCATTCATCAAGACCAAACTAGACATATCAGCGGATCTATGAATAAATATAGTAACACCAGTGTACATGTACTTTGCAGAGGCAAGAGACCAGGTCTCTGCCCCAAGGAGTTTACAATCTAAAATTCAACATAGGCGAAATAACAGAGGAAGAGGAGGTGGGATAAGCAGGGATGAAATATATAATTGTTTCCGTTGCATGTGCTTAGGCTGGGCATCAAAGAATTCTGCTAATGCTTTCATGGAAAAGGTGGGCTTTGAGGAAAGATTTTAAAGAATAGAGACCTGGCATCACACAGGTGTTCTGGGAGGCAGATTCAAGCCTTCATGGCAATATGGGAGAAAAGGCAGAGTCTTTTGAGACTATAGCTTAATTTTTTAAAAAAAAAAGTGGGGGGAGAGGAACAGGGCAGCCAGAGTCGATTCGGGCGCTGTGTGTCCCTCTCTTCCTCCCCATCCAGCTGCCTCATTCCTTCCCCCCATTTTTTAAAAAAATCTGTAGATGCAAAGGTTCACACCTACAGATTAAAAAAATATAAAAAGGGGGGAAGCAACAGGGCAGCCAGAGGGGGAGGAAGAGAGGGATGTTAAGCACCCGAACTGGCCCTCCTCCAGCTGATGGCAACCAATCAGGGGGCACCATCAGCTGTGGCACACCTCAACTTAAAAAAAGTTGGGAAAGTGCCCAACTTTTAAAAAGCAGAATTTAGGCGTTTTTTCCCCAGGGATGGCTTCGGGATGGCGGCTACATTATATAGATGACCTGCTGCACTCTGAATCCACTCTGGGGCAAACCCCTTGTCAAAACAAGCTCAGGAGACCTTCAGATTGTGTAGGGTGGTGGAGCTGGAGAAGCGAAGATCCCGGGCAGAAATGTATCTAGATACGGGGTGGGTGGGTGGGCAAGCCCATGGAAGGCTTTGAAGGTAAGGACACAGAACTTGTCCTGGGTCTGGAGGTGGACAGGAAACCAGTGTGGGGATTTCAGGAATGGGGTCACATGGTCAGAGCAAGAGACTGGTGAATGTTTTTGGCAGCAGAGTGCTGGAGAGAGATGAGGGGACCAAGATAAGGCAATGGAAAACCTGAGAGGAGAAGATTACAGTGGTCTAGGTGAGAGATGACCAGGACATGCTCCATTGCTCCAGAGTTTAAACACTGATCTCACAGAAAATGAGGAGTAGAGGGGTGTGTGTCTATGTGTTTGTGGGGTGGGTTCCTAAGGGGCATGCAGGTGAGTGGGGCAGAACCTCCCACTCTTTACTATTATTATTTATTTATTTATTTATTTATTTATTTATTTATATACCTTGAGACAGTCTGTTATCCCCCTCCCCCAGTGCTTTGCTCCTTTGCCAAATTCAAATACCAAAGCTGTGCTCAGCTAGGAGAGAAGCACTCTGGGGAGGTTGGCAGCAAAGATGATGCTTCTGGTATCCCCTCATTTTTTTAAGAGCACCACTTCTCCTGTAAAAAATAATGGGGCTCCCTTCTTATGTGATTGGGGTAGATCCACATCTGCCATGTCACAACTGGTTTGGTCCTCACTTATCAACTCAAAATTTGGCCATGATATGCTACTTTATCTCTGCTTTACACTAGTGTTGCCCACCAGCCAGTATTTTACTGGTCTGACCAGTAAAAAACATGTTCAGTGAGGTAATCAGTATTAGTGTCTGAAAAGGCAGTGGACATTAGATTCTTTCAGGCTCCATCCATAATGCACCAGATACCACCCTAATCCATTCACCATCTAGCAGATACTGCTAGGCATTGCTCTAGCGCCATCTGGCCTGGCTCTACTCCAGAAACCTTATTTTAGGCCTGCGATGTTTCTGTCTTTTGTACTGTGCCCTGCTCTCTGCAAAGGAAGGGAGGCAGGCAACCCTCAACACCTTAGATTTCCCTCAAGTCTTCTGGTTTCACTGTTGACGTCTGAGTAGAACCTATTTCTGAACCTATTCTGGGATAGGGTTCAGCACCTGGGGTAGCTCCTTTGGCGTTCTGGCTGGTCCTGACTGAAGCTGGGAATGGATTCTCAGCTCCACGCAAATTGGAGCAACCAGCCTCCACTTGGCAGGATCCTTGGAGAGGTGAGGGCTACCACTTCTGTGCTGTACCCTTGCCCTTCCTGAACCACACTGTATTGGATAATTTCTGGTCAGTCTCCAATATTCCATTCTTGGCCAAGGTTAATGTGTGCTGGCTTCTCAGCTTCAGGGATTTCTGGATGAGATGGATTACATCCATCCATTTCAATCTGGCTTCAGGCCTGGTTATGGGACAGAGGCTGCTTTGGTTGCCTTGGTGGAAGATCTACACTGGGAATTGGGCACAGTGAGTTAGTTCTGCTGGACCTGTCGGTAGCTTTCAAAACCATTGACCATGGTATTGTTCTGAGGCAGGACTGGAAGGCACTATTATATGGTGGCTCTGGCTTTTCTTGGAGGGGCAATCTAGAAGGTGGTGCTGGGGGATTCCTGTTTAATGCCATGACCGTTGGGTTGTGGTGTCCCTCAGGGTTCCATTTTATCCACCATGCTATTTAACATATACATGACATTGCATTGCCACCAGTATGTTGATGACACCCAAATCTATCTCTCCTTTCCACCTAAATCCAAGGAAGCTGTTCTGGTTCTAAAATGGTACCTGATGTCAGTATGAGGGCAAACAAATTGAAGTTTAATCCAGATAAGATAGAAGTGCTTTTGGTCAGACAAACAGCCAACCAGGGAATAGGGGCTTCAAGCTGTGCTGGATGAGGTTACATTCTCCATGAAGACTCAGGCTCGCAGTTTGGATGTGTTCTTGGACTCGGCCCTGAACCTAGAAGCCCAGGGCTCAGCAATGGCCAGGAGTGTTTTTGCACAGTTGAGGCTAGTGCAGTTGTGCCCATTCCTAGAGACGTCTGATCTGGCCATGGTCAGGCATGCCATAGTTAAAGCCTGTAACACACTCTTTGTGGGGTTACCTTTGAAAACTGTTCAGAAACTTCAACTGGCCCAGAATGCTATAGCCAGACTATTGATAGGGGCGGGTTACAGGAAGCATGTAACTCCATTGTTACAAAAATAATAATAATAATAAAAAATCAGCCTATAATTGGGTCTGCTGGGTTGAGTGCTGCTTTTAATAATATTTTTAAATTTATTATTTTATTTATTTACACTATATTTATATAGCACTCTACATCTACACAGTTTCTAGAGCACTGAACAATAAAATAATAATAAAAAGATACACAGAATAAACACCATATTGAAAAGTGATTTTAAAACAGAATGCCAATAAAAACCAAGGCTAGTCAATCAATGAAGTCTTCTTGAAATAAAGATGTATTTAGGAGGCACTGAAAACAACACAATGTTGGTGCCTGCCTGACCTCCAGAGTCAGGGAGTTCCATGGAAAGGGAGCCACCACACTGAAGGTTCTGAAGGACTCCAATTGAGCCATAGGTCCATGTAAAACCATGCATGGAACCACACCATTCCCTGTAATTGTTGCATTTTTATTGTATTTTATTGTTTTAATCAATTTTAATTGATTCTGTGAGCTGCCTTGAGTGCCTGTCCTTGGTAGAAAGGCAGGGTACAAATAAGACAAACAGACAAACTAGGATGACCTATGTTGGGAGATAAAAAGAGGGTGATGCTTTTGATTCTCCTTGATCTTTTGGTTGCTTTCAGTACCATCGACGGTGGCATTCTTCTGGGGTGAGTGTCTGAGTTGAGAGTGGGGGTGGGTGGGTACTGTATTGCAGTGGTTTCACTGCTATTTGGATGGTTGGCTTCAGAAACTGGTGCTTAAGGGATATTGCTCAGTCCCGTGGAATCTCCAGTATGAGGTTCCACAGGGATCAGTTCAACATCCCATGACACACAGCGCTCTTTCTCTTTCTCGTCCTCATCAGGTGAGGCTGTGAATGTGCTACATCGGTGCCTGGCTGCGACAATGAACTGAATGAGGGCCAATAAACTGGAATTCAATCCAGACAAGACTGGATTGAATGCTGTTTGTGGGTGGTTCATCTGAACAAATGAATGGTGTCCAGCCTGTTCTGGATCAGGTTGCACTCCCCTTGAGGGAGCACGTTCTCAGCTTGTGGAATCTTCTGGAACCTTCACTGTCATTGAGGCTCAAGTGGCCTAAGTGGCGTAGAGTGCCTTGTAACAGCTACGTTCCTACCTCAACAAGGTAACCTGGCTTCTGGTAACCTCCAGTTTAGATTACTGCAATGCACTTAATGTGGGTCTCCCTTTGAAAACAGTTTGGAAATTGTAGCTTGTGTAAAATTTGGCAGCCAGGTTGTTAATGGAGGCCGAAAGGTCTGAGCATATGACATCAATTCTGTCCGACTTGCATTGGCTGCCTATATGTATCTGAGCCCAATTCAAGGTGATGGTTTTAACCTATAAAGCCTTATATAGTTTGGGACCACAATACTTGATGGAGCGCCTCTCCCAGTATGAATGTACCCATTTCCTTTGTTCAACATCTGAGACCTTCCACCAAGTTCCTTTTCCATGAAAGTTTCAGAAGAGGGAGGGGAGTTTTTTGGTGATGGCCTTCTGATTATGGAATGCTCTCCCCAATGAGGCCTACCTAACTCCAACATTAACATTTTTTCTTGCCAGATTAAGATTTTCCTGATGTCATATGATGAGTTGTTTAATACACCAACCAAATCATTGGTCACTGATGTTTTAGTTGTTTTATGGGGTAGTTGTATTTTAGTGGGGAATTGCTTTAGCTGTTCTAAATTTTGTATGTTTTAATTCCGTTGTAAGTTGCCTTGAGTCTTTTTTTTAGAAAGAAATCTAATAAATTTAATAAATAATTATGATCATGATAAACTTCTATCTTTACTTACAGCATTTAGATCTATCCATTTTAGTGCTTCATTTATTTATTTTTAAATCAGGGTGTGAACAGGATGGTTCCTTCCTTCCTGGGTGTTCAGATCCCCGGAGGTGAAATCCTGCCACGTGCACCTTCATTAAGAGAACTTTGATCTGTAGCGCTTCTGATGAGTTCTGATAACCCCTTCCCTCTCCATCCACAGCTAAATGATGAGTGAATCACACAAATCCCATTTACTCATAATCACGCTACATCGTGTGAACTCTGGACTACAATACCCATGAGGCAGCATGGTTGTGAATTAGTTTCACAGAGGAGAGCCTTTTCAGTGGTTGTTCCTGAGTTGTCTGTTAATTCAGGCTCCACACAGATGTCAAATATATATATATATATATATATATATATATATATATATATAAATAAAACGGGTGCTACAAGTGGCATCTGCAACAGAACGTTGCAATGTATCTTCAGACGCTACCAGAAGTCTTCTTTTTCAGATTGCCAAACAGCCATGAAGTTGGGCCCGTTCGCACCCACTCCCCTGCAGTTTCCCATTTGTATTTTCCAACTGACACTCAGTGTTCCATGGCTCTTGAAGGCCACTGAGCAATGCTTAGTCCTCAGTGGACTTTATTTCTTTTTTCTTTTTTCTACCTTTAGGTTGAAAAAAAATCTTTTGCACTTTTGCATAACTCAAGGTTTACCTGAGCATGTTTTTTAGGCACACCATTTAACTGACCTTACAGTACAGCTTAAACACACACACACAGAGTTCCACTAACATACGTATAACATAATTATAACAGTTGTACAAGTGTAACAACATAATAATCATGAGTTATTAATTACCACAACTCATGATTACTAGTAACAACAGACCTCACAGACCTTGCAATCACAGCACACATTACCTGAGAGCTGCCTATGCACAATCACATTTCACAACTGCATGAGTAGCACAGGTAAAAAGGGTACATGAAATGCAGAATTGCTATGATTTTCTGTCATTGCATAGAATCATAGAATCATAGAATAGCAGAGTTGGAAGGGGCCTACAAGGCCATTGAGTCCAACCCCCTGCTCAATGCAGGAATCCACCCTAAAGCATCCCTGACAGATGGTTGTCCAGCTGCCTCTTGAATGCCTCTAGTGTGGGAGAGCCCACAACCTCCCTAGGTAGCTGATTCCACTGTCGCACTGCTCTAACAGTCAGGAAGCATTGACCATAGGAATGATACCTTCCCCTTTAGGGTTCACCTTGGATAGCTCCTTTAGAGTTCTGGCTGGTTTTGACTAAAACCATGAATGGATTCATGCTCCCACCGAAATCAGAGCTACCAGCTTCCACTGCTCCTCTGGTAGCTCATATCACAATCACAGCAGCCACTAAACTAAAGCAAGCCACAAGGCATTGCTAGAGAGCTTCTGCTGACAGTGAGGAACTACTACAAAGAGAAAGAGAGAAAGAGAGAGAGAGGTGTAGAGCCATACTTGAGGTGACTGGGGGTTGCCAGTGAGCCCCCAGACCTTGCAGTAAAGAACAGTACTCTAGACTCAGCCCAGGGTTTGATCAATACTAGGTCCACATCTACTAGGAACTGACATTTTTGAGTTGTTTGTACCATTGTTGGTTGTTCTGCTTCCAAACAATATAGGCGTTTAAACAGGCAGTGTCCACTGTACTTGAAAAACCAATCTTGTTGCTTTGGAGAAGGAGAATCAATGCTATTTTGGGGGTTCATAACTAACAACTGTCAAATCTTTTTGAAAACCAAAAATGCTACTGTTCACATCTCTGGATTTGTGGCTAGGGACTACTGGGGAATTTCTAGTTTTTCTTTTCAATGTGACAGCCAGAATCAGATTTTCCTTAGCTGATTCTCTGGCTAGTGGCACAGTGGTAAAAATGTTATTAGTTGTTACTTCATCTGAAACCCTGTAAACGTGGCATTAATTTATCAACCATTGTCTGCCCTAGATGTTGAGCTTCTGGGGCACCCTTGGCCTAATCTACACCTGCCATTTATCCTGGGGTGGTCACAAGGTCGTCCCTGCGCATCCAAATGACACACAACTGATTCCAGAGTGAATCAGGGACAAACATTCAGTTCTCCCGGGATAGCTGGGACTGCTTTTTTCCCGATCTTGGGACCGGATCGGGCCATGAACCAGATCGGGGGGTCTGTGCACAGCCCTATAATTTATTAATAGCTGCCAGAATTGTACTAGCTAGATACTGGGAAAATGTGAAAAATCTGCACCTATAGCATGGTTACTTAAAGCTTTGTAAATTGCTTAAATGGATAAATTAACATAAGGTGCACAAAAAATGATTGTATTTTGTGCTTTATTTGCAGGGGAGTGGCAACTGTTTATTGCTTTCTAGAACAACTTTTTCAAACTTAGTAGGGTGACAATTATTTGTTTAGGTTTTGAAATTATAATTAATGGGTTTTATTTTATGCTCCTCTGCCTTTGTTGTTTCTGAAACGTCTAAGTACTGAGTGGCTGGCCAATTGTTCTGCCTTTCAAATTTCCTCTGCTTTTGTTTCTGGATTGCACCATGTAATGTATTTAAAACCTGCTAAGCTGCATGGCCTTCCCAATTTGTATGCCTTTTACGCTGTTCCACCATGTAACATTAAAAACAACAACACGCCTCTATGCTACATGGCCTTGCCAGCTTTTATCCCTTTCAATGCTCCTCCAACTTTACATAGTGTAAGTGTAGTTGGCTCTGACCATGGTGACCCCCATGGCTCTGTCTTTGCCAGTAGCCCATCTTCCCACCCCACCAGTCAGAGGCACCAATTGCCACTTGGAGTTGGGCACAAAATTATCACACAGGACAGATGAGTAAATGTTGTGCAAATTGAAAGCTATAATGAAAAGCCAATGTGCTGGGTCACAAGAAAGGGTTCAAATGGATTTTTTTAAAAAAATCAGTTTTGTAAAGGGTTTTTGTAAACCTGTGGGGTGCTATTGACCCCTGATACCATTTGTAGTGATATTAAGGGAAATGGGTAAATTGCCTATTATGAAAATAGGCAATACATAGTTTCCCCCCGCTCCCTCTATGTTTCTTTCTCACAAAAAAATTGGCCAAATAGGTTCTGGGCTAAGCATTTGTAGACATGATGACTAACCGATAGATTTAAGCAGCATTTGGCGGGGGCACTTTGATCCTTAGGGGCAAAATTGATGACAAAAGCTATAAAAGTAAAAACATTGGTGTTTTTCTTTATCTGTGCTAAATCGAGAAGGGGATCCATGAAACACCACATGGCAATTCATACCTCATCATAGTTGTGAAACACCTAGAAGTCTCACGCAAGGGTGGTGTGATTCCCCCCACCCCTGAGCTGACAGGGTCGATATGATCCCACCTGTTGACAGAGGGTTAACATGATGGGGAGGGGGTGCTTTTAAATTTCATAATGTAACTTTTAAATACAGTTTTGATGCATTTTAATTGCTTTGTGTTATAACTTTTGAAGGGCAAAATACTAGGCACATTTAGACAGGAAAAAATCCTACAACTTCCAGCATTCCCCAGACAGCATGGCTAGCTGAGAAATGCTAGGCGTTGTAGGACTTCCCCCCCCCCCCCCCCTGCCTAGGATTCCAGCCTTGGACATGCCTAGGATTGTGGCCCAAGTTACCTTGAGTTTTATTAAGGAAAGACATCTGATAAATAAATGTCTTTTTTGCTAAGTGTAAGCCGCTCTGAGAGCCTTTTTTGGCTGAGGAGCGGGGTATAAGTATGATAAATAAATAAATAAATAAATAAATAAACAGGAATAAATAAATAACCTGTTAGCTAACAAATTAAATTTGACTTCCAGGACCATCACTCATTCTCAGGCATATCACATCTATTGGCCCCTCCCCTGCGCTCTCTAACCGTATCAACCAGAATCGAGATGGTTCATAAATGCCTATAACCCACACAGTAGGGAGGCAAACTGCCATGCAGTCAATGTGCCTATTACAAAACCAAGCAGAAAGAGCTGGCTGTTCCCACTCCCAAATCTGTTATGTGCAGGTGTGATGTTACACTGCCATCTTCCAAATGTGTCTTATGGGGCTGGTGCACTAAGGCAAACAAATGTATTTGGGGCACGCCTTACATAATTACGTGGAAAGGCCCTAAAAGACCTTTGTGGCCAGCTCTGAGGCTGAAACTCAATTCTGGGCAACTTTTCCAAGCGCATTTCCCATCGGGTCGCCAGCGCACTGCTTTCTCCGATTGTCCTGTGCCGAGACCTGTTGCCTAGCAACGATCAGTACATTCGTCCTTAATAAATTGCTGGCACTGAAATGGCCAAGACTGCAGGGAGGGGAGGAGGATCTGATTTCAGAACCTTTCTTCCTTTTCTTTTTTTTCCAAGGGAACACCATGTGGTTTGCAAAAAACAGAAAGCAGAAAAAGAAAAAGAAAAAGAGAAAAATGCAATCTGTTGATGCAGACGGGCCTAGGCTGAGTCAGCCCACAGACTAGACAAGATCACCTTTTCACCAGCTTCATGGGAGCAACTGGTCACATGATTTATGAAGATTTATCTCTGCCTGTTTGTGTGTGTGTGTTTGGCAAACACTGTTCCTACTGCTCTTACAGTTCAGTCCAGGGAGTATGATAGAATCTTATGTAGTGAACAAGGGCCAAATCACACATACAATCAGTTTATGTATGATTATGTCAAATTATGTACAATAAACTTCTTTTGTTTCCTATTTCACGTGATGGACCTACGTATAAGAGTAGTGCAATATATTGACTAGCAAGTGATGGGATAGCACAGCAGAGACACAACTCTCCGTAAGTCTCCAGGGTTTCTGAACTGGGGGCTCTGGCAACCAGACCCAGCGGCTGTATCCTTTTTGCCACTGTGGTCACTTGCCAGACAAGGGTGCTGCTGGCCCCACTAAAGTTAGTTAACAAAAAAGGATATTGAATTAAGCTTTGATCCTGTTTTTATTGTATTTTATTAACTTTGGTTAGTTTTCCAAGTTCTTACATAATGTTGAATTGCGGTTTGTTCTAAAGCAGCGGTGTTGAACCTCTTTCAGCCAGAGGGACAGATTCAATTTTGGATTTTCTCAAGGGCCATGTTGCAGTGATGGGTGGGACTGAATACAAAAGGGATGGGGCCAAAATACCAAACATAATAGCATATTTTATCTTAAAGCTCTTATTTCCATTCACTAAGCCTTAGGACAGGCATTTCACCCTTTTAGAATGGGGGCGGGTGGGTGGGGTCATGCAAAAGTCAGGAAAGCATCAATTGATTGATGAGGAAGGGGCATGGCCGTCCGGGGAACCCCAGAGGGCAAGATTTGGCCCATGGGCCTGAGGTTCAACTCCCCTGTTCTAAGATGAGAGCAGAAGCTTCCATTCTCCTCCTCTTGCACACGAAGGGGTAGTGAGCAAGCCCAAAGGCACAGCGCACCTTGCTCAGGTATGGGCTTCAGCAAGGCTGCGGTGGCCTTGCAAGTTGTTGTTAGATTTAATTAGAACTAGTTTGGAATAGCAGAATCTGTTCAAGCTTATCTCTGTCAGGATTGTCAGGGAAAGCGTTTACCCCCACCCCCGCACTCTGGCCTTGAGCTGGTTAGAGTTCCCTGTGTTGAGAAAGGCGGGGGCGGGGGGGGGGGGCTTGTTGAAGGGGTCACTCAGATTATAGTGTCATCTTGGTGGGCTGAGCAGTGCCGCCCTGTTTGGACACAGGCATGATTTATGGGCTGAGCCCCTGTCTGACAAATGGTTTTGAACAGGCCAGTGGTGATGTCAGGCCCACTCAGTGGAATGAACAGGAGGGACCCCAAACCACATGTGCAGGGCTTACCACATTTTGAACTAAGTGAAGTAATAGACATTCTATCTAAAGAAGGAGGTCCCTTGTAAGTTACACTATTAAGTCCAGAGTCTAAAATTACCCAACTGTACCACTGTGTATACCAACTTGCATGTTGATCTGTGTGTTCAAGGGAGATACCACGTAGCAGGGTTACAATATGTTTGCCTGTTCCTCCCTGTTTTGAAAACTGCCATTGGAGGGGGGAAAGCTATTATTTGCACTTTAATTCCAGTAATTCTGTTCATTCCAGTATCTGAGCTTGATGCCATTAATAATATGCAGATAACACTCAGTGCTGCCCCTCCTGACCACTGTTGATTATTTCTGGCTGGCCCTGCCTTTGGTCTCTTATGTTGTAGTTTTTATCTGCCACATGGCTTGATAATTGGGATGATTGTTGTTTTTAATTTGCTATTTTAGCTGCATTAAGTAGTTTAATTGAATGATAAAGGTGGAATATATACAAGTGTTCTTAAATACATAAATAATCAACGGACTTATAATTGTTACAAACAAAAACTTGCAAATGAAATGCCAATGGGTTATTTACAGTCCTCACTATGCTCAGCCAATGTCTTATTAAGTACAGGGTGGCTGACAAGGATAGGCATGGTCGGGTACCTGCCAAGGGCCCACCGCCCAGCAAGAGAATCCCTCTGGCTCAGACAATGGCAACGACGAGAAGAAGGAGCAGGAGATGCCACTGCCCACTGTCTCTCTGCCTGACAAGCGAGCGAGTGGTCATGATGATGGGAAAGACAATGCGAAGCAAGGCCAGCTGGTGACAATGGTGGTGAAACGCGAGGTGCTCCAGGTCTTGCCCAAGGGCCCTCAAAGACCTGGTTAAATAGTAAGGGTAACGTTACTACGCAGAAGCTTGCACCGCTGCCCAAATTAGATTCGATGAATTGTGAGGAGGAAGGGGGAATCCTCAAGTACATTTTGCTAGTTCAAAATTGCTTGCTAAAGTTCAAAATGGATTATTCTTTTAATTAGAACTGCTCCCCTCCCCCCACACCATACTTATGGACATAGAGGGATTTACAGATTTTAGAAAAAAGTAAGGTAGAGGAGTATTAAATATATAAAAAAATAAACTCCAAAAGCAAAATGTGGTATTTTTGAAAAGAAGAACTAGGGAAAAGACAGACATAATATAAGAACAAAATTCACAGTAAGTCCCTCAGAACTGCCTGCATTCCGAAGTTTGTTCATGAAGCTGTGGACGAGTGCTATGGAGGAATGCTCCTCCCGCACTGTTACCCTCGTGCCATCATGTACTAGCTTTGCTACCAAGAGCCTGTCTTGCATTATGTCAGAGTTCCCCACTACATTCGAACCGGAGAACTCTAGTTTATGTTGATTAACAAACCAGAGTAATAAGCTAGCATCAGAGAGCTAGCAGGCTTCTAACCAACATTAAAACAGAATTCCCTGGGTTAGATGTAATAGAGACATAATAGGACTGAAGCTGGTATGTGACGGAACCAAGGAGGGGAGGGGTGAAGAAGAGGTGCGCAGCCATGATGCTCATCTTCAGTTTCAGAAACTATGGTTTATGATTAAGCCATGTCCAAATGAGGCCACTGTGTGAAATGGGCTTCCTCCCAGCTTCAGAATTCAATTAATTTAGGGTACAACCCTATGCCTGTTTAGACAGAAAAAAAAGTTCTACAGCTTCCAGCGTTCCACAGGCAGCATGGCTAGGGAATTCTGGGAGTTGTAGGAATTTTTCTGTTCAAACATGCCTAGGATGGCGTCCTAATATACAGAATCAATGAACTGAATGTTGGTTCAAGACATCAAGTCTGTCCTCCCATCTGTGATTGAGGTGTTATAAAAATTGTGGATTACAAACCAATGAAATCAAATAAAAAGGCATCCGGATGCAGGTTTTCAAAAGGAAAGTTTATTTCCACCTCGGGTACCAAAAATCTCTTTGTACAAAGGTCCCTCTCCCTTGTCAATGTAAGGGAAAAGGCCCGGAACAGAAGTTTACGTTTCATTTTATACAGGGGGGAAACATTGTATGCAAATAATTGGTTGCTTGCTCAGATCGTCACAGCTGATCCTCCTCCCTGTTTTCTTGACATGCCCAGATGGGTGAGAGAGACTATTGACTTTGCAAACTCCATTATCACATGATTCCCTTAGTAATGAATCCTGGGACCTTCCTGTCATGTATTCCATTGTCTTTAACTAATCCCTGTCCACCACTCCCTCCCGGGTTCCCCCCCCCCACAATGTCCCCTGGGACATTCCTGTCCCACCTTGCCTACGTGGCAGAAACCTTCCTGCTTCACCCTCCCTTGGCGCCTGACATTCCTTTTGATGGGCGAGCTGCCCACCTCTTATTTCTCTCCCTGGTTTCCCACTGAGCTGTGGGGAAAGGAAATAAGAGGTGTGTGGGTGTGTCAAGCGCCTGGTGATTTAACCAGCGGCTAGGGCTCGTCCTTACCCCTGAGTAAGCAACCTTACCCAAATAGGTAAATGGGACTCCTCTCTCCTACCTGGGGGCAGGGGGTCCATTCTACTCATCTAAACAACCTAGAAATCACCCAAGGGTGGCATCCTGGGAAAGGGAAACGAGGGATCCCGGAAGAAGGACGGGAGAGAAGAGATGGGCAAAGGGAGTAGTGGGAAATCAGTTATTTTTCCATAACAGAGGCAGTTGTCTGACGTTATTACATAAAGCAATGTACGTTTAGACATTCATTTATCATCTTATTATATCATAAAGGAAACTTTTTTAAATATTGCAAAACTATTCCAGGGATTGGGGGTGGAGAGGTTTCATGACAACCTCACAAGAAGCTCCAGCAAATCAGGGCCATTAACAACTGGTTTCTGCTGCAAACTTGCAGAACCATCTCCCCTCAATGCCTTCCCCTTCCTGGAAAGAAACGTAATTTTTGTGTTGAACACATCCAAATGGCCCCCACTGCTTTAAAAATACTTAATCTGCAAAATTTTGCTTTAGCTCTAGAATGTAGTCTAGGGAATCTCATGACTTCAGACCTGATGATGATGTATTATTGAGTTGTTTAAATATTTGTTGTTCTATCTTGTGAATACACCCCCCCCCTACAAACACAGTAAAATAATTTTATACATGTAACATGTTGGTATCTCATTATTTCTAGCTCACATGTGGTTCGGGTGAGTAAACTCAGAGCTTTATCACACAGGGCGTTATACTGTGCAATCACTGCGAATTGCATGCAAAGGACTCAGAGGTTTTCCACTTTATAATCTGCTTTGATTGTGAAGTACTCCCAGGCATCTTGCCTTAATTGTGCAATAAAGCAAAAAGATTCGCCATATTTAGCCCTTACATTTTGAGCGTATCTTCTGAGCTGCCACTGGGGCACAGGAGCAGGATTTAAAATTATTATTATTATTATTATTATTATTATTATTATTATTATTATTATTATTATATTTATTTGTATCCTGCCTTTTGCCCAATGCTGGGCCTCAAGGCGGCCTTACAAAGTTTAAAATATACATGGGGGGGGAGGGAAACAAAACCATAAACAATTAAAAAATACACAACAAAATTATAAGACATTAACATAGACGGAGGGCTGGATTATTCTCCAAAGGCCTGCTTGAACAAAAAAGTTTTAGCCTGCTTCCGAAAGCCCATCAAGGAGGGAGCCAGCTTAGCTTCCCCGGGAAGAGAGTTCCAGAGCACCGGAGCAGCCACCGAGAAGGCCCTCTCCCATGTTCCCACCAAGCGTGCCTGTGAAGAAGGTGGGACTGAAAGAAGGGCTTCTCCAGAAGATCTCAAAGCACGGGCAGGCTCATAAGGGAGAATATGTTCTTTCAAATAACCTGGACCCGAACCATATAGAGCTTTATAGGTCATAACCAGCACTTTGAATTGTGCCCGGAAACAGACTGGAAGCCAGTGGAGCTGTTTTAACAGGGGAGTTGTATGCTCCCTGTAACCAGCCCCGGTCAACAATCTGGCTGCAGCTCTTTGAACCAGCTGGAGTTTCCGAACACTCTTCAAAGGCAGCCCCACGTAGAGTGCATTACAGTAATCCAATTGGGATGTAACTAAGGCATGTGTCACCGTGGCAGGTCCAACATCTCTAGGAACGGGCGCAGCTGGCACACGAGCTTTAACTGTGCAAATGAACTCCTGGCCACCGCCAAAACCTGGGCATCCAGGCTCAGGGCTGAATCCAGAAGTACACCCAAGCTGTGGACCTGCGTCTTCAGGGGGAGTGTAACCCCATCCAACACAAGCTGAATCCCTATTCCCTGATTTGACTGACCAGGAACACCTCTGTCTTATCTGGATTAAGCTTCAATTTGTTCGCCCTCATCCAATCCATTACTGCCAACAAAAACTGGTTTAGCACAGAAACTGCTTCCTTGAAATTGTGTAGAAAGGAGTAGTAGAGTTGGGTGTCATCAGCGTACTGGTGGCACCGCACCCCACAACTCCGGATAACCTCTCCCAACGGTTTCATGTATATGTTAAATAGCATGGGGTACAAAACAGAGCCCTGAGGGACTCCACAGGCCAATGGCCAAGGAGTTGAGCAGGAGTCCCCCAGTACCACCTTCTGGGTCCGTCCATCCAGGAAGGAATGGAGCCACTGTAAAACAGTGCCTCCAAGACCCATCCCAGCAAGGCGGCCCAGAAGGATACCATGGTCGATGGTATCGAACACCGCTGAGAGGTCCAGCAGAACAAGCAGGGACACACTCCCCCTTCCTGGCGAAGATCATCCACCAAGGCGACCAAAGCTGTTTCTGTCCCATAACCAGGCCTGAAGCCAGATTGAAATGGATCTAGATAATCCGTCTCATCCAGGAATCCCTGGAGTTGGGAGGCCACCACACGCTCCAATACCTTGCCCAAAAATGGGATGTTGGAGACTGGCCGGTAGTTATCCAATACAGTGGGGGCCTGACCACCCGAAACAGCTCTGCTGGACGGCTCTTTGCAGGTGCAATAGTGGCAGAGAAAAAAGCTTTTTTGCAGCCCGAATTGCCACAGAGTAGGCCTTCAAATAGGCTCTAGGCTGTGTTCGATCAGATTCACTCCGAGTTTTCCGCCAACGTCGCTCTAGCCTCCGTCTCACTCGTTTCATTGCTGCCAGCTCACTGGAAAACCAGGGGCCTGGTGTGGCTCCACAACGTGAGAGAGGGCGCTCAGGAGCAATCGTGTCCACTGCCCTGGCCATCTCTGTATTCCAGAGGTCAACCAGGGCATCGACAGAATCACCTGCCGAGGCAACAGGAAAATCCCCAAGAGCCATCAGGAAACCATTCGGATCCATCAGCCTCCTGGGGCGGACCATCTTAATCAGTCCTCCACCCCTGCAGAGGTTCTGAGTGCCAGCAAGTCTAAACCCCACCAGGTAGTGATCTGTCCATGACAACGGAACTATATAAAGTTCCTCCACTCTCAGATCCCTGTCACCCCATCCAGCACAGAAAACAAGGTCCAAAGTGTGCCCAGCAACATGGGTGGGGCCAGATACTACTTGGGACAGACCCATAGTTGTCATGGCGGACATGAAGTCCTGAGCCGCTCCCGACAGGGCAGCCTCAGCATGGATATTGAAATCCCCCAGAACAACAAGCCGTGGGGACTCCAACACCAAATTCGAGACTATCCCGGCTAGCTCAGGAAGGGAGACTGTAGAACAGCGGGGTGGACGGTACACCAACAGAATCCCTATTCTATCCTGGGCACCCACCTTCAGATACACACATTCGAACCCTGCAGACTGCGGGACAGGGCACCTGGTCAGGGGGATGGAATCCCGATAGACCACTGCCACTCCACCTCCCCGCCCTCCAGGCCTTGCTTGCTGCTGGACAGAGAACCCTGGTGGGCAAAGCTGAGAGAGATTAACTCCCCCAGCTTCATCCAACCAGGTCTCTGTGACACAGGCCAGGTCGGCATGCTCATCCAGGATCAAGTCCTGGATAGCAGTTGTTTTCCCATTAACCGACCTGGCGTTCACCAGCAGCAATTTCAACCCGGGAGGTCTGTTGCCAGGGCCATCCAAATTATTCGAATTGGGGGGAAGTTTGGGGACAACCAACACTCTGTCATTGCACTCTCTCTTATGACAGTGCTGCTGTCTCCCTGCCCTGTATCTCCCTCTGCCCTGTATAACTGTGATGGCTGCTCCCGGACTCCCATCACCTCTTCTGCTCCCAGGAAAGCAGATATTTATTGCAGGCTGGCAGAACCCTCACATGACTAAAAGGAAGCAGGCCGAAAGTAGGGGGGGGAGGAGAAAAGAAAAGAAACAAAACAAACAAGGGGACAGGCCCTCGCCCTTGTGTACTGCCCTGAAGTGGCTTCCCCAAATTGGCAAACCCCTTTGGAGTCCCCCCCCCCGGCAGTGAGCCCGCCACCAAAAGAGCCTGCCTCTTAAGCTCCCGGTCCCCCAAAGATGTTGCAGCTGGGGGTGAGATGTTTCTTTGCTGGGAGCCTGAGTCTGCTAGGAGGCAGTTGGAGGTTCCATAGACTAGGCAGGACAACAGCAGCCGCTCATTGGTCTCTTGCTCTGCAGGCCTTCCTTTCCTGGCTGGATCAGACGGTCAAAAACCCAGGTAGTAGTGTTAGAAAACATGTTCTTTCTCCTGTGGGCGAAGCCAATTGAAGCCCCAAGAAATCAGCCAGCATGCAAAAGTGGAAGCCAATACAAGTCGATTCATTGATTATCTGCTTTGCAAAACAGGGTACGGAAGCATATAGCAAAAGTTGTAGGGTGCGGTCACTTTTTATACCTCTGAGTAAACTGTAAAGGAAGAGCGCCCAGCAACCTGCTGGCTTCTTAACTGGATTTAGCACGGATCCCCAGGCACAGACACTCACGGCTCACACAAGATGAGGTTTAAGACCATTTATTAGGAAAAGGGTAGGAATACATGGGATTAGCAGAATAAAACCATAAAAGCATGCATAAAGAGAGCTCCGGCTATTGGGCAGTATAGAAATGTAATAAATAAATAAATAAATAAATGCATAAGAACCCAGAACAAGCAAGCTAAAACTAAAACTACAAAGTCATACGTCACCCAGACCGCACTCAGCCGACACCCCTTGTTCTATTCACAGGGAAGTCTTCATACCATTCTTTTGGCTCCTTCCCAGCTCCCTTCAGCTTTGATGCGTGGAGTTTCTTCACACCTCCGCCCGGGATGGTTAATCACTCAAGGACAAGCGGACAGTTATAACCGGCCTGGCTCCGGTCTTCTCCCCCATACAGCTGCCTGGTTCTTATCTCCCTTCCTAGGGAACCATAAAATTCATAAATTAAAAGACATGCCAGTCCCAAGGTCCGGTTAACCCTCACCCTGCCCTTACATAAACAACACTCTGGTGGTCAGCATTTGTCTATACTACGCATGTGCCTCCTTTATGTTGCTATTTCTGCATTCCTAGCCTATGCTGCTAATTCTTCCCCCCTCTGGCGAACAATAGCTCTATTCTATGCATGTATCTCTTGCTTTTGCTACGTGCCTCTCTCGCTTAGAGCTAATGGCGTTACTCTGGCTCTTACAATTCCCTCCTTAGCTTTTCTTACTTCTTCAAAGCTGCGTATGTAGCCCTGTTTCTTGCTGTTGCAATTCCATATATAGGGCAAGCATTTGTCTATGTGCAAAGCTTTCTTGCATATGTTTTATAAGCGCCATTAAACAAGGTAAACAACATGGTACTACTAAACAAGCTATTAGCATTACCACGATTACCATAACAATTCCTCTTAACCATCTAACATTTGGCAGCCAAGATGTTAACCAACCTGTGTCCCATCCCTCCCATGTTTGCACAGGAACATGGGCAACTTTTTCTATTTCATCAGCAAACACTCTTATAGCATCCCCATTGTCTGAGATGTTGAAGCAACATTGTCCTGGGCCAGTCCAGTTCATGGCCCGACACAAGCCACCTTCTTTTGCCAATACATAATCAAGCCCTAGTTTTAATTGAAGGATGGCATTTCGGCTTTCATCTAATTGTTGGGCTATCTGTCTCAAGGCTTGTGCAGTTCTGTTTGTTACAATTTCTACAACGGCTTGCAGCCGAATTATGCGATTTAAATTATAGACAGGTCCTCGAGCCCCAGCTACTACCTGATGCTTATTCCATGAAGCGGGGCCATAGGGCTGGATGATCCTCTCAGGGGGCCAGTCGTTTGTGCTACGCCATGACTGAGCTGATCCCCCTGCAGTTTTCTCAATTTCTCTTTTCTTACGCCCTATTTTGGACTCTTCAGCTATCCACATGGGGGGGGGGGTATCGAGGTTCCTAGATAACAACTTCCACTCCATCCCCAGGGTAGGTGTTTATACGCATACCTTCCACATATCCACCAAAGAAAATTAAGCCCATAATCTATATATCTGCGGTTTTCAAGCACTCGAACAGTCAAAACTGTATTTCTTAGGGAGCCCTATCAAGTTTCTGTTATAGTCACAGTGAGTACCATTCCATCCTGTGCTGCTAGAAACATTCCAAACTTTCTTCCAGGGATTGGACAGCCCTTTTGAGCACAAACATTTTCCAAAGCTGACTTCACTTTCATTTCCACATTTCCATTTCCCATATAAATTCACAACTTTAATCTCCCATGTTTCTTCACACATTGATTTTCCCACATGTGATAGATTGTAACCGGTCCCTGCTGATAGGGTTTGTTTTATACATAGATGCCCTTGAGTAGGCACCACCCGGATACCTTGAGATCCATGATACGGGGTGGGGGGCAGGCTGTTAATTCAGCCTTGGTAAAGCCTACGTCAGTCCAAGCCCCGGTGGCATTCAGGGGTATTGGGGAAAATGGCATTCCTTCAGTGGCGTCAAAGGGAGGCAATGTACACACAAAGCACTTGGTTTTATTCCAAGCTTCAGCTACATCTTCAGCCAACTCTGCCCACTGGTTCTTTGTTTTTCTCCCAGATGGGCCCAAAATGAATATGGCCCACCCTATTGTTAACGTTCTAAATACTCACAGATATCTCATCTTTCACTCAAGTAGTTGATACCACCACAGTATAAATGCTGCTACCCCAATTCCAATTAACAACAGAACAGCTACCACTTCTTGCTGGTCTTTTTCAGACATTAGCTATGTGTATCTAGCTAATTTTTTTATTCGGGCCTTGCCTAAGTGTTGTGATTTATAACATACATGCGATTGTGGCTCCTTCCTGGATTCTTCCCCTGTGTCCAAGGCGGCTTCCGGTGCGCCAAGGAGGGAGGGTGTCTTCAAACCTGTGTCCCCCTGTGCCTGGGTTACAGGAGGAGGCAGAGGTCCTCTGTACCTTTTAAGTCTACTGCAATGTGTCCATTTGAATGAACCCACCAATTTCACACAAGAATGGCTCACCAGTCCCACAATATATGGTCTCTCTCTCTACTAGCTTTCAATGTCTCTTTATTCCATCTTCTCAGGAACACCTCGTCTCCGGGCTGAAAGGGATGGATGAACACGTCCAACGGAACTTGCTGCTGGGGCACAGTATACACAAGGAGCTGCAAAAGAATAAACTGTAGGGCAGTTAATTGCTCCTTCAACATTTGATCTCCTATTTCCATTTTCTTCTTCTCTTCTGGGGTATATAATTCTTGGGGGAAACCCAAACATCAATTCAAAGGGAGACACTTTCAAATTTTTCCCGAGGCATCCTTCTAACTTTGGATAGTGCTATTAGGCAAGGCATCTACCCATTTTAGACTAGTTTCTATACTGATTTTTGTCATTGTTTCCTTAAAAGTTCGATTCATTCACTCAACCTGCCCAGAGGCCTGTGGGCGCCAGGGGGCATGTACCAAGTGATGCCTAATATTTTACAGAGATTTTGGGTCACACTAGCAACAAAATGAGGCCCTATATCTAATTCGATGACCTTTGGCATAGAATACCTTGGCACTACCTCTTACATTATTTTACACACCACAACTTTAGCTTGACATGTTCAACACGGAAATGCTTTTACCCACTCAGTATCTTGACATACAAAAACAAGGAGGTATTTATACCCTTTGCAAGGTTGCATGCCTGCAAAGTCGATTTGCACCCGCTGGAAGGGAAAATAAGCCCATGGTCTCCTTCCCATGGAGGGGGGGTGTCTACGGGGAGCATTCACTTTCTGACATGTCTCGCAAGATGCGGCTGGGCTTCTACTGGAAAGCCTGTATACACAAACAACTTTTGACAGTAGTCTATCTGTTTCCTTCTCTTACATAGCTAGAGCCACCTACATCTACATCTTCTGCATCACTCAAGGGCTCATCTTCAAGATCTTGTCTAGATTTAGTGTCCAGATTAAGTACTTCTAGGCAATCATGCTCAATTCTCTCTTTGGCTTGTTCATCAACAGACAGGAAGGCCGCCAAATTAAATGAGAGACATGGCCTAAAAGTCAGGTTCTCATTCAGGAGAAGAGCAATCTCATATCTAGAACGTCGGGCTGGATTCAAAAATTTCATACCTCCTCCAGATCCCAGGATCTGGGGGACTCCATGAGGGACCCATGTTTCTGTGGGTGCTCCTAAAGTCATTTTCTCAGCCTCTTCTAAGAGGGCTGTGGCTGCCACTGCCCGCAAGCAGGCAGGCCACCCTTGGCTGCTGGATCCAAAACTTTAGAATAATATTCTATTGGTCTCCAGGAGGGGCCACCTCTCTGGCACAACACTCCTGATGCCACTCCTTTCCACTCATGAACATAGAGTCGGAAGAGCTTACATGGATCTGATAAAGCCAAAGCAGCTTTTAAGAGTCAGAAAAGCTTTATTCATTCCTTTATTCTCTCCTTCTGGAGGCTTTCATAAAGGGGTTTAACCTAAAAAAAACCATCCTCAGGGCTCCAAGATTTGAACCCTTGAGGCAATAAACACCAGGCTAGTTGAGTCTTTTCCTTTTCATCAAACACTGCTGCAATGAAGCGCGCCTGCCTTCTGGTGGCTGCTTTCTCATAGAATCATAGAATAACAGAGTTGGAAGGGGCCTACAAGGCCATCTAGTCCAACCCCCTGCTCAATGCAGGAATCCACCCTAAAGTATCCCTGTCCAGCTGCCTCCTGAATGCCTCTAGTGTGGGAGAGCCCACAACCTCCCTAGGTAACTTGAACAATTTCTAAAATTCCACTGATGCACGTCTTCTACGCTCTTATCTATTTGCTTTCATTGCAATTTCAATGAGTCTCTCAATTCTTTAGCTCATGACACTTCTAACTTTCTGCAACTTTGACAAATCTACAATCTTCTGAATACACTTTCTCATTCTTTTAACAATCAAATGCGCGTGTGCCAAATGATTTCTCTCCAATATCTGGCTGTGCTTTCTCTGAACCCGTTTACTATCACTTCCCGGCTGGCACCCACGCCAGAACACACTCTAAAAACATCCGTCAGCTGCTCTACAAAGGCAGATGGCTTCCAGCCCCTCTCCTGTCTGATCTCAAAAACTCCAGACAGGTTCACCGGTCTACCAAACAATCTATCTTAAACTTGCCACACTTTAGCTGCAATGGGTGGCGACGCCCCCCCTTCTCCTGGCTCCTCTTGCGGCTTGAGCCGAATTACTCAAACATCTGCTGAGCCCCTGCCAGCTCTTATAGATTCGAACAGACTTGTCAACTTCTCTGGGTCTTTGCTAAATGAGGGGTTCTGATTCTTCTAATTATACATACTGACGTGGAGAAGGGAGAGTAAGCAAATGGAGCGGCATTACTCATGATGGGGCAAACGCTCCCTCCTCTTAATCGGAGTCAGAGGAGGGGGGGAAGGGGCTTTGTTAACTTCTCTCTTGTTTTAATCTTAACGACTGCAAACGATGCCCTGCTGGGAGCACGAACCTTATTCTTGGGGGTTAGGTTTCAAAAGGGGGGGATGATCAAAAGGATCATCTTCTCTCTGCCACCAGCGGCTTGAACTTTTTGCAAAAGGTCGCAGCAAGGGTTGAACAAGGGTGTGTGTGCAAAGGATTTACTCTTGGGTAAAACACAGGACTTAAACTCTTTAAACTGTTTCTGTGTTAACATAATTTTTTTCACCTTTGCATTTTACATTTTAAAAGCCAAGAGGAGGCAGGCTGTGACATCATCAAAAACAAAAATTGGCCTTTCACAATCACCTTACATCAATTCATCTTTAGGCATTTTAACATAACAGACAACACTACAAACATTTTTAACACTATACCACAGAGGCTTAGAGAAATTTCTCAACATAGAACTAATACTGGGACCATGTCTCCCAAGTAGGGAGCATATGATGCTCCCGTGCTCGAAAGGGCTTACATTTTCTTTACTCTGGACTACAATTACATGGACCTCTGAAACCACTCCTGGATCAAAGGAACCCTCCTTTGGCCATCTGGGGCAAAGAACTGGCCCCTCTTTCTGACACAATCACTTTTGTATTTCTCAAAGTTGCGCAACACACATCCTAAGGGGGTCTTAGATCCTTCTTCTTTGGGATTGGGACCCACCCATGACAGCAGTGGTGTCTTTCGACAGTTCACTTCACTTTGTCCGTCTCTGACTAGGCCCCTCGCGGAGACACTAGAAATGCAAATCGGGACTCCCACTCGCTTCGCTATAAAATAGCATCTCACACATCCACAGCACTCAACCACTGTCCCGCAGAGTTCCCCTACAAAGTGCACTTTAACACTTACCCAAATCAAGATCTTTTCCCTTTCTCAGCCGCGTCCAGCTGCTTATTGCCCCTTTTTGCATCCACTTTCAGTGCTTTTAATTAGGCTCTGACTTTCCTCTACCTTCCAGGTGTCAAAGCTGTCTCTCGTCGCCAATCAATTAGAAGGAAAGACTGAACTCAGTCTGTGGCCACTTCCCATCTAAGATTCTCTCGACTAGCTAGATCAGCAAAGTCCCTGCACAGGAGAGGAACCGAGTCATGGCACCAAATTGTTAGAAAACATGTTCTTTCTCCTGTGGGCGAAGCCAATTGAAGCCCCAAGAAATCAGCCAGCATGCAAAAGTGGAAGCCAATACAAATCGATTTATTGATTATCTGCTTTGCAAAACAGGGTACTGAAGCATGTAGCAGACTGGACAAAAGGTGTAAGATGTGGTCACTTTTTATACCTCTGAGTAAACAACACTCTGGTGGTCAGCATTTGTCTATACTACACATGTGCCTCCTTTATGTTGCTATTTCTGCATTCCTAGTCTATGCAGCTAATTCTTCCCCCCTCTGGCGAACAATAGCTCTATTCTATGCATGTATCTCTTTCTTTTGCTACGTGCCTCTCTCGTTTAGAGCTAATGGCGTTACTCTGGCTCTTACAGTAGGAGCCTGTCTTTTAAGCTCCCAGTTCCCCAAAGATGTTGCAGCTGGGGGTGAGATGTTTCTTTGCTGGGAGCCCGAGTCTGCTAGGAGGCAGTTGGAGGTTCCATAGACTAGGCAGGACAACAGCAGCCGCTGATTGGTCCCTTGCTCTGCAGGCCTTCCTCTCCTGGCTGGATCAGATGGTCAAAAACCCAGGTAGTAGGAGCCTGCCTCTTAAGCTCCCAGTCCCCCAAAGATGTTGCAGCTGGGGGTGAGATGTTTCTTTGTTTTCTTTAAACAAATGCTTTCATCTGTGTAAGCTTTAAAGATAAAGACACCAAAATTGGCACAGTAATAGATATTAGGGAGAGCTTTAAGCATTCCAAATTTGAATTGAATTGGGTCATTCGTTGATTTTTTTTAATGATTTTTTACATTTCCCCCCCTAAACTCACTTCCTGGTTTGCAAAGGATCGCTGTCGCCTGGTAGCTAAAACAACAACAACCGTGAAAGTGAAGCGCTACGGGGATAATCCGAGGGAAGCAGGTACATGGGATGAAGCTTTCAGGGTTGGCCCAATTGTTAGGCACAGTGAGGCAGCCACTTCAGGTAGCAGATTTGGATGTCATAAAAAAGGCAGGAAATAACAACAATAACAGCAGCAGCAGCAGCAGCAGCAGCCGCCGCCAGGGATGGGGAGAAGTGTTTCTGGGACTTTCTGCATCAGGTACCAAAATAACTTGCTGGAGCTAACAGCTAGCACAAGTCATTTTGGGGCCTAGGGCAGAAAATCCCAAAATGAATCTCCCCTCCTATTATTTATTTATTTATTTATTTATTTATTACATTTTTATACTGCCCAATAGCCAAAGCTCTCTGGGTCACAATCCATTGGGAATTAGTCAGTGGGTCCTATACAAGAATACTGCTCCAAATTCCCCACCTGACTATCTCCCATTGGCTCATGGAGAAAGTAAGTGTGTGTGTGTTTGTCTCAGTGAAAATATAATGGTAGAAGTCTGGCATTAGAAATTAACCATTGATCTTGCTAACAATGTCTTCCACAATGAACTGGTTCACACACTGCACATCCATCCCACTAAAGGTTATTTTATTTTGATGTGCAATTGTATTTTAATTATTTTAATTCTTGACAGGGCAATTTGCCCTAAGAGGCAGCTTGTAAATATTTTAAATTAACAGATAAATAAAATCATTTGCATCTGTCAATTTTTAACAGTAAAAAGGAGCATGTAGATTAGGAATGAAGAACTTGCCCCCCCTCCTCCTGCCTGTGTCTTACCTTCCTGTACTAGGGGCCTCCCTTCCCCTGCACTACTTTTCTCCTCAACTAAACTCCAGTGCTCAAAGTATGCTCCAGGGGGAAGGAGAAATGCACGTGCAAAGAGGAGGTAGTCTCCAAGAGTGTCATCTACAAAGTCAAATAGCGTTAGCGGAGCACCACTGAATCTTTTTGTTGCACAATCAGTTACACATAATGCACCACTGTTTGCACAACTGTTTGTGCAACCATTTGTCCAATGGGGTACGCAAGCATAATGTGCAACGGGTTGCACAACTGCTTTTGCACTAATGTAATTTTAGTTGGATTCTCCTCTTGTGCATAGTTTGGAACATAGTTTCTGCCAGCTCAATGTCATCTGTGCTAGGGGAACGACACACACCCAAAGGCAGCAGGAAAAAAAGCTGCAAGCAGGGGGAGCGTTCTGTCCACTTCACCCTTAAAAGTGGAACCCCCCCCCTTTCAACGTGAAACACACAGATTTTGCCCCATCATGTCTAGCTTGGCCCTCAGAGTGCTCTTCCATCATTGAGAGTCAGTTCACAGATTCAGCTGTCAGCTGTAAAGAAATTGTGATGGCACTATATAAATAAGTAATGTGGGCATGAACCTGCCATTCGTTATATTATGGGCTACTGGCATGTGTATGTTAGCGAGGGGTAAAAAGGTAAAAGGGAGAGAGGAGGGCATGAGGGCGCTTTTTCCCATAGTGTAAAAGCCTTCTTCCCCTTGATCTTTTAGATGATTGTAGGATTGGTTGCAGTTTCTCAAAGAAAAAAGTGAGGCACTCTACTCATGTTCAGAGGCTTCAGCTGAGGCACACATGAGCTTCCACACTGAAAACCAATTTGGCAGCTGAGATAGACTAGCTTGCATCAAGCCCAGGAGAATATCCGCAGCCGTCAATACCTCTGAATGTGCCAACCCCCACCCCACCCGAAAATGGAACACTGAAGAATCAGCCCTTAGAAGGCCGAGCGTGGAAAATTCTTGCCCTGTTCCTTGTGTGGTGGATCGGCGGCAGGGCTGGGGGAAGGGAGGGAGGGAGTGTGGAGCAGGGAGGAAGAGACGATATTGTTGTTAGCGTTTGACTGGGTCCCTTCTGTGCTTTGCCGTTCATTTAAAATTCCGATTTAAAAACCAAAAGAGGCTCTTTAAAATTTCCACATTAGCATGCCGTTTGTATGTTAGGCCAAGATGCTCGGGGATGCTTTTTGGCAGAAGTCGCCCTCTAACAGCTTTTGCCAGCAATAAAACAACACATGAATAAAAGAAAGTCAGGAGCTTTTTAACAATTTCTTCCCCTCCCCAATATGCAGTAACAAGGTGGTGTGGGTTTGAGACTTGTGGATGGAGGGTATTGAGGCCTGGCTGGAACGCAATCTAGTGTCTGTAGTGTGTGTGTGTGTGTGTGTGTAAGTAATCTCTTGTACTGCTATGGAATGTTGTCGTTTTTTTTTTAAAAAATCACAATTTTCACAAGGGGGGAGCTCTTATCAAAGAGTGAATGCTTTCCTCTTCTGCCCCCCCCAAGCCTTCCCCCCTCCTTCCTTTCCTCTCCCCCTTGGGGGATCTCTTCCTTCTTCATAAGGACAGATGTCTCTTTTGATGAGGACACGAGGATTTGGCTGGCTTCCTGGGCCAGCCCAACTTCATTAATGGGCTTTTGCGCAGCTCGGGAACAGGTGGGGTCGGAGAGCGAGCATCCTCCAAAGGATGTGTCGCGCCACATAAAATACGATGGTGCTGGCGGCCGGGTGGGTGGGAAGGGACTGGCAGGCAGCAGGATAAAAATGAGAACTGGTGGGGGCGGGAGAAAGGTGTTTCTCTCCTTTTTACACACACACACACACACACACACACACTCTACACCATCTTTTTGCACAACTAATGCTCATTGTTACATGCACATTTCCCCTCAAAGGCATGCTATTGGGATTATCTGAGTACTTCCAAGTCTGGTATTTTGTACGTTGGAAAGGGAATAAGAAAGAGTATACTCTTTACAACTTCCTGGTCACAAGTCAGAGCCAAGGTAACCCGAATCCTGTGGACTGTATTAGTTACAGAAATGTGCAGATTACTGCATGATGTATTCTGCAATGTTTACATTTTTTTCAACATTAATTCTGTGTCTGCTAATCATAGGAAAGGGTGCCGAAACGCTACCTTTTTTGTATGGAAAAGGATTGTTTAGCAACAACTCCTCTGGGTTCTGGAATTTTACTAAACCTCAGCTGCGCAACTTTCAACCACAATGACGAGAAAGGAAGGAGGTTCCACTGACACACAGCCCTTCACTGCTAATGTGGCTGTAGGGTGGACTGTGGTTGCCTCAGCACCCTGCTACAAAGTATTTGGGATGAAATTGATGGGAGAACCCCTTGCCCCCAGGGCTGGTGCCAGACTATTTTGCACCCTAGGCAAGACAAACTACTTGCAACCCCCCCCCCCAAATTGCGCGGAAGTCCGAACGTGGGCGCCGAGTGGAGAGCTGGGACTGGCTCACTTCGATTTGGGACCGAGCCGTCTGGAATTCACCGGGACTTACTTCTGTGCGAACGCAACCCGCTATGCAGCCTGGTGTCCCGATCCCCTCCGCATGTTTACTCAGGGGAATAAGGCTTCTGAGTAAGGAGGCATAGGCGGATCGGGCCACATTGGTGCCTCCTGGTGCAACGCTTTCTGAGATGCAAGTCCCGTTGATCCACGCGCGCAGGATCAGGAAGCAGGAGAATTTGCCTTGCGAGGAGTCCACAAGTCCCTAGATTTCCTGGGGGAAGGGAGAGGGAGTCCCGCTTGCCCACCTGCCTGGACATCGCGGCCTGTTTGAGGAGAGAGGCGAGGAGACCCGGTGCCCTTTCCTCGGGAGTAAGGCAGAGGCTGGCTTGGGCCAGGGTCGAGCTCGCCACGTGCTTTTTCTTCTTCTGGCAGCGGCGGCCTCCCAGCTCTGGGAGGAAGTCCGAATGTGGAGCTGCCCCCCCCCCAGCGTCCCTGGCTTCACTTCAGCTGGGCGGGCGCGGGGCACCATCTCACCCGCCCACGCCCAGCTGAATCCTCGGGCCGGGCTGGCTTACAGCCAACAATGTGCTGTTATGAGTCCCCAGATGATGTTGGACTACAGCCCCAGTCATCGCTGACCATTGACCATGCTGGCTGGGATTATACAAGTTGTGTTCCAACAATATCTCATGAGCCAAGGTTGGAAAAGATTGCTGTACACCTTTGGTTCTAGCTCTGTCAGCAGGCAAAATGGCAGCACCAGTTTAAGTTGCCCATTTGGCAATAGGTTTGTTTGTCAGTTGGTAACTCCACTGAACAATGAGGCATCGGAATGAATCTTGGTACCATATTCTGAGCACAAATCTACATTTCATATTTTAATAACAATCACTGTGCATGTTTTAAATGGGAATCGTGAACATGTAAAGCACAAAGCAATCTCCTTTGATGACTGAGACCTTAAAATGTACCATCACAAAACTATGCTATGTATCAATTTTGAAAACCAGCTCTCACACCCTCTCACACACTTATTATTATTATTATTTATTTATTTATTTATATAGCACCATCAATGTACATGGTGCTGTACAGAGTAAAACAGTAAATAGCAAGACTCTGCCGCATAGGCTTACAATCTAATAAAATGCTAGTAAAACAATAAGGAGGGGAAGAGAATGCAAACAGGCACAGGGTAGGGTAAGCAGGCACAGGGTAGGGTAAAATTAACAGTATAAAGTCTGCACAACATCAAGTTTTAAAAGCTTTAGGAAAAAGAAAAGTTTTTAGTTGAGCTTTAAAAGCTACGATTGAAGTTGTAGTTCTCAAATGTTCTGGAAGAGCGTTCCAGGCGTAAGGGGCAGCAGAAGAAAATGGACGGAGCCGAGCAAGGGAAGTAGAGGCCCTTGGGCAGGCGAGAAACATGGCATCAGAGGAGCGAAGAGCACGAGCGGGGCAATAGTGTGAGATGAGAGAGGAGAGATAGGAAGGAGCTAGACCGTGAAAAGCTTTGAAGGTTAACAGGAGAAGTTTATAGTGGATTCTGAAGTGAATTGGAAGCCAATGAAGAGATTTCAGAAGCGGAGTAACATGGTCAGAGCGGCGAGCCAAGAAGATGATCTTTGCGGCAGAGTGGTGAACAGAAACCAACGGACTGATGTGAGAAGAAGGAAGGCCAGAGAGAAGAAGGTTGCAGTAGTCCAACCGTGAAATAACCAGTGCATGAACAAGCGTCTTGGCGGAAGAGACAGACAAAAATGATCGAATCCTGGCAATATTATACAGGAAAAATCGACAAGATTTAGCTACTGCCTCAATATGAGGAATAAAGGAGAGCGAGGAGTCAAATATAAAGCCAAGGCTACGAGCTTCCTTGACCGGAGTAAGCGTAACATCATTGACAGTAAGAGAGAATGAGAGATGAGGAGAAGGTTTAGGAGGAAAAACGAGCAATTCAGTCTTTGCCATATTAAGTTTCAAACGACGATGAAGCAGCCAAGCTGAGATATCTGAAAGACATGCTGAGATACGATCGTGAACATCAGGAGAAAGTTCCGGAGATGACAGATATAGTTGTGTATCATCGGCGTACAGATGATATTGGAGGCCATGAGAATGAATAAGCTTGCCCAAGGGCAACATGTATAAGGAAAACAACAACGGGCCAAGCATCGAGCCTTGCGGAACCCCTACTGAAAGGGGAAAGGAGGAAGACGAGCTGCCATTAGCCAACACGCTGAAAGAGCGACCCGCTAGATAAGAGGCAAACCAGTTATAGACAGAGCCACAAAATCCAAGGTCATGAAGGGAATCTAAGAGAAGATCATGATCAACCGTGTCAAAGGCTGCAGTTAGATCAAGGAGAATAAGAACGGAATAATGGCCTTTAGACTTGGCAGTAAGGAGATCATTGGTAATCTTAGTAAGGGCTGTTTCTGTGGAATGCAGAGGGCGGAATCCAGATTGAAGTGGATCCAAAGCAAAGTTACTAGAAAGAAAGTCAAGACAGCGAGAGTAGACCGCCCGCTCCAGGATCTTTGAAACAAAGGGCAACAAAGAGACAGGTCGGTAGTTAGACAGAGATAGCCTATCAAGAGTAGGTTTCTTGAGAATGGGAGAGACTGTAGCATGTTTAAAAGCAGAAGGAAATGAACCAGAGAAAGATTAATAATATGAAGCAAGGAAGGGAGGATAGCAGGAATAAGATTAATAAAGACACGGGAAGGAATCGGATCACGAGAACAAGTGGAAGGCTTCGAAGAGCGCAGTATTGTAGACAGTTCATCCGCTGAGACCGAAGGAAATGCAGAGAAATTTGCAGGAGGAACTGACAGATGAGGAACAGGAACTGGAAGAGGAGCAGAGCTGGCCAGATCAGAGCGGATAGTTTGGATTTTGGCATTGAAAAAAGAGGCAAAGTTATTAGCAGACAGAGAGGCAGGGAGAGATGGCGGATTAGGCTTCAGAAGAGAATTGAAGGACGCAAAGAGCCGCTGAGGATGCCTAGCATTTGACTGGATCAGCGTTGAGTAGTACTGCTGTTTGGCCAATGAAATGGCAGAAGAGAAAGAGGAGAGTACAAATTTGTAATGGACAAAGTCCGCCCTGTCCCTGGTCTTACGCCACAGGCGTTCGGCTGCCCGGGAACAAGAGCGAAGGTAGCGGAGGAAAGAGGTGAGCCACGGTTGGGGTTGAGAAGGGCGAACTATCCGAGTTGTAGATGGAGCAAGGTTATCAAGAGTTGAAGATAAGGAGGAATTAAAGGAGGAGACAGCTGAGTCCAAGGAGACAGCCGAAAAGGGGGAGGAGATACAAATAGATTGCAATGATGAGTGCAGGACACAGAATAACGGGCTCAAGTTAAAGGAAGAGTAGCCAAAGGCAAAGGTAGAACCAGGCAATCTTCAAAACAAAATATTTACAAAAGTTTATTTACAGTGCCACGGTGCCTAAATATTTCGTTTTGAAGATTGCCTGGTTCTACCTTTGCCTTTGGCTTCTTTTTACTCCCCCACGGGGTTTTCCTTGCTTTTGCACTTCAAGTTAAAGGAAGCCAGATTCCAGCTGGACATTGCAGATTGAGATTGATAAACAAATGGTCAAAGAACACCTAATTTCCTTGAATGAGTTTAAATCTCCAGGGCCCGATGAACTGCATCCAAGAGTAATGAAGGAGCTAGCGGAAGAACTCTCAGAACCTTTGTCTATTATCTTTGCAAAATCATGGAAGACGGGTGAGGTGCCGGACGACTGGAGGAGGGCTAACGTTGTCCCTATCTTCAAAAAGGGCAAAAAGGATGAACCTGAGAACTACAGACCAGTCAGTCTGACATCCATCCCTGGGAAAATTCTGGAGCAGATTATAAAGAAGTCAATCTGTAAACACCTTGAAATCAATGCAGTGATTACTAGAAGCCAACATGGATTTGTCAGGAACAAATCCTGTCAGACTAATTTGATCTCATTTTTTGATAGGATAACCTCCCTTGTGGACTGTGGGAATGCTGTAGACGTCATATATCTTGACTTCAGCAAAGCTTTTGACAAAGTACCACATGACATTCTGATTAACAAACTAGCTAAAAGTGGGCTAGATGGAACAACTATTAGGTGGATCCACAGTTGGCTACAGAATTGGACTCAAAGAGTACTTATCAATGGAACCTTCTCAAACTGGGGAGAGGCAACGAGTGGGGTGCCGCAGGGCTCAGTCCTGGGCCCAGTGCTCTTCAACATTTTTATTAATGATTTGGACGAGGAGGTGCAGGGAACGCTGATCAAATTTGCAGATGACACAAAATTGGGTGGGATAGCTAATATCCTGGAAGACAGAAACAAACTTCAAAGTGATCTTTATAGGCTGGAGTGCTGGGCTGAAAACAATAGAATGAAATTTAATAGGGATAAATGCCAAGTTCTACATTTAGGGAATAGAAACCAAATGCACAGTTACAAGATGGGGGACACTTGGCTCAGCAATACTACAAACGAGAAAGATCTTGGAATTGTTGTAGATCACAAGCTGAATATGAGCCAACAGTGCGATATGGCTGCAAGAAAGGCCAATGCTATTTTGGGCTGCATTAATGGAAGTATAGCTTCCAAATCACGTGAGGTACTGGTTCCTCTCTATTCGGCCCTGGTTAGGCCTCATCTAGAGTATTGTGTCCAGTTCTGGGCTCCACAATTCAAGAAGGACGCAGACAAGCTGGAGCGTGTTCAGAAGAGGGCAACCAGGATGATCAGAGGTCTAGAAACAAAGCCCTATGAAGAGAGACTGAAAGAACTGGGCATGTTTAGCCTGGAGAAGATTGAGGGGAGACATGAGAGCACTCTTCAAATACTTCAAAGGTTGTCACACAGAGGAGGGCCAGGATCTCTTCTCGATCCTCCCAGAGTGCAGGACACGGAATAACGGGCTCAAGTTAAAGGAAGCCAGATTCCGGCTGGACATCAGGAAAAACTTCCTAACTGTTGGAGCAGTGCGACGGTGGAATCAGTTACCTAGGGAGGTTGTGGGCTCTGCCACACTAGAGGCATTCAAGAGGCAGCTGGACAACCATCTGTCAGGGATGCTTTAGGGTGGATTCCTGCATTGAGCAGGGGGTTGGACTCGATGGCCTTGTAGGCCCCTTCCAACTCTGCTATTCTATGATTCTATGATCAGGAAAAACTTCCTGACTGTTAGAGCATTATCACAATGGAATCAGTTACCTAGGGAGGTTGTGGGCTCTCCCACACTAGAGGCATTCAAGAGGCAGCTGGACAGCCATCTGTCAGGGATGCTTTAGGGTGGATTCCTGCATTGAGCAGGGGGTTGGACTCGATGGCCTTGTAGGCCCCTTCCAGCTCTGCTATTCTATGATTCTATGAGATATTGTAATCTGAAGGAGGTTTCACAGAGCTTCCCTGCTCACTCATGGACAAGACCACACAGACAATCCAAGTCCTGTGCCAAGAGAACCAACACTCCGGCCATAATAGTTAACCCTTGGGGGGGGGAGGAAGTGAGCCAGGAACACAGAACAGTAAGGCATCTAATATAATTATACTACTTATCATCAAAATATTAACCAGTTTACAACCCACCCCCTACTGCGCCTCTTTCTTCCTCATCGTCATCGCCAACATCTTCTCATGGACCCATGCCTAAATTCTCAAGAAGCTCTATGCCTTGCTGAAAAGAAAAAAACTTTGTAATTTTTCTCCTTATATGAAAAACGCAGAAAAACTGGATACCCCCAAGCATAGGGTATCTCCCTCTTCTTCAATTCCGCTGTTATGGACTTAACACTGTGCCTCCATTCCAAAGTTTGTTGACACAAATCATTAAAAACCTGCACTGGAACTCCTTGGAACTTCAACTCTCCCAACGCTCTCAGCTCCCTCATCAACTGCTCTTTTTTGTAGTAATTTGAAAATTTCAACAAGACATCTCTAGGAGTTGAGCCCCCTCTGTGGCCTCCAACCCTATGGACCCACTCCACTTCTTCTTCCCTTAATTCCAGGGTTGGAGCCAATTCTTTAAGCCAGCTTGGGTCTTTCTGAGGTCCTCCCCTTTTTTTTCAACCAAATTACGAAAACGCAGTGTTGATCTTCTGGAATTATCTTCCAAAGATATCAGCCTTTTCTCATGCTCATTAAATTTCACCTCCTGCTCCTCCTGGATCTTCTTAACTTGCTTAACTTCCTTTCCCATCTGATCTACTTCTGACTTAAAAGAGCTCATTTGCTTATCTCTCTTAGCCATCTCTGCCGCCAGATCATCCACACGTTTGTTTGTTTTCCCGACTTCCTCTTCAATTTTGGTGAAAATCGCATCCTTGACTCCTTTTAAAAGGGCCGTCATCTGCTCCATAGAAAATGGCTCTATATCTGGCTCCGAGCCAACTTTGGTGGCCATTTTAGGATCTTTCGTTTCTTTTTCCTGCTCTTGTTTATTATCTTGTTGTTCCGCTAATTTATGAAGATGAGAAACTGTGTTGTTTGAAGCGTGTAATCTTTGCCACTTCGGTTTCACCGATAAATCCTTCTTGGGTGGCATAAATCACTTTATTTACAGGCTGGTCTTAACTTCACTTAACCAATTGTTTACAATCCTGATCGCTCTCCTCGTCACTCTCACTAGAAGTAACTTTTGTTAGATGTACATGTGATTTATCAGAAGGATGAATTCTGTCTCTAGTTCGGGTGGGTTTTCTTTTATTATTTACTTTATTTTTACGTTTTGGCACGACGCATTAATTACCGAGCGGAAGTCAGTCCTTTCAATAAATCATCACTTCGACTCTTCCTTTAGCTCAGCAACATAAGCGTCTGTTATATATCCTCCAAATGCTGATAAAGAAGTTTAATTACATCTCTGCACTCCGAAAGCTATAAATTACTGTTGGCCGTCCGAGCTGCGTTCAAAAACGAAACTAAGTTATTTACAGCTTCTTCCAGCTCCTTGCAGCACAGTTCAAAGCTTTTCGCTGGCAGAGAGATCTCACCAAGCATTTAGAATAATCATCTCTCAAATATCTTGCCAATTTGAAGAGTTAATGACACTTTTAAGCCTCCCGTTCAGGAGAATTTAAGATTGCTTATCGATCCATGGCCGTCAGGCTCCGCCCCCCCCAGTTAGATCATTTGGAGCCCCAAATGGATCTGAAGGTTTTTTAGGCAACATGAGGGCACGTTTCATGTTGATGGACAATTATTATTATTATTATTATTTATTTATATAGCACCATCAATGTACATGGTGCTGTACAGAGTAAAACAGTAAATAGCAAGGCCCTGCCGCATAGGCTTACAATCTAATAAAATCATAGTAAAACAATAAGGAGGGGAAGAGAATGCCAACAGGCACAGGGTAGGGTAAGCAGGTACAGGGTAGGGTAAAACTAACAGTATAAAGTCCGCACAACATCAAGTTTTAAAAGCTCATATTAGGAAGTTGCTGTCCCTGATGGGTGAGGGAGGGGTAGTTTTGAGATTGACATCTGTGGCTAACCAATAGAAAAAACCATTCCATGTAAATTCATTGTCTCAGGAAGTGATAATGTCTGGCAGGCAGTGTAGATCCATACAGTCTCACAAGCCAATATTAGGATACGGAAAAGAATCTTGTCCCAAAGGCTGATCTGTGTACTGCAGGTATGGACACAACTCGGCTGGGTGTAAAGTCCAGAAAAGAAGGGGCAAGGGAGAGACAAGTTTGCTAGTACTAGTATATCTCCTGTTTTGAAGACAAGACTCAAGTTTATATGCCTTAAAAAATATTTTTTAAAAAAGGTATTATAATTATGTTTGTCCTTGTCTGACCTCTCATAGGGAGAGCACCCCCCTCACCCCATTTCATCCCATTAGAGCAATTGGTCATGGAACATATCTCTATTTTTATAAGCTGAAGCAGAGCTCTATTTTTATAAGCTGAAGATGCACAACTGTGCATCAGCAAAGTAAAGTAAAGGATAAAAGGTCCTGCACAATTTCATGAGGTAGGGGGTGGGGTTTGAGGGGGATTTTTTTTAAAAAATCCTAAAAATCAAAGGATGAAGGTATCTGTTTTAAATTTGGCATGGCTAAAACCCTAATTAAGAGCTACCACAGTGCCTAGTTTCATCACTTTATCTTTAAAAATGACGGAGATGAATGCATTTTTGTTAATTTCCATCGTTAATTCCCACTGACGATAAAACCAGAGCAGTTTTCCAATGAGTAATCTGGTGGTGCAGGGAGACAGAGCCGGAATCGCATCATTGGAGCTCTGCCCTGAATTTTGGGGAGGACCAGACCAGCTCTGCACAGCCCTAATGCATGGTACCAAAGTTTGGTCAAGTTACTTTGGCACCTGAGGAAGAAAATCCCACAAATGCCTCTTCCCACTACCTGCCCACAAAAATACAATAATAAATTAAATAACTAAAAAATGCTGCCATTCCATCAAACCTCAAATCAGCTCCATAGGCAGCCACCTCAGTTTGCCTAATGGTAGGGCCAGCCTACCATATGAGTAACTCGAAAGAAGATCTGTAGCTGTGGGTCTGCAGCTATCCTGAATGCGTCTTCTGTGTGGCCTGGCTGTTCTGATTTGGGGCAATCACCTAAGGAGGATGCTTTTGGCTGAAGAATGCCATTACTGCTTGAGGAAAAGAAATGAAGCTAAATTGTAGATCATGCTTGAGGATATTTATGGAAACTTATTATGTTGTGTCTATGTACCTATTATCAAGTTTTTATAAGATCTGCTAGAGCCAATCAGAAGCGGTGTTAGAGCAGAACCAGCAACAAGCAACAGCCAGGTCCAAGCCCTTCTCTAAAACAAAGGATAGATCTACACTGCTGCTTTATAGCAGTATTGAAGTGAACTGATAACTGTTGGGGCACAATCCACATTCCATACACTGCTTTCATAGGGCGTCATCAGATGAGCATTTTACCACCCACCCACTACTGCTCACTTATGGATGTTAGTGCGGCCTTTAGATGTCGTCTGCCTTCCATGCACCTACTGTTCCTTCTGCTCATTTTTCCGGCACAAAATAGACCCCTTTTAATCGTAATTTTGTTAAGTAATGGAACGTGCCGTGATCTCCTGCTGAACGCAGGGAAAGTATCACAATAATAAAAATGGCCCCTGAATGGGCCACATGGTCTTTGTTTACTTCATCTTTCCTGTCTAGGAAGAAAGAGGAAGTAACAAAGGACAGAAGCGGGGGTGGAGAAGTAACTTTAAGGATAATCGTATAATCGTTACGGAGTCAATTATATGATGTTGCTGCAATTGCACACTCACCCCGGGGCTTTCTGACGAAGCTGCAGTGGGGCGGGGGAAAGTCAGGGACTTACCATGACTTTTTTCTCCGGAGCGAGGATGTGCAAGATGGCATCAAGACAGCCCCTTGCCGCACTCTGGAGTCACAGTGGAGGTGTGGCCGGGCGGTGCCTGGTGGAACCCTGGTTGTGGCACCCCGCTGTGGCACCCCGGTTGTGGAATGAGCTCCCCAGAGAGGTCCGCCTGGCGCCTACACTGTACTGCTTCGTCGCCAGCTGAAGACCTTTGAATTCTCTCAGTCTTTTAACACTTAATTTTAACTTAAATTTAAATTTTACTGTTTTAACTCTGTATTTTAATTTTATATCAATTTTGCTGCGTGGTTTTATCCTGGTTGTGCTTTTTATACTGTATGTTGTAATTGTGCTTTTAACCTGTTGGTTGTCTTATTGTGGTTTTAATTTTTGTGAACCGCCCAGAGAGCTTCGGCTATTGGGCGGTGTAAAAATGAAATAAATAAATAAGGCAACCTGCGATTGGTCCCCTCCACCAGCTGGAAGGCGGGGGTGGCTCCGGTCCCTGGACCGCTGCCCAGAAACCTTGCGCTCCCTTCTCGGCCTAAGGATTACCCAACGCCACTCCGGTGGAGGGAAAGTGTGGGGTTGGAAGGTAAGGCAGCGCCAACCCAGCACCGTGAAGACACCCCCCTCCCCAAGGCTTGGCATTCCAGAGACAGAGAGCTTTGTGCTTGCTGACGTGCCCTGCTCTCTCAAGAATGATCAGTTCCAGAGTTCCTTGTGCATAGGCAGCAGGGAGGGACAGCTGGTGGGAGGGACAAAGCAACATCAGCTGAGGTCATCGATTTCGGAGACAGTGGGAGATAATCAGCAAGCTTTTTTTAGGACTTGTCTTCAACCTCGTAACGTTAAACAAAAATAGCAACAAGCAAACAAAAAGAGAGAGGTGTTTGGGGGCATTGTACAAAAGCTCCAGTGTGGGCCGTGGTGTAATTTCATTTAATTCTGTAAATCCAGAATTAAAACAAGAATGCTTAATTTGTCACCCTCAGCTGTATCAGCCTTTCCCCCCCCCACCCAGTCTCTCTCTCTCTCTTTCTTCCTTGCTGTTTTTCTCTCCTTCTTACCTCTTCTTAACCTCACTGAGTTTTATTAGCAACAGCACACAAGACTTTCATTCTCTCACTAATTCACACATTTAAGAACCTTTCTACATATTATTACATGGTTTTGCAACTGTGTGGTCATTTGAACAGGAGCTGCAGCGAAACCTGAGTATATCTGTACAATACACACATTCCCAAAGATGTGTTTGCCTCATTCATTACATTTTTGGGTGTATACTTTAAAACATTTTGGGCTGCATACTAGGGGTGTGCACGGACCCCCCGCTCCGCTTCACTTGCAGATCCGCCATTTTCCGGATCGGGCCGCTCCACCCCGCCCCCGCTCCACCCACTTCCGCTCCGCTCTGCTCGGAGCTCCGGATCCGGAGCTCCGTTTCCCCTCCCCATAGGCTTGCATTGAAAGCTAAAAAATTATACAACTTTTTTTCTGTTCAAGTTAGAAACCTCACATTTGGCACCATGACACCTCGTGGGGGTATACACACGCACGCCAAGTTTCAAAGCAATCCCATCATCCCCTGATTTTTGGGGAATTTTTGAAAATCGGGCACCCCATTCACACCCCTTTCCATAGCTCCGTCAATTTGCACGTTAGAAACCTCAAACACGCCACCATGAAAGCTTATCCAGGGATACATAAGCACACCGAGACTCAAGGCAGTCCCATCATCCCCTGATTTTTGGGGAATTTATGAAAATTCAACACCCCTTTCCATAGCTCCGTCAATTTTGCACGTTAAAAAACCCCCTCAAACTCACCACCATGACAGCTTATCCAGGGATACATACGCACGCCAAGACTCAAGGCAGTCCCATCATCCCCTGTTTTTTGGCGGGGCTTAAACCTGCAAAATTTGGAACTTCCAAAACTCCAAGTGAGCGCAGGAAGGACTTCTCCCCTGAGTCAAAGCCACACACACACAACATCCCTGCGAGGTGGGCAGGGGAGGAGGGAGGGAAGGCAGGCAGGCATGCAGCTGGCATTTCTGGGGGCATAAGGAAGTGAGCCAAGGATAAGCCAGTAATGCATATAAAATGGAATAAATCAATAAATAAACGAAGGAGGGGTGGAATTAAAAGCAGCAGTGTTGCTCAATAAACAGCAAGAAGATTTTTAAAAAAAAGGCTATATCTGTCTTTTACCAGCAATAGGGGGACGTGCCCGGGGGAGGGGGAAGCAGCTGCCAGTTCAACTCAAGACAGCCACCAACAGCTCTGAGATTAAGAAGTAAACGCTCACTTCAACTCATAACAGGCATCGCTCCACCACTAAGAAGTAAACGCTCACTTCGACTCATAATAGGCATTGCTCCACTGTTTTACTCTCTTTGGAAGGCTCTAATGGCCTTCCAGTGCAGGAGAGAGTGGGGGCACGTCCACGATGAGATGCCCTGGGGGAGCTCATCCCCTTGCACCATATCTTTTCAGTTGTTCCCCAAAGTTAGGGTGGGTAGCAGTGCTGTGTTTCTATCTCTTATTCTTGGCTTAGTATATGATTTCAGGTTGTGTTTGTGCATTTGGTGGGGCTACTGTTTTAAAAAACACTGGGAAAAGCCCGTTCAGATGAAGAAAGAGAAGTTTCCCAGAATCCCAAGTTACCCGTTTTGCCTATGCCCTCCTCTAACTTTGGGATCATGTGATCATGACCGGGAGCTGACTCTGCCCCTCAGCCCTTTGAAAAAGGTATTTTTCCCGCCGATTTTTTTAAAACTTCTAGCGCGCGACCCGCACGACGCAGAAAGTTGAGAGTAGTCTCAAAATGACCCCCATCCACGACTCTCTGTGCACAAGAATTTTCAGAATGATAGCTTAAAAACCAACCCAGTTATGCCCGAGTCTTTCCCTCAATGCAATCCTATGGGCGAAAAGCCGAAAACGCCGTTTGAGCCGCACGGTTGACCCGATTTTCAAAAAAATATAGCACGCGACCCGCACGACGCAGAGAGGTGAGAGTGGTCTCAAAATGACCCCCATCCAAGACTCTCTGAGCACAAGAATTTCCAGAACGATAGCTTCAAAAAGAACGTAGTTATCCGCGATTATTTGCCGCAATGCAATCCTATGGCGAAATGTTTTCAAGATGGCGACCGGAGCGCTCCGCCTGAACTAGGAGCTCCGAAAAATGGTCGCTTCTCTTCGCCTTGCTTCTAGAGGTCCGCGGTCCGCTCCTACTCCGCCTCTGGGTAAGGCGGAGCAGGCCAATCCGCTACTGCTTCTACGCTCCTAATCGGAGCGGATCACACCCCTACTGCATACCAAATAATGTGTGACATGGCTCATAGGGAGTCTTGAATGCAGGGAGGCTATGCAGTGTGGCTGACTAGCTACATAGGGTGGCCACTTCTGAATCACACACACACAAAGGAAATGCATCACTAAAAACAAGAGGACAAAAGAAAACAGTGGTTTGCATAACAGTTGCATATAATAATTTATATGTATAAATGCAAATTTATAAATAATTATTGTAATTGAAATTGAAATATAGTGCATCTCACTAGTGACTTGTGTGCCTTCATTCTTCTGACCACGTACTGACTGTTCTTATGATTCATTATCTTTTAACTGGACAAAGGCATTGGAAATAGGCAGCCCTTCACACAGAGGACACGTTCAAACAGTCCTCTGGCAGCCCTTGAAACAGAGGACTGCCCTCTGGAAAAGAAGACACCTAGGCACCCTATAAGGGTGGGAAAACTCCACCACCTGCCTCTGAATCAAGGAAGATGGCAGTTATTCTGTTTCACTCCTGTTGCCTGGGAGTCATATGTTCCTTCAAAGGGATGGGAACGTACCACATGCAACAAAAGTGTGAAATTACCTCAGGAGTTTACAAATAATTGCAGCGGAGCTGTAATTGGCCTTCAGGCCTTTCGTTGAGCAGGCCTTCCTTGGATATTGCAATGGGCTTCATCAGAGGAAGTGGTCTCAGATCTGAACCAGAAATTCACTCATGATCACGTGGATCAGCCTGTCAGGCTTTGCCGGCTGACCAATGCTGACTTACAAGGAATGGCTGCAAATCTCCTGCAGATCACCAGCAATAAACCCGTCAAGGCCAGGGAAGAAGGGAGGGTGAGATGAGACAAAGCAGGGCTTGGGAGGTTACCGGTTCTTCAAAGCCAATTCACTGAGGCAGAGAAGAGTCCTTTTTCCAGTCCAGGGTCCAAAATCCAGGGAAGTCCAGGTGGGGCAAAGCTCAGGGTCTCAGAACCAGCAGAGGAAAGCCGGCGTGTTGATCTGAAGTTGCACTTCAGTGCTGAGCTGTGGAACTCCAGCAGCTTTATCTCCAGCGTCCTGGAGCAGCTGCTGGTATTTAGTTCCCAGTCTCCTGGCAGGCTTTCTTCCTTAAACGAGCCGACACTCGTCTCCGTTGCTCTTCTACATTAAGCTTCCTTCGCTCTACCGGAGTCAATGGCACTTGGTCCTCTGACTCAGACAGAGAGGCTGTGGCAGGGCATTGGCCATTATCTGGCGGTGAGGGCTCTGGAGCTATTTCTGTGCTAGGAACCTCACCCAGATCTGCAACCTGACCTTCTTCTTCATCATCGGAAGAATCCGAGGGAGGCATGACTCAGTCCCAGTTCTCTGCCCTAACTGATGACTTCTTTCATGCAGCCTCCCTTTCTTCTCTCTGTACAAACTTATTCACCCTTGGCTCACCCTTCTCCCAATTCCTGTTTCTGTACCTTTCATAATGCCACTCCCTCTCTGCTTGGAACAGCCTCTTCTTCTCCTGCTTGTCCCTCCACTTCCGTGTCATTGTCCAAATCTCTTTTACAGACCTACTTCTGAAGCAAAAAGAAAATAAAATTCATGTGCACACTAATCCTATACATGTTTACTTGAAGTAGGATCCATCAAGTTCATTGAGACATTTCCACATATGCATAACAGGACTGCAGCCTAAGCTCCCAATCCTAACTGACTCTTTTGGAAGTATGTACTATTGGCACTTGCTTCCAAGGGAACATATGTAGAATTGGGGGGGGGGGTCTTAGTATACAAAGGTGCTTTACAAACCTTAGCATCTCTTCAGAATACCCTAGTAAGCCATTTTTGTCCCATTTTACAGATGGGGAATGACAGACAAGGTCACAGAGCTAGTCCAGGGCTGAGGTTGGACCCAGGTAATAGCAGTTGCATGGCACTCTAGAATTCTCAACATGCTACTTTATCTCTGTAATCATTGTAGCAATCCTGTAGGGTAGGTCAGTTTTATTATCTATATGTCGCAAATTGGTGTATGGGGGTGGGTGGGGGGAGCTGAGAGTGATTTGCCTAAGGTCTCTCAAATCCATTTTTTTAAAAACACAATGAAATCACCCTGATTTGAATTCCTCTTTTGGGTGGGAGAGGGCAACGTCCACATTTGTGAATGCTGCCCCAAAATGTTGGGTTCTTGACTCACTACATTTGGGTTCCAGTTATTTATAACAGACGGTTTCCAGGAGAAGGCACAGCTTTCACAAGACAATGGACATAAGAGACTCTTTATGAGCATTGGGCTGCTATGGAAGGTGCAGGAATCTAGGTCAATGCCAACAAGTCCGGGTTTTGTGCAAAACAAAGACTGCGGTGGCCCCCTGTCAAGGAGATAAATACTTGCTTTCCTAGTGAGTCTCTCACTGAGGTATGAGCAGGGCTGTACCCTCTGAGGCATCCTTAAGGGCATGATCCAGCCCCTCCTACAGATTGGGTGTACATAACATGAGGGTCTCCTGAAACTTTGTTGAGGATCCTTTTAGTGGACACAGTTCGTCTCCCGTGGTTGTCTTACTAATGGCCTGTCACTTCTACACTCAGTGGTCCTAATTGGGTCCTTCTTCTGGTTTCAAACCCATATCTGTACCCTTAAAGCTTCAATATTAACAATGGCAACTGAACTTCTGTGTCGTCAAGGTGCAGTTGCCATGGTGCAAATAAAGTTGTTCATATTCCACCAGGTTCCGCCTCCTCCTCCTCATGCAAGCTTCAGGCCCAGCATCTCTGAACCGTCTGGAAATGCTGGCACCAATTCCACTCCTCGGTGCTCCTGCCGTGAGCCGGCATGCATGGCAAGCCGCAGCTTCATTATGATGATTGATTCCTTCAGCAGCTCACACACAGTGGGGCCCCAGCTACCAATGAAAATGGGGGCATGGGGAAGAAGGTGGCGGAACAGCAGCTTCTACAAAAGGCTCTTTCTTGGTACCTCTTGACAGAGCTTTGTGGTATGCTCTCCACAAGAGGGACTTGTCTCGGCTTGGTTAAAGAGGAAGTGGCAAACATGGAGACTATAGAACAGTGCAGAAGATCCAGAACTAGACTTTGACTTTTGGCCTTTGCTGTAATCTCAGGACGCATCTGGGAACTTCCATGACAACCAAGGTGGGGAGGGGAAAGAGGCTGGCCCAGTTTGAATGGAATGGTGTGACAGATATGTAGAGTGTGGTGGTGGTGGTGGTGGTGGTGGTGGTGGTCTGTCTAAATGCTCAGAAAGCCCCGAGGTGGGTGTGCAGTGGCGTGGTGTCAATTGTATGACACTGCTGCAATCACGCACCCACCCAGGGCTTTCCGGCGAAGCTGTGGAGGAAAAAAACCCTCAGGGACTTATCTTGACTTTTTTCTCCAGAGTGAGGCAAGGATGCACAAGACAGCATCAAGACAGCCCCGAAGCCTCGCTCTGGAGTCACAGTGGAGGCATGCCTGGGTGAAGCCTGGTGGAAGGTGAACTGCAATTGGTCGCTTTCCACCAGGAAGAGGGCGGAGGCTGCTTCAGTCCCCAGATGGCTGCCCAGGAACCCTGTGCTCCCTACTCGGTGTCTGGGTTACCCAACGCCACCCCAGAGCAGGGAAAGCACAGGGTTTTTGAAGGACGCGCTGCCAATCTGGCGCCATGAAGACCTCCAACACACGCACACACACACACACACACACACACAATCAATCAATAGTTTTCAACCTTTCCACCTTCCGGGAACAGTTTCCATACCAATACATCAACTGAAGAGCCACTAGCTATTTGCAACAGAATCCCTACGTGCTGGAGAGGATTTTGGGTGCACCCAGACTTTGGCCAGACCGAATACCCTATTTCAGAGGTAGGGTGGCTATTTATGCATCACCAGAAAAGAGGACAAAAGATTATCTGGATTTGCATAACATGTGTATATGCTAATTTATATGAATAGATGCCAATTTAGAAACAATGACTATAATTTAAATAGAAATACGTCTCATTATAGTGTAGAAGACTGTGACCAGGTGATCTTCTTGGTCTCCTGTCCAAGTGCTAACTGTTGATAAGAAGTAATGTCAAGGTTCCTGTGGTTCTTTCTTCGGGTCCTTGATCTTTAACCCACACTTTGCATGGATGGCCCTTCGAATAGAGAACCCAGCCAATGCTTCCCTACAACTTGATATTGCGGGGGAAGGTTGACAGTGGAGGGCAAACCATCTTCTGTGGAAGCTTCTACACCGTTACTAATCTTCTCATTGAGGAACCTCAATAGGTTTTCCAAAACACAGTTTGAAAACACTGCAGTAGGTACCTGGAGAAAGGAAACACAGCGTAGTTGAGAGACAGAGTGTAGCAATGGATGTATGGAGTGGAGAAATGGATGACTAAATAGCCATTTCATGATCTTTGAGTAAGCAGGTGGATGAAATGGAAACAGGAATAAATGGAGAGAGTGACAGACAGGAGTGATGGATGAGCATATTGGATAAGACAGGTCACTAATGGAGCTCCTAGGGCTGCTGACTCAGGAACGTATTCACGGAATGAAAGTGTAGGAAACAGAAAGGGAGACTCCGAATTATGTGGGATTTGGCATTTTTCTCCCCTGTGGACTGTGGCCCATGCACTCACATACACAAGGCCCCCTCCCTGTTGATAAACTTGCCCTGAGTTTTTCAGGATTAGTTACATGGGATTAGCTGATCTGTGCTCTGCACAGAACTCAAATCCACAAGCCCTTACACTCAACAGATGAAAGGGTTGTTGGCTTGGAAGATAGAATCAAAGAATAGCAGAGTTGGAAGGGGCCTACAAGGCCATCGAGTCCAACCCCCTGCTCAGTGCAGGAATCCACCCTAAAGCATCCCTGACAGATGGTTGTCCAGCTGCCTCTTGAATGCCTCTAGTGTGGGAGAGCCCACAACCTCACTAGGTAACCGGTTCCATTGTCGTACTGCTCTAACAGTGAGGAAGATTTTCCTGATGTCCAGCTGGAATCTGGCTTCCTGTAAATTGAGCCCGTTATTCCGTGTCCTGCACTCTGGGAGGATTGAGAAGAGATCCTGGCCCTCCTCTGTGTGACAACCTTTTAAGTATTTGAAGAGTGCTATCATGTCTCCCCTCAATCTTCTCTTCTCCAGGCTAAACATGCCCAGTTCTTTCAGTCTCTCTTCATAGGGCTTTGTTTCCAGACCCCTGATCATCCTGGTTGCCCTCCTCTGAACACGCTCCAGCTTGTCTGCGTCCTTCTTGAATTGTGGAGCCCAGAACTGGACACAATACTGTAGATGAGGTCTAACCAGGTCCGAATAGAGAGGAACCAGTACCTCACGCGATTTGGAAAACGGTGATGGCCCTATCGTTAGACCAGCTTTCCCCACCTCCAGATGGGAGTTGAAGCCCAAGATATCTGGGTGGCACCAGATTGGGGGAGGCTGCAGCAGGCAAAGTGAGACAGACATCTCAAGCAGCAGATGGGAAGTGTGCAGAGCTGCAGTGAAGTGTTCGAGGACAGAGGTGTGCACTCCCTAAGCTGAGCTGATGCTCTGAGGTGTGGTGGAGGAGGCTATCCTGTTGCCAGTGTTGAAGTAAGATTCAGCAGCTGGTCTGTTTGGCTTCCGTATGTGGGTCAAGAGGTGGCTACTATCTTGCCCTTGGCTTAAGGCAGACACATTTCTTGAGCCAGCCCTGAAAGAAAAGGAGTAATAAGTAGCTGGAAGGATGGAATGTGCGAAGAGATGTATGATAGGTTAAGCTGATGATTTCCAAACAGTGTTCCTAGATGCTGCTGCAGGAGGGGAGTATTCTATTTTTTTTAAAAAAAAAAATTCTACCATACTTAAACAGACACATTTACATTTTCACATAAAAACAACAACAACAACATACTACATAATGTTGAAATGTTGAATACATAATATCTTATCTTAATAACATAATCAAATAAAACCTACAAGTGCACCCCCCACCTCGGGATCTCATTCCTGATTCCAGAATCTCATACTTTCTTCTGCTGGTGGTTTCCCACTTCCCTTAGAAAACACAAACACTAGGAACTGTTTCCAAATTCCTTCAAAATCATTTGATTTAGCTATACCTCTTCTCCATTTAATATTACTTGTCAATTTATCATTAATAGCTATATCCCATACTTCTTTATACCATTCTTCAATAGAATATTCCCCTTGAATCTTCCAGTTCCTAGCTACAATCAATCTTGCTGCAGTCAACAAATTTGTTATCAGTTCCTTAATTTCCTTTTTACATTTAAAATCTTCTTCAAATAGTGACAGCAATGCAACTTTTGGTGTTCGTTCTATCTTCATTTCCACAATTTCTTCAATCTCCAAAAACACCATCTTCCACAATTTCTGAACATAGTTACATTCCCACCACATATGCAAATACGTTCCTTTAACCCCACAACCTCTCCAACAATTTTCTGATTGCTGATTGTTTATCTTATTCAATCTAACCGGAGTTAGGTACCACCTCCATACAATTTTAAAATAATTCTCTTTTATTCTTACTGACATATTTCTCAACGCTCTTTGTTTCCATAATCCCTCCCAACCCTGTTGTCCTATTTGTACCTTCAAATCTGTCTCCCAAACCATTTTACCCGAATTATCCACCGTCCCTTTCTCCACCAATATTCTATATATTTCACTCATCAACCCTTTTAACACTGTTCTTTTCCCCCTTTCCTTATCTTTCTTATCTATTAATTCTTCAAACTTTGTTAATTCTCTACACTCTCCATTATCTCTTACCCACTTTTTAGTCCATTGTTCTAATTGCCTATAATTTAACCAAGTTAATTTTTTATCCTTCAAAACCTCTTCCATATCCTCTCTTGTACTCATTCCTCTTAACCAATCCCTTAATTTCATTTTATTTTTTTCTATTAAAACTTTACTTAATCTACTCTTTAATTCCTCCGGGAAATTCTTCAACAATATTACCGGTGACAAAGGAGAGCTGCTTGGAAGCAGCTCCCCTTTATATTTACTCCAAATTTCCCAGTGAGACCTCAAAAGCGGGTTATTTATACTTTCCACCCATTTTTTTCCCCTTCCATAAAAAATACATTTTCCAAATTAGTCTCTATATTACTCGTAATTTTTTCTTCCATCCAATCTAATTCCCCTAATCCTGTAATTGCCTCCACTATATATCTTAATCTATTAGCTACATAATATAATTTAATATTCGGAAGACCCAATCCTCCCTTTTTTTGGCTCAAATACCATTTACTTTTATTTACCCTCGCTTTCTTATCACCATTACAATAATTATTTATAATCCTTTGCCAACTTTTTAGCTCTAATTCTAAAATTTTTATTGGTAGCATCCTGAACACAAAATTAATCTTTGCTAAAATCTTCATTTTTATTAATGCTATTCTTCCAAACCAAGATAAATTAAACCTTTTATATTTTTCCAATTTTGCTAAAATCTTTTTTTAACACATTTAAATTCTCTTTCTCTAAACTCTCTAGCTTCTGCGTAATTTTTATTCCCAAATATCTAATCTGATTCTTAACTCTCATTTCTCTTCCCTTTTCTTCCCAATCCTTCTCTTCCTTTTTAGTATAATTAAACAACATCAATTCTGATTTAGACAATTTATTTTTAACCCCGTAATATCCTCAAATTCTCTCAGTTGCTGTTTAATTCTCCCCATCTTCTCTATTGGATTCTTTAACGTCAATAACGTGTCGTCTGCAAACATATTCAATTTAATTTCTTTCATACTACCTATTCCTTCAATCTCCTCATCTTCTCGTATTGCATTCGCCAATAATTCCATTACCATTACAAATAGGACTGGTGAGAGCAGACATCCTTGCCTCGTCCCTCTGGCTAGTCGTATCTTATCTGTCACACCATCATTCACTACCACTACGGCTGTATTTTGAGAGTATAACTGTTCTATTATCGCTTTAAATTTATTTCCAAACCCCATTTTATTTAAAACCATCTTTAAAGCTTGCCAGCTCAAACAATCAAAAGCCTTAAAAATATCCAATGCCAGAATTCCTGCTTTAACCCTAGACTTATTTATCACCTGTATTACATTTAATACTCTTCCCACTAAATTAGACATCTGTCTACCTGCCACAAATCCACATTGGTCCTCCCCTATGTATTCCTCTATAAATTTATTCAACCGCCTTGCTAAAATAGTTGAAAAAATCTTAGCATCTTGGTTTATTAATGAAATAGGTCTATATGAATCAGGGACAGTCAAATCTTTATCTGGTTTTGGTATTAAAATTATTAATGAATGTTCCCATGATTCTGGCATTCTATCCCCTTCCAATATGGAATTATACAAATTTAATAATTTTGGTACTAAAATTCTTTTAAAAACCTTATAATATTCTGGACCTAAACCATCTACCCCTGGTGATTTACCCAGCTTCAAGTTCTCAATTACTTCTTCTACTTCTCCTTGAGTTATTACCTTTTCCATTAACTCTTTATGCTCTATTTTTATTCTCTTCTTTATATACTTTTCTATATAAGCTTCCAACTTTTGTTTTTGAATATCCTTTCCCTTATACAATTCTTGATAAAACTCCTGAAAAATCTTTACTTTATCCTTCATTGTATGACAATACTTCCCTTGTTTATCCTTCAAAATCCCTATCCCATTCCTGGCTTTTTCTTTTTGTGTGAGCCTGGCAAGCAATCTAGAATTCCTATTACTGTTTTCAAAATGCTCCCTTTTCATATATATTAAATTTTTTGAACCTCCTCTAAATTTAAATTTTCTAATTGTTTTTTCTTTGCTTGTATTTCTATTAATTTATATTTATTTTATATTGCCAATAATCTTTCTCCATTTTCTTAATCTCTTCCTCCAATTGTTCCTGCTCTGCTACTTGTTGCCTCCTTAAATTACACATTTCTCTAATACATATCCCTCTTGATACTGCCTTCATGGTATCCCAAACTACTGCCCTTGACGTTCCTCCCTTCTCATTAATTTCCCAAGACTCTGTCAATTCTCTTTGCATTTTTTCTACCACCTTATTATACTTCAAAAGTTTTGTGTTTAGTTTCCACCTAAACGCTTCCTTATAATTCTTTTTAACTGTAAACTCTAAACTTAACAATGCATGGTCTGTTACCTTTATTACCCCCATTTCCATTTTACATACCTTACTTGCAAACTCTTTTGAAACCATTATATAATCTATTCTAGAATATGTCTGATGAACTGAGGAGTAGTAAGAAAATCCCGAATTCGATCCATTCAGTAAACGCCAACAATCTACATAATCTTTTTCTTTTACTAGTTTATTCAATATAGTAATATTATTTCTTTTTTCCACATTTGTGGGGTTTGATCTATCCACTCTATTATCCATTACCATATTAAAATCCCCAGCTAAAATAAGATATCCTTCCCTAAACTCCTCTATTTCATTAAATAAATCCATAAAAAACTCTCTATGTCTCTCATTAGGGGCATAAACATTTACTAATGTATATTGTTCACTTTCTATTTCCCCCTTTATCATAAGATATCTACCATTATCATCCTTTTTTACAGTTTTCAGTATGAATCCACTTTTTTTTGAAATCAAAATTGCTACTCCATTTTTTTTTGACGTCCCTAATGACTTTTCATAATAAACAGACCACCTTGTCCGAATTTCATTTACGCCATCAAATTTTTGGTGTGTTTCTTGCATCATAATAATATCAGATCTTTCTTTATTTAACATTTGTTCTATTCTCCTCCTTTTCACGACTGCCCCCAGACCTTTATCATTAAGCGTTGATACTTTAATATTCTTATTCATAATCACCCTTTTGATTTTCCTTCCGATCCCGTGTGCTCTGCAACGCATAAACATATACAACAACAAAAATAAAAATAAACCCTGAACCCCCTTCAACTCCCTCCCTCCCACCCTATTAATCCCCCCAACCACTCTTCCCCCCACTACCTTCCCCCTCCCCATATCCCCGTGAGTCTATTACTCCGGCCATTATCTAACTTAGGGGAGAGGGGGGAGGCGGGCCCCCGCCCTAACGGCAAGATCTCTGTACTTAACTACTTAACATATTATTATCTCATAATACCATTCCCCATTTTACCCCGTCCCAGACGCCCTGGCTTTGGCTCCATTCCCAACACCAGCTCCAAGACTTGCATCCTTAAATAACCCCAAACTCTTCAGCAGCTCCTTGCCCTGCTCCAAAGAGGTTACTCTGTGTTGGCCCCCAGCATAGGAAAACTTTAAAAAAACAGGGTAACCCCAAGAATATCTCACTGTATTTTTTGTTAGCGTTTCAGTTATTTGCTTAACGCTGTGCCTCCATTGGAGTGTTTGCTGACAAAGATCGTTGAATACTTGCACTGCTTTGCCTTTATATTTAATCATGACCATAGACCTCAATTTCTTCATCACTTGCTCTTTTTTGTAGTAACTGCCAAATCTCACAAGAATGTCTCTGGTTGATCCTCTATAATTTGCTTCTCCCACTCTATGGATCCTTTCGATATCACAGTCTTTTATATCCAAATCTGGCATCATATCGTTGAACCACTTCAAAACTATTTTTCTCAAATCCTCTGCTGGTTCTTCAGCAAATTGTTTAATGCGTACATTACAACGACGATCCTGATCTTGAAGTTGGATCAACTTTAGATCTTGATCTTGAAATTTCACCTCACAACTTTTTTCAAAGACATCCTGTTTTTTCACAAGTGCTTTTACTTCCACATCCAGCTTCTTTATCTCTGTCATTTTGCGCGATCTTATCTGCAAGCACCCCCATCCGTGCTGCTGCGTTTTTCTCATTAACATCCATCTTCTTGCTCAAAGTGGCAGTGCTATCCAGAATCAGTTTCTTCAATTCTTCCAATGCAGTTGAAATTGGCACCGTGCCAGATCCCTCAGCCATCTTGACAAATCCGTTGCTATCACTTCCACTACTTTGTGAGTCTTTTTCTGCAGACACTTTCTCAAGACGGGCCAAATTATGATTAGAAGGATGAACTCTTTGCCAAGTAGCCTTCCCCGGGGGTTTTTTATTTTTATTTTTCTAACGTACGGCATGGGTCTATTTTTAGCTCTGAGTCAATGTCCTGTTTACAATCCACACCATCTCTCTTTCTACGCAAATAAACACTTCTTCTTCGGTGCTTTTTTAAAGGGTGAATTTACTGCCAAATAAACCTTTCTCTCAGATTAGGAGTATAAATCACCGCTTATCAGACTTAGGAGACGGGAGAGCTGTAGCAAAGTTAGTTTCGTTTTCTAACTCCCCCCTCCTTCCGTCTGTTTACAGCCAAGGAACGGGCTGCTTTCCTCCCTCCTTTTTCTGAGTCTGCTTCCGAAAACAGGATTTTCACCCTCTCTTAGCACTCATAATCATCAACCTTCATTTTCATTAACGACCCATGCCTTTTTAAGTGAGATAATTAGCTTTCCAGATCTTCCCGATCGGGAGCCCTTAAGGAGAGATCTTACCAGTCATGGCGTCCGGCTCCGCCCCCGGAGGAGAGTATTCTAAGATGCAATCATATTTCTTGTGAAGCAAGGGAAAGCAAATATTCAAGCCTTTCCCCTATTACCATGAGGACTAGAAACATGTGAAATAAATGCTGAGATGGCTGCTGGTGGTTCAGATTTAATGCAAAAGCTTCTGTGCAAATTGTCTTCCAAAGATAAGTCAAAGTGTTGGTGGTATTATTATTATTATTATTATTATTATTATTATTATTATTATTATATCCCGCCTTTTGCCCAATGCTGGGCTTCAAGTTTAAAACATACATGGGGGGGGACACACCATAAATGTTTAAAATACACAACAAAATTATAAGACATTAACATAGATGGAGGGCCAGATTATTTTCCAAAGGCCTGCTGGAACAAAAAAGTTTTAGCCTGCTTCCGAAAGCCCACCAAGGAGGGAGCCAGCCTAGCTTCCAAGGGAAGAGAGTTCCAGAGCACTGGAGCAGCCACCGAGAAGGCCCTCTCCCATGTTCCCACCAAGCGCGCCTGTGAAGATGGTGGGACTGAAAGAAGGGCTTCTCCGGAAGATCTTAAAGCATGGGCAGGCTCATAAGGGAGAATGCGGTCTTTCAAATAACCTGGACCCGAGCCATATGAATGGATGACTAAGTTTTAACTTATGAATCCCTGAACGGCACTTGAAGGACTGTCTGTTCTCACATGAATTTGTTCAGTAATTAAGATCAGCCTCCAGAGGTCCTGCTGCAAGTCCCCTGCCATCCTAAATTAGTGGTGTTGTGATGGGAAACAGGGCCTTGTCAGCTGTGGTACCTCATTTGTGGGCACCCCCTTCCCAGATAGTCTCATCTGGTGGCATCTTCATTCACATTTGAGAACCAGGGAAAATCTTTTTTATTTGCCCATGCCTTTTAAGTGTTGGTGGGCTTTTTTCTGTTTAAATATTGGGCTTTTAACTGATTCTGCAATTTGATGATGTTTATTGTAGAGTAGTAATATTAGGAGTATGGACAGGAGAGGGTTAATGAAGCCAGAAGTACTCCTAGGGACTGCCTTTATGGCCCTTTGAAGGTGGCAAGTATCTCATTCGTTAGGAAAATTACAGGTAAATGACTAGGAAATAGCTGGAAACTCCTCTGAAAAGCCCTTTGGCAAAGGGCAATGCCTTCCTCCCTTCTAAGGTTGTCATAATCTAGACTTCTGTATCTGGAAAGAACAACAGAGGGCGGATTTGTACAAGCCTACATTACTCCTGACAGACGATTGGGCCCGCGGCGGCTCTGCATGGTTTGTTTCATCCTCAGTCTCCCACCCACTCCCTGCATACATCCCAGAGTCTTTTGTGGCACAACCCATCCTTGCTCCTTGTCCCGCCCCGCTCAGATCACTACCTGTTTTTGGAGCACTTACTTTGTTCAGTGACTTTTTTTGGGGGGGGGGTGAATCAACATTGCACAGATGGGCCGGATCTACACTACTGCTTTAAAGTGCTTTAAAGCACTAGTGTAGATCCGGCCATGGAGTTTTAGTGTGGTGGAGATTTTTTTTTTTTGCTGGACATCCGCAAGTGCGCAAGAGCACAGATTCGGCTGTCTGTCTCTTGGTCCCATGTAGCTGCCTTCTAAGGTCTTTTTAACTGTCAGGGAGATTTGCACACATCTGCTGAAGCGCAATAATAACCACAGCAGTAATTGCTCTGAAGAGAAGCTGTGAAACTGGGGAGGGGGGCTTTAAAACTCCCACTTCTGGACTAGCTGGTGAGTTGGTGAAGTGTTGAAGGAGTGGAGGACACTGAGAAGTGTCCGTCCAAGACTTAAAAGCGAGAGGATGATATCGGCAAGTGGGAGATATTGTTCCCCAACTCCCATTTTGATGCACTTCCTCTGTTCACCATTTTTGCCCATTTTCGGGCCTTCTGAATTACACTAATGGGTTCTTCCTTTCTCTTACTATTATTTCTCTCCTGGTCCTTCACAACTGTGTGCAGTATCACCTTGTCAATTCCCTACTCCACTTAGGCACTCCCTTTGACAAGCTCAACAGTACAAGGAAATTGGCCAGGCAAGACTACACATACTGGACAGCCAAATCTGCACTCTTACACAGTTGTGAATAACCGACAACAACAACAACAAATTGCAACTCCATTTGTGTAATTTTGAAGTCCCCCCCTCACAAAAAAACGTGGTAGCTGAGTGACTATCCTTCTAAAGTGCCATTTAGGCATGGATGGGTGGGGGCAGGTGAGACCCCAAAGAGCAGCGCAGGTTTCTTTGCTGCTCTTGCCAAGTGGATCTGTAGCTGGCACAAGCTATAGTGACAGGTTCGGACATCACGAGAAGCCACCCTGGAAACAAGCTATCCTCAGCAACCCTACTACAAGCCATGGGTTCTCAGGGTGGCTTGTAGGATCACCTGTGCCAGATTTGGACCACCATGACGTATTCTGACATGCGAACCTAATCGGAGACTGCAGTTTGATTGAGAGAGAGCCAGAGAACTAAGTTTGAGCTCCATAATGTAACAGTGTCTTCAGTAACTGGCTGCCTCTCCCATCAGATCTGTGTTTTTACAGTGCCAGTTTGGCACTACCTGCCTCTCCAGCCCTGCACTTTCCCTCCCCCAGGGTGGCATCAGGTAATCCCAACTCTGGCAAGGGAGCAGAAGGCTTCTGGGTGGCCATCTGAGGACCGGGGCCACCCCCGCCCACTTTCTGGTGGAAGGCGACCAATCGCAGGTCACTTTCCACCAGGCACCACTTGGCCATATGCCTCTTCTGCAACTCCAAAGCAAGGCAAGGGGCTGTCTTGACACCGTCTTGCGCATCCTTGTCTCACTCCAGAGAAAAAAGTCGGGGTAAGTCTGTGACTTTTTTTCTCCGCAACTTTGGTGGAAAGTCTTGGGGTAGGTGTGCAATTGCAGTGGCATCACATAATCAACACTGCACCACCACGCACTCACCCCGGGGCTTTCTGAGTGTTCAGACAGTGGACTTTACTTGGCTGTTGGAATGTTTAAAGGCTTTAAGGTGGGCAGAAGGTAGATCTCGAACTACTGATAGATCTCTGAATAATTTGCACTAGAACAGCAAAGACTTCTAACTCCCCACTGTTTAATGATAGAAACAACAAAATGTCTCCTCCCCACTCCCCGGTCTCAGGATTCTAGCAAAAAAGAAGAAGAAAGTAGATTCCACAAGACTTCCCACCCCTGCTTTAAGCTGTTTGCCTCCACCTCTACTTAGCCTAAATATCAGTAAATATTTTCAAATATTACAAAATTCCAATAAGCCTCCAGTGAACTGCTTCCAAAGGAAACCAAACTCGGGTAACCCTGGAATGTCTCATTGCTCAGAGAAGCAGGATGAGCATAACAATATATTCTGTCTTATGCTGCTCTTAGAGCCAAGGCTGGAGAGTAGATAATAAATGTTTTAATGAAAGCAAACAAACAATGCAGCCTACCACTAATTATTCTGTGAAAGAAGTTCTTCCCCAGCCACTGCACTCACTGTAGGGCCTCTGTGTCTTGGTCCAGCCATCCTGAGTGGCTGAGGATCAGAAGCTGGGCTCATATCCATCCATCCATCCATCCATCCTGCACTACGGCTGGCATCTTCTTCCTTCCCCAAGCTGCATTGTTTCAGGAGTTCCACCCGCTTCATAGCTTCAAGTTGTCCCCCAGCATGCGTGGAAGAACAGATGGTTGGAAGGGGTCCTCAGCAACCCCACCCACCTGGCCATGTCCCCTACTCTGTGGTTGGGCTGATTTCAGTCTTGTGTGATCGATCTTTAAAAATGAACAAAACAGCACAAGAATCCACATGATCCACTAGCACCTTTTAGACATAGTCGGGATCTCTTGAAAGGTAAGGCAGAGCATGCATGACCCTGAGTCTGTGCTCTTCCTTAGAAGTAGACTAGCAGCCTTCTGTCGTAGACCACGATACTTCCATCCTTGCTCTGGACCTTCCACCGGTTGCACTTCCAGCTTGGGTCACCACTTCCAGGAATGTCCAGCAGCAGATTTCTTGGATTGGAAAATTCCCATCCCAGGTCGGATTGAATATCATGCACACCTGCTGGGGTTGGTTGGTTGGGGGCGTATCCCTCCTCCTTCCTCCCCCGCCCATTCCCTCCTCCTTCCTCCCCCGCCCATTCCCTCCTCCTTCCTCCCCCGCCCATTCCCTCCTCCCCCATCCATTCCCTCCTCCTTCCTCCCCTGTCCATTCCCTGCTACTTCCTCCCCGCCCATTCCCTCCTCCCCCGCCCATTCCCTCCTCCTTCCTCCCCCGCCCATTCCCTCCTCCCCCGTCCATTCCCTCCTCCTTCCTCCCTCATCCATTCCCTCCTCCTTCCTCCCTCATCCATTCCCTCCTACTTCCTCCCCCGCCCATTCCCTCCTACTTCCTCCCCCGCCCATTCCCTCCTACTTCCTCCCCCGTCCATTCCCTCCTACTTCCTCTCCTGTCCATTCCCTCCTCCCCCGTCCATTCCCTCCTACTTCCTCTCCCGCCCATTCCCTCCTACTTCCTCCCCCGCCCATTCCCTCCTATTTCCTCCCCTGCCCATTCCCTCCTACTTCCTCTCCTGCCCATTCCCTCCTCCCCGTCCATTCCCTCCTACTTCCTCCCCCGCCCATTCCCTCCTACTTCCTCTCCCGCCCATTCCCTCCTCCCCCGCTCATTCCCTCCTACTTCCTCCCCCGCCCATTCCCTCCTACTTCCTCCCCTGCCCATTCCCTCCTACTTCCTCTCCCGCCCATTCCCTCCTCCCCCGCTCATTCCCTCCTACTTCCTCCCCCACCCATTCCCTCCTCCTTCCTCCCCTGCCCATTCCCTCCTACTTCCTCCCCCGCCCATTCCCTCCTACTTCCTCCCCCGCCCATTCCCTCCTACTTCCTTCCCCGCCCATTCCCTCCTACTTCCTCCCCCGCCCATTCCCTCCTACTTCCTCTCCCGCCGATTCCCTCCTATTTCCTCCCCTGCCCATTCCCTCCTACTTCCTCCCCCACCCATTCCCTCCTACTTCCTCTCCCGCCCATTCCCTCCTCCCCGTCCATTCCCTCCTACTTCCTCCCCCGCCCATTCCCTCCTATTTCCTCTCCCGCCCATTCCCTCCTCCCCCGCCCATTCCCTCCTACTTCTTCCCCCGCCCATTCCCTCCTACTTCCTCCCCTGCCCATTCCCTCCTACTTCTTCCCCCGCCCATTCCCTCCTACTTCCTCTCCCGCCCATTCCCTCCTACTTCCTCCCCTGCCCATTCCCTCCTACTTCCTCCTCTGCCCATTCCCTCCTACTTCCTCTCCCGCCCATTCCCTCCTACTTCCTCCCCCGCCCATTCCCTCCTACTTCCTCTCCCGCCGATTCCCTCCTACTTCCTCCCCTGCCCATTCCCTCCTATTTCCTCCCCTGCCCATTCCCTCCTACTTCCTCCCCCGCCCATTCCCTCCTACTTCCTCCCCCGCCCATTCCCCCGCCCTTCTTGTAGTTAAGACTAGATTTAAAAAAGCAACAACGACAGGTCAATTCCCTCTTTCTGACACAGACATTTGAAACATCTTCAACATGATGTCAACAATGAAGCGTGCAGCTGGGGCTCAAGGCTGGCTGTCTCCAGTCCCAGCTCGGCTCAGGGAGCCGTAGCTCGCCAGCAAGCGGGTTTCTCGCCCTGCCAAACTGAGTAATTAAAGCCTCTATCACAGACTATAAAGACGTGTTCTAGCAACACGGTGTGGAAAGAGGCAAAGCTTGAGGCTGATCGGATGCTGGCTCCTCACTGAGGGTTAAACTGCCAAGGTTAGGGCAGAACAGCCTATGTTTCAAATAAAAAAAAACCTACACATGTAAACGACATACTATACAAAGAAACCATCCCATAAAACAAGGATTTACAGGCTCCAGCCTTGTAGGATCTATGTTGTTTTTTTACTAGGACCCTGAGATCTCCCAAATGGACTACAGCCTGATACAAAAGACACAACATTAAAGAATTCGGAGCCAAGGAATTTTGTCTTGAGTAGCAGAACTGAACAGAGCTTACTGTCTTTTCACACAAATATGCATTTCTGTTTACCCCCAAGCAGCGTATTTGGAGGGAGGGGGATTTTTTTTTTGTTTCTTGGATGGTTAAATAATTGGAAGTCAGAAAACTTTTCTGGACTACCACAAATCACCCAGGGATCTACCACTAGATCTACCTTCTGCCCACACGTGCCATCCAAAATTCTTCTGGAGGAACAGAGTCCTGGGGCCAGAAACCTCTACAAACAGAGTGAGGACTTTTTAGACTGCATGCACACCTATTGTTTCAAACCATGGTAGTGTACTCCTAGTGGTACTGCTTTCCTGGCAGTCTCCTCCAACCTGGGTCCTCCAGATGTTTTGACTTACAACTCCCATCATCTTTGACCATTGGCCATGCCAGCTGAGGCTGATGGTGTGGGCCAAAACATCTGGCATCCAAATTAGGGAAGGCAGCTGGAGAGCTTTTTCTGTCACTTCAGGATGGAATAAACAACTGCTTTTCTTCTCCCATTTGATCCCTTGGATGAGAATAAAAGTAATGGCTATTCCATAATGCCTTGCAATCACTAATGGCTTGTGGAGGAGTCTGCCTTCAAGCAGTGCACTCTACCCAACCATGTCTGTCCAGTAGGACACAGCGGCATTCTACTCCTGAACCAACTGCGCTCCTTCCAAATGTTCCAGGGGAAGCAGAAGGATACCTGTTACTAACTTATTTTACTGTGTGAGCTGCCCTGAGAACTTTTTGTTACAGGGCAGCATATAAATGACAAACAATAAACTACTTCTCAACCTTCCAGTGGTTATTAACATTGAATTGACCAACCTAATGTGGAGAGAGCATATCTAGCAGTAAACCAGACTGAATGCATGCAGTTTCTTTGGCATTCTTATAGGCTGGCATGGAAGGTGCCATGGGAAGAAGTTGCTGTGTCTCCCAAGTGCTAGTTCATGCATTCAGCCGAATGTACATCTTCAGGGTGCAGGTGAGGGCTGCATGTTGTTTGATGTTTTCCTGTGAAAAATAAGCCCTGTAAGTAGGGAAACAGCCTGTGGGAGAGAAGGGTGGCCAAGCCTTTCCTTCCGGTGTGTTAGTTTTGCACGCATATGGATTTTGACATGGAGAAGCATGCAAACATGGGATCCCCCCACGTACAGCCTGGAGAGGTACCACACAGGAAAGAGCTTGATTCTGCTGAATGTATAAACTGGATCTCTGTTTAAGGGGTGATATGTGAAGTATTAGAAATTTATTCTGTTGAAAGCTTTTGATTGATTTGTAAATTTAAATATACCATGTCTCATTGTTGTATATCTGTAGTACATACTTAGTGAATGTAGTAATAAAACTGCAGCTAACTCTGTGTTATAAAATCCTGGTGTTTTTCAATGTTGCTGTGAAAAGGGGAGGAGGAAATTGCTTTTTGTAATGGCTTTATTGTGTGGATCTGCAATTTTTGTTTTATTACAGCATGCCTGTAAAAAAAAAAAAAAAAAAGTGAGAATGCCTTTCAACCTATATCAGTTTTGCAACGAACTGTTATAGCAACCTTGTCTCTTCCAGAATAATGTTAAATCCCCAGGGTCCTTTTAAAAACAAAAATATTAGAATCCCCCTAGTGGCCACTGAACCCAAGTGCAAGCGTGTTTTGCCCCCTAGAACTCTTAAAGGAAGATTCCAGATACTTTCCTTTCCCAAACTACAGTTGTCAACTTGTCTCCGATGCCCCCAGCAGCAAATGAAGGAATGAGCAATGAGGAGTGGCTGTGCAGCTTGGTGGGCTGTTGTTAAATAAACAGGAGTCCGCCCAGTAAAAAAGTTGGCAGTCATTTCTTAACTAGGGTTGCCATCTCCATCTCTCTCTCATATCTTCTCAGCCTGTGGGGCAGAGGTTGTCTTATCTTTTTGTGGGCCTGTTCAGAAGACACCTTAAACCCTGCTGGTTAAGGCTTTTGGTTAAGCAGCAGAGTTTAAGGCGTCTTGTGCAATGCGTTTTGCTAAACCCTGCTCACTCACTAACCGCAGTCGGACTGCAGCAGGGTTAGCGGCTCTAACTGTGGCTTAAAGTGTTGTGTGCGACAGCAAGTCTTGTGGTTAGTGTTAACCCCAGAGAACCACAGTTTTACTAACCACAGAGCCTGAAGTGTTGTCTCAACAGGCCCAATATCTGTATGGGGCTTAGAACATTTTAGATACTTTGTAAATGAACAAAGCCCTTGGAGCTATGCCTTTAACAGCAGCTTGCTCTGCAAAGATTAATTAGCTAGAGAGACTGCTGTCGCCATGTCATGAAGAGCTTCACCTGTTGTTTTCTGCAGCTCTAACTGCTGTTAAAAGGAGGCACAGCAACAGGCAGGGGGATGCATTTTAAAATAAGATATCCTGCGCTTCTGTTATGCACAGGATGACTATATCTTTCTCTGAGCTAAAGACTCTGGGTGTACTCTGCAATTTGGGTGTACTCCTGGGCTTCGCCCTGAACCTGGATGCCCAGGTCTCAGTGGTGTCCAGGACTGCATTTGCACACTTGAGGCTATCCAACTGTGCCCATTCCTAGAGTGTCTGATCTGGCCACAGCTATGCATGGCTTAGTTAAACCCTGTTTGGACTACTGTAGTGCACTCTACATGGGGCTGCCCTCAAACTTCAGTTGGTCTACAATGCTACAGCCAGACTTGACTGGGCCTGACTATAGGGAGCATGCCACTCCCTTGACTGGCTAACAGTCTGTTTCTGTGAAGAATTAAAAGTCCTGGTTATGACCTATAAAGTTCTATATGGTTTGAGATCAGGCTATCTGAAAGACTGCCTTTTCCCATATGAGCCTTCCTACGTCTTCACGAGAGGCTCTTCTTTCAAGACGGTCACCTTCAGCAGTGCATTTGGTAGTAACCCAAAATAGGATCTTCTTGGTGGCTGCTGCTGGCTGTGGAACTCCCCGTTGATGGAGGCTGGGTTTGCTCCCTCTCTACTGTCCTTCCGCCAGCAGGCAGCAGGTCTTTATTTTGGTATATAAGTGGGTTTGTTGGGTTGGAAGTATTTTTACTGTTGTTGGTGTGTTTTTAGTTTTATTCTAATACAGGTTTTTTATTGCCTTAATAAAGTTTTATTTGTGATTGTAAACTGCCTTGAGTGCCATTTTTCCTAGTAGAAAGGCAGGGTACAAATCAAATCAATCAATCAATATTTGGTCTGAGATCAGAGAATTTTCGTCTTGATTAAAAGTGTATGCCACAATCACTGTGCTAGGTGGTGTTTCACTGCACTGGAAAGTCGGTTAGGATAGCCTAAGAAAGTTTTAGTGGTTTTTTTAGGTGGGGAATATGTGTTTAAAGAAAAATGCCTGATTTTGATTGCTAGTGGTTCAGGAATCAGCAGGACGTACTTCCAAAGGAGTGTGTTTGGTACTAATACTATAGTGTGCCTTCATTACAATATGTTCACTAACCTGCAATGGACCTAAGGTCTTGCAGTGAATTCTGCTTTGACCTTTCAGCCCTGTGTGATGAACTGTCCTGAAATTACTGCTGATTTGATTCATTGGATTCATCTAGTATTATGGGAAAGGGAGAAAATCTCTCTTCTCACACACCACACATAATTTTGTAAACCTATGAGGCGACTTATTATCGCTTTTTTCCCTAAACTAAAATGGCCTAAAGATTTAGCCTTTCTCAAAGGAAACATCTATTTCTGTTTTATTGACTATTCTAAAGCCTTTGACTGTGTGGATCATAACAAATTGTGGCAAGTTCTTGGTGGTATGGGTCATCTTGTCTGCCTCCTGAGGAATCCGTATAACGAACAAGTAGCAACGGTAAGAACAGACCATGGAACAATGGACTGGTTTAAGATTGGGAAAGGAGTACGGCAGGGTTGTATACTCTCACCTTATCTATTCAACTTGTACGCAGAACACATGCAACTTGCTGGGCTTGACGAATCCAAGGCTGGAGTTAAAATCGCAGGAAGAAACATTAACAATCTCAGATATGCAGATGACACCACTTTGATGGCTGAAAGCGAGGAGGAGCTGAGGAGCCTTATGATGAAGGTGAAAGAAGAAAGTGCAAAAGCTGGGTTGCAGTTAAACCTCAAAAAAACCAAGATTATGGCAACCAGCTTAATTGATAACTGGCAAATAGAGGGAGAAAACGTGGAGGCAGTGACAGACTTTGTATTTCTGGGTGCAAAGATTACTGCAGACGCTGACTGCAGCCAGGAAATCAGAAGACGTTTACTTCTTGGGAGGAGAGCAATGACAAATCTTGATAAAATAGTTAAGAGCAGAGACACCACACTGACAACAAAGGTCCGCATAGTTAAGGCAATGGTATTCCCCGTAGTAACCTACGGCTGCGAGAGCTGGACCATAAAGAAGGCTGAGGGAAGGAAGATAGATGCTTTTGAACTGTGGTGTTGGAGGAAAATTCTGAGAGTGCAATGGACTGCAAGAAGATCAAACCAGTCCATACTCCAGGAAATAAAGCCAGACTGCTCACTTGAGGGAATGGTATTGAAGGCAAAACTGAAGTACTTTGGCCACATAATGAGAAGACAGGACTCCCTGGAAAAGAGGCTGATGCTAGGGAAAGTGGAAGGCAAAAGGAAGAGGGGCCGACCAAGGGCAAGATGGATGGATGCGATTCTGGAGGTGACGGACTTGACCTTGGGGGAGCTGGGGGTGGCGACAGCTGACAGAAAGCTCTGGTGTGGGCTGGTCCATGAAGTCACGAAGAGTCGGAAGTGACTGAACGAATAAACAACAAAGGAAACATGTTACAGCCCTCTAGCAGCTTTGAGGCACACTCCTATGCATGTTTAGACAGGGGGGAAAGGTCATACAACTCCCAGCATTCCTCAGCCAACATGGCTGACTGTGGAATGCTGGGAGTTGTAGGACTTTATTCTGTCTAAGCATGCATAGGATTTCACCCTTAGTTGCCCTTTTTTGCTGCTAGGGTAGTAGTGCAGGCAGGTCATTTTCGACCATTGGAGACTGGTGACTCTGATGTCAGTGGGGTAGTGAATCCACTCCAGGTTTCAGTCAGAATTTCAGTCATACAAGATGTTTTGGATCGCTCCTTTAGAGTTCCGGCTCAAACCCAGAGGGGATTCACTGCCCTTCTGACATCGGAGCTGCCAGCCTCCACTGTTTTATACGCTGGACTTAATGGTGTGTGTGTGTGTGTGTGTGTGTGTGTGTGTGTGTGTGTGTGTGTGTGTGTTGCTCTTTAGTATTACTTCACTCCAGAATGTAGCAAGCCAGCCCTGTGCATTTGGGGTGGGGCATCTGCTCTTTCTACTGAGAAGCACTTCTACTCCAAAGTCCTGCCCTGGTAGGATGCTGACCCTGGGGATGGGCAAAGAGCCCCACAAGCCCCGCCTCCTCGTCACCGGATCTCCTATGCAGCCCCCAGCCTCATTTTCAGCTTCTGAGGTTTCACTTCTCATTTCTCAAATACTTTCAATCCTTAAAATAGTTGAAATGGTCAGGATGCTCACCTCTGTGCCCAGCGCCATTTTCTATGCCTGCATGGATTCTACTCAGCCATGATACTGGTCACTTCTATTATTGAAGATAACCTGGCAAGCTGGTGGACATTTTCTTTAAGGACCAAAAACATTTATGAGTGTGCACTAGTTTAAATGACAATGGCTTATGACTGAAATGAAAAACAGGTGTTTATAAATAAATAGGAGTGTGTGTGAGTGTGGAGTCTTTATTTTTAACATCCCAGTTGCAAAAGCAAACAGGTGGTGTGCTTAAGGATTACATGAGGGCCCTGCCCACTGGCAGATACCTGGGGGAATTCAGTAAACTGCTGTTGGTGCTCACACCTGAGGAATGAATGAATGGTTTCTGAGTCCATGCAGAAAATCAATAGTGTGACCAGGGAACCACAACTATCCTAGAGGCTCTTGTGCCTTTGACAGCTGTGTGATGGGAAGAAATTAAATACATGCTGAGGGGTTTTCTAGCATGGAGATGCAGTGATGGGCAAAGCTACATCTGTTGAATTTCTCCCATATGTTGCGCTGCTGCACCTCTAGCAGAAAGAAAGGTAGCAGAAAGAAATCCCTATGGTGGGTTCAAGGCAGGATTTGGGAGCAGAGGTCCAGGACCCGTTCAGCAGAATTAGTGGAAGATTGCCCAGATGCAGTAGCTATAGCTTACTTGCCACACTTTGAAGTGAGTGAAGTAGTACATATTAGTATTTCAGTATCATAAGGCCATTAAATCCAGAGCCAAAAGTTACCTAACAGCACCACTGATCAACCTTACCATTACCAGTGCGGAATGGCGTGACGGAGAATGGAGATGCCAATAAAATGTGAGTGAAGATGGATGGATAGAAAGACAGCAGTCTTATAGGGCACCACTAAAATCAGGGAGAGGGGTTTCCGGTGAAACTGTTTGAGCAGCCAGGAAGCCTTGCACCTGCCAGCTGGGATCAGGGGAGATGGGGGGCAATCACAGGCAATGCCATGGGGCAAAGGGAGTCAAAAGCAAAACCTCTGCCTGGACTAGGAATCCAGAACGTGAAAACTATATAAACCTTTTGGTGTCTGGGAAGATTGTAGCATGTGAAACAGAACTCCCCCCCTCCTTCTCCCCAAGTCTATCATGCCTCTTTGCCCAACCTATTGTTTTTGTCTGGAGCGGCTGCTACAGCAGGTGCGGCTCCTAATGGCTCTTTGCTGGTCATGTGTAGCCAGCCAGCGGGGGCCCCCAGGGTTCTGCAACCTATCAGCTAATGAGGGTGGGGGCTGGGGGGACTATAGGTTGCCAGCAGCTAGCAGTCTTAGTAAAGCTGTCAGGTAATAGGTAGTGAGCTCTGAAATGCCAGGAAACGCTCTGTTCTTCCAGAGGGAGTGGCCATGTGAATCTGTTGAGGGGGGGCAATGGGGAGGGGGGTTGGGTTGCTCTCCAGATGTTGTTGGACTGCAGCTCCCACCAGCCCTCGCCAGCATAGCCAGTAGTGAGGGATGATGGGAATTGCAGTCCAGCAACATCGTTCCCCATCCCAGCCTTAAAGACTAACAGTATTCTTGCCATGAAAACTAAATGGATCAGTACAACCAGAGATATGTCGGTATACCATCAGAAGATGGGACCCCCAGGTCGGAAGATGGTCAAAATGCTACTGGGGAGGGACAGAGGATAAGTTCAAGTAGCCCCAGATGTGATGACGCAGCTAGCTCAAAGCTGAAAGGACGGCCAGCGGCCGACGGTGCTGGTGGTGAACGACAAATCCAATGTTCTAAAGATCAACACACCATAGGAACCTGAAATGTAAGATCTATGAGCCAGGGCAAATTGTATGTGGTTATTGGTGAGATGTCAAGATTAAATATAGATATATTGGGTGTCAGCGAACTGAAATGGACTGGAATGGGCCACTTCACATCAGATCACCACCAGATCTACTACTGTGGACAAGCGGATCACAGAAGAAATGGAGTAGCCTTCATAATTAATAATAAAGTGGCTAAAGCAGTGCTTGGATACAATCCAAAAAATGATAGAATGATCTCAATTCGAATTCAGGGTAAGCCATTTAACATCACAGTGATCCAAATATATGCCCCAACCACAGATGCTGAAGAAGCAGAAGTAGAACAGTTCTATGAGGATCTGCAGCACCTACTGGATAATACACCAAAAAGAGATGTTATTTTCGTTACAGGAGACTGGAACGCTAAGGTGGGCAGTCAAATGACATCTGGAATTACAGGTAAGCATGGTCTAGGAGAACAAAATGAAGCGGGACATAGGCTGATAGAATTCAGCCAGGACAACTCACTGTGCATAACACAAACACTCTCTTCCAACAACCGAAAAGACGGCTTTATACTTGGACTTCACTAGATGGCCGACACCGAAATCAGATTGATTACATCCTTTGCAGCCAAAGGTGGCGGACATCTATAAAAACAGTAAAAACTAGACCTGGAGCTGACTGTAGTTCAGATCACGAACTTCTTATTGCACAATTTAGAATCAAACTAAAGAGAATAGGGAAGACCCACAGATCAGTTAGATATGAGCTCACTAATATTCCTAATGAATATGCAGTGGAAGTGAAGAATAGATTTAAGGGACTAGATTTAGTAGATAGAGTCCCGGAAGAACTATGGAAAGAAGTTTGCAACATTGTCCAAGAGGTGGCAACAAAAAACGTCCCAAAGAAAAAGAAAACCAAGAAGGCAAGATGGCTATCTGCTGAGAAGTAGCCCAAGAAAGAAGGAAAGCAAAAGGCAACAGTGATAGGGGGAGATATGCCCAATTAAATGCAAAATTCCAGAGGTTAGCCAGAAGAGATAAGGAATTATTTTTAAACAAGCAATGTGCGGAAGTTGAAGAAGACAATAGAATAGGAAGGACAAGAGACCTATTCCAGAAAATTAGAAACATCAGAGGTAAATTCCAGGCAAAAATGGGTATGATCAAAAACAAAGATGGCAAGGACCTAACAAAAACGGAAGAGATCTAGAAAAGGTGGCAAGAATATACGGAAGATCTGTATAGGAAGGATAATAATATTGGGGATAGCTCAGACGGTGTGGTCAGTGAGTTAGAGCCAGACATCCTGAAGAGTGAGGTTGAATGGGCCTTAAGAAGCATTGCTAATAACAAGGCAGCAGGAGACGACGGTATCCCAGCTGAACTGTTTAAAATATTGCAAGATGATGCTGTCAAGGTGATGCATGCCATATGCCAGCAAATTTGGAAAACACAAGAATGGCCATCAGACTGGAAAAAATCAACTTATATCCCCATACCAAAAAAGGGAAACACTAAAGAATGTTCCAACTATCAGACAGTGGCACTTATTTCACATGCCAGCAAGGTAATGCTCAAGATCCTGCAAGGTAGGCTCCAGCAATTCATGGAGCGAGAATTGCCAGGTGTACAAGCTGGGTTTAGAAAAGGCAGAGGAACTAGAGACCAAATTGCCAATATCCGCTGGATAATGGAGAAAGCCAGGGAGTTCCAGAAAAACATCTATTTCTGTTTTATTGACTATTCTAAAGCCTTTGACTGTGTGGATCATAAGAAACTGTGGCAAGTTCTTGGTGGTATGGGGATACCAAGTCATCTTGTTTGCCTCCTGAGGAATCTGTATAACGAACAAGTAGCAACGGTAAGAACAGACCATGGAACAATGGACTGGTTTAAGATTGGGAAAGGAGTACAGCAGGGTTGTATACTCTCACCTTACCTATTCAACATGTATGCAGAAAACATCATGCGACGTGCTGGGCTTGACAAATCCAAGGCTGGAGTTAAAATCGCAGGAAGAAACATTAACAATCTCAGATATGCAGATGACGCCACTTTGATGGCTGAAAGCGAGGAGGAGCTGAGGAGCCTTATGACGAAGGTGAAAGAAGAAAGTGCAAAAGCTGGGTTGCAGTTAAACCTCAAAAAAACCAAGATTATGGCAACCAGCTTGATTGATAACTGGCAAATAGCGGGAGAAAACATGGAGGCAGTGACAGACTTTGTATTTCTGGGTGCAAAGATTACTGCGGACGCTGACTGCAGCCAGGAAATCAGAAGACGTTTACTTCTTAGGAGGAGAGCAATGACAAATCTTAATAAAATAGTTAAGAGCAGAGACACCACACTGACAACAAAGGTCCGCATAGTTAAAGCAATGGTATTCCCTGTAGTAACCTATGGCTGCGAGAGCTGGACCATAAGGAAAGCTGAGTGAAGGAAGATAGATGCTTTTGAACTGTGGTGTTGGAGGAAAATTCTGAGAGTGCCGTGGACTGCAAGAAGATCAAACCAGTCCATACTCCAGGAAATAAAGCCAGACTGCTCACTTGAGGGAATGGTGTTAACGGCAAAACTGAAGTACTTTGGCCACATAATGAGAAGACAGGAAACCCTGGAGAAGAGGCTGATGCTAGAGAAAGTGGAAGGCAAAAGGAAGAGGGGCCGACCAAGGGCAAGATGGATGGATGATATTCTGGAGGGGACAGACTTGACCTTGGGGGAGCTAGGAGTGTCGACAGCTGACAGAAAGCTCTGGCGTGGGCTGGTCCATGAAGTCACGAAGAGTCGGAAATGACTGAACGAATAAACAACAAACCCATGCCTCATACATGGGCATAACACGTATGTGGCATTGTGGAGTCACTGTATGGTGCCAAAAGGCTTTCTGTGGCTTTTTCTAGGTGCACCTATGACACTGCTCAACCAAAAGTTAAGGGTATATATACAATGAAACCATAATATTTAATGCACAGAAAAGTAAAATAAAGATTAACAATACTATCACATTAAAAGTACAATAGCATATTGCACCGATCACTCTGTGTCTAAAACTTCAAACTTCACAGAGTGATCTTTGCAATATGCTATTGTACTTTTAATGTGATAGTATTGTTAATCTTTATTTTACTTTTCTGTACATTAAATATTATGGTTTCATTGTATATATACCATTTACTTTTGGTTGAGCATTGTATTTTTGTTTGTTAAGGACTACACCTTTTCTTGCTCTTTGCACCTATGACACTCGCAACATTCCAGAAGACACCACCCGTCATCTCCCAGACTCGGCCCCTGGCCTGCTAGTTCTTCCCAGCTCCACCTTTGACTCTGTGGGGTCCTCCAAATGGTAGATTAGTTCTCTCCTGCCCTCACCTGCCATTTAACTTCTATACATGGGCCTTGCCAGCAACTAATTTGTGCAGAAGGGAAGGGGGGGCGGCAAGCCCCCTCCCTCTCAAAAGGTCCTGCATGCAGCAAGGCCAGTTGCCAGCCGCAGCTGCCACCGGCTCCACACCCCTATTGCCTCAGGGCTGGCGAGTGGGGGAGGGGACAGGCAGTAGTCTTCAGGGGGGCAGACTGGCCCAGGGCCGCTGACCCTCCATGTACTGCGTGTGTCTGTTTCTAGTGAAAGCAGCATCCCTGGTGATGAAGCTAAAAGGCCCAGTTTAGCTGGCGGAAGCCAGACTTCCCCCAAATGCATCCTGAGCCTTCCTGGCATATGGTTCTAGCTGCCCCTCTTCAGTCATTTAGATTTCTTCTTCTCAGAGTTGCTGTTGCATTAACATTTGCCTTTAGGCGCCTCAGAGTTCAGATCGGCGGGCACCATAAGGCCTCCCTTTATTTATTTATTTTGCCACCTCCCCCCGCCCCCCCCCAAGAGACATCTTGCAAAAAAGCGGGGAGGGGGAAAGGATGATGAGGGGGACCACACGTGTGTGTGTGTGTTGTGTGTGCTGCAGGGGGGGGGGAAGGGTTGCGAATAAGGCACGTGTGTGGGGGGGGGGGAAGGGTTGCGAATAAGGCACTTAGTATTACAAGGAAAACAATGCTGGGCAGCCGCCGAAGTTCGTGTGGGATTCCTGTTTGTGGACTGACATCCCTCCCCCGATTGTGGGAGATTCTTGTGCACAGTCCATAAGGCACGGGTGCCAGATGAATGGGTTGTACATACTGATCATAGCAGCTTGGGTCCCCGAGAAGTTTCTGGGGGTGCGGACAGGAAAAAGGTGCATTCGACACGGTGAGTTTCCTTTTGAGAAGAGAATACAGAGATTTAATGGCATTTTTGCAACGCCTGTTTATTTACACACATAACAACGCAGGTAAGCAACCAGACACAGTGCTAATCTTCAAGTCCCACCAGTTTCCCCCAAAGCAAACACCATGACCCTCAGAGGAATGGCTCCTCCTTGCCAGCCAGCTGCAAGTGCCCAACCCCACCCCACCCCTGTGCGACTTTTGCTTTCTATGCTGGCTACGTTTGGACTGCCCAGGCTGTTTCTCCCAGCGCCCACCCGGAACGGGTGAGGTATGTGCAGTCGCTAGTAGCCACCAGCCACCAATGCTTACATGGCACATTCCATAAGGGGACTTTGCAGAAACTTTGATGAGGGGGGGGGGGGAGGAGGAAAGAAAATTCATTTTTGCATAGCCAAGCTAAAAGGAAAATGCTTGCAATAATTTGCTTGGCTTACCTTTTGTGAAGTAAAGGGCACTTCAGAGCTGCCTTTTCAGGATCAGATTCCAGGGACTAGAGAGGGAGATCTAACCTTACAAGCCTCCTTGCAGCCAGCATTCCTTCGATGGGGGAGATGGGGGGGAAAGGGGGCATGCTGCGCCAGCGTTGTACCAGGGGTGTAGGGGGGAGGCCCCCCTATTCCCCTGACATGCCTTGGCAAGCCACAACATTGCTGGAGCTGCTGTAGTTTATTTCCCTCCAACTAGAATCAATGGAACAGAAAAACGGTGTTTTTAAAAATGCTCCCAAAAGGGGGGAAGAAGAAATGGCCCATCTCCTCCTTCCATCCTGCTGGTGTAGCCCTACAGGGCACAAGTTTCTTCTGCCTCGCTTTCCCTTTCCCGCCCCATAGGATGACTGTTATTTGTGTAGTGCACTTATACCCCACTTTCCTACCATCCTGAAGCTAAAGGCAGTGAACCTGGGGTTCCTTAAGAGCTCTCCCATGTAGGCACCTGCTTAGCTTCAGGGAGGTGGCTGAATTCTGTGCCCTCGGATAACGTCCTGGGACTTTGGGATGGAATGAATGATGATTGCAAGGCCAGTTTCCAGTAAAGGGCTGCAAATTGTCCGTGGTTTGGTTTCTTGTTATACTTTTCACTGCTCTGCGAGATGCCATTTGCATTTTCTGCTTTGGACACCAAAATATCTCTGGATGCTCTCTTGTCCCCTGCCCCACCAATTGCTTTCACTGTTTTGTGAACTTTTAAATGCTTTAAATTTATTGTTTTCTTTTGTTCTTTGGAGGTTGAACACCTCTCCTCTCCTATTCTGCCAGCTGTTAATCTGATTATTTTTAAAAGGACAGGGTAAACCAAAGCAAGATTGTCTCCCACAGAGTAAGGTGAAGCCCTCCCTGACAGTCTATCAATATGAGCAAGCAGGGTCTTCATGATTATTGTCCCCCACAACTTTCCTAAAGGGGGCTGCTTTAGCCCAATCCTGCAATAATCTGGAATATAGCTGGTTAACTCAGTTCCCTAAATTAGTGTATCTGCCCATGCAGAGATTTTAACAGACTGGTGTAGCAAGGTAGGTTTTTTTTTTTTTTTTTTTTTTACAACTCGTTATGATATAAAGCTGTTTTAGAAATATTGGATATTTCCTCCTATTTCTGTATTCCGTCATTAACATGGGCTGACATCACCTTTTGATCCATAAGCTTGCATTGAAAGGTCAGGAGGGAAGGGAGTTCCCTGTTTGCTAAGTGACCTTGACCATGCACCTTATAGGAGGCACAAGAAGGAAACCTAAGAGGAAACACATATTATTTGGAATAGAGGCAAACACAGAGAAGCTGTGTCCCTTTCCAGAACAGGAGGTTTTATGGTCTTAGTCCTCAGGAAAAAAACTGAATACTGTGCAAGGATGCCAGTGAAATAACCCACTGCATAGGAGAATGGAGGGCACAAGGTCAAGTAAAGGTCACCGGGGCGCATTGATGAGGAGGCAAAGAGAAGTTAAAACGTGCATTAAAAAGGGTGGCGTGGGGGCAGAACGGATGATCACGCAACATCACAATCTGTCAGCAAATGAGGAATGAAAATAATGCTGCGGAACAAACACCCACAGCACATGGCACGTATCATTTTTTTTAAAGCCCTTTTGATGGGTGCAAAGCACCAGCAGTAAAATAGTTAAATTGAGGCACGCACGCGCACGCACGCACACACACAAAGAGAGATGGAGACCATGCAGCACACGGTGGGGGAAGAAAGTTGGTCCCAATCCAAAGAGTTAATGTTGCGCACCATGATCGATTAGATGTCAGATGTGATTTCGAACCAATACAAGATGAATAGCATAATTTTCCTGTGCCCATTTTCCGACAGAATTAAGAATCCATTAGCTAACACAATTTTTTTGGCAACTTTAATAAAAAAGCGCCAATAGACATTTGCAGCAAATGCTCCCTGAGGTACCTTTGAAAGATGTGAATAACCTTTTATTCTCTGCCCCCCCTCTCTTTCCCCCTCCTCCTTCCTCTTTCCTAATCCTTTTTGTAGCTGCTCTCTCAAAGAAATTGCTTGGTAGGGTTCTCTTTTCTCTCCCGCCACACCCAGTGGTGTTGATCTGAATAACTGGGGGTAGGGGGTGGGGGAGAACTGACCTCTTTAAACTGTCAGGACAATTGTTTCCTTTGTGGTCCAGTACTTCTCAAAGGGAGCAGAGGTGGCAAGAAGGGCTTTGTACTGCTGGGAGGGGTTGCGGGGTGGGGTGGGGTGGAAGAATCAGCAAAAGGAGGACGAGAATTCTCCAAGACGAAGCTTCCTAAAGCTGAAATCTCAGACCGCAAGGCAGAGATAGCAGATTGAGACCTTCCAGGCCTTCTGAAAATTCACACAACCTCCCAGTCTACTCAGCAATTTGCCCTGAAGAAATTGGTAGACTGAGCGCAAGGTGGCCAACTTTGTGAAATTGGGATCATCATCAGGATATTTTCTTTGCTGTTTGTTTGTTTCATTCCCCCCTCCCCCCGCAGGTCTGAAGGAGAGCATTTGGGTGCCTAGGATGCAACAATGGCTTGATGCTCACATATGCCAGGCGGCTTTGCACACCTCTGCCATGAATGCTGGCTTCAAGGCTGGGGCTGGGGCAAGGGCCTGTCAGTGGGCTCCCTCAACCTAGGGGAGGTGGGTTGTGTGAACTCAGAACTCCCTTCCACGGTTCCCAGTCTTCTTGGGTGCTCCATGCAAAATAAGAATGACAATGCTGTTGGGGAGGGGAGGGGAAGGGAGGCCTTTGCCAGTGTTGGCACCCAGAAAACCTTGCTGCTCAGTGTGGCCAGCCCTAGCTTGCCATTTTATCTGAGCCAGGGCTGAGACATGGAACATGCAATATAATCATAAAGAAGATAGGGTCTTTAAGCATATGCAGTGTGCATTTCCTGCATAGCTAGCTCTCTATGTTGAAGAAGGGCTCCCCATCAAGAGAGAATGAGTTCCAGGCAGACACACACACCGGCACTGAGAAGAGCTTCTGGGGTCAAACTGTTTAGCTCTGCTGCATTCGGAGAAGGAGCGGTTTGTGCACTAGGGGGTTAGAATGTCACCAGGAACTCAAAAACAGGTCTACTCAAGGGCTTCTTTGTATGAGGGAATTTATTAGCTAACGACTTGCTGGCAGGGTGGTGGTGTGAATACAACTGTCCTGCTTAGGCTGTAGGATGCTCTACGTGCAGATCAGGTACAGAGGGATGATCAATCCAGGCTGAGGTCAGAGCACATGCAGTCAATCAGACAAGAGGGTCAGGCAAAAACAGGAGTAGTCACAAGAACAGGCAAAGGTCGAAACACAGGTAAACAGTCAGTAGGTTACACAGTCTGGAGGCAGAGTTGGTAGACAGTCCAAAAGGTCAGTAATCCAGGTATCAGGCAAGGTTCAGAAGCACAGTTCAAGGCAGGATGGACCAAAGTTGTTCCAACACTGGCTGATTCCAAATGCAGGCTTTTAAGCCCAAAGCCTGTTGGACCCCACCCAGAGCTCAGCTGCAGTAATCAAAGCTCTCCTTTCAGAGCCCTACTCCTGAGGAGACCCTTTCTCCCTGAGGAGACCTTTTCTGCAGGCGAGTACTCCGTTGCACAGTACCCTTACTTGCCTGTCGCTTGAGGTGACGTCCCGGGGGTCGTGTGTGTGCGTGTGCGTGTGCGTGTGCGCTCAGCCTCTGCCTCTGCCTCTGCCTTTCTCCTGGCAGGGATGGTCCTGCAACTACCTCTCCCGAGGGCTGATAGTGGTCTTGGGCCTGGGGCTTCAGCTTCTGGGGCACCCTGGGCTTCTGGGGCCTCTAGCTCCTCCTCTGAGGAGGACTCCTCAAGTAGGGGCATGACAAAAACTCAGGAATACCTGGGGGAGATCTACACTACTGCTTTAAAGCGCTTTAAAGCACTTTGAAAACATTTTGACAACTGTATCTGGAGTGTGTCCTGGGCCCCAACAGTTGTCAAAACTGTTATAAAGTGCTTTAAAGCACTTTAAAGCAGTAGTGTAGATCTGGAGTGATGCAGCTTGTAAGGAAGGATGATGGAAATGTGTTTTCCCCCCACTGAGTTGGTTGGTCTTGAACTGCTGGCTGTATACAATGTATTTGGGGGTGGGTGGGAATTTCAAGCAAATTCTCCTAGCTTTTTTTCCTAATTTGGCTCCCCCGCCCCGTGTGTGTGTGTGCTTATGGTAAGCTGCCGGCACCACACAACAGAGGCAGCTGTGTGATAGGTAATGGTGTGTGCAGAGAACTCTGCGTATGTTGTGTTTAGCACAGTGCTGGCAGGGCTTCCTGGCCTCCTTCACGGGTGTGTCCAAATTCAATGTGCCTCAATTTCCGAGGACGCTCTGAGCTAGCACACAAACACCTTGCGCTGGTGCCTCACAAGCAGTGGCTGCCATGGTAAAGTTGGTTGAGCGCGGCCTCTTAAAGATCCCTTGCTGTTGAGGTCATTGTGACAGGTGTGCCAAGCTAAGGACCTGTTTTTTGAGGCACCAATTCTTTCCTTGCTGCTCTGCAGGCAGTTTTAAGCTGGGACAGGTCCCACCACAGTCTTCCTGGTTCTTGGAATTCTGTGTTCCCAGAGAGTCTATCCCATTGTCTCCTATAAAGCTCCATCAGTGGAGGCTGGTGGCTCCGATATCAGTGGGGCTGTAAATCTGCTCTGGGCTTCAGTCAGAACGTGTCAGAATGCTAAAGGAGCTGCCCAAGGTGCTGAACCTATTTGGTAGATAGGGTTCAGCATGTTGGAGAGTTCCTTTAGAGTTGTAACTGGTTCTGACTGAAACCAAGAGCAACTTTACAGCCGCACTGACATTGGAGCCACCAGCCTCCACTGAGCTCCATGATCTGCTGTACTCCCTCAGCAATGTATCATTGACTGATTTGCTTGCCCACCCAGCTACATTCCCCACCCTGCCCCACCTTCCCTCCCACATCTCTGTCTCTAGCTGTGGCTGCTGAATTTGTCCGGCATTTGACCCTGGCTGCCCGACAATTTGGGATGCTCAAAGGACAACTGGAAATTGGCATGGGTGGCAAGGTGGTACAGTAAACTAGGGCTGTGCACCGCCTTGGATCTGAACCCCAAATCTGAAGCGGATCGGGGTAGTTCGGACCCTTCCGAATGGGATCCGAGGCAGTTCAGGTGAGGGCTGAGGGCCACCTTGGTGCTTCAGAGCTGCCCCCAGCCCCCCACCAGTCTCCTTACCTGCTTCCTCCATCACTGCCGCCTTCTTTCTTCTGGCGGCTTCCAGTGCCGCTGCTGGAAATGAAAGGGAGTAGACCATGCAATTTTAAATTATCGTGTGGCCTACTCCCTTTCATTTCTGGTGGCAGCACCAGAAGCTGCCAGAAGAAAGATGGCGGTGGTGATGGAGGCAGCAGGTAAGCCCCCTCCCCCTTCCCCCCTTCCCTCCATCCGCCGCCACCACTGCTGGACGCAAGCCAGTGGCAGCAGCCACAGGTAAGCCCCCTCCCCTCTTCCCCACTTACCTGCGTCCGCCGCTGGCTTGCATCTGGCAGCTTCCGCTCTGAAGACACTGAAGCCCGGAAGTAGGCAGTCAGCGGCTGCGGACAGTGGACACAGATAAGTGGGCAAAGGGGGAAGGGGGGCTTGCCTGGGTCTGCTGCCGCTGGCTTGCATCTGGTGGCAGTGGACAGAGGTAACCTTGGCTTCAGCTCTGAGGCAGGGTGGGAACCCCCGAGGCAGCCCCGAGGCGGATTGGGGCTGTTTCGGGGGCTCTGGATCAGCCTCTGAGGCAGATCAGGGGTCCCTGCACAGCCCTACAGCAAACTAAAAGGATACAAGCTTTAGCCCCCACCCCCCCAAATGACTTTGAACCTTCTAATAATCTGGTTCAAAATAAAGTACGCAACATTTTGCAAAAACCAAACAAATGTACATCTATTGTACTGACGGGCAAACATTTATTTTGAGTGCAGTGTGTGTGTGTGTGTGTGTGTGTGTGTGTGTGTGGGCACAAGCAAGGGATTTGTTACAATGACACATGATGCTTCTTGTAGTTCCAAAGAGTCCTTGAAATCAACCCATTTTAGGAAGGAAATCAACAAGCCGGAGATGGTATGGAGGAAGGGCATCTAAAATGGCCAGATTTGGAGAACCTTCCTGAAAAAGACAGACTAAAGCATTGAGACGTTTTAATTCAATAAAAAAGAACCAAGGGAGACATCATAAATCACAGAGGTTTATAAAATAATGCATTGCGTAGCGAGAGGAAAAGCGGTCTCTTCTGGCAAAAGGAAGACCTTCTTCATATTTGTGGCATGCCTGACACCTTAGGACCACTACGTAGTTGAAGCGGCTTTAGAAAACAAACTAGACAAAGTCCTGGAGGATACATCAAGGCAATTTTTGAGTTCTTTTGTGGCATAGTGTGACCCTGGTTATGGGTTGTTCCTGAAGTACCTGACCCCAAATCTTTTGACCAGTTCTTTCACGGGGATGGCATTAGTCCTCATAAAACCATAAGCCATCCAACGAAGCAGTTGATTCCAGCTTTCCCGAGGCCTTCTGTGACATCCATCCCTGGGGTGGCATGTCTGCGAGTGTAGCTCTTGATTTCTGCCACCAAAAAGGATGAGAATTAGGATTATCATCACAGCTGCTTGGGGCGAAAAATGTGATTAGTTTGGCAGAAATTCATTTGCTCTTCTTTGTGTACCCCCCCTTTTTTTGTCAGGATCATATTGCGTCCTGGCCTAATCTGACCAGCTCTAATTTTAAATAGGCTTAATTGTTGTAATAATTAAGGGGGAAGCCAGGTTAATATAATTATTCCAAAGTTGTATATGTCTCTCTCCTCTCTCAATTACTTTACAATTGGTGTCTGTGTAGTGGGGGAGACGGTTAAGAGAGCTGGCCGGAAGATTTATAGTCAAGTGGCGTTTAATTAGGAGCAGGCAAAAGGACTGACTCCCCACTCACTTTCTCTCAGGGTGAATTCTACTTTCTTAGGTCTTGGCTTAGGGACTATGACCTAGTTCTTCTCACTGATGTGGTCAACCTGTGTTTGGGCTGTATTACCTCAGACTGTAGGTTGAGGTTCACATGACTCAGTGCTCTTCCAGAATAATAATAAAATAAAATAATAAATAAAATTAACTTCACTGATTTGCTTGTTTTCTGTGTGTAGGAATTTAATTGTATGGAGGAATTTTCAATCAAATGAACCTCCACCTGCAGTCTGAAGTAGCAGAGCCCAGATATAGGTTTGCTACAATAAAAAGAGAGAAAGAGAGAGAGAGAGAGAGAAAGAGAGATCTATCTATCTATCTATCTATCTATCTATCTATCTATCTATCTATCTATCTATCTATCTTGGGGAAATGGTTAAACACCCTTTCTCCCCAGCATTGCTCCTCTGATCAAATTCAGAGCCTCCTGTGCCTGTCCTAAAGTACATTACAAACTAAAATAGATCTCCCACCTCACACATTTTGGGCCTTGTGGTACCAGTGACCTCTTGAGTGCCTGTTCACTGCCAAATTGAACATGGAGATAGTGTGAACATAATTAAATCTGGGCTGAGTTTTTATGGTGGAGTGGTTACATTCATAACATGCCCTTCTGGGACTCAGGAGGAGAGCAGAAGCTTTGTGTTGAGGAGGTACAGGGTCAGACCCTAATCCCTGACCCTCCAATTAAAGAATCATTGCTTAATTATTTATTGGTGTTGTTGTGGAATCACATCAATAGGGAGCACACCATTCTTGGACCAGATTTCCCACTCAAGGCAGAGGGAAAGGGGTTTCAGAGCTCCTGGCTTTCCTCCTCCTCCTCCCTGTCTCAGCCTGAGGGCCAAACTACATGTTACATTAAACGTGTAGGTCCCCCTTGCATGATTGGTTACCCCACTTTTAAAAGAGTAGCCATGATTGGGATGTGGGGAGGGTGTGTGGTTAGCCCCCCCTTCCTGCTTCCGGTCCTGACAAAAAGCCCCATTGCTATTTGGCACAGGAGAAAAGGTGCCATTGGCATATCTTATCTGAGGGAATCTTTCTAGGCCCAGTTGCAGCCCATCCCAACCTTGAGTCCCCAGGTGTGGTTGGACTCTGCACCTCTCATCATCCCCACCCAGGATGGCCAATGGTCAAAGATGATGGGAGTTGTACACCAAGAACATCAGGCGACCCAAAGTTGTGAAAGGCTTTGCCCTGAAATGCTGCCTCCTAGTCAACATCCATATTATCCTTCCCCGCAGCTAATATCTACTTCCTGTTTCTTCATCAGATCACACCTGAACGCCATCTCCTGCTGCAAGAGAAGGGACTTTGCTGCTGTCCTCTTCCTGCTTCAGCTTTGAGAATACCACCAAGGATGACAACAGTAACAATGAACTCAGTCCACATAGTACTTTATAGGGTTTCTAAAGCAAAACAACCGCTACCACCAGACAGGTTCATTCCATCCAGCAAACAAACAATCTAGTATTAACAGTTGTGCTGCTATAGTTATTTTAGTGTTTTTAAAATTTCTAGATCAGCACTTCTATGCTAGAGTTGTATCAAAATGACCAACAACAGTATATTTTATTATTATTATGTACTAAATATTCGGGGCTTGGAGGAATTGAGTGATGAATATTCCATACGAAAGAATCCACGACACTGCCACACTACCACATTCCACCAAGCAGTTGCAAGAAATGCTCTATTTGGAGGAATTCTCACATTTTAGCAGGTGTTGCGCTGCAAATGAAGGCTCCTTCTCCCGCATCTGTTACCATCAGCAGCCATTCCAGTAGGCTGTATGGAGGAGAAGCAGGGCCGTTCCACAAGCCCTGCAGAAAGACGACTAAACTTTTTTCCTCTTCCGTTCTGTGTGTGTGTGTGTGTGTGTGTGTGTGTGTGTTGTGTCTTTTGGGATTGTAAGCCTGAGGGCAAGGAAGGACTGTCTTGTTTCACTGATTCCATGTAAGCCACTCTTGGGAGACTTTTTGGCTGAGGAGTGGGATAAAAATACTTTAAATAAATAAAATGCTAGGAACTTGTGAACAGTGCACAACAAATGTGAAACAAGTGCATTTTTCCTGCAAAATAAAATGCAATAACATTTTTTTAAAAAAAATGCAACAATGAACACTTGATGAGGAATGTCGTTTTAATCCAATGAACAGGCTGCATTTTTTAGCAGATGCCACCTTGTCCTTTAGGATGAAAAACAGTGAAATCTGACTGCTCCCTGAGTGTTATATTATAAACTTTGTCCTTCATGCCCCCCACCCGCTTCACCCGAACTAGAATAATGAATGCCGCTCTATTTTGATAGAAGGACTTTTTATTGATTAATTAAAATCTGATTTGGGGTTTAAGCCAATCTTACATTATTAGGGATTAGAACAGATGAGACCTTCATAAAGTCAGAGTGGGGACCCACATCTGCTGTTCTAAGGCAAAGCTGGTGACTTTTTTGAACATCTGGCACACAGCTGGCCGTTGCTTTATATGATGGGTGATACTTATTTAAGTGGACCATGGACCAGAGTGGATTCAGCCAACCTTTTTGGTCTGGGTTGGAGGAAGTGGATTGAAGCTGCTTAGATTGTTGCCCCCTTCATAGCGTACGCTCAGGTTGTGTTCTTCATAGTGAAGTCCTTATCTGAGTCCTTTACCATGACCATAGACCCTATAAAATTAAAATGGCAAAGATGAGTTATGCAATATATGTACTTTGTACACCCTCAGAAGATTGGTTCACACATTCATGTCTGCCATCTGATCTCTCATCAGTTGATTACACCACCATTAGTGACTGGCAGCAGTATGTGTGTAACTGACTTTATGGGAAACTATTGCATTTAAGCAGCCACTAACTATGGATATTAAACTCTAGTATATCATTGGCTGGGTTTACACTACATGCTAACCCACCCAGCAAGGCTTGTTTTTTGAACCGTGGGTTATCATGTTGTCTGAACGCAGTGCATTATTTGAGAAAAATAAACCAGATTTCATGGTTAACAACCCACCCTGCATGCAGACAACACATGTGTTGTGTGAGGCTGACCATTGTATCTGTGACCTCTCATTCACACATGCGTGTCATCACTTAATGTTGCAGACATCAACAGAAATATATGCATGCTTGAACCAACCAGAATTTAATTGCTATCAATATATTTGGGGGTGGGGGAGGGATTTTCCCCAGTCCTGTTGGCAAGTCACATTTTTTGTTTTGTTTTGCCTCTTCTTGCAGTGTGACTCACTTATGCACATTTTCTATTTTGTATTGCACCCATGGCAGTGAAAGTGCTGACCCTGGCTCAGCTGTTTACTAAAGTGAAAGCAGAAACACACACTCTGCCTCTTCTTTGTAAAGGAGAAACGTGGAGGGGGACATCACCATGGCTCATTCCCAGTAATCTAAACCAGCCTTCTGCAACCTAGTGCCCTCCAGATATATTGGACTACAACTCCCTTCATCCCCAGCCACTGATTGTCTGAATGGCTTGCCCAAAGTTAGTTACCCCAGTCAGCTTCCTAGCTGAGTTGGGATACAGATCCTCATCTTCCCAGTACAAGTCCAACACTCTCAAATACCAGTAGACTGTAAGCCTATGCGGCAGGGTCTTGCTATTTACTGTTTTACTCTGTACAGCACCATGTACACTGATGGTGCTATATAAATAAATAAATAAATAAATAAATAATAATAATAATAATAATAATAATAGAAATCTTTCATATTTATCAGAATCAAATGTTGCTATCAAATGTCACTTATTCAAATCTTTCACAGATACTTAATTATTCTGGGAATATCTGCAGTGTCAGATTTAACAGAATTTTGAGGAGCCAGTGTGTTTTACCTCTACCTTTCTAAGCATTACTGGAAACGGAGTATGTACTTCACTCATCTCATGAGCTCTAGAAACTTTAAATGAAAGTCAAAAGAGCCTGACTTGTGGGATAGATTCTACAGTTTGTTGGCACAGCTCTATGAGAACTGTAGACCTCCATGAATTCATTCAGAAGATTACCTGCAAAATCAATCCAATGAGGAAGTAGAAGTAAACATCAAGGGGGTGGTGTGCTGGACCTTGTAATACTGGTTCAGTCTGCCTGTGAGCAAGGGTGCATAAAGAGTGCACCACACACACAGAGTTTTATTTTTCTGTGCTCTCGGTGCTTGACGAGATTGTTGCCATATTAATGGGATTAAAGCTGAAATAACAGATGTTAACTTTGCAGTGGAAGCTCCAGAGATACTCAGGGAGCTTAGAACAGAAAAGGGTTTTAGTCACCTCCTGGGCTTCAAGACACACACACACACACACACACACACACAGAGGGAGAGAGAGAGAGAGAGAGAGAGAGGGAGGGAGGGAGGGAATAACCTATTGGTAGCAATCTGTGTCCCTTTGTCAACAGGGAAGAATGACACAGGGGCAGAGTTTGTGAAGGGGCAGGAACATTAAAGAGGATTGGAGGAATCCAGCTTTTCAGAGGGCAATGTGAGAAAGGGTGCATTTCACTCTAGTCCTTAAAATGTTTCATTAAACCTGACACCAGTTGCTTCTCTCTATGCACACATGTATAGCCATCAGGTGAGCTGCTGAAACAATCCGAGATGTCCATAAACATTCCAATTGCTCAGAGAGCAGGGAAGGCTCAGGGACAGAATGCGGGCAAACATCAGAGGTTCTGTGTAAGGGACGTCAATGGTTGGCTGTTTGTTTGGCAGGCAAGGTGGCACAGGACTGAGCAAGCAGGGGGGCTATGTACAGGGGGAAGGTAGACACAAGGTCCCAGAGCAGGCAGGATGGCTGGCTGGGCAAGTGGGTTGGCAGGAAAGGCGGGGAGAGGAAGCCTAGGACAGGCGGAGGGCAGAGGCGCTTGTGGAATAAGGGGGCAGAGTAGGCAGTTGGAAGGGTTCAGACAGAGGATGAGGGGAAGCGCAGCAGAGGCAGCATTACGTTGAGGGGACAAATGGGCGATTGCAAGCAGACCATAGCTCCGTGGTGGCACATTGGTTTTGTATGGAGTAGGGCTTACTTTCACTCCCTGGCCTCTCCAGTTCATGGGATCAAGAGCAGTGCATGTGAGAGAGCCCTCTCTGGTGGAGAGCCGGGAAGGTCACCGCCAGTCAGGTGGACAGTCTGGCCTGTACAAAGCTGTATTATATGGATGAAATGCCTTTCACTGTGGCAGGTGATTTGTGTGGGTGGAAAATAGGGCTACCTGTTTCAAGGTCTGTGTGTGTGTGCACGTGCGTGCGTAGATTAGGCACAATAGAGCCTAAACTACACAAGGCAGGATATTGCACTATGAAAGCACTATGAAAGTGGTATATTAAAGGCAGGAGCCACACCAAGCAGGATATAGCACCATGAAAGTGGTTTATGGAATGTGTTAATGGGCCCAACATTTGTCAGTGCACTTCAGTACCTCTATAAAGCAGTCGTGTGGCTCCTGCCTTTTATATACTGCTTTCATACCACTTTCATAGTGCAAGATCCTGCTTGGTGCAGATTAGGCCCTTGTCTCTGTGTGCATGGGTCCCTACTACCCTCTGGGCTGGTGGGCTGGTTTTGCTCCTACTGCAACATTGCTCCAGAGCAGAGATCTTTGCGTTTCTTCTAGGAATGAATGGCAGCCATTGATTCAGATGGGAGGGCACAAGCAGGCAGGGAGCCAAACCTGCCACCTGCCTCCATTAGGATTGTGCCTCCCTTTGACTGTTTCCTGGGTCTTTTATTTTGTCCCATAGAACTCAGTTGGCACCATTGTGAGCTGACTCAGAGCACCTTTTGCACAGCTCCATCCCTTCATCTACTATGTAGCCACACCCTGGGCTTTGTTTCCTGTCATGATGCAAGAGTGTGATGGAATCCTGGGAACTGACGATGAATTCTCTCTCTCTCTCTCTCTCTCTCTCTCTCTCTCTCTCTCTCTCTCTCTCTCTCTCTCTCTCTCTCTCCATTTCAAAGCCTGTATGAGATGAATAGGGTGATCTTTTGCATTCCTATACCATGGGGAAAAGACCTCTTAGCATCAACAGCAGAGAGCTAACCCTATTCCCTGCCCGTGATGATCTCAGCCACTGAGAACCAAGCCAGCCCCTATCTACAGAGCCACGTTCCAGTTTCTGACTTCTGGTCATACTGGAGTGTGATGGAATGTTGGGAACTGGCTTTTGTTGATGTATCCATGTATGTACGTGCATAGAGTGTTAGCACTGAGGGCTCCTTAGCAGGTTATTTCTCCTGAAATATGAGAACTATGACACATCAGCTTTGACCTGGAACATTGCAAAGAACGAGAGCCATCACTCTCCTTCCAGAACCATGCCGGTCTTTTCTGTGTGTATGTTGCATTGGTGGGGGCGGAGGAAGTAAGTATGGATGAGTCAAACACTGCTTGATCTTCCATGACTGAGTCCTTTAGCATTCTTCTCAGTATTTCACCCCCAGCCCCAGCCCACCCCCTTGGTGTTCTTCCAAATGTCGTTGGTTCCCATTGAACTCACACGCAGCCAAACCCCTTCCCACTCAAGGCTCAGAGTGTTGGCATGGAACCCCCTGGATTTTGCTCATCAGATGAACTATTGGGAGTGGAAGGAAGGAGGCACAGAGAGAGAAAGAGCAAAGGAACGCTGATTGGGATGCATCCAATTCAACTCCCTGCAATTTCCGTTGGCTGCCTTCTGTTTCCAGGCCTGCTCTTATACCCCTTTAAAGGTTTTTTAAGGTTTTTTTTTAATATAGCTGTCTTTTTTTCTGGATTTGCATACAAAACTAGAGATGTTTTATATTGCAATACATGGTTTTGGATATGGTGGTGCAGTTGGGGTTGAATCTTGACACCAAAGTCCAGCTCCTGCAGTGCAGGGCCCCTTCAAAGGACCACCATGAGAGTAGCAGGTGATGCCCAAGTGACAAATTGGCTTGGCATCCACACTTGGGCCAGCAGGGGCATGCCAGGGCCCAGTGGAGCTTGTACTGGTTGCCAGAACAGCCTTATTATTATTATTATTATTATTATTATTATTATTATTATTATTACTAATAATAATATTAATAATAATAATAATAATAATAATAATAATAATAATAATAATAAGGCAACAGGAAAGGGTAACAATTAACTAACTATGGCAACAGGAAAAGGTCACAATTATTTCATTAGTCACATTTATTTATTTATTTATTTCATTTCTTAGCTGCTTTTCAGGGCAGAAGCCCTCCCAAGGCAGCTTACAACCATAAAACAGTCTAAACATTAAAAACAATAAAAGCTAACAGTAAAAACTAACAATAAAAGCAAGAACAGTAGCAGCAAAACACTATTCATTTACGTGAAGGCCATAGTATAATATAACATTTTAAAGGCCTTCTTCAAGGCTGGTAAGGAGGGTGCATGGCAGGTCGCTGGTGGGAGTTCATTCCACAGGTGTGGTGCGCTGCTGAGAAGGCCCCTCTCCTGTGTGGAGACCCTCCCCTAATTTCTCTCACTGATGGGCAGGTAAGAAGGGCCTCTCTTTTTGATGTTAAAGTGCGGGCAGGCTGATATGGGTGAAGGCGGTCCTTCAGGTAGCTTGGTCCCAAACCGTTTAGGGCTTTAAAGGTCAAAAAGAGCACTTTGAATTGGGCTCGGAAACACACAGGTAGCCTGCACAGCTGGTGCAGTATAGGTGTTATGTGGTCAGATCACCTCGCCCCCACCAATACTTGGGCAGCCGCATTCTGCACCAGCTGAAGTTTCTGAACCATCTTCAAAGACAGCCCCACATACAGCCATTTATGGTAGTCTAGCCTAGTGCATGGATTTTCACAAGAAAATGGTGATCAAATAAGCCACCGTGGTTGGTTTGTGGCACATTCCGAGCACTCATTCTGTAACCCAACCTCTGCTCGTAGATTGTTGTGTCATCTGAACCTGGCGAGCGTGGGTTGTTTGTGCAGTTAACAAACCACCCAGAGCCCATGGGCTTTTTAAAGGTTGTGGGCGGTTTGTTAACCATGCCAACAACTCACCCTTGCTGGGTTCAGACAACCTATGAGCGGAGGTTCAGTTATGGAACGGGCACCTGCAGATTCCCAGTGTGTGCTGAAAATGATCATGTGAACCAGGTCATTTGGGGCAGACTGAATGGAGACAATCCAGTTCACGATTGGTTGTGGTAGTTGTTGGGCCAGATTACGGTCCTTGAAGCTGCAGCCAGAGGAAGTTATCAAACTTGCTTCTTTTTGCATAGCCCCATGCTGGATTCTGTTGCTTGGTTTCTGCACCTCCACTTGGTGTTTCTCTCAAATTGCCACTCCTTGCTCACTCATTATTATTTTTTGATAGGGGATCTACATGCCCTTATCATCGAATTGTTCTTCTCCTGTGTTTTTTCCCCTGTGGTTCTTCTGTCCTTTGTGATACCTCAGATAATCTGACATTTTTGGAAGCAATGGAACAGTAGCACAATCTCCACAGGTGTAGGCTGCCTTAGCACTGCTCTTCCATCTTTTTGACGTGTACAGAGATGTAGCAGAGGTGTAATCATATTGCTGTGCTTCTACACTTCAGCATGCTGTCAGTGCCATTTTAGTGTTTGTTTTTAATAGGCCTTTTAATTTGTGCAAAAATGCTTTTTTGTGTATATATATATATATATATATATATATATATATATATATATAATGCAATAGTACTTAAATGAAAAGGCACATTAGTGCAGAATTTAAAATTGATTTTAAAAATGTGGACATTGTTAAAACGGTGTGCTTTCGTGCATTGCCACTCACTCATCCACATGGCTATGACACACCACAGCCTTCCCCAAGCCTTCCCCATTGGTCATGTTGGCTGAGGTTGATGGGAGTTGTAGTTCAGTGCATCTGGAGGATACCAGGTTGGGGAAGACTGTATGTATGTAAGTGTGTGTGTATGAGAGAGAGAGAGGGTGAAGTCAAGATAAATTTTAAAAGTAGTGGAGGTGGTTTGATAACAATGTTGTTGCCCTTCAAACAAATGTACTTTGTGTGTGGTGGGGGGGGGGGTTTCTGTCCCATTCTGGAACAGAATGTCTCTACAGGTTTTCAGCTTGGTTTAATTTTAACTAGGGCAGACCTGGCTAGCACCCATGTCACTAACACATCTTCACCCCTCAATTTCCTCCAAGTAGTTCTGAAAAGCATTCTTAAAATTTATTTATTTATTTATTTATTTAAAACATTTGTATCCTGCCCTAAGATCTCAGGGCGGCATAAGATCACACACACACACACACACACACACAGAGAGAGAGAGAGAGAGAGAGAGAGAGAGGGGCAATATAGTGTAGGATTAAGATATATCTACTTAACACATATATGCCATTAAAAAAAAAGAAAAGAAACAGCCAACCTGATCTTTGGGAGGGCGGCTAAGACTGAGGGCTCACATTCTCCTTTGCCATGGTAAGCAACTTTCCAACCCAAGGTTCAAGTTGCTTGTATGTCTCCTGTAACAAAAATGGAAAAACTGAGTCCACGCCATGGTTGAACAACCTACTGTAACTACCCTTAGAATACTATATCTGCCTTCACCCTAACAAAGTAACAAATAAACAAACAAACAATGGGTCCCTGCCTCAAACTGCTTACAATTTAGATTGCTTGAGTCATCTGCTGCTATTAGATCTCTCCTTGTGGCACTCTGTGGTTTGTATTGTGTAGGCTGATCTGGGTAAGACTGATCAATTGGTGGTGTCACCTTGCTATAGGGGGTTTGGATTAGAGTACTTGCAATCCATTCTAGTTGGAAAGTTTTTGAATACCAAATGGGTTTTGTAACAAAATGTTGTAGTATAGCCTCCTTCTTCAACTGAGTGCTCCTGTTCAGAATTTCAGGAAGCCATTCCCTCTGTTCTATGATCTGCTGCTATCACTTGGTTTTCCATGGGTTTTCTTCCCAAGTGACGCTTACAGTTCTGTGGCTACTGAACATCCTTAGTCTTCCTTTGTCCTTTGAGTATTTATTTTTTTTACTTTGCACTTCAGGATTTCCCCCAAGCCCACTTCTCATTTGGCTTCATTTATGGCAGCCCAACTGAGTTCACTCTTGATGCTTCTCTAACTTTTCAAAAATCCAGCATTAATGCTAAATTTGAGTCAATGCCATTTTCTGTGGTGCCTGTGGACATTTCAGTAGCAGCTTCTGATCCTCTTGTGGCTGCTGCCACCTTCTTCTTCCTGGCACTGTTATTGCCTTGTGTTGCCCTGTCACATAGAATCATAGAATCATAGAATAGCAGAGTTGGAAGGGGCCTACAAGGCCATCGAGTCCAACCCCCTGCTCAATGCAGGAATCCACCCTAAAGCATCCCTGACAGATGCTTGTCCAGCTGCCTCTTGAAGGCCTCTAGTGTGGGAGAGCCCACAACCTCCCTAGGTAACTGATTCCACCGTCGCACTGCTCTAACAGTCAGGAAGTTTTTCCTGATGTCCAGCTGGAATCTGGCTTCCTTTAATTGAGCCCGTTATTCCGTGTCCTGCACTCTGGGAGGATCGAGAAGAGATCCTGGCCCTCCTCTGTGTGACAACCTTTCAAGTATTTGAAGAGTGCTCTCATGTCTCCCCTCAATCTTCTCTTCTCCAGGCTAAACATGCCCAGTTCTTTCAGTCTCTCTTCATAGGGCTTTGTTTCCAGGCCCCTGACCATCCTGGTTGCCAATTGGCACATTATGCCAAATGTGCACAACTGGTGACCCACCAATCTGAATGCAGCTCACAAGACCTTTATTGCACCATGGACTTGACACAGGCCCTGCTTTTGCTGTCTTAGAGAGGCAGCAGAAGCAAGAGGCCTGATCTTCTACACATAGACATCAAACTGTTGCTGCTGCTCTCTAAGCTCTCGGCTTGAACTCCAGCTTCCTTCTATAGGAGTTCAGAATCCAAAAAAACCAGTGATGTTGCAGATACATTTAGCTAGGGCAGGTGCACAAACACACAGGCACACACCTTCTTACCGCTGTGTAAATCTACCTTTGGTGCTGAGGCCCTTTTGATCCATAGGTCCACGGAGCTCCTGCCTACTGTGCCCCATTCCTGACGACTGTCTTCTTTTTTAATGTTCTGTCTGTCCTGTGGGTCAGATATATTTAAAGGGGCCTTTCTATTTTTAAGAGGATATGGATGTCTAGTGTGGCCCATCTTCCACATGCATGTACAGTATTGAGGAAGTCAGGCAGCTGGGGCCAGGGTACCAGTTGTCACAGTACACATGCAGCCTAGGTGACAACACCCTGCCCCCGCCCCACCCACCCCAGCAGCAGCAGCAGCAGGTGGTAAGAATATGGATGGAGCCAACTAATGTAACTGGTAGGGCTGTGCACGGACCCCCCGCTCCGCTCCGTTCCGTTCCCGCTCCGCAAATTGCAGATTGGGCCCGCCCCACCCCGCCTTGATACACCTAGGGTCCGCTCCGCTCTGCTGCAGAGCTCCAGCTCCGAATCGGAGCTCCACAGCAGCGGGGGCGGCACCAGGTAAGGTCCCCTCCCTCCTCCCCCTTACCTGCTTCTGTCCCAGCCTGCTGCCAGCTTCACTAGAGGCTGCGGCTCAACCAGGAACTGTAGGCCCTGCTTACGGCCTACACTTCCGGGTTGAGCCACAGGCTCAGTTGAAGCAGCCGCGGGGCCAGGTATGACCGCCCTCCCCCTTGCCCCCTTACCTAGCTCTGCCGCTGTTGCCACACGGGCAGCGGCGGAAGTGGCAGGGCCAAGTAAACCCCCTTTACCTTTTTTGTGGCACTCCGGATCGAGGCGAAGGATCCGCCTTCACCTCGATCCACTCCGTGATGCTCCCTTGCTCCCCCATCCTCTTCGCCTCTGCCTTAAGGGGAGGAGAAGCACCCCGACCCACTTCTGCTTCTCTGGTCCGAGGAGAAGCGGAGCACAGCCCTAGTAACTGGATAATCATCTCTAACGCCCATTGTCCTTTTTGTTGCTTTGAGTGGCTTGGGTTGCCAATGAGAAAAGCAAAGCCTAGGTGTGCTCCAGCAAGGCTGGAAATGCAATTATGTTCCTGTGTTCACCTACTCCTCTCCGCCACACACAGATGCACACTGCCCTTTGCACCTCAAAGTTTCAGCTGATTCCGTTAATAGTGAACATCCCCGCCATCCTCATCTTGCCGCAGCCAGTGCAAGCGAAAGGAGGATGCTTCAAACAGTGAACCTGTCTCATCAATGTCAGTGTTCAATCAAAGCAGATGGGTTGCAGCTGTGAGTACCAGCATGACGACCAGCCTGCTTATAGTCACTTGGGAGGGAGGGAGGGAGAGAGAGAGAGAGAATGAGAATATATGAGTGAGGGACTGGGAGGGGGAGGAAGGCTTCAGGAATGCAATGCTATTGAAAGGGGGGGGAGGTGTCAGCAACCCTGGGCCTGCACTGAACCTGCACAAACCTATGAGTGGCTGATGAGACGGGCCGTGTCATGGGATAAATGCAGGCTGGTGCTGTGCTGCGGTCACTCGGCATTTTAAAATGGGAACAAAACGGGCATTTCCAAGATGAAGTGCGCAGAGCCACTGCAACCGTGGCTGTGCATCCCTCCCTATGACAAAGAACATGGATTTCTGAAGTGGAGAAAACATCTAGGCCTCAGCATGCTCAGGGGATCTTCTTCCCTGGCCACATCCTGCTGCAGCAGTTTCCCACAGGGCAGAGGGACCAGCCAGTGGAGGCTGGTGGCTCTGATGTCAGTGGGGCAGTGAATCCATTCCAGGCTTTAGTCAGAACCAGTCAGAACTCTAAAGTAGGTGTTCTGACTGGTTGTGACTGAAACCCAGAGCAGATTCTCCACCCCACTGACATCAGAGCCACTAGCCTCCATTGGGACCAGCCCTCTTTTTCTCCCTCCCACCCATAACTTGCTGAGGTTATTGAAACATTTTCAGTCTGACCCAGTACATGGATACAGAGAAATAGATCCCACTGAATTCAATGGGACCTACTCCTGAGTAAGGGAACGTAGCACTGCTACCCTCTAGTCGCTCACTCACTCTTGCAACAGGTGGTTGCTGTGGTCTCCTTCTTCCTATTTTGCACTTGGGGTGGAGGGTGGGGTGGGGGGCTGATACAAAGTGCCTTGTCCAAGTTGAACTGCTGAGGGTCATTTCACACATTACACAGCACCAATCCAGGTTTACCACTGAGTGTACCTTAGACAGGGGCTTGCTGCTAGCCCAGACTCCCTGCTATATGTACTTGCGGGATGCACATCCTTTCAAACACGGGTCTGCTGCATTCACATTTTACATTGCTATTACGTGTTTATTTGTATAGTGCCACCTATGTGCATGATGCTTTCCAAATAGCAAGCATGACAGGTTCTTCCCCCAATGGGCTTACAGTCTGAAGTAGACACAGGGAAGCAACAGAGGAAGGGGAGAAACGGAGGCATGGCTAGGTAAGGAGAGACTACGTGGTTATTTCAATTGACTGTCCTTTGGCTTAGTGACAACAAGACACAGGGTAATGTGCAATACATTTGGGCAAGTAGTTTGAAGGATCAAGAAAGGAAATCTGTGACTGCTATTTGCCATGTTTAAGGTGTTCTTACAAAATCTTACAAAAAACCGCAATGTTAGGGACTGAAACATCTGGTGCTCCCTGGCCCTGACTGCCGCGTAGCACATATTAAGGTGTGTGTGTGTTATTCTCCCCTGCAGTCACCATGGAGCCTTTGAAGAGCAGCAGCCGCACCAGCAATGTCCCTAGACCGAAGAAGGGCACACTTCCCATTGCCCTACTTCCAGCACCTCCAGAAACCACCCACTGCATTTCCAAAAAAATCTTACCTTTATTCTGTATTCATTCCCACTTATCGTCCACTTCCTTGGAGGCCCCTTGTCAGGAAGAAAGGCAGGGTATACATCTTTCTAACAATCCAGTTACAGTATATGAAGCATTCTGGGCCCATGGCTGAGCTGGGGGTGGGGGGGATGTTACATTCAGGTCTTGAGGGCTCTTTGGTTCCAGTTCACCTGACTGGCCAGTGGAAAAAGTATATTTCAAAGGTGTGGACCATGTTCCTTATATAGATCACCTAGGGAGGAGTGGGGACAAGAGGATAGCCCCTTAAAGGAAACGGGTACAGAAGACCATCCTTGCCCTACTCTGTGCCTCCCCCCACCCCTAGATTTCCAGAGAAGAATGTTGACTTGTTTGAGCCACTGAGTTTGAAAGGGCCAGAGGAGATGGCAGCGATATTTGTTTGTTTGTTCATTCAAAGTATATATAAGCTGCTTTTTAGGGTCAAGCTCTCACAAGCAGCATATAAAGTGGAATGTTACAAGAGTCAGTCAAATAGGTTTATGCTTACTAAGAAGGGAACTGTTGTTAATTATGCAAGCCATTCACATTCTTAAAGAAAGGCTGACAGTAAAGAGATTAGTTTTCAAGGTTTTTTTGAAAAGGCATGCACTAAAAAGTCTAAGTGTAAATCAACCAGAAGGAAGTTGATTACATCAGTGCAGGGCCATGATCAAGAAGGCCCTGTCTTTCATGTTTGCCAACCTAACCAATTTTACTAAAGCAGATTGGACTGTATCCACAGGAGGGTGGTAGATAAGGTAATGCATCTGATGCTATTTGGGGCTTTAAAGGAGAACACCAAGTGTCTACACATCCAACCCTGTGAGGTAGGATAAGCTGCAAGACATTCTTTGATCTCTATTCCTCAGATGCTGTGCCATCACCTCTATTCATGTATATCATTACTCATTAATATCCCTTAGCTTGCCCACATCAGAAGACAGGCTTATGGATTTTATGTATGGGAAAGGAGAGACGTCCTTTCAAAGTTTCCTTCAACCTCCTTAGCATGCAGGCGAGCATGTCTGCTGTGCAATCCTGTGCATTGGCTAAGGCCACTTTTCTGCCTAAGCAAGAGGATCAAATCCACTCCAGTTTTCCATTCAATATATTTATGAAAGAACGAAGCAGAGGGAGATTCAGAAATAGTCTGTTGGTGTTAAAGCAAATTGAAACACTAAAACTAGCTCACTAAACCTTCCTTATCAGGATCCTAAGAGTAACTCACCAAAGCAACTTAACAGCTGGAGGAAAGAATGAGGCCCATTTGGGCTCCAGGCCTGGCGTGACAGAAAGAAAAGATTTGGCAATACGAGTACTTCTCGGGGGGTGGGGGTGGGGGGCAGTTCCCAGAGGGGGGAAGTCAAATCAGTAGCCTGGGAGTATCCTCCGGGTGATTTCTACAATGCCTCTTTGACATAAACGGATTCATGGGGGAGAGGAAGCAGGAGAGTTAGCCTGGAATATGTGGAGATGTAAATGTGGGTGTTCTTTGTTCAGAGATATTTCCAGGAAGGTGGGGGCAGAGGGAAGGTTAGATCTGTTGCCCACTCCAGTGTACCCGGTGGCTCCAACTTTGGTGGGGCTGTGAATGCATTCTGGGCTTCAGTCAGAACCAGCCAGACTTCTAAAAGAGTATCCATTGTGCTGAACTCATTTTGGGGATAGGGCTCAGCACCTTGGATAGCTCCTTTAAAGGTATGGCTGTTTCTGACTGAAACCAAGAATGGAATCACAGCCCCGCTGAAATTGGAGCCAGCAGCCTCCACTGCAATCCTCCAAAGTGGGCCCGGAAAGGTACTGATAGCAAATGCAACTGGTGCAGAAATGGTGCTACATGTTCTTAGTTTCTGCCCCCCATTAGCAGCTGGGCAACCACATTTTGCACTGACTGACATCTCTGAACTGTCTTCAATGGCAGCCCCCTGTAAAGCACCTTACAATAGTCCAGTTAATGCAACATCTCCCCCTTGTGGCAGATTGGCCTCAGTAGTGTAGTGGTACATTTTGACATGCAGACACTCATCATGATAGTCTCCTTAGCCAAGCACCCAAGGAGAGTTGTTGTTGTTGTTGTTTTAAATGTAGTCAGCTTATTGATCTATACCAGCAAACCAATTCTAGCAGTTTTCATCTACACCAGCGGCAGGTCTTTCGTAAAGCTCATGGGTCTCAATTGCCCATCAAGCCACTCCCGAATACTTTGCATTGCAGCTACAGCGATCAGCTCAGAGGGACAGGGAAGGCTGGGGTGGGTGGCAGATGACGTCATCATCTCTGTTAATCCAAAATGCCAGTGCTTTGACCCTACATGCCCTGGCTCCATTATGACCCCGACTGACCCACAAGACACATCAACCTCAGCCCTTTCTCCTACCCTGCTGCGCAGATAGAGACAAGGCAGTATGCGGCAGCAGCCAGGTTCTGAACTAAAAATGTTGCAACCAAAATAGACTACGTAAACATGACTCGGCTTGTTTTGTGCATTTCTCCTGCTTGCAAAATCCAGATTGTTTTTTCTTTTTAGAAAAGCTGGGGAGGATAGATAGAAGAAGGGAAAGGAAGAATGAGAGGGAATAGGTATTGTGTGGAGACAGAGGGAAGGACATTGTCAGGCCTAGAATCTCTTGTCTTGAAAACTGGTACAGAAAGGACACTTCCAACAGGTCCCGTTTCCCCCTCCCCTCCCCTCCATCACAGGCATGGGCATTTATGTCCCATTGTCATGATGGGTACATGGAAGGCCGATATATTACAGCCACAGTGTCTAAAAAATATGCAGTAGGGCTGACTTCAACTGCAACTGACCCTCTCTTCTGAGTGGGAGCAATGAACTCCACGCCTGCGCCCCATGCACAGCCCTGCCTCTTCATCTGCAGAGGCCCATTTTAGTTTCCATTTCTTGGTCACAGTAGAATGTGAGACAAAGAGGAGGGGTCCAAAGATTTGGCTTCTCATATTTCTGATTTATCAGCCAATATATTTAAATCTGTAACCCACCATCACTTTGAAAGACCACGGATGGCCATGCTAACTTGAAAACAAACTGTTCAATTAGAAATAGATTGACTAATATGCTGAAAGTGACCCACAGCCAGCCAAAGAGAACCCCCTTCAAGTGTTTCAGTGCTTTCAAAGCACACACCGGCACACTCACCGCTCTGTGAGTGCAACTTCACCGTGCCGGAATGAAGCAGCCATCACGAGCCCAGCGCTGCAGTCAGAGCCCTTGTGTTCTTCAGCACTGTCTAAATCACAAGGCTTTTCAGTTGAGGCAGTTCACATGTTTGCCTGCCAGTAAAGTCATTGAAGTATGAGAAAGAGAGCAATGTGCATACATGTGTGAATCCGCCCGTGTGCTCCAGCAAGTATTCTGAGTGAGGAAGATCCATCATTGTGGGGTAGTCATAGCCCTGATGTTTATCTCTAACATTTGTTTATCTCTCAAAGTCTGTTTTTAGTTTTAATCGTTTTTATTGTTTTTATGTTGTATTAGTTTGTGAGCTGCCTGGAGTAAAGCATTTGGTTTTCTTGGCACCCAACCAGATGCTTCTGGAAGCCTAGAAGCTGGACATGTTGGGAGGTAGCCAGCAGCTGGGGATCACAGATATACTTCCTCTGAACAGGGAGGTTCCATTTGTATCAACAGCTGCCTAGTAGCCCTCCCCAAATCTTGTAATGAATTCCACATGTAAATTGTCACCTGGCAATACCTATTCCGCCATCTGTCTTTATTGATGAAATGTAGGATATTTGGTTTAATCAAATCAATACACCTCCTTTGGATTTCCATGAGCTATTAATCGCACTGGATGACCCCAGAATTCTTGTATTCTGGGAGATTTTCTCTCTCTCTTCATTCCCTGTACATCCATCTCAATTTTATAAATCTCTACTCTACACCACAGCTTAAGATATTATGTGCATTTAAAAATAAATAAAAATAAATACCAACCTCTGAAACAGTACTTTGTGGTGAAATTCACCAATCATTTCAAGCCACTCTTTTTCAAACTCACCAATCATTTCAGCTATTCTTGTGGGAACCTTCTCCAACCAGGCCTTATACATTTGGAGATTCATCTTATCTTAGGCATTTCCTGAAACTGATCAGAATGGATCTTCCTGGGTTTAGAAGGTCCCTCACTGCACACCCTGAAAAGCAGCCTAGAAAGTGAGTAGGGTCTGTTTTAAGAAGGAACTTACTTCAGTGTCTCTCACCAAGGCAAGACTCCGCACAGGAGCAGGAGGGTCTCCAAATGCTGGCTTCCCACCTCTTGAAGTTACGGACATGATACACACGGGGATGGATCCAGGACCTGCCTTCTGCGAATGGAAGAGCTCCTCCCACAGAATGTGCCTCCTCTCAGCGGAGGCTGGTGACTCTGATTTTAATGGGGCCGTAAATCCATTCTGGGTTTCCGCCAGAACCATCCAGAACTCTAGAGGAAATATCCAAGGTGCTGAACCCATTTTGGGTTAGGGTTCAGCACCTTGGATAGCTCCTTTTGAAGTTTAGCTGGTTCTGATTGAAACCCGGAATAGATTCACAGCCCCACCGAAATTGGAGCCATCAGCCTCCATTGCCGCCACCTGATTAATATTTTTTTGGGGGGGCGGATCCCCCTCCTTTCCCTCCTGCACCACAGCTCACCCCTTTAGCAGGGGCTCCTGGGCCCTCCATGTATTTTTTCCCCCAGGGAGCTGAAACGGCTGTGGAGGGCGGGGGCGCCCCACTTCCACTTGCTCCTATCTCTGGATCCAACCCATTGCCGTTTCGGGAGCGGAGCCCCGTGAAGACCAGTATGTCCGGAATATGAGATTACCAAATGGCACCATTAGATCTCATCTCGCGTCGCTTCCACCTTCTTCATCAGCAATGGTTTGAGGGACTGTGCATACTGAAGTTGCCCTCGGAAGCTGCGGCAAGGAAGGACCGTCACTAAGACCCCCTTGCCCCGGCTCGCCTTCCTTTAAAGCCACCGGGCTGCCTCCCCAGCCTGGCCTGCTCCCGAGCTGTCTGTGGAGAGGTCATCGTAGCCACCACGCGAGCCCCACCGCCACACTGAACAGAAGGGAGGCGCCGGCTCCCCCACCCCACCGCGGCCTCCACCGCTCCCTCCTCCGCGGAGCAGGGAGGGGCCCCGCCTCCCGAGGCAGCCTGGCCAGAGCGCGGCTCAGGTGGGAGCCACCTGCGTCCCGGGAACACGCCCGCGGTGGGCCCGGGAGCGCACCGCAGGCCGCAGTTCTCGGGCCCCGCAGGCTTCCCAAGTGGCGGGACCTCTGGGTGTATTTGGGGGGCAGGGCGGGGGAGGGGACGGTGCGTGGAGGACCGCGGTTCCTACGTCGGAATCCCTTCTGTATTGGGGGGGGGGGGATGCACTGTCCTCTCTAAAGTAAGATCGTTGCTTGGCTTCTTCTGGAAAGGAGGAAGTAAGGAAAGAAGCCAGGGAAAGAGAGATGGAAACAAGGAAAGGGAGGAAAGGAAAGGGAGAGGAGGAGGAGGAGGAGGAGAGGACGCGCCCATCCCGTTCCGCCTTGGACGTCCTTGAACGGAGGCAGAGGCGGCGCGGCATGCGATGGGGCCCCTTGCAACCCGTCCCCGGCCTTGCCTTTCGTCCGCTCTTGCCGTCTATTCCTCGGAGAGAGAAAGCGCCCCGCCCCGCCCCGGCCCCGCCCGTCAAAGTTCACGCGCGGTTCTGCCGGCGCTGATGGACAGCCAGCAGGCAGGCAGGCAGGCAGGCAGGCAGGCAAGCAAGCGCGGCGGGCGGGCTTAGGCGGCGCACGCGCCCTCCGCGGCGGCGGGCTTTCTCCGCGCCGCGCCGCCCGCTCGGAACGGGGCTGGCGCAGGCAGCGCGAGAGGACGGAGTGAGGCGAGCAGGACGCGGCCGCGGAGGCAGCGCGGCGGGGGATCCGGGCCCGCCGCCCCGCCGCCGCTTCGGCCTTCCCGAGCCACGCGGCCTCCGCACCTGTCGGGCTACCAACCCCCAGCTTCGCTAGCCAGCCTGGCCAGCGGCTCTTCCCCTGGTGGGGGGCGGCTGTGGCCCCTCAGCCGCTCTTCCTGCCTTTGCTCGAGTGACAAACACCCCCCCGCCCCTTCTTGGCCCCCTCCCCCAGGCGCTGCCCCCGCCCCCGCCCCTTCGCCCCGCCCCCCGCGGCCCGGCCCCTTTCCCTTGGAAGGGCGGGGTGGGGCTTCTGGCCTCGAGAGACCGGCGACTTCTCTCCCCGCCTCCGCCTCTCTTGCACGTGGAGACAAACCGCCGAGGAAGGCGCCGCTGCGCCCTCGCTCCGGGGCGGGGGGCGGGGGCTTCGAGGGGGCAGGCAGGAGAGGGCGAGCGAGAGCGAAGGGGGGGCGAGCGTGCGAAGAGCGAGAAGAACTGGAGGACGAGGGGAAAGAATGCAATCAAGGGGGGGGGAGAAAAGGGGGAGAAGAAAAAGGGGGAAGGGAAGAAAGGGGAAAGACTGAAGAAGGAGACTAAGGCGGAAGGGAAGCAACAAGGGCCGGGGCGGGGGCGGGGGGAGAGAGAAAAGGGACCAGGAATGATGGGAAAGGGAAAGGAGAAGGCCGGCCGGCCGGCCTGCAGGCAGAGCCCCGCCGGAGTGCGGCTTAATCGCTTTTGTTTCTTTCCGCTTCGGCGGACTCTCGCCTCTAACGCCCGCGAAGTTGCCCTCCTCTGCCCGCAAGTTTGGGGAGCGAACCTCCCCGCCCGCGCTCTTTCCCTCTTCCCCCCCGCGACCTTCTCGGTGCCCCCTGCCCTACTTGGCTGCCGCCGGGCGCTCCCCCCCCCCCGACCCCTCCCGGCTGCCTTTTTGGAGGCTGCAAAGTAACAGTGGACGGCTTTGGGGTGGGCGCGCGTGTGTTTAAGCCTTTATCCCAATTAAACGGGTAGTCGCAGGGGCACGCAGTAATTGATTCTGGCTTCCACCACCAAGCTTGGCCTCTCACCTTTGCGCGAGAGCCTGCCAAAACCGAGGCTCTGACAGCTCGCGGGGAAACGCCGACCTGCATCCACAGCTAGACCGCAGTTATAGGCGCGCGCGGGGGGGGGGGGCGATTCGCCCCCCAAAGGGCCAGGGGATGCGCGGACGGCCCCGTCTTGAGAGTCAGCCCTTGGACTGCGCAGGGCCGACCCAAATCAGGAAGGGGGTCACTTAGTATCGGGGCCGGCCCACACGCATTAAGAAATACCCCCCCCCCAAAAAAAACAGCCCACATCCCCGCCCCCAGGAGTACTGACAGGGAATGGAGGTCGGCTTGTACAGTTCCAGGGTCTTTGGAGCAGGCGCGCGCTCTTCTCTAGCGAACAGATGTCCTGGAATTTCGGATGCGCGCGCGCCCCTCCCTCGCAGCCTCCCCTTTCTCCCCTCCTCCCCCCAGCTGGCACCGGGCACCGAATGGCACCAAGATCCCCCTGGAGCGAGCTTCATATTCTTGGCTTTAAAAAGAGAGAGAGAGAGAGAGAGAGAGCGTGGGGGGGGGGGGGGAGGCAGCCTGCGATTGTGGCTGGCAAAAAGCAAGCGGAGCCCGGGCGGGGCCTCCCGCCTCTCCCCAGAGGCACGCGGCTTTTTAAAGCGGGGGTGGGGAGGCCGGAGGGGCGGAAGGAGCGCAGGGCGTAGTAGCGGGGGCTGCCGTTGCGCGCATCAAGTGCGCCCATCCCTGCCAGTTTCTTAAACGGGGATGTACGTGGCGACAGAGCAGCACACAAAGCGGCGAGGGGGGGTCCCCCGCCCCCCTGCCCCGCGGTTCTTCCCACGTCCTTCTAGTCCTGACTTCCACTTGGGGACGTGCTGGGGCTTAAACCGGCATCGAAGCCACCTCGGAACCGTTCCGCAGAGAAACCGCCCTCGCTGAGTGTCAGAGGACCTGGGCGGGGCCCCGAGCCCTCGCGGGTGAAGCGGTGCACTCTGCACATGCCCGCAGGCCAGCCCTTCGGAGATCGAGGGCTGAAGCCTCACACTGAAATAAGGGGCCGGGCTGGAGCCTTAGAGGTCCCCGAACCCGACAGATCTCCTCTGTGCGGGGAAGAATCCGTCGGGGCGGGAACTTCTCCTGCGCAGGCCCCATCCCGTTCCTGTCTGTGGCTCTTGCGCAGCAGCAGCAGCAGCAGCCCCGCGCCAGCCCTGCCGCCCAGTCTAGGTGGCCGGATCCGCCTCCCTCCCTGCTGGCTTTGCTTCTGCAGGTCCCGTCCCCTGGACGTCCCGCAGCGCAGCCCGGTGCTGCCCTGCTCCGAAGGGGCCCAAACCCGCGCCAGCTCTCTGTCGCGGCTTTCCTCCTTGGCCTTCGTTCGCGGGCCCTGGCGGGGCCTTCTCCGGCTTGCCTTGCTGAAGCCGCCGCCGCCGCCGCCCCGCCAGCGAGGCCGGAGCCGGAGAGAAGCTGGGCGGCGGCGGCGGCGAAGCCCCAACCGGCCCCTGGGTCGGGGGCGCGTGTGAACACCACACCTGCCAAGCGACTCGGCATCCCGAAGTACGCAGCATTTGTCAGCGGGCTGATGCCAGGCCCCCGGGCAGGCCCGCTATGCCCGCCAGTCGCAGGCCCAGCTGCCTCCCCTCCGCTCACGCTTTCCAAGGGAACCCGGTCCGAGCAGGGGAGGGCGGGCGCCGCCCGCGCCATAAAAACACCCCCCCCGGCCTTTACTGTGGAGTCCGAGAGGCCAAGCTCGGCTGGAAGACCATCCCATAGAACTCAACGGGACTCCCTTCCGAGTAGGCATGCGGAGGGGTTGCGCTGTGGATCCTGTTTGTTTAGGCTTTGAGGGCGTCGCCTCCACCCGCTCCCTCTAGTCAGGTGAAACTGACCTCCTTCTTCCTCAGAAGCGGCTCTTGTAAATGTCATCTAGGGATGCAGCCCCATTCCTGGGCATGAATCCCCCCCCCCCCGGCCCTTGCTGCTATCCGGTCTTTCATGTAAGTAGTTCCGCGCTCTCCTCCCCCCCACCCACCCCGCTACCATTTTGTGTGTTAGATTTCACAGTATGACGAAAGGTTAATAGGAGGTTGACTCTTCAGCCAAAGCATTAATAAGCAAACGGCTTTGTGTTCTTTTCTATTTGCAGTATCGAGCGGTACATTTCATTATTACATATGGGCCACAGATAAAGTGTGTGTTTGCGCGTATGTATCCATTTGTATTTTCTGCCTCAGGCACCAAAACTCCTGGGCTTCTTTTTTCTTTTCTTTTTTATGTGTAAGCTCAGCAAAAAACAAAAACAAAACAGCGAATCTGAATTTTTCACATTTCCATCTTACCCTTCTTCCAAGGAGCTGGGACATAGAGCGCATTCTTCCTCACAACAACCCTATGAGGCAGGCTAAACTGAGAGATTAAAGACTGGCCCAAGTGAGCTTCGTGAACAGAGAGTATGGGAACCCACATCGTTTGCTTTCTAGAACACTCTGCTAGTGGCTGGAACGTGTCAGTTCCGGGGGGGGGGACTCCTCGTCTCTTCCAAGCGGCCCCCTTCTCCTTGGTCAGTGCGGAGGAGAGGGAGGGTGGGTGGATGGAGAGGAAGAAAACCGAAGGGATATGTCGTATATAAAACCATATAAAAGATGTGTAGAACAGATCAGACAGAATGGAGGGCGAACGAAATAGAATAGAAGAAAATAGACTATATAAACAGCAACTAAAGCGACTGTGACTAAATCGGTGAGCAGGCAGTTGAAAGCAAAATGGAAATGAAAAATTGAATTAATGGAGAGACCAACTTAATGCTATGAAGAATAGTGCAAAAAATGAATAGATAAACCAGAAAGAAATGATGGGTAGGATAAATTTGCTACCTATCTCCACTCTCCTATATAATTTCAGAGATATTATGTTTGTGTGTGTCTCATATCTATCTATCTATCTATCTATCTATCTATCTATCTATCTATCTATCTATCTATCTCCGGGGATGTGTATGTGATATATATTACACACACACACACACACACACACACACACACACACACACGATCTGGTTCTTGTCAACATGTCAATGTACATATTACACACTGAGGCATGAGCACACATGGCTTGCTCAAACTCTAACAAAATGTAAGGAGGGTTGTAATGGGATTATTTTTATAATTTATATTTTACTCTCCACTCCACCCACCTCTGAAATAAATCAAAATAAGCGAGCAGCTAGGTTTTGAATTCTGCCTTCTTTTTCCTCCCTCCCTCCCTCCCTCCCTCCTCTTCCTCTCTCTCTCTCTCTCTCTCTCTCTCTCTCTCTCTCTCTCTCTCTCTCTCTCTCTCTCTCTCTCTCTCTCTCTCCATTTCCCCCCCTCTCGTTTTAAAATGATATCTGCAGTTCTGGCAGAAATCTGTCTTTAATTTAGCTGTCCATATAAAAATCTACACTGTATAATAATGAACAGATGCCACGAAATTTAAACGGAGGCAAGGTCTCCTCCTCCTCCTCCTCTCCCCACGCTCTCCCCCCCCCCCACCCTTCTGCTTAGCCTGGCATTCGCTTGGCCACTGGGCAGAGAGCGAGAGCGAGGCGCGGGGCCGTTTGGCAGGCAGGTTTATGTTTCGAGTCTTTCTCTCCCCCCCCCCCCTTTTCCCTGGTTCTGGAAAGGAAACAATAATAAATACAATGAAAAGGAGAAAAACAGGGAAACATCCCTCCGTTGGAAGGGTGTGGGGGAGGGGAGCAGTTGGGTACCAAGTAGGCATCCCTTCGCCTTCCAATAAACTTCCCAAGCAACTCCTTTCAGGTGCGGATTTTATGTGCTATAAAGAAACGTGCGCGCAAAATCTAGAAATCTGGGCAGGGTTGGGGGCGGGTGGGCGGCCACCGTTTGCTGGGCACAATAACCGGCTTTATTAAAAAAAATTAGATTTTCCGGTTCGTAATTTGGCCTTCTTTCAAGACATTAAGGAAAGAGGTGGATGGAAAGAAGGTATAATAGCCTGCGCGCCCCTCACTTTCCAACTTGCCTTTGCAGACCTGGGACGAATGCAGCGCCTGCAGCTCTATGCTCACAGTGTGGCATTCTCACTTTAATCTATTGGCTTCTCTGGCTATGAAATCTGCGTTTATCGATTATACATTTAGTAATCAATATACCACTGTTTACATCTCACAGCTCTCTCTCTCTCTCTCTCTCTCTCTCTCTCTCTCTCTCTCTCTCTCTCTCTCTCTCTGTGTGTGTGTGTGTGTGTGTGTGTACCCATTATTTCGAAATACATTAAGCTTTCTATATAATGTTAATTAGAGCATTCATCCACCTTTTATTGATCTGAATACAACTCTTTCCTGTGCCAATTTCATTCCTTTCTCCCCTGACACTTTGGACGAATTCACACTTGTTTTGGAAGTTTATTTGCCCCATATGCGTTTTTGGCCAAGGCGGGGTGGGGGGTGGGATCAAAGTACCAGAGCTCCACAGGGGCTGGGAGCGGTTGTCGGACTTCCATTGGGAGTTAAGAACCAATAGAATCATATTTGGAGTTGTTTCTTTCTTTTGTTTCCCGGTTACCTAGTTTAGCTTCACATCCACCCACACACCCAAGAGATTACAAATTCTGGGGAGGTTCTTTCCTTCCGAAATTGTGGAAAGGCAGATTAAAAGGATTTAAAAGCAACACGCGATGTATAAACCATTTTAAACATCTTCAGAGGCATCACACCTTTCCCCCTCTAGAAGATAGCCTCACCTAGTGATTTCAGCGTCTCTGCACTTTGTAGACGCCGTATATTTTTCTCAGGTGCAGGTGATATCTTTGCATGTAAGTATGTATTTTACTGGTGTGTGTGTGTGTGTGTTTACCTTCTTTTAATTCTGGGGGCCTTCCCCTTTAAAACTGCTCTAGAGTGAACAGATGTCCGACACTCCGTTGTAGCAAGCTAACCACTTCCCTTCAGTGGCCCTTGGCTGGCAGTTGGCACAGGCAACAGCCTGGCATCTAACTCCCCATAGAGAGCCTCTCTTTTACTACTGCGGAAATCAGGAAGCTGGCACTGCCAACCAGGAATATGCCAGCTAAGCTAGCTTCGTATATCGATTGAGCAGCTCTCTCCTCCCCCACCCCCGCCGCAGAAAAATGTGTGTGTGTGTGTGTGTGTGTGTGTGTGTGTGTGTGTGTGCAAATGCCAAGAGGAAATCCGGAAACTGTACCCTAATTTAGAGGGGCTGAAAAAGTGGTGGTGGTGGTGGGGAATCAGTGTTTTGTAATGTTATCAAGCAATTAATGTTATCAAGTAATTACACTGAAATGTGCTTTAAAAATAGAACCACGGAATCTCAGATCTATCTATCTCTATCTATCTATCTATCTATCTATCTATCTATCTATCCTTTCCTTCCTCTCCTCCCACCCTACAGCAAAACATTCTCAGCTGAGTTGACATGCATTCAGTCTAGTAAATCCTGCAGTTTGCGTACCTTTCCCTTCCCTTTAAGTGACAAAAGCTCACCTTCTAATATGAGTGGGGCTAAATTCACATTGCTTTTCAGAGTTTTTTTTAAAAAATGATTTAAAATCAATAACAAACAAACAAAACAAATCTACACAAATATACTCTCTAGTCTAATCCTAACCGCATTCCTAAAAAGCTTTGTACAGACTCTTGCAAGTGTGAAAACCATTGAGAGATAATTGGCATCTATGCCCCATTTTCTTTGTAAATTTCATTTCTAATGTGGAGGGTGGTTGGCCACCCCCTTTGTGTTTTTGAAGGAGACCATGGCCTTGTTTCAGGGGCACAAATGATGCTCCATTGACCACACTTGTTTGGAGAGGAAAGATCGTGAAGCGGGTGAAAGAAGAGTGAAGGAATTGTGAAGGAGTGGACCTTGCTAACGTGGGAAGTAATGAAATAAAGTAGTTGGATGAACTACATTGGTTTTAATTTCTAAATCAGGAAAAAGTGTGGTGGTGTGGTGGACCCACTTTTGAGAAAGGAGTGTACTCGCTATAATTCCAGACATTTACATTAAAATAAAATAAAAACTTACCACAGGTTAGAGAAGATGACATGGTAACTCACCCATGCACCCACCATGCAATGTGATGTGATGTGATTCCAGGTCAACCAAACGTCTGGAATTGAGCAGAGGTTTAGTTTCTTGACTGGGTGACAAAATAATCAGACTCTAGATTTCATCTACACAAATATTCTCTCTCTCTCTCTCTCTCTCTCTCTCTCTCTCTCTCTCTCTCTCTCTCTCACACACACACACACACACACACACACACACACACACACACACACACACGCACGCACACACACCCCTATCCAAAGCAGAACTTTTCCAAAGCAGTCACTTTTAAAAACATTTTATAGCATGTAGTGCTAAGGGTCTCTTGACACATTAAAATTTAATTCTTTATGTCTATGACCCTATACATACTTACCTCGGAGTAAGTCCCTAGATAGGAGTTTGCTTGTTATTACACCACGAAAAGACCTTCTTTTCATGTGTGCAATAAGCTTCAGTTAAAAGCGACTTTCGGGTGTTTTGTTTTCCTTCCTTCCAGATAAATAAGGGGAGGAAGTTGGAGCTGAGATATATGTACACAGGTGCATAGCCTATTCCTCTCGATCTATCTGTGTCAGTCTGTTAGTGGGATTATCAGGAACTAACTAGCTTTTTGAATATCTTAGTCCAATGTTGTCATTACCAATTGGGGTCCCCACTCCCCGGAGACAAAACTATAAAACGTGCCCCCTTCTTCTTCTTCTTCTTCTTCTTCTTCTTCTTCTTCTTCTTCTTCTTCTTCTTCTTCTTCTTCTTCTTCTTCTTCTTCTTCTTCTTCTTCTTCTTCTTCTTCTTCTTCTTCTGTTGCTGCTGGTGGTTAGAGCATTCATAGCCCACCTTTCTTCCACCATAGAACCCAAGGCGGGGTATGCAATATCAAGGCGTTCTTCCACCAAGACACTGATTAGAGTGAGACTGACTTTGCTGCTGCTCCTATCACCTGTACCTGAGAAAAATATACTGCTGCATAGTAACCCTTATTCCTTGTTTGCCCGTCCCTGGTCTCTTCCACCACCATCACTACCCACCCATCTAATGTGGATTATAAAGTCTCAGGGCAGCAAGCAAAGGTTTGCCTATCTCCACAGAGCCTAGCACATCCATTGGTTCTTCATAAATGCTTAGCAGTCCTATTTCTGCAAGTAATAGATGAGGATATTTCTCTCATGTATGATTTCCTGGGGAAATATCTGTAGCACCAGATATTTGGTGCTACAGAAGGGGGAGGGGGAGGGTGCATTGCACTGTGGCCCGAGGCAAGAGCATATTCACACGCACATGCCCGTCTCTGGTTGCAGTAGCATCAAGAGATGACATGCAGCTCTGAAGAAGCCAAGATGAATATCCAGGAAAAGACTGTTTATGTCAACCAGTGTCTACTCAAAAACAATGCTTCTCAGTTCAAACATGCGACCAAGAGTCATCTCTTGTGGAATAATTTGGGGGTGGTTCACACACACACACGTCATCTTCGTTGTTGTTGCTGTTGTTGCAGCAGAACCAGGGATTTGACTCTGTATGTATACTATCACAGATCTATCATCACAGATAGAACTTCAAACACAATGCTTTCCAATGGAGGCAGTCAGAAATTCAGGCAAAGCATTCACATGACATACAAGCATGTGTGAAACAGTCCCACGTGATGAGAGCTGAGGTGCCCTACACGAATGTGAACCATCCTTTGTACGTGTGAAAATATAGCTGTACTGGGGAGTATATTCAGTGGCTAGGTGTATATCTCCAGATATATGTATGTGTCTCTCTTCCTATCATAAGCATGTGTTCCTATGCATATATATTCCTCCGTGCATATACACTCACCATTGCTAAATTCCTCCGATCTAGTGAAGGAGGCTGTTACGTACAGGAAGCTCACCCTAGAGAAATGGGAAGATCTCTACATATTGTGTAGGTCACTGTGGCCCCAGCATTTGAAAGTCCAAATGGAATTGAGTTCTGAGTTAGGCTTGGACCCTTCCTAGCGCATGTGCCCCACTGTAGCCTTCACATGTGAAGTTCAGGCAAGTGTCTCCATGGGCAGGTTGAGGATGCCTGCTGGCTGGGATGACCCATCTCTGAGCACGCAGGATGGCTGATACCTCCCCACCCACCCCCGCCCCCAGTGCATATCCATGAAGGGGAAATGGGCACGAGTGAACCAGGCCACAGCCTACAACTTGCACTTTTTAGGATTTAGAAGGCAGCTGTTGATTTCTGCTTTTGACTGGACTGTGGTTTTATTTCCATGTGTGGCCAACTTGCTGATGTTTCCCATGCAGATGAGAAAAGATGAAATGGTGAACTCTCTGGGGTCTTCTTTAAGTCATTGTTTTGATACCAGCACACGCCTCTCCTCCCTTCTTTCTCAAGAACAAAGTTGTAGGGATTTGGAGATTTGTGGGGCGAGTCTGTCCCCTTCAGACATAAGTTGTTATCAAATATTTCCCCGCCTGCATAAAAGCATTTGGAACTGTAAAAACAGCAGCAGCAGCAGCAACAACAACAACAACAACAATGTGCAAGTGCTTTCTGCAATTTTAGTGGATTGAGAGGAACAGCAAGAAGCATGGGCTGGAAGAATCCGGCTCCTTTGCAGCCTTTGAACCGATTAATTGAGCAGTTCAAAATGCTTCTTCCTAGGTGTAGTTGTGACTAAAGCTGCAGAAATGAGGGGTGTGTATATGGCGGTGGTCCTCTTGAAGAGATGTCTCAACCTCTAGAAAACTATAGAAGAAACACGAAGGTGCTTAAGCCTATGCGGCAGGGTCTTGCTATTTACTGTTTTACTCTGTACAGCACCATGTACATTGATGGTGCTATATAAATAAATAAATAAATAAATAAATAAAAATAATAATAATAATAATAATAATAATAATAATAATAATAATAATAATAATGTGCCTCATGTTAGACAAACTGGAAAAAGATCGGGAACCATTTGCAATCCTGAAAGTAATGACTCTCGGATTCGCTCACTGCAGTACTGAATCAAACCCCGTTCTAATGATTTTATCTAACTATTATCTAACTGTTATATTCTCCAAGGGAGCTACAGGTGGTGTGCCCCCATATAGGATGAAAAGATTGAGCAAAAGGGAATTTAGGATGATTTGTAAAAGAACAACATGGATTGGAACCAAGTTAGTCTCTAAATCAACTCAAAAGCAAGTGCTTTAATTGAACTGAGTTATGGATTCACTTGGCAGACACAAGTGGTTTTAATGGGAGCCCAGCCCAGGTACTTTCACCAAACTGGTAGCTGGCCAATGGAGCAGTGAGAAAACACTGGCTTTGTGGGACAAAAACAGGGATCTATTGTTTTTGTGTTGCACATACAGGTAAGTTGAGGCATCTGGTTAGGAGATGAGCCCATAGAATTTCCTCGCTTTTTCAGGGCTATGTCCATGCTAAAGAAAGACAGCTAGAGAAATGTGTAAATGGATCTAGTGGAAGAGCAAGAGCAAGAAAAGGGGTGCGAATATATGTTTGAATTTACAAGCTGCAGAATTGGAATCAGAGTATATTGTTGAGGTTAGTATATATCAGGGTCGAGGGGAGATTTCAGGGATCCCACCTAGTATTTAATTACATCAAGTTGTTAACTAGAGGAAGGAAGGAACGGGATTGGCGAGAAAGAAGATATGAAATGGGTGTGATAAAGGAGAAGAGTGGAGAAGAAAGGAAATATAATGTAACTTTCTGAAACAAGTTACTCAAAAGCTACACACCATTGATTTCCATTTCATATTAAAGGTGTGTGTGTGTGTGTGTGTGTGTGTGTGTGTGTGTGTGTGAGAGAGAGAGAGAGAGAGAGAGAGAGAGAGAGAGAGAGAGAGAGAGAGAGAGAGGTGTTCACAAAGGAGCACCCACAGTGTAATCATCCATGGAATATGCTACTTGAAAATTTCAGTTTTTCCAGAGTGAGACTTTAAAAGATCAGGCGGACTATTTTAACACCATCAGCAAATGCTGGAAAGAAAAAAAAAGTGTTCTATGGAAGTCGATGAGGTCTTCTTCTGTGTGCCCGTTTTTGGTCCAGGGTTTCAGGAGAGGAAGCACAAAGCTGGTCCAATACTAAGCCTCCTTCCTAAACCAGCTCTAGTTCCTTTAGGGAACGTCTTTGCTGCTAATAACAGGTGGGGAAAATCATGAACTTCCTGAAAATTAAGGGGAAGGCAGGCAGGAAAATGTCTCTGTTCATACATTCAGAACTCCAGTGTTGCTACTACCTATCCACACCAATGCTTTAAACTGCTAGCAATTTAAACAAAGCAAAGCGATTATTATTATTATTATTAATAATAATAATAATAATAAATAACAGGGTAGCAAAAATGTTGCATCGCCATGAAGGAAGATCTTCCTTGGAGGGGACAAACTATTCCTGTGAGTGTTTGGAAGTCTGTGGTTAATCTAATCCCTCCAACCCCCCAAAAGTGCCAAATCTACCGTGACATTGACTGGGCACGTTTACACCCACCAAAAGCAAAAGACAACTTCTTGGGTTTTTCACTCGGACACTACCAGACCCTGCCTCTCTCACTTTTGGCTTTCCACTGTGGGGAAATACTTCATTTACTATATATCATAGACTGCCTTGTGGTACCCTATAAGGATGCTAACCAAATCTGAGGACCCCCGAGTGGGAAAAGGCGGTTAGGGACCTGTGGCTGGCTCTTCCGGAGCTTTGTTTCAGTACCATGGGGTTAGGACAGCTCTCAACGTCTGTTTTTGCCTGGGCTGTGCCTCTCAGGGAACGAGGGCTGGCTGGAAAAGCCACTTTGCAAAAACAAACCCTCCGGATGGCGATTTATTCGTAATTTGGCTGCTAGGTATGATTTAATTCTTTTAATGCCGGAGAAGACTATTCACCTCACTAGGTAGTTTGAGAGAGTTTTGTCTTTAATCTGATCTTGTTTAGGTGATCACGAGGGAGGTGTGTGTGTGTGTGTGTGTGTGTATGTGTGTGTGTGCGCGCGCGCCTGCGTGTGCGTGCATAAGAGACAGGAAGAGTGAGATTGAGAGAGAGAGAGAGAGAGAGAGAGAGAGAGAGAGAGAGAGAGAGAGAGGTGATGTGGTGTGGAGAACGTAAGTGTTGCAGGGAAAATGCCATCTGTCCAAGACAAGAAAACCGCATTAGTCTTTATAAAATGAGAAGCAGATCTCCTCCTCGCCAGCCCCCCCCAAAAAAAAGTGGGAGAGAAAGAAACCTAATATATTTTTAAGTAGGCCTTCCAAAGACTTACTGTCAAGTTAAGGATGCTTTGAAGCCATCTTAATCTGTTTGGGTTTTCACCCCACCCCATCCCCCCTTTTTGAAAAGTGTCTGGCCAAAATGAAAGAATGGGGTCTCGTGTATATATATTTAGCACGACTTGTTTGAAGTAAACTAGTAAACCTGAGGGAGTCAACATCTAATATTTATTAATTGTCGTCTTAGGATGCGCCTTCATTACACGTTTGAATAAGATCAGAGCTGACTCGCAGCTCTCAGCCCGTCAAAAAGTGTTCCAATGCATTTCACAAAAGATTTCTAAATGAATGCTTAAAACCTACCATTGAATACCAGGGTTTTACACTCCCTTCCCTGTCTGTTTCTAACCAACGCGTGCATAAAAAAATAATTATATATATATATATATCTCAACCCAAACAAACAAAAACACTGAAATTTGCAAGCAAACCTCCCCTGCCGTCTTCATTTTCAAACGCAGAGCCTAGGGGCCGAGGGGAAGGGGCCCCGCACCTCTCGTTCATACAACGTCTACACATTTTGACCTGTATTGTTTTGGTTTAAAGTAAGTGGGAGATTTAAGAAAAAAGACCTTGGAAAAGGCAGCCGTTCTTACAGAGCGCTGCTCTTTGAAACTTGGGTATCCTGGTGTGTAAACCAAACAAGGCAGGGTTGCAATGACTGAACAAATAAACAAATAAATAAATAAAAGAGAGAAAATAGTTGCCCTTTTTTTAAAATAAGACTTGGAGATATATTTTTTTAGCATATCATTTGACATAAATATTTATTAATCTTAAGGAAACTGAACAGAAACACACGAAAAAGCACTTCTGGTGTCTAATAGACATTTCATATTGGCTACAACTTTTCTTTTCTTTTCTTTTTTGTAAAACGTTACTGATTTTTCTTTCTTTGTTTTAAAAACATTGATCAGAAATTTATGCTCCTTGCCTTTGAATTATAAAAATGCTGGTATGTCTAAAGGTGATGCAGGCCATATTAAAATAAGGAGGGGGTATCTGAGACATATTTGCACATCCTCTCCTTGCTGAAAAGAAAGTCATCAAAGGAATAAGAAATGAAACATTATTCTGTTGGGGGAAAATATACCAGTTTGAGTCTTAAGAAGATGTTGTTGATTTTTATAGAGAGATTTATATACTGGTGTATTGTTACATAAACGTATGTCTTCCCCCCCAAAAAACCCATTACAGAAAGAAAGAACTTAGAGTTACTATCAACCTGGGGGGGGAAACTAGCCAACGTAAGTATTAAGCATAATAATCAGTGTTTTCTTCACATCACCTTTAAAATTTGCATATTTGCGTTTCCCCCTCCTAACCATGCATAACAAAAACTTTTTTGCCATTTCATAAAAATCTTTTTTTTCCACTTTTTTTTCATTAACGTTTTTAAAACAGGTAAAAAACAGCATGACACACAAGTTTTGGAAAATAAGTTACTTGGGGTTACAAGGGTGGTTCAAAAAGTCAGTGATTGTTAAATACCAGGGAAACATACCACAGTCCGTTTCCCCCAAATCAAAAAAGTGCACAATTTTAAACCTCAGCGAGTTTGTCGGTCCATATTTCTAATATTTCATATGGATTTTTTTTGTTTTTGTATTTTTTTTCTCTTTTCCTTCCTTTTAAAAACCTTTTTCCTAGATTCAGTACCTACTTGCATAGATAAAGATAGAATATATTTATCATCTGTTTGCCCCCTTTATTGCTTTTTAAATTTCTCACTGCATTGAAAGTCTGACTTAAAGTTCGCAAACATATTTTTTTACATCCTTAAATAGATTAAATTTTGGGGAATTCTTGTTTCAGTTGCTGGAAGGATGGAAAGCCCCCCCCCCATCCCACACTAATTATTTTGTTCTAAAGCCATTTTGTTCTATAAGGAAGTAATAGATTAAATACCTATAAGGCATTTGCTGAATATAGGCAATCAATTAGGATGGGGGCAAATCTTACCCTTCACCATAAATTGGAACGACAGTGTTCCCCCCTCCTTAACAATACTTCCCATTTGGATTTAAAAAAAAAAACACCACTTCTTTCCAGGTGGTCAAGACCTCAGCTACACTTCTAGCTAGTTTACTAGCTATATAGTTTGTTTGTTTATTATAAAATTGCATTAGAGTATATTGCACCAGATTTCTCTTAATAGTACTTAGTGGGGATAGGGTCACGGATCCGCTTTACAACCTGACTCCCAGTCAAGTTTGGTGTCCCATGGAAACCAAGATGCCTTATCATCTCCATCGGCCTCCCATTTAGCCCAAAAGAATTGACTTCAAATTCAAACCATATCAATCCCGTCGAATTTGACGGGTTTCAAAGTGATTCAGGCCCGTTTTTTCGGCCTAAGTGGCTTGTGGATCGGGCTACTCCCTCCAACTTCACACCAAGAACCTCCGGCTCAGCTAGTTGACTGATTGGGACAGTTGTTCTTTTCTCTCTAACTCTGTGGGGGCAAGTGGCTCGCAGTTGAATGAAACGTTGGCGCTCTTGGGAGGAGGCGGGGTGGGGGGAAATCAGAGAAGGCCGAGGATTTTGTTCCGTTTTGTCTTTTAATCAAATCAAGCCGCCGCCCCCCTTCCCAATCCAATTCACTGGCAATCTACAGGTGTCATCATCACGTGTGAATCCGGGAGGGGGACGCGACGGCCCGCCAAAGGCTGGGGGACGGGGGACGAGGGAAAGGCGCTAATTATGGAAAAAAGCGTTGAGCTCCTCGTACATGGGGCCTCTGTCGTGGTGCAGGTGCATCTCATAAGGCAACACGTTCTCCGAGTGGACGCCGCCGCTGCGCATTCCAGAAGAGCCGAACACCAAATTGTGCCCGGACGGGCGAGAGCTTGGGAGGGCGGAGTAGTGCATAGAGTAGTGGTAATTTTTCTCGTGGTCTGGGGAAGAGTCCTGCTTGAGGGAAAAGTTCCCGTTAACGCACAAAGGGGGGCTGAGCGGCCCCTCGTATTCCGAGCTATTGTAGTCTGGCGAGGCGTTCCCATAGAGGGACTCGTAGGTGGCGCAGTAGGCCGCGTGCGTCCTCAGGGCGTGGGAGCTCGCCATGGTGCTGGAAGCGCACTGCGCGCCCGAGAGGCGCGAGCACTGGTAGGTGTAGGGGTGCATGGCAAAGGTGGAGTTGGGGCCGTGGTACCTCCCGGCCTCCTGGCCTTGCTCGGTGAGGAAATTCCTCGAGTTGAGCTGCAGGCAGCCGGCCACCAAGTTGGTGGTGGGCTGAGACAAGCCCTTGCATAAGGTCTGCACGTAGGACACCAGGTCCGGCCTCTTGCCCGAGCGCAAGATCTCCGACAGGGCCCAGATGTAGTTCTTAGCCAGCCTCAGCGTCTCGATCTTGGACAGCTTTTGCGTCTTGGAGTAGCAGGGCACCACCTTGCGCAGGTTGTCCAGGGCTGCGTTGAGGTCGTGCATGCGGTTCCGCTCCCTGGCGTTGGCCTTCTGGCGCCGCAGCTTGGAGCGCTCCATGCGAGCCTTGGTCATTTTCCTCTTTTTAGGGCCGCGCTTCTTCGGCCGGTCGCCTTCCGCCTCCTCGACGCCTTCTTCCTCCTCCTCCTCCTCCTCGTCATCAGGCCCTAGGTCGTTCTCCTCTTTGACCTCCCCGTCGTCCTGCTCGTCCTGGAGAGGACAGCTCTTGCTCCTGTCCTCCTCTTTGTCGCTTGACTCATCCTCCTCGCAATCGTCTGCCCAGCTGGAGAACTTCTGAACTTCTGGGATCAAGCTGGGCTCGCTGAAGAGTCGAGTCAACATGGTGGCTGGAGAGGTGACATAGGGGCGGGGAAGGAGGAGGGAGGGAGGGGCACACACAGACGAGGGGAGCGCGGGACGGGGACCAAGGGTGGAGACAAGAAATCATCACACCGGTTGGTTTCAGACAGCATTAGCACCCTCACGCAACCCTTCTGGACCCTTGGGAATGCCAACCCTGACCCACAGATATACCAAGCAGTTGGCTAACCACTCCCATATCTCCCAGTTTCTCAGGCATTCCAATGTCTTTCACCTTCCCAACAAGAATGTCTTTTCATCTTCCCAGCAACTCTCGCCTTCCCAACAAGAATCCACTCTCTGGATCTGGGCGAAGAACTGGCGGCCCGTGTCATGCAAGAATGCGTGCTTTTATCCCCGGCACAAACAAAGTGGCTCTCCCAGGTGCAGGGAGGAAGAGGGCAGGGGGAGGAAGGCCACTCTTAAAACGCCCATCGCGTCCAAATTCTACATTTCTTCTGGATCAAGCAACAAAATTCCACGCAGGAATTTAATTGATGCCTCGATTTTAACATTCGGATCAAATTGACCCCGTGAACAAACTGACACAGGCGTCCCTCCCTCCATCTCCCGCACATTCTACAGCTGGCGTAACAGTGTCTTCTGGCCTCCCCCCCCCCCCCGTCTCTCCTTTAACCTTTTTTGCAATCCCAGCCCATCGTCCCGGCCATCCAAGTACATAGGACATTTCTAACGCCTGGCTTGACCTCTTTAATGCGCACTTCCCTCTCCTCCCAAACGGTTTCATCGAGGAACATTCCACAACTCCTGTCAAAATTATTCTCGTTACCTTTCTGCCGATGACTGCCAAAACCTCCCGCTCTTTCTCCACATCCATCCACCCGGAGTTTTAAAAGGAATATATATATATATATATATATATATATATATATATATATATAGGTCGGGGAGGAGAGATTTGCTGAGAAATAAGCTCTCTCCTCCCTCCATAAAAGCAATTGACTCGTTTAAAAGTGTGATTAAAATTAATTGGTGTCTCTATTGCTTTCCTGCTGAATTGGTGCAAAGCTGAGTGGGTTAGTTCTAATAGACGGATTTCTTCCCCGTTTTGTTGATGCTGTTGAAATGCAATGGATATTTTCTCTATTAGTGGTGCTATCCGTATTATCAGCACGATATTTTAGTTTTCTTTCTATAACGTTCTTGTGGATGTTGCCCGCTTGGATGGCCCCACGCCATCCTTTAAAAGCGCCGCACCGCACTTCCTCTCCTCAGCCCCGCATCTGATCTTCTCTGACCAGCCCGGTTCGCTCTGCCAAGGGGCAGCTTTGTGGCTGAGATCTGGAGAATGCCAGGCAAAAGCTCTAACTTTTCTCCCCGATTCCCACCTCTTCTCTTTCCCTTATACACCGGACAGTTCTCTTCGGCTGCTCTTGTTTTAAAGACGTGCGTCCATCTCAGCATTTGGGAGTTCGTATCACACACACCCCCGCCCGCCCGCGCGCGCGATCTTCACTGCGCTCGTTTCCACCACATTCCAACCCTCCTCGGAACTTCTCATTCAGTCCCCCCCCCTCACTTTCCCCCCTTGCTTGCTTGTGGGCTCCCTCCACGCTCTTTCGAGGGAAGGAGAAAGGATTCGGGGGCCCCCTCACCGTCCCCTGCTCTGGGCATGTCTCTTAGTTTTTAAGAAGGAAGAAAGACAAGAAAGCCCCCCCCCTTCTCTCGGGCGACCCCCGACGCGGCTGTTGCAGCCTCCTCGTCGGCTTCCCCCCTTCACACCCGTTCGCCTTCTTCTTGGCTCCAGCACCTCGTAGGCAGACCCCCCCCCACCCCCCCACCCCCCGACCGTTTCCTTGCGAGGATCTCTGAGCTGCCTGGGAAGCCCCCGACCGCATGCCAGTGTGGGATGCGCAGGTTCGCAGTCGTTTTCTTTCATTTTGTCTTGGGAGCGGGAGGGGGGGGGTCAAAAGCCACCACAGCAACCCACAATTAAACGCACCCGAAAAACCCCGAGGCGGAAAAAAATAACACGCCGCCTGATCGAGGCGATTAGAGCGACCCGGAGCCGTTTACGAGGCGAAGTGCCACCGATTCGATTCCCTGATACCGGTGTCCTGGTTTCGTTTCGTTTTGAAATCACATCATCGGTTGTGCTTTTTAAAGAGAAGAATCGGAGAAGGATATATGACCAAATCGTCTGCTTAGATCTCTAAAAAACGAAACCCCGTTGCGGTGCTGCTTTTTTCTCTCCTTTTTAAAAACGGGATCTTTAAACGTGCCACATGGAGTGCTGAGATCCATTTAAAAACCGAACCGAACCCCGACAACAGCGTGGTACCGAATCGGGCATGGTGCGACACAAGCGATTTGGGATCTATATAAAAACCTTGCGTAGAGAGAGACCGCGTCTCTCTCCCTCTCCCTCTCTCTCTCTCTCTCTCTCTCCGCCCCCCCCCCCGCCCCATCCGCGCTCTTCCCTCGCGCGCCCCGTCCATTCTGCCGCCTCAAAGATGCAAACGAATTTGGTGTGAGGAAGAGGGGCGGTGGGGGGGGGAGATAAGATCTGGGGGGTGCGAGAAGGTGGACGGGGTGGGGGAGGCAAGTGGCGACCCCGTGCTTAAGTTTCTGCCCCGCTCTCGCTCGCTCTCTTGCTGACAGAACTTACCTCCGGAGCTGAGCGGAGGAATCCTCAAGTCCTCGTACCCCGCATCTTTTGGGAGTAAGGAGGGGAAGAAACAGGGGGGGAGGGGGGAGAGACTCCTCGAGGTCCACCTCGTCTCCTTCGGCGTCTTCTCCAAAAGGCGGAGGGACGTGGCACGCTTGGAGCAGGCGGGCAGGCGGGCAGGCAGGCAGAGGGGTACCAACTCTGATGCCAGACCATATGGCTGGCACGTCATCCGCCGGAGTTATCACATGAGCTGCGCTGATTGACAGGCGCTCGCGTGGAGGGAGATCTCACTCTCTTGGGGAAAGCGGGCCCACCATCTGTCGCGCCCCACTCTCAAGAAAGGAAGAAAGAAAGAAAGGAAAGGAGAGAGGGAGAGAGAGAGGGAGAGAGAGGGAGGGAGAGGGAGAGAGAGACCCAACCCAGCCACATCGGCTCCAGATCTAGAGATCTGCCTGACAAGATGAAGGGAGATAGGAAAAACGGGCGAGGGGGCTTGGAAACAATAGAAGGGAGAGGGAAAGGCGGGGGCGGGGGGGGGCGGCGGCAAAGAGGGGCTATTTGTAATGTACCTTTATGAGTCTGCTTGTAAAGTCACCCAGGAGGAAGGGATGGTAGAGACCTGAGGTGAACCAATCTCCCCCCTCCCTCTCTCACCCCACAGCAGAAGAGGGGCTGCCCTCCCGCATATCTGGGAGACCGATCTTTTCCTAGGGCCATTTCCCCTCTCCCCGCCCTGCCCCGCCCCGCCATGAATTTTTCTTAAAATTGGGTGAGGAAGTAGAGTGTGTGTGTGTTTCACTTCGTTTTAATCAAAAGGAGGATTTGGGGATGAGGGGGAATTTGGGGGTGCTGCAGAGCCGCGCCCCTCCCTTGCTTCAATTTGGTAGCAAAAGGGGGGGGAATCCAGATGTCCCCTCCCACTAATTAATATGGAGCAGAATCCCCTGGGGAAATTCTCTGGCGAAAGCCTAATTCCACCGAGCCAGGTTCTTGCGCAGCTGCCATACATTTCATTGGGGGGTTGTGCAGGAGAACTTCCCGGGGGGGGGCTGGTGCCCCGTAGATCATCTCTCTCTCTCTCTCTCTCTCTCTCTCTCTCTCTCTCTCACACACACACACACACACACACACACACACACACACACACGTCTCGCCCATTCTGTCATCCTTAATGACATCCAAAATCTGCCACCTGAGACAGCTGCCTGCCCTTCCTGCATGGCGAGTGGCTAGCAAAGAATCAGCCGCATGTTTGCACGCTGTCGTTCGGCTTCTATTCATTCCATTGGAGAATGGATTGGGCCACCTGGATTGGGCCTGCCCATCTCCCCCTCTGGTGCTCGTGATGTTGATCACCATGCAGAAAACATGTGTCCATTTTTAAAATCAGTGGAGAACAGGGATCACATGCTTGGCTCGTCCTGTCCTTAGCGCTGTAGTCTTTATTCCTGAGACAGAAATAAAATTTATTTATTATTTGTAGCATTGTTTGCTCTGCTCTTGAGCTGGAAAATTCTTCCAGAGGGGACGGTGTAAAAGCCGGAACGGAACGGAACAGGCCGGAACAGCCCCATTATATTAAAAAACCATACCAAAAACAGTGGCATGTGTTAGCAACACTTGAGAACAATATTTTAGGACTAAAACCATACCAATATTATATCACTATTAACCCCAAAACTCCCAAAACGACGTCCGGAACAGAATGGGATGGCCGGAACGGCCACTAGGGAACGAGCGATATCAACCAAACTCACCAGTCATGCATAACTAAATGGCAGGGATGCAATAAGCCCCAAAAGTTGCCCCGAAACCACGTTCAGATACCCGTTCCGGGCAAAAACGTGTATTGCGCAAAACGGGCCGTAACAGCAGCTTCCCAATGAGGTAAGTCAACCAAACTCACCGGATGCACATAACTAGGTGGGACAAATATAGAAAGCTCCAAAAGTTGCCCTGAAACCACGTTCAGATACCCGTTCCGGGGGGAAACGCGTATAGCGCAAAATGGGCCATAACGGCAGCTTCCCAATGAGGTAAGTGAACCAAACTCACCAGATGCACATGACAAGGTGGGACAAATATAGAAAGCTCCAAAAGTTGCCCCAAAACCACGTTCAGATACCCGTTCCGGGGGAAAACGCGTATTGCGCAAAACCGGCCGTAACGGCAGCTTCCCAACGAGGAAAGTAAACCAAACTCACCAGATGCACATAACTAGGTGGGGCAAATATAGAAAGCTCCAAAAGTTGCCCCGAAACCACGTTCAGATACCCGTTCCGGGGGAAAACGCGTACTGCGCAAAACCGGCCGTAACGGCAGCTTCCCAATGAGGAAAGTCAACCAAACTCACCAGATGCACATGACAAGGTGGGGCAAATATAGAAAGCTCCAAAAGTTGCCCCGAAACCATGTTCAGATACCCGTTCCGGGGGAAAACGCGTACTGCGCAAAACCGGCCGTAACGGCAGCTTCCCAATGAGGAAAGTCAACCAAACTCACCAGATGCACATGACAAGGTGGGGCAAATATAGAAAGCTCCAAAAGTTGCCCCGAAACCATGTTCAGATACCCGTTCCGGGGGAAAACGCGTATTGCGCAAAATGGGCCGTAACGGTAGCTTCCCAATGAGGAAAGTGAACCAAACTCACTAGATGCACATGACAAGGTGGGACAAATATAGAAAGCTCCAAAAGTTGCCCCAAAACCACGTTCAGATACCCGTTCCGGGCAAAAACACGTATTTTGCGAAATTGGCCATAACGACAGCTTCGCAATGAGATAAGCGAACCAAACTCACCAGATGCACATAGATAGGTGGGACAAATATAGAAAGCTCCAAAAGTTGCCCCGAAACCATGTTCAGATACCCGTTCCGGGCAAAAACGCGTATTGCGCAAAATGGGCCGTAACGGCAGCTTTCCAACGAGGAAAGTAAACCAAACTCACCAGATGCACATAACTAGGTGGGACAAATATAGAAAGCTCCAAAAGTTGCCCTGAAACCACGTTCAGATACCCGTTCCGGGCAAAAACGCGTACTGCGCAAAACCGGCCGTAACGGCAGCTTCCCAATGAGATAAGTGAACCAAACTTACCAGATGCACATAACAAGGTGGGACAAATATAGAAAGCTCCAAAAGTTGCCCCGAAACCATGTTCAGATACCCGTTCCGGGGGAAAACGCGTATTGCGCAAAATGGGCCGTAACGGTAGCTTCCCAATGAGGAAAGTCAACCAAACTCACTAGATGCACATGACAAGGTGGGACAAATATAGAAAGCTCCAAAAGTTGCCCCAAAACCATGTTCAGATACCCGTTCCGGGCAAAAACACGTATTTTGCGAAATTGGCCATAACGACAGCTTCGCAATGAGATAAGTGAACCAAACTCACCAGATGCACATGACAAGGTGGGACAAAAATAGAAAGCTCCAAAAGTTGCCCCAAAACCACGTTCAGATACCCGTTCCGGGCAAAAACGCGTATTGCGCAAAACGGGCCGTAACAGCAGCTTCCCAATGAGGTAAGTGAACCAAACTCACCAGATGCACATGACAAGGTGGGACAAATATAGAAAGCTCAAAAAGTTGCCCCAAAACCACGTTCAGATACCCGTTCCGGGCAAAAATGCGTATTGCGCAAAATGGGCCGTAACGGCACCTTCCCAATGAGTTAAGCGAACCAAACTCACCAGATGCACATGACAAGGTGGGAAAAATATAGAAAGCTCCAAAAGTTGCCCCAAAACCACGTTCAGATACCCGTTCCGGGCAAAAACGCGTATTGTGCAAAACGGGCCGTAAAGGCAGCTTCCCAATGAGGTAAGTCAACCAAACTTTTTGTATGTCTCTTTGCACATGTGCTATGCAGTGGCTCACCTGTCCCTTTCCCAGCAGACATGGTGCCTGTACGGCAGTGGATTGCAAATGAACTTCTCATGCACAAATCACTTCTTCCACGGCCAAGTTTAATGCAGAGACAGCAGCAGAGAATAAAGAAGCAAATAAATCAGAGAGAAATTAAGCAATTCAATAGTCCTGTTTCTAGAAAACCACCGAAAGGAACATTTTCTACAATCCAGTTCTTGTCTTACAATACAATACAACAGTATAACACTTCATCTTGGTCTTTGTGCTTAATGGGTGATCAGTGCAAGAAACCCAAGGAGGACACCATGGTTCTGTGCGAGGGAGCCTGTCAGGACTGGCACCATCTCTCTTGCCTTGAGATAAATCAAGCTTCTCGTGGTATATTCAAATGTCCAAAGTGTTGTGAGAAATGAATAATCTACACTGTAGGCAAAAATTTATGTTAACAGGTGCTATATGTTAGCATTTACATTTACACACACACACACACACACACACACAGAGAGAGAGAGAGAGAGAGAGAGAGAGAGAGAGAGAGAGAAAGAGAGAGAGAGAGAGTATATAGATATTATGTACATTGTTTTTGTTCTTACTGTTTGTGGTTATTTTTCTTGTATTCATGTTTTCATAAAGAATATGACTAAAGAAGCGTATATGTTAATAAAGCTTCAGAACATCACAGCCAATGACAATGGGTTATACTGAATCAAACAAATGGTCAACCTAGCTCCCTCTTATTCACATGGGGCTAACCTATTCAAGACACCTAACATACAATTAAAAATTGTGTGATTGGCTTTTAAAAATAAATTCCATGTTTGGGGAGGGGAGGGGTACCTGTCAAGATTGTGGAATGTGGGCATTAACGCTTTGTCTCCTGGTGTGATAAGGGTGACCAGATGACCCGGAAAACCCGGGAGACCTCTGGAAAAACGGAGATCTCCAGGGCAACCGGGACTGGCACCCAATTTCCTGGGGGAAAGGGCTGAAGGAGAAGGCCTCCATCAGCCCTGGAAGGGGTTGGGGGCCGCGTTTTTGGACTTCCTGGAATGCAGCCTCCAGTACTCCCACGGCAATCCTCAAAAGACCTGGGCTTTTTTGACAGAACATTTATATCCCACCCGCCACCCAGAAACGCATGGTGAACTACAATGGCCTTTCCCAATTTTGTAATAACCCTGTGGGATAAGTTAGGTTGAAAGATGTGAATAGCCACAGGTCATTGTAAGCTTCATGATGGAATGAGACAGCCCAACCCCAACAATGCCATCATAGACTGGTATTTTAAGCACACTACCAAACCACATGACAACTATGGGTTTCTGTAGGAAACCATCTTTGCAGAACTTCACTCTGGATTCTGAGAAAGTTTATTAAATGTTCCAGTTAGTACAATGAAAGTAGTTTATTTGATTGCATTCACACACATAGAAGTTGCCTTTCGAGGCAATTTCCCGACAATAGATAGTGCCTCATTTTCCTCACCCATAATTTTCTTTGCCAGCTAATTTTGGGAATATGAACTATGGCCCGGAATGGGTAACAGAACCTGACTTTCATGGAAATTTCAGAGGTTATTATATCTGTCCCATCTAGTAATGTGCTTCTGGTGAGTTTGGTTGACTTACCTCATTGGGAAGGTGCCGTTACGGCTCGTTTTGGGCAATACAGACTTTTGCCCAGAACGGGTATCTGAACGTGGTTTGGGGGCAACTTTTGGAGCTTTTTACATCTGTCCCACCTAGTAATGCGCATCTGGTGAGTTTGGTTGACTTACCTCATTGGAAAGCTTCCGTTACGGCCCGTTTTGAGCAATATGGGTTTTTGCCTGGAATGGGTATTGGAACCTGGCTTTGGGGCAACATTTGGAGTTTTTTATATGTGTCCCATCTAGTAATGTGCGTCTGGTGAGTTTGGTTGACTTATTGGGAAGCTGTCGTTACGGTCCGTTTTGAGCAATATGAACTTTTGCCCAGAACGGGTATCGGAACGTGGTTTTGGGGCAACATTTGGAGCTTTCTATATTTGTCCCCCCTAGTTATGTGCATCTGGTGAGTTTGGTTGACTTTCCTCATTGGGAAGCTGCCGTTACGGCCCATTTTGCGCAATATGCGTTTTTGCCTGGAACGGGTATGTGAACGCGGTTTGGGGGCAACTTTTGGAGCTTTCTATATTTGTCCCACCTTGTCATGTGCATCTGGTGAGTTTGGTTCACTTATCTCATTGGGAAGCTGCCGTTACGGCCGGTTTTGCGCAGTACGTGTTTTTCCCCGGAACGGGTATCTGAACATGGTTTCGGGGCAACTTTTGGAGCTTTCTATATTTGTCCCACCTTGTCATGTGCATCTGGTGAGTTTGGTTGACTTACCTCATTGGGAAGGTGCCGTTACGGCCCATTTTGCGCAATACGCGTTTTCCCCCGGAACGGGTATCTGAACGTGGTTTTGGGGCAACTTTTGGAGCTTTCTATATTTGTCCCACCTTGTCATGTGCATCTGGTGAGTTTGGTTCACTTACCTCATTGGGAAGCTGCCGTTACGGCCCATTTTGCGCAATACGTGTTTTTCCCCGGAACAGGTGTCTGAACGTGGTTTCGGGGCAACTTTTGGAGCTTTCTATTTTTGTCCCACCTTGTCATGTGCATCTGGTGAGTTTGGTTGACTTACCTCATTGGGAAGGTGCCATTACGGCCCATTTTGCACAATACGCGTTTGCCCCCGGAACGGGTATCTGAACGTGGTTTCGGGGCAACTTTTGGAGCTTTCTATATTTGTCCCACCTTGTCATGTGCATCTGGTGAGTTTGGTTGACTTACCTCATTGGGAAGGTGCCGTTACGGCCCATTTTGCACAATACGCGTTTTTGCCCGGAACGGGTATCTGAACGTGGTTTGGGGGCAACTTTTGGAGCTTTCTATATTTGTCCCACCTTGTCATGTGCATCTGGTGAGTTTCGTTCACTTACCTCATTGGGAAGGTGCCATTACGGCCCATTTTGCACAATACGCGTTTCCCCCCGGAACGGGTATCTGAACGTGGTTTGGGGGCAACTTTTGGAGCTTTCTATATTTGTCCCACCTTGTCATGTGCATCTGGTGAGTTTGGTTGACTTACCTCATTGGGAAGCTGCCGTTACGGCCCATTTTGCACAATACGCGTTTTTGCCCGGAACAGGTATCTGAACGTGGTTTGGGGGCAACTTTTGGAGTTTTCTATATTTGTCCCACCTTGTCATGTGCATCTGGTGAGTTTGGTTCACTTATCTCATTGGGAAGCTGCCGTTACGGCCCATTTTGCACAATACGCGTTTTTGCCCGGAACGGGTATCTGAACGTGGTTTCGGGGCAACTTTTGGAGCTTTCTATATTTGTCCCACCTTGTCATGTGCATCTGGTGAGTTTGGTTGACTTACCTCATTGGGAAGGTGCCGTTACGGCCCATTTTGCGCAATACGCATTTTTGCCCGGAACGGGTATCTGAACGTGGTTTGGGGGCAACTTTTGGAGCTTTCTATATTTGTCCCACCTTGTCATGTGCATCTGGTGAGTTTGGTTCACTTATCTCATTGGGAAGCTGCCGTTACGGCCCATTTTGCACAATACGCGTTTTTGCCCGGAACGGGTATCTGAACGTGGTTTGGGGGCAACTTTTGGAGCTTTCTATATTTGTCCCACCTTGTCATGTGCATCTGGTGAGTTTGGTTCACTTATCTCATTGGGAAGCTGCCGTTATGGCCCATTTCGCGCAATACGCTTTTTTGCCCGTTACGGGTATCTGAACGTGGTTTCGGGGCAACTTTTGTGGCCTATTGCATCCCTGCCATTTAGTTATGCATGTCTGGTGAGTTTGGTTGATATCGCTCGTTCCCTAGTGGCCGTTCCGGCCATCCCATTCTGTTCCGGACGTCATTTTGGGAGTTCTGGGGTTAATAGTGATATAATATTGGTATGGTTGTAGTCTTAAAATATTGTTCTCAAGTGTTGCTAACACATGCCACTGTTTTTGGTATGGTTTTTTATTATAATGGGGCTGTTCCGGCCTGTTCCGTTCCGTTCCGGCTTTTACACCGTCCCCTTCCAGAGTGGCTTCCAGAGCTCAATAATAAGATCTGCCCCGCAGACTTACGATCTAAAGTGTAGGACTCAAAAGGAAAAGGGACAGGAAGGGAGGAGGGGCAATCTCGGGCAATCTTTGAATGTTAGGGTGAGTGGCTTCCCCCCTCCTCTATTGATGTGTGTACGCACGAGTCACATGGTAGCTGCATTTGGAATACTGCGTATAGTTCTGGCTACTCCATTGCAAAAAGGGTGTTCTTTCTTTCTTTGCCTTCAAGCCTCCAGTATGGGAAGAGCTGGCCTTCTCATGAGTGCATCCCTTTAGGTGATTCTCGACTTGTCGGAAAGGGCAGTCAGCTGCCACTGGCTCTCCAGGGCTCTGTGGCTGGAGCACACATGTTTGGAAGGCGGAAGGTCCCAGGTCCATGCGCTGGTTTCACAGAGCTGGGCCAAGGAAGGCTCCTGTCCTAATGGATCCAGCTCTGCACTGCCCCTGCCCCCTGCTGGTAGCTCTGGCCTCCTGGCCTCCCCAGATGGCCCCTTCCCCCAAGCACTGCTCATTTGGTGGCTTTCCAGCCGGGGTGGGAGGGGGGCAGTTTTTTCACCATTCCAAGACACTGAAATGCCTCTCCTAAGGCTTAGTTGGTGGTGGTAAAAGCGCCACACTAGAGTATGCTGGTAAAAGGGGCAGTTTGGGCACCGTTGTTTTTTTCCTTTGACCCCAAGCCACACTGGAACGTGGCCCCTGAAAGCTTCTCTGAAATGGACTGTGGCCCTTGGACCAAATGTGGCCCTCAGGTCAGCAATAGCACCACTGATCCCTCTGCACCTTTAGTGCCTGAACTGAAAATGCTATCTATCATTTATCTATCTAATCTATCTGTATCTATCCATCCATCCATCCATCCATCCAAGCCAATTCCCAGGAACCCATCCTCCACTCTCCCAATATTCCACCACACTCCAGGATGGGGCTTTGGAAATGAAAGGCCAAGGCTGTTCAGAGAGAAGCAGGCTTACTTCTCAGTGACTGGGGTCCTCAGAAGGTAAAGGTCAGTTGCCTCCCATACCTCACTAGTGCCTTTGGGTCTACCCCCTTACTTTCTCCCATATAAGTGAATGGAGGCCATTCAGCAAAACACACACATCCCACCAACATCACCCATAATAATAGCAGTCATTATATTAAAGCAAGTTCCCAAAATCCTACCACAGTCTGACCAAAAAACAGATGAAGCAATGCAGATAACCTGGAATTACCAGGTGCAGAGAACAGATTTACCCATCACTCTGATGGAGTCCCTGAGTTGCACTTGGGGACACTGCAGGGCACAGGGCCTCCCCGGGGGGCTTGGAAGCACACAGGACCCCTTGCCCCACTTTCCCTGCTTGTCATCATCATGGGTATTTTGCTGAATTACATATTTACATTATAAATGATAATAAAGAGGCAGCTACGTGTGTCAGCCTGACTTCCTTGGAGGAAGCGTGGGATAAAAATGTAATAAATAAGTTCACATATAACATATTAAGCTGTCACTTTTGCTCAAAATTGCCATAGCTGGGAGGAAAAAAATCCCGCAACTTTGTGTGTTGGGGCTATTTTTCCAAAGCACATGATATCACCACCACCACCACCACCATCATCGCCCCAGCCTCTCCTGTCGTTTTGCTTACAAGCTATCTGACCCTTGTCCAGGCTCTGATTTGCTTTGCCAGCAAGGAAAAAAGAACTCTGCAGGGATCAATTTCAGCCTTGTTTGGAAACTCGCAATGGATAATAGCAGAGTGAGTAAATGCCGAGGTGTAGGGAACATAATAGGGTGTCATTAGCACACGTCTCAATACATCTTTATTTCTTTTCATCTGAAAAGCTCCCATTAATCAAAGATTCCATGGGTAGCCTATTTTCTCTTTGCACTCTTTAACAAAAGCGACCCCTTAATAAGCAGTTGCGGATCCTCAGCCTTTGCTCCAGATCCTCGAGGCTTCCAGCCTGCCAAAAACACACAGATTTGATGAAGTCAAAGAGACTGATGCACTGGATAAGAATGTGTGTGTTTTTTGGGGGGGGGGGTGGATCTGGCAATGTGTTAGTTCAATTAGTTGTGCCAAGAAAAGACATCATCCAGACAAAGTTAAGCACTGGATATATAGTCCCATTGGTTTTAACTGGAGACATATAAGCAGGTGTCTAACTCTCCCATTGAAATGAATGCTTCCATGAAATGTTTAACTTGGGCTGGCTCATGCCCAACATGTTCACAAAGAGGAGTTCAGGTGGAATAGTGCTATTCACATCATTCAGAATCAGAATTCTGCTCTGAAAATTCTGCTGGCCATGCCAAAATCTGCCATGCTTTTGGCAAGCCTGCAACAGGTTCAGCCTGCCCCGAGAAGTTGTTGTTGTTGTTGTTGTTGTTGTACTTGCACCCATTATTTATTTATTTATTTGTTCATTCAGTCCATCAATTTGTACCTGTCTTTTCACCAAGAACATGGAGCTCAAGGTAGCTAGCAATTACAGGAACTTCTAAAAACAAACAGTAAAAGACCTTGGTTTAAAAACAGCAGCAGCAGCAGCAGCAGCAGCAGCAACACTTTAAATACACAGATAACACAAACACAAATTACAGGATAAGCATGGTGCAGCCTCACAGCAAGGTCTGCATTACCAAAACACTTTAATTCTCTTCTGCACACATTTCCTGACATCTCCCTAAATCCTGCAATATCGGGCTCATTGATATGTTTCTACACGCTTGCTTTGCAACCCCTTTCTGAACCAGAAGCATAGAAGGGTCTCTAGGAGTTAAGAGGCCCATGACCCACATGAGTGCCAGAATCCAACCCAACCATTCACCTTTGGTCTATACAATGCAAATAAACACTACAAATTCCACTATACAGTGCAACAAATGTGTAAGCTCAGGTAGATCAGTTGAATTGTGATATTATTATGAAAACTCTGGAGTAACCTATTCCAGGGTTAATTTATGAAAGGCTTTTGGGTGCCAGTCTTGGAGTGGGGTGAGGGATGGTAGATGGCCTTTAATTACTTGTGACTACATGGTAGCGGTGTGCAGAGCATCTCTACTCCGCTCCGCAATTCAGAGCGGAGCGCCGCTGACCATGTTCTCCTCTCTGATTTTGGAGGGGCTCCCCTTGCTCCACTTCGTTGGATATCCTATGAGAGCATCCTCACCCCAATTTCACCCCATTAGAGCAAATAATCAGGGAACACAGCAGATCTCTATTTTTATAAACTGAAGATGAACAACTGTACCTCAGCAAAGAAAAGGATAAAAGTTCCCTCCATAAATGCACAGGGATGAATTAATGCAGAATCGGGGGGGGGGGAATGGGTTGAGGGATTTAAAAAAAAAAATCATAAAAATCAAGGGATAAGTTGATTGAACTTAGGTGCCACTGAAACCAATGAGACAAGTTAGTCATGGCTCAAGCTGCATTCAAGTCACACTGGTTGGGAGCTAAGTTCTACTGGGCACCTCTTGAGTGCAACTATGACTGTGTCTTCTGGCACGGAACATTACAGCCTATGAAGGGCACACAGGTTTGAATCAGGGTTCCTCCCAGCAGCCAGGCTCCAACAGCTCACCTTCCTGCACCCCCCTAGTCAGCATGCTTGCTGAAGGAGGGGCAAGCTGAAGTGGGCAACCCAGAAGTGGGCAACCCAGAAGTGGGCAACCCAAGCCCCACCAACGGACTCAGCATCAGGTCAGGTGACCTGGGCACCCCCTGCAGCTTCATCTGGCTCTGTCAAGCCCCAGCCACCCTGGATCCCTGCCCTTCAGTCTGGTCAAGTTGGCTCCTTACAAGAAGATCCTGTGAGAACCGGCATCTGCTATCCACCCTTCCTCTTCAGAGCTGATACTTCTGGGACCTGACTGCTACTGCTTCATTCTGGCACATCTGCCTGCTAGCTCCCACTTTGGGAACCTGACTTCTGCCCTTCTCAAACATGTTCTCAACAGGTTGGTCCATTGCTTTCTCCCTCCTTTCAGATCCCCAATCATCCCTCTTAGTTCTTAGGCTGCTGAGTTCAGGGCCCCAGCAAATCCTGACACAGCCTTCAGGATGTCAAAAGCTGTGACACTTCACACACAAAAATCTCCCAGTATGTAAAAACAAACAGAATAGAAGGTAGTATGATATGGGGAAAGGTTCTCTTGGATATGCTGTTTGTTCTATATGAAAGAAAGTTTTGGAAGGGGGACTATTAAAAAAAGTGGTCATTTACTATACGTATAAATAATCTTATATAAGAATATAATAATTAAGGTTTATTACTCAAGATCTACCAGGCTGGTTTTGCTCTCTTTTTGTTTTAAACATGCAGAAAATTTTGAAACTCCAAAGAAGTTTAAAACTTGAACTTTGGGCAGTTCTGGAAAGGAGAGTGATGAGGCAAAGGGGAAGTTACTGCATACGCCCCACATTGTGCATGAATTGTAATATGTGACACTGTGTCAATTTGAACTGTGAGCAGTAAATGGTTTGCAATGGGTTTATTTGATCCAGATTTCACATACCAGGATAAGACTTATAAAAGCTTATTTGTCCTGTGTTGTATGTTGTTATCGGTCAACCAATCCTTGTTGCTGTTGATGTCATAGTAAGCCATTGGCCAATACACATGCATTTAGAATGTTGCATTAATACGAAGATACAAATCCACCTTCGATTCTGTTCATGAGAATCACTTCTTCTTCTTCTTCTTCTTCTTTTCTTCTTCTTTTTTTACCAGGGCTGATGGGCAATAGGGGAACTTGCCCCAGGCATCACCCTGGAGGAATGTGCAGAAGCCAGCTGCTGGTTGCCGCTGGGGCTGCGGCTGCTCTTGCTGCTTGCTTTCCTGCGCTCCCCTTCTTCTGGATCCAGGAAACTGATTAGCATGGGGGGTGGGATTAGTGAGTTTACATAATGTGTTGAAATTTCAGACATGAGCTATCAGACCACACTGGGGACAAGGTTGTTAGGCTGCTTAAGGAAAATCGTCTCCTCATACCTGAACTTTGTCTAATGCCATCACACTGACCTGTATGAGCCCTGCCACTCTGAGTGGCATTTCTGAAGGCATCACTTAAAGAAAGTATCTGGACACTCAGGGCAAGGCTCCTGCACTTTCACTGTGGTGATGAAGAGGGAATTTCACCAGGTTCTCCATATATACAAATGACACCTGCTGAAATTTCCTTTTCTATGCAACTGTTAAAGATACAGGAGCCCGGTCCTCCTTTCCATAGGGTCACCCTATATGATAAGGGCCAATGTATTAGTTTTCAAAATAGGAATCAAGAACCAAGGTAACCTAGGCTGCAATCCTGAACTTATAGCTGGGAGTAAGCTCCATTGAACTCATTGAGGATTGCTTCTGAGTAGGCACATATAGGACTGCCCTGCACACTTGCCTGGAAGTAAAACCCTTTGAACTCAATGGGCTTACTTCTGAGTAGACACATATAGGTGTGCACTGTTCACCTATAATCTTATACTCACTTACCTGGGAGTAAGTCCAATTGAATTCAATAGTGTTTACTTTTGGATGGACATGTCCAGAAGTGCACTTACACTACAGATCTATGTCTATTCAGTAGTAAGTCCTACTGAGTTCAATGGAGCTCACTTCCAGGGAAGAGAATAATAGACTGCAGCCTAAACATGCAAAAACAAAACAAAAAGCCCTATAATGTTTATAGTTTCCACTTACGTATGTTTAGTTCGAAGCCAGTTCCTCTGAATTCAGTTTGGTTTGATCTCAGATAACTGTGCACAGGAATTATCAATTAATCGGTTAGATTCATTAATTTAAAACATTTTGATTAAATACACCAATTAATCAGGCAGTGGATTTTAGCATTTTCTAATTTAATACAAGTCCTTCTAAAAGCTGCTAATGTCCAGCGCAGCCTTAAGAAGAGGCATTCCGTCCTGTGTGTATGAGAGAAGACCGAGAGCTGGATCCAGATTTAAGCTGGATCAACTGCACTGGCAGAAGAGGACTTCCCCACTCCCTCTTTCAAATGGTAGTCCCTCCAACCCCTTGAAAGTGCTCCACAAAGAGACAGGAGACCATGATGAATAGGATGAGTATGTGTGGGGAGGGGGTTCCCCAAAAATCAGGTGGAGGGACTTTCCATGAGCAGAAAGCAGGTTCTTGATCAAACCCAGATTGCCTCATCTAAGATGAGGCCTGACGAGAAAAATGTTTCATTCGTTCAAGTTGAAATGATTCCCCACCCCCTTTAGAACTATGTTTTAGTCAATCAACTGACTAAAATTCATACAATGACCTGCCTAAGATTTTTTTTTTTATTGAATGAAAGCCCCCCAAATAACTGACCTGTGTGATGAAATTAGTAAAATTACTACATATGTGAATGTAGTATTACTACAACAGGGAAACAACAGGGAATGTTTTTGTTTGTTTGCTTGGTTAATTCTATAATGAAAATACTTAATACTGCCCAAGTAAAAACAACTTTATGATCAGTTGCAGATCATCTTGATACACAGAGGAAGGAATGGAAAGCCTACAGAGGAGCATGTATTTTGTGGTGTCCTATGAGTCTGAAATGGAAGCAATAAAAAAAAATTCTGTAAAGCTAATAGCAAGTAATTAACAGAAATCTGGAGAAACCACTACCAAAGCCACAAAGGAGGAGATCAAATCTGGCTTTTGACTCATAATCAGTGATGTAGTGGTAAATTTGGAAGTGCAGGAGCTCATAGGGACACTGAGGCCGTAGCTAGACCTAAGGCTTATCCCTGGATCATCCAGGGGTCAAACCTGTTCACCTAGGTTCCACACAGGGGATCCAGTGCTCAGGCAGGGGCGAACCCTGGATGATCCCAGGATAAACCTTAGGTCTAGCTGTGGCCTAAGTGTGTGTGTGTGTGTGTGTGTGTGTGTGTGTGTGTATTACACACCCACCCACACAAAACACCCACCCACACAGATATCAAAGAGCAGCAGCATATAGCCTAATACGCAGTTTATTAAGACCCTATATATCCTATATACCCTTATCTGGGAGTGGGCTCCATTGGTGCTTACTTAGGATGGTTCAACTTGTAAAACACCAAGTGCTAGTTCACATGAATGAACAGCCAGCCATGGCTTGTTTAAGCCACAGTGAGCTACAGTGCATGAGGGTGACCATTTTGATTATTCAACCCCCGTCAGTGGCTTATCAGATTGTGTGAACCTGGGGACCATGAGTTACTGAAGAACTAAACTGTGTTGGGCTGTTTGATCATGCAAAATGTTAAACACAAATTTTAGCTTTTAGCATTACCATTTAAACTGTTAGCGTAATGTAGGAACCCCATCAAAGAAAAAGAAAGAAGTATCGAAATTATTTTCCTCATGCACTGACTTTCTATGCACTAATTTCTCACAAACAATAGTACAACATAAATATTATCCCCTCATTCATTTGTCAGAGTGAGGAGAGTCTGTCAATTACCTTGGCGCTCCAGCAGACGATGTCATCCTCTGCATTTTCTCCACCACGCTATTGCTCGTAATGAAATTGTATGTACAACTTCCTACTATAGTTATTAGACTCAATAGTATCAATGATACAGAAACCTATAATAAGAAAAGAGTATGTGTGTCTGTCCATCTGCCCGCCTGTCATCACCATAGCTCCAAGACTGTGACACCTGGACACCTGAAATTTGGCATGCATACTAAGGGGACCCTGGTGTGTGCACCTCAGGCTTATTTCGTATTAAAAGCCCATTAAGTATTTTAGTTAATTTAAATGTATTCACTGTGTCAATGTGGTTGAAGCTCACATTACATCTTCATCCACTAGGGCCAGCTTTCCCAAAGCAGCACATATTGTAGTTCTGCAGTCCTTACAATACAAAGGCAGGAACATTAGTAGGCTGAGACAAAGGCTTGCCCACTTCCCCTCGGCTGTGGGGTAGCTCCCCATCCAGGGAGTGGAGTGGACAGAGTGGGGGTTCAGGGTGCACCTGGTAAGGCTTGTGCCTAGGGGTTCCAGCAGGTGTGGCTTCACTGAGACAGGGCAGGAACAATGCGTCCAGGTTTCTGACAGCTGAGTAGGTTTGCTTGAAGGTTTTGCTGTATCAATCAAAGGACTATTTAGTTGGTCGAGGGACACACACACACACACACACACACACACATATCAGGGGAATGGAGTGGGAAGGCCTCTCCCTGTGGGGGCTGTAGTGGTGCACCATGGCAGGAGTTGTGCCTAGGAGTGTCAACAGGCATGGCTTCATTCAGGGCAGGCCTAATGTGATCCACTCCAACAGCAGCTTAAGTTTGCTTGCAGCTTTTGCTATAGCTAATGAAAGAGCTAATCTTAACTGTGGAAAGCCAGGTCTGTCTACTAGTGAAAGATGCAACAGAGAAGATGCAACAGCTATTGAAAAGATGCACAATGGGAAAACTCCTGGAAAGAATAAAATGCAGAATGACTGGTGGCAACATTTTCCAAGACATAAACATCTAGCAGTATTCTTCAATCACATCCTTCTGGTCCAAAGCGTTTACTAAGGTTTCATGACTGCACATACATGCTGTAGTGGTCCTTATAAACTGAATGACAATTGTGTTTTTACTTGCCTCTCAAGTACCAGTGCTGGCCCAAGACATTGCACTGTGTGAAGTGGAGCTCACATCCCACCCCCACTTGCTGCACCATTTCAGACCACCAATTCCTGCCCTCATTTAACCATCACCTCCACTCCTGATAGCACCTTAAAAACTAACACATTTTTTATGGCATAAGCTTACAGTCCACATCAGAGAAAGTGGACTCTTGTCCACAAAATTTATGCCATAATACATATGTTAATCTTTAAGATGCTACAGGACTCTTTGTTGTTTCAACTATACACGGAATGCTGAGTTTTCCATAGAATAAACCATCACTTGCACACCAAAATATAATTACAGGGAAACAGAAGGGATGTACAAGGGAAGCATATGGTTGTAAAGAACAACTTACGATTCATAAAGAACATGCAAGAGAGAAAATGCAATCTCTCTGTACCATTTATTGACTACTGGCAGGCCTTGGATTCTGTATCATTCCCCTGGCTATTTCAAGAGAAACCCACTACACTGACCACAATGTCAAAATGGTACACTAATATAAAACTGGATTACATATAGATAATATTCAGAAAATACAAATGATGTTCTGATGAGGGAGACATTTCTTGGGTGGTTCCTGGAGCTCAGCAACCCTTTTGTTTAGCTCCAGCACTACTCTCAGGTCTGTGCTCACTACGAACTCCAGAAAAACAGAGAAAGAACTAGAATCACAAGCCTATTATATATGGATGACCTAAAATAAGTTGCTGAATTTCTAACTAGACTCACCAGCCTCATAACAATCATGAAAAATTGTCAGCAAAGATATAAAAACATCATTTGGACTTGAAAAATATGCAACTTTCCGCAGAATTAAAAAGAAAAGTGAAAAATCCTCTGCACCAGGAATACATGGTAAATATCAAGATGTTACCTATATTTGATAGTAATTCCACACATGAGTATCTGGAAATTTGGAATATTTGGTAATTGACAGAAACAGGAGCATAGATACTGTACTGAATGTTTTACTTGTTACTATATGTTGCAAACTATAAAATTCATTTTTATTGAGAATATGTGTGGATGTAAAGATCTCTAAATTTGGGGGATCTGTTTTTAATGCCCATTGTTTTAATCTTTGTAAACCGCCCAGAGATCTTTGGCTATGGGGCAGTATATAAGTGTAATCTATCTATCTATCTATCTATCTATCTATCTATCTATCTATCTATCTATATAAGCCCAGAGGCCTCCTCCAAGCCACTTATGCAAATAGGAGAGAAGGCAGAGGCAGTGGATTGGCCTGCCTCTGCATTCTCTCCTATTTGCATGTTTAAAAATTCTGAGCTCACAGGGCCTTCTATGGAAGCTCCAAGAAAAATAACTGCCATCTACCAAGAAAAACAACTGCCATCTAGGGAAGTTCCAAGATAGAAGGCCAGAGGGCGCCTCCAAGCCACTTCTAGGTTTTGCCCTCTGGCACCATCTAGCGACGTTTCTCGGAACTGCGGCCTTCTAGGGAAGTTCCAAGTTCTGAGAAAGAAATAGTTTTGACTCATGAGGGTAAATTTGATAGAAGAATGGGAAAGAACAGGGGAAGTTGGTTCAAAATTTTAGCCCAAGGACAGACATTAGAAAAGGTGGGTGTTTATTTGCCAGAACTGGTATTTACCCATGGACAATGTTCAGAGTCCGACGGTCTGAGGACAATTGATGGGAAAGGACAGGGGAAGTTGATTCAATTTTTTTAAAAAAGTGTATACCAAAAATACTGTGTTCAAAGAAGTGCTAAGAAAAGAAATACACCTGTCGTATGACAGGCTTTTTTGCTAGTCAATAATAAATAAATAAATAAATAAACCAACCAACCAAATTCTAACCTTGAAAATAAAGCATGCCTGGAAACTCAAGACAATCCACTTCAGTTGGTGGCCCAGCACCCTTATCTGGACAGGAATAACCTAGTTTCAGCTCTCTATACTCTGGTAATCTCCCTAGTTAGATTACTGCAATGCGCTCTATGGTTCAGAAGCTGCAATGTGTGCAAAATGTGGCAGCCAGATTAATAACGAGGATCAGAAGCTCTGGACATATGAGACTGGTTCTGACCTGCTTGCCTATATGTTTCCGAGCTGAATTCAAGGTGCTGGTTTTGACCTATAAAGCCTTACACAGCTCAGGACCACAATACCTGATAGAGTGCCTCTCACTACTCTCATCATCTAAGGCCATCCTCTGTGTGTTCCCTCCAAGGGAAGCTTGGAGGGCGGCAACAAGAGAGAGAGCCTTCTTGATGGTGGCCCCGCAATTAGGGAATGATCTCTCTGACAAGGTGTGCCTGGCACCAATGTTGCTATCTTTTCAGCACCACTTAAAACTGCCTTCTTCTCTCAGGCATTTGGCAGCATACAATGAGCTTTTATTGATTCTTGGATCATCTTGGCTGATGGCTTAATAAATTGTTTTAGATACATGTTGCTTTTGGTTTTATGTAAATGCTTTTCTTTTTGCATTTTGTATAGTTTTTTTTAATGGTTTTTAATTTTTGTAAACTGGCCAGAGAGTTTCAGCTATGGGGTGGTATAAAATGTAAGAAATAAAATGAAAATGAAACATAGCATCCCTCTCAGTATCAGCAACAGTAGCTGCTCCAAATACCCCAAAGCAAAACTTAGACCCAATAGATATAGCCTCATTCTTATTAAACACAGTGAACCCCCTTGCCATTCTCTGGATTTGCTATGTAGCCAGGATATTTTTAGACTGACTTTTCTTACAAAAAAAGACTGGGAATAACCAGAATTTTTTTTATCATTATCCCCATCACCATCCTCCTTATCCTCATCCTCAAAAGAATAGTTATGGCCTAGGCGGAGAGAAAAGGAAGAACACAGGGCCCCCAGATAACTTGATCCACCCACATCTTATATGCAGTCATAGAATCATAGAATCATAGAATAGCAGAGTTGGAAGGGGCCTACAAGGCCATCGAGTCCAACCCCCTGCTCAATGCAGGAATCCACCTTAAAGCATCCCTGACAGATGCTTGTCCAGCTGCCTCTTGAAGGCCTCTAGTGTGGGAGAGCCCACAACCTCCCTAGGTAACTGATTCCATTGTGATACTGCTCTAACACTCAGGAAGTTTTTCCTGATGTCCAGCTGGAATCTGGCTTCCTTTAACTTGAGTCCATTATTCCGTGTCCTGCACTCTGGGAGGATCGAGAAGAGATCCTGGCCCTTCTCTGTGTGACAACCTTTTAAGTATTTGAAGAGTGCTATCATGTCTCCCCTCAATCTCCTCTTCTCCAGGCTAAACCTGCCCAGTTCTTTCAGTCTCTCTTCATAGGGCTTTGTTTCCAGACCCCTGATCATCCTGGTTGCCCTCCTCTGAACACGCTCCAGCTTGTCTGCATCCTTCTTGAATTGTGGAGCCCAGAACTGGACGCAGTCAATTTGAGCCTACTGCTTGAAAGAGTATCTTAGTTTCTTTTCCCTACAAGAAGCATCTTCTAAGCTCAAGTCCCCAACTGCTCTCTCAGAGAAACCCCCCGCCCCTTTCCCCAGAAGGCATCACACGATGTGCAGCACAGCTACAATCGTCCATGTGGCCACTTGCCTCATCCTCTCTTTTTTTGTTGTTTGGCTGTTGCCTGCCGGGGCCCGAGGGCCGCTCCCTTCTGCTCTAGTGCCTCCATGCTGAAGAGATTGACGGTGATTTTCCTTGTCTTAGCATGTTAGGATCCACAGCTCACCTCCCAACCTAACTCCAGAGAGCAGAAAGTGGCATAGATGGCAGGGAGAAGGAGCTGTTTAAGGGTGGGGGACATTTCTCAAGAATGAGCAGGGCTGCAGTGCAAAGTAGGAGTGAAATAAATTTGTTGAGATAAGTTTTCAACCAATTTATCCCAATTTGAATTATTTTTTGGCAGTCCTCTCAACACACAACATGCATTGAGAAGTTTTTTTCAGCACTTCCAGTTGTGAATGAAGGCATCCTATAAATTGGGTGGCAGCTCAGTCCAAGTCTGGTTAAAAGATACAGAACCCTATGAAGGGAGATCATTTATAGTAATTCTTCCTAATTGGTCACCCAATTAGAAACATAGAAATCAGGCAAATTTTTAATCATGAAATTCCATTTTATTTTGAAATAAGGTTCACAAAATAATGGCAACAAAAAGAAGTAAAGAAAGAAGAAAGTACATAATAATGAATCACATTCATTAAAAAAACAAAACCCAAAGGAATTCACTAATTATAAATCTTAGTCTATAAAGATATTTTTTATGGAACATTTTGTGGAAATCGGTGTCTTCTTCTTCTTCTTTTTGTTGGTGATGCATAAGAGGCCACCCTAGTTGGTGCCTAGCAGCTCAGGAGGCAGAGTGTCTGGGGACTCCAAGGTAGACCCTGGTCAATGTGGCAGTGAAACGAATCACAGATCCCCTCCCTCAAGGAAGGCCGGCAGGGCTGGCCTTGCCAGGCATGTGGCAGGAGGGGGGAAACCTGTTTCAGGCGTCACCATGGGAGGATAGAAGGAGGAGACTGAACAGTGCAGCAAGGCTTTTGAAGGACTTGGCCCAAGCTCTCTCTGTGGTGGGTGTCTGTGTCTGCCATTTGGGCTCTGCTTCAGGCAGCAAAATGACTCAGGCTAGCCCTGCAAGCAGAAAAAACAGTGGCCCTTATTATTATTATTATTATTATTATTATTATTATTATTATTAATTGCATTTTTATACCGCCCAGTAGCCGAAGCTCCCTGGGCGGTTCACAAAAACTAAAACAATTCAAAGTGTAAAACAAACAGTATAAAAACGTGATATAAAATACACATTAAAACGAATTAAAACATTCCATACATGATTAAAACATCCTGAAAACATTCTAAAATTCCACTGGATAGGCCTGCCGGAATAGATCAGTCTTTATTGTTTTTTTAAATTCTAAAAGACTGTCAAGTTGATGAATCTCCTCCGGCAGGCCATTCCACAGTCTGGGAGCAGCCTGGACCCAAACCATGTAGGGCTTTAAAAGTAATATTTATTTATTTATTTATTTATTTATTTATTTATTTATTTATCATATTTATACCCTGCTCCTCAGCCAAAAAAGGCTCTCGGAGCGGCTTACACTTAGCAAAAAAGACAACACTTTGTACTTTGCCCGGAAACTAATCGCAAATAACTAATTCCCTTAGTTCTGGCCCCTCGTCCTGAGGTCTGACCCCTTCTCCTGGAGAGAATGGCTAAAGCCCTGGAACTTTAGGCCAGACAATGAGACCTGGCAACCCTATGAACTACCCTGTACTGTTGTGTGAAGAAGCTTCTTTGCTCGTCTGCCTGTAATTTCTTCATTTGACCAGAGCTGGTTAGTGGTGCAGAGCCTGAAAATCTCATCCCTCAGGTCCAGGACCTGCTGTGGGTTTGAGTCCTGACAGTTATTCTGGGCACCTGCATAGGGTGACTATGTGAAAAGGAGGACAGGGCTCCTGTATCTTTAACAGTTGAATAGTAAAGGGAATTTCAGCCAGTAACATTTGCATGCATGCAGCACCTGGTGAAATTCCCTCTTCATCACAACAGTTAAAGCCACAGGAGCCCTGGCCTCTTTTGGATCTGGTCACTTTAGCTAAAGAGGGCAGGACTCCTGCAGCTGCTGAAAATCCCTTTTCTATACAACTGTGAAAGATATAGGAGTCCTGTCCTCCTTTTCATATGGTCACCCTACACCTGCAGAGTGTATTTTCTAACTACTAATTGCAACCTCCTTCCCACAAAGCGTGGTGCCAGGGTCATCGGGCAGGGCTTGAGTGTTCTAGAAATTTGATTGTCACAACATTTGACGATTTGCTGTGGGGATGGGCTCCTGCACACATTTCCCCCATCAAAGGATGTGTTTGCATGTGCTGATGTGTGCAAGCAAGCAGGAAGGTGGCACCCATTAGAGGAAGTCCAATGTGCAATTAGGAAGCAGTTGGGTTTTCATCTCCCATTTCCTTCTTTCATCTGCTGGATCTTTTTAATGTCTTCCCTTTCTTCTCTCCTGCAGCGGCTGTGCAGGCTGACAAGAGGAGGAGGGGTGGGCAGAATCCCATACTAACAAACCTCAGCCACTCATCTTTACATAATTAGTCTTTGAAAAGACTCTGTTCTCTTTCTTTCTCCTCCTTCCATCAGATGGACTTGAGGATAGGTCTAGTATCTTTGCTAGGATTTTTGGGGGGTGGGGTGGGGTGGGCATGGCACTTCCAGTGTGTTCTAAGGAAGCTGTGTACAAACCAAGAATTCTCTTGTGCTGCCTTTGACCTTCCTGGGTGCTCCATGAAAATGAGAGACGGACTGTTGACCCTTTGGTGGCCTTGGGCCCCCAGCAACTGCCTGACCTACTCCCCTTCTGGTGCCAACCCTAGTTAGACCAGGAGCTCTTCAGCTTTGCTCCATTGAGGACTAGTTCTATTTTAGTTTATTGGCTCTAGGTGGATATGTGCTTATTACAATTTCCAGAGGCAAATGAATGTGTTCATTGTTTTTGCTTACTACAAGTGATGGCCATAATGGTGGAGGATGCTTGAAAGGCTTCCTCGTTGAACTGCTGTGTTTGTCCCTGTGGCCAGAATCCTGGTTAAGCGAGATGCACAGATCGGGGAGTGTGTGGTTTCCCTGAAGTCCAGCCCAGCTCTGCCTCCCCTGCTGCTGAAGAGGCAAGCTGCTTTTGGCAGGGGCTAAGAGACGGAGCTGCGACATCATCCAGCCATGACTTGAGCTCACAGCTCAGTTTTGCAGCAAGAATGCTATACAAGCTCCCTCGAAAGCAATTTGTTTATTGGCCACAGCTTAACTTCAGTGTGCCTCTCCTCTGTGACAGGGGGCATAATAATAATACTGATCTTCCTTACAGGGTTGTTGTAAGGATTACTGAGATCACGTACATGAAACACTTTGAACCATACAGCTAACCTTGATGATTCTGCCTTGCGATTAGCACAGCGTTCACTGAAGAGAAGATTCTTATATTTTCACAGAGCCAGCATTTCATCTTCCCATGATGGGCTCTTTTTCCTCCAGTAGAGTCTGAGAAGACCACTGTGAACTCTTGACTCTGTGGACGAGGCCCTGCTTGTAAAGTCTGCACACTAAGTTTCAGCTCTGGAACATGTGAAGTCGCCATAAGAATCCAGAGCCTCTGGGCACATGCAAAGTGATTTATCACTGAGGAACCATAACCAGTCCATTGACATCAGAGGTTTAAGAGCATGAGAGCCACGCTGGATCAGACGGAAGGCCTCTCTAGCCTAGCATTCTGTTCCACGGTGGCAGACCAGGTGCCTATGAGAAGCCCACAAGCAGGACATGATTGCAAGAGCACCCTCCTGCCCATGTTCCCCAGCAACTCGTGTTCAGAGGCATATAGATGCTGATACTGGAGGTAGCATATAGCCATCAGGACTAGTAGTCATTGATAGCCTTCTCCTCCAGGAATGTGTCTAAGCCCCTTTTCAAGATATCGCAATTGATGGCCATCACTATATCCTGTGGTAGCAAATCCCAGAGTTTAAGTCTGCGCTGTTTGAAAAAGCCCTTCCTTTTATCTGCCCTGAATCTTCATGGGATGACTTCACTGGATTCTAGGGTGAAATATATATTTACATGAGGACAGAAATTTATATTTCTGTCCAAGAGCCGGCACGATCGATTCCCAGATATGCTGAGGCCCATGCACCTGTCCTTCTCTTTTACCCCTTTTCTGTATTAATTTTGTTTTCTCTTTTTGTCTGTTACAAATCAAGCCATGGCTAATCTCACTGCTAATGGTGGGTGGGGGTCTAGGGCTGTTTGGGGGGGGGAGGAAGTGGAGGGAGGAAGGAAACGCATGGCAGTAGCGCCAGATGGAACAACCTCAGTGCTGCAGTATTTCTGGGAGGTGAACGGAAGAGACAGATCACAGTGACAAAGTGTGTAATGGACTCATTGCAAGTGGGGGGAGGGAGTCAGAAGAGATGTGGTGTGGAAGGTGGGGAGCATCCCCCCAATTTCCGTCGTAACCAACAGGAACACACATGCACACACACACACACACACACACACACAGAGATTCCTCCAGTGAATGAAGGAGTTTCCTATTTAGGCATCCCTGCAGGGGTGCAATTCATTAATACCTCCCCCTTCCCCCCACCTTCCCTCCCAACCACATTCCCCCATCTATGCAGATGTTTCTAATGGGGCACAGGCGTATTAATAAGCCACCGTTCCCACTCCATCACCCCAGAGCATCTTAACGATAGACAGCCAGGGCTGCGGGAAGGGGATCTGGCTACCAGCCAAACTGGCGAGCTGCTGGGTGGGGGGAGGAGGGAGGGATTTATGGTGGTGTCAAAGCACTGTTGGTCTACTGAAAGGGGCTGGGGGGATATATGACTGGGAATCGCAGCAGCTGGGTCCTATTCCCAGCTGTATGGCTGGTATCTGATAAGCCATTTCTTTCTCCATGCTGTGCAAACAGGAGTTCACGTTTCCTTCACTTCCATCCAAGGCATTCTAGATCCTAGCTCTGCTGCATCTCTGCTACTGCCTTCCATTAAGACCTTGAGCATATCACTTTCTTTCCCTGATGTCAATCTCTCACCATCACCTCTTTCCATCACCTAATCTTTGGGAACTTTGGGTGAATAGAGATAGCTGTTCATCAAGTAGCTCTCTCTCTCTCTCTCTCTCTCTCTCTCTCTCTCTCTCTCTCTCTCTCTCTCTCTCTCTCTCACACACACACACACACACACACACACACACGGAATGACTTGGCAGACTGATCATCTGTACCATCCTGCCAAGTGATAGGGAGAATTTTGCCCTGCCCAGATTTCTCATTGGATGTTAAAACCCTTTTCTGCGGGGCTGTGTCTCCAGGGCCTTTGAAGGCCTTCTTTAAGTGGCATGAGCAGAGAAGGGCAGAAGTGTGATCAAGCCACAGAGGTCTTAGGGCGCTTACTCCTACTTTGTACAGGAAACAGTCCAAACCCCATGCGTGCGCAACAGGGCTTGCATCTAGTGCTTAATCTCCACAGTTGTCTGATTTGTGGTCAAATTGCCCGGGATGACTAGGACATTTGAGGAAACAGAGGAGATTTGCACTGCCTCTGACCCCCAAGTGCAGGGGCTGGGAGCCTGTAGCCCAAGGGCCACATGCCAACCTCAGCCACTTTGAAAGCCCTGCGCACTCTGCACTCTGCCCACTGCTGGAATGCAGAACTTCGACAGGTATTGTCCAAGGTCGTGGGTACCTTGACAGGTAAAAGGTTCCCCAGCGCTGGCCTCTGACCCCTTGCTGATCACCGTTTGCGGCCTTGCTGACTACTTGGAAGGATCATACAGATGCCTGGCTTGCCAAGAGGTTACATGCATGACATGGAAAACTCATGCATCATGCACATCTTCTATTCACCTCAAAGGGTCCTGTGCAGTAGATTGTCCTTTGTGGATGAGATTGGTCTCCTGCTCAACCACTCTTAACAGCATCCAAAATATCTTGCCTGTGGGGGACCTTGGGTAGGTCCTTTAGGGTTCTGACTGAAACCTGGAGTGGTTTCACTGCCCCGCTGACATCAGAGCCACCAGCCTCCACTGGACTGACCATCACCTTAGCTTATGGTAAGGGAGGCTCTGGCTTTTTCTGTATCTTACACACACACACTCAGATATTGAGTTTTGAGTATTACACAATGCAGTTGTATTCATTTAGTTAATTGATTGAAAGGCAACTAAACATTCTTTAACTGGAGAAATGCCTACATAATGACTTCAGCGGAAAGAGTTTTCCATTTTTTTGTTCCATTTTGGATCTCTCAAAACTCACAACAGAATGAGACATGTGGGGCTCTGCATTTTAAACGGCAGACACAATTACAGAGGGGCACGGGGGGGTGGACACACACCCCTGCTTCATACAGGGTTTCCAATAGCAAACGTGTTGCGTGTGGGTGACAGAGCTGCATCTTTAAACACCCGTGTTGATGCTCTGTGGGGATCACTAGTCCAATCAGGATTGCCCAAGTGTGTGTACATGGGTGTTTCAAAGATGCAGAAAATGTCACCCACATTTTAGATGTTCACTGCAGGAAACACCGCCATGTAATGCCACCAATCACATCCACGATGTAAAGCCCCAGGTCACGTGAAATAATGCATTTTCGTCACACGTTATAATTTGTTCTTTTAAAGACTCTTTCGGGCTTGCAAGTTCTGGCCAGCACAGTTTGACCCACTGATGGTTGTGGCCAATGAGCCTTGGGTGTTCGGACTGGAGCCTGCTTTGTGTCCTTCTGTCTTCCGGAGAAGGAAAGGGCTTGTGGCTGTTCAGAGGCTGCTCTCTTCGCCTCTCCCTCTTGTTTTGCTCCTCGTTAATTTTGTTTGTCTGTCTCAATTTTGCTGCTGTCGTTCTCCGGCTTGATCTCTATTTCCCGGCGCTCTCCATAGCCAGCGTTGTCGTTCGGCTGTTTTCGTCCCTGCTTCCCAGCTGTGCCAACCCAATACAGCTGTTGGTTCTCTGTCCATCTCCTTTCCCTTCTGTGCTTTTCCCACCCTGGATCATTTGGCCTCTTGCAACAGATATTTCCTGATTTTTGTGATACACACACACACACACACACACACACACACACACACCCTTATACAAGCCCCGTATTAGATCTCAGATAAACAGACCATGCTGGACAGCAGCCTGGGAAGGACACAGGAGGCAAAGGAGAGCCAAGTTTCCCATCCAATGGTATCTCTGCAATCAAGTGGCCTTTCAATCTCTCAGCCAATCAAGTGGTCCCCTGGGGAAGGTGAGGAACAAAATATTTCTGCTTCTTTTGGCCAAGCAACTCTATCTTCTGTCTGGGAGGCTTGAATCTAGGATATGTATTTTAAAGTGTCTCAAATTCTACACTCACAAAACTCTAATTCAGTAATTAAAATCAATTATGCAAATTGGGAGGGGGGGAGAGAGAGAGAGAGTACACATTGCCTTTCTATCCACATGGAAGGCTGAAAGCTCAAAGTAATTGTCCCCACTGACGAGGCCACGTATGGGCTGTGCCCTTCCTGGGCAGACAGCCTCTCCCCTAGATCTTAATAGATGGCAGAGTTCAGGTGGAAGGAGGTATTCCCTAAGGTACTTAATTGGGTTGTGCATTAAGAAAAGGTCTGTTCTCATGGGAATTTTCCCCCACATTGAAAAATCATAGAATTGTAGAGCAAGAACATAAGAAGAGCCCTGATGCTGGATCAGACCAAGGGTCCATCTAGTCCAGCACTCTGTTCACACAGTGGCCAAGCAGCTGTTGACCAGGGACCCACAAGCAGGACACAAGTGTCATAGCACCCTCCCACCCATGATCCCCGGCAACTGGTGCATATAGGCTTACTGCCTCTGATACTGGAGGTAACATAGAGCGTAAGAAGATAAGAAGCCTGATCAACTTTCCTCAAACTGCAGCCCTCTAGATGTTTTGAATGACACCTCCCAGGATTCCTGACCATTAGCCATGCTGGATGGGGCTGATGGGAGTTGAAATCCAAAATGCCTAGAAGCCAACAGGTTGGGGAAGGCTGATCTACCCTGTGTTTTACTAAAACCCCGAGAGCCAACAGCCAGAGCTAGGTGCGTAATAGTGGCTCAGGCAGGAAGGCATATGCTGAGAATAAAGGAACAGGGTGCCTCTGAGCACGCATACTCAGCCCTGGAATTTGTCATCAGTACTAGAACCAAGCTCACAAATCCACTCCCATTTCCTTCCTAAGCATTTTTTCAGCAACCTAATGGGGATGGGGTGGGTGCTTTCTTGCTGTTGCCATTGTTAGATAATTGGAAGTCTGATTGATCTATAGCAAATCACCCAGAGATCTACCAGTAGATCCCGATCTGAATTCTGCCCACCCCCAGCCTAGTTCAACCCTTTGCTCATTGCGGAACATTACGATGCAGGATGTAACACCAGCATCCCTGACAGATGGCCCTCCCGCATCCGCTTAAATACCTCCAGCGAAGAAGAGCCCACCATCTCCTGAGGCAGACTGCCACTGCTCAACAACTCTTACCATGTTGGCTCTTTCCGTGGCTGGGTGGCAAGGTGGGACCCAAGGGCCAACAAGGGGCTCAACTGAGAAAGTTGGAAGAAGCTGGGTGAACCCTTCAGACAAATGGAGTAGCTTTTAGTCATCTTGTTATGCTCACAGTTAGGGTGAGTAGTAGATGTTTTCGTTTCTGTTTTCAGTGCATACTTTATTTGTGAACTGGGGGCTCTAAACTCCATTGTAATTCTGAACTTGATCCAGAGTGCTGTTCTGGATGAATGCAGAATATAAAGTTGTGATCTTGTGAAGATATTCCAAGGGATTTGTGAAGGATGTGTAAATATTCCAAGTGATTTGGAAAGTCTGAGGTGAAGCACTGTTCCAGGAAGGAGTGACATGGAGACTGGCGAAGGGACCTTTAGCTGCACCACAGACAGCTGGAAAGGAAAGTTTTTAGGGTGCTTCCCCCTCCCCACCCAGCCACACCCATGACTTAGCTGGTTTGCATGAGTAATCTGGGCAGAGGATTGGGGGATGAACTGTTTCCAACCCTCTTGTTGTCACCACCCACCAGTCTGTATATCAGGGCTCTGAAACTTTGGGGTTCAGACCCGGCTCTTTCAGCACACTTGCTATTGTCTGCTTGTTCTCTTCTGGCCCGGCTCTGAGCCTACTGGGCAGGCATTAAGGAAGGATCTTTAATAGAGGACAGCCAACAGGTAGCAGGTTGTAGGTAAACTGTTTCAGGTAGCAATTAAAGCTCTGCAGCACTTGGGACAGCTCTCAGGGGAAACTGATATTAACCCAACAAACAGAACCGTTGAATCTCCAATATAAGCCTTAATGATTGCTAGGTGGTGCCTCAGTCTTACAATGAGGTTGTTAAATTTGCTGTTTCAGGGGTTAGAGTCTGGGCCACCCCATTGGTCTTGTGAAAGGCCTGGCACAGGGTCAGGATGAGGGTCAGGATCCAAACTATCATACAGCTGCTTCCATGAGCTGAAGGGAGCTTTGGACTGATGTTTCCTGAACAGAAACTCTTTCCTTCTTGCTTTCTGCTTTTGAAATTCAGTTTCAAAAGGTGGGGCAAGCGACTCAAGCTCCCTGCCCCACTAACCTGAGGGAATACCCCCACAGGAGCCCCCAGTTCTTATTGGGACATTGCTATGCACACACTCAATGCCTGAAATTACAACTTGGAGCAAACAAGGTGGGCCCCAGACATTTAGCAGCCTGAGGTGGAGCAGCAAATGAACCACCCCAAGTCAAGGTGAATAACTGTACTCAAGGCCAGCAAAGTTATTTGGGTACATGAGGCAGAAAATCTCACAAGCACCTCCCCATCACTAGTGGCAAAAATACAATAATAAACAAATAGTCATTTGCTGCCCTTTCATGACATCCAAAGTCAGCTGCTTGCGGCAGCTGACTTGCTCTACCAGCCCCGTTCCATGCCAGTAATGAACAGTCACTTCCTTATCTGATTCTAAAGGGGTATGGAACTGTGTGGAATGAAGGAGGCAGAGGCCTACCCTTTCAGACAACTCATGGTGGCTACCTTAGGCAATACATCACAGCTGTACCACTCAGTTTCCATGCCCTCCCTCCCCCACCCAGTGTGGGGTTCAGCTAGGATCGGTGGAGGCCCTGCTCCCAAAGACCCTCTTGCACACCCTTGCCAAGAGACCCCCAGAGTCATCATTTGGCTACAGCAGAAGCGTTATTCTCCGTCTAGAAGATGATCAGCCCTGCCCACTTCTGTCCAACAAGTAGCCATCCCCGTACACCCATGATTCCAGCATGTGAACCAGGAACTTCCTGGGCTGAGGTTATTATTATTATTATTATTATTATTATTATTATTATTATTTATTTATTTATTTATTTATTTATATAGCACCATCAATGTACATGGTGCTGTACAGAGTAAAACAGTAAATAGCAAGGCCCTGCCGCATATTGGACAGGCTTGCTTCTAGGTACTCACTCGCCTCCCGCTTTTGCCTGGTCAACACAGCAGGACCTTTTGCCTGCTGCATGTCGGGCCTCGGCTGCCAGCCCCAGCAACTCACTTGGGGGGGGGGGGGCTTGCTTGGGAAAGGTAAGTCCAGCTCCAGGTGTGGCAGCAAGTACAACTCCCTACAGCTCTAGCCTGGACCAGACACTTCATTCCTACCTTTTCCTTGCAAGCACTGCCTGCCAGGAACATCCTAATTCCTGTAACAGCAACAACAACAAAATTTAAAAAATGGGGGGGAAAGGGAACCTCATACATTTGCAACCCAGAATGAAAACCGCATCTTTTAAACATGTTATGCAAATCTTCCTACTTTCCATAATTAATTCTGATTGCAAAAAATGGATACTGCTGAGGTGGGTTTGGGAGCATGAGTGGGAAAGGGGTAGTGGCTAGTGCCGGAGTCATCCTTGGCCCACCAGGACGGGCACAGACGCAGGCAGGCATGGGCAGAGGAGGGTGGGAAAGGAGGAGCGTGAGATGATCCTCCAGTGCGACAGTCAAAATGCGAAAAGGGTAGATTTCGCAGCCCAAACGCATGCTTGGCACCCTCACCGCCACAGTATGTCATGGATTAACAAGAGCTCTTTTGGCACTCGCCGGAGCCAGTCTGCAGGGAGAGAGAACAAGTGCTAAAAAAACCCACCTACCCCCCCTCCCCTTGCCCAGATGGTGTCGGCTTAGTCCCATTTCGAAGGACGTTGTACAAGCGAGCTCAGTTGGCACTGCCAGTTTCAGGAAATGCTGGAGCTGGGGAGGGTTCATTCTCTCTCTCTCTCTCTCTCTCTCTGTGTGTGTGTGTGTGTGTGATGACCCCGTTTTCCACGGCAGCACTGCCAGATCATGGCTGGTCCCTTTCCCCTCATCTGTCCCCATGGGATGGGCAATAACCCCTCTCTTCTTTGTGCTGCTTGCTCCAGGCCCTCACAATCCGCACCTCCCCTTTCTTTCTCTTTTGCTAAACCAAAGCAGCAGCAGCAGTGGTGGCGGTGGCGGTGGCAGCAGCAGCGTATAGAATATTACAGAGTTGGCAGCCTGCCACAACACTGGGCACAGAGAGGAGATGGTGCTGTCTGTCTGTCTGTCTGTCTATCCATCTATCTATCCATCTATCTATCTATCTATCTATCTATCTGGCACCTGTCTATCTAATCTATTTTACTCCTTATAATCTCTGCTTCCCACCCATCTATCAGTCTTCAGTTTAAAGCATTATTGCTATTTCTAATGCCCATCCTTTACGCCATCTTCCCCTATTTTTCTAGGTAAGGCAAGTGTAGTGTTACGCAGGGGTGAGCAGAAGGTAGATTTAGATTAGGGATGGATTTTTGCATGGAAGAGCTGGGAGCTCCATTCACTTCTCATACTCCAAAACAAATTCCTGGACTCAAAATTATTTAATTCTAGGTGTACCTTTTGCACCTGGGTTTTGTAAAAAAAAATCACACAAGATTATAAAACAGAGACAGATTCAGCAGATCAGCAAAGACATTAGATAGGAAATTATCTACCCAGTAAAACAAAGGCCTGTAGGTAATGCTTTATTTCCTCTTTATAATCCACAGCAAGAGCAGGAGCCAACCAAGATGCATGGGGAAATAATTCCATAATTTGGATGCATCCACTGAGGAGGCCTCTTCTTTTGTTCCAAGCAACCAAGCTTCCATCATAGTCAGGATGTAGAGAAGGGTCTCTGCACTAGCTCTTAGAATGTGTTATAGGAGGACTGGGCAGAAAACTTGTATTTGCCTGCAAATGTACCCTTGGATGGAAGCTACAAACACTTGACCTCTTGAATGACTGTACCTGAGAAGACACCTGCGTGCTGAACTCAAAATCACTATACTGCTTCAAAAACACTTTAAAGAGAAACTGAAGCATGAACAAGAATTTATCAGCAAGTTTGATTCTATTGATTTAGGCCTTAACGAGGACTAGTGATGGGTAAACTCACCTTGGCTTGATATGGAATGAGGTGGATAATTATGCCTATTGTTGGATAATATTAGAAAAATGTGCTTGTGTTTGTTTTAGTAAGTTCAAAAATGTCTTGCAATTTTTTGTGCATGGGTATTCTTACAACGCTGCTTGGGAACTGTAGTGCAGGGCCAGAGCAATTGTAGTTTCTGGCACCAGCCATGGTGGAGAATCACCTGCAAACTCAACTGCCCCTTCCCAAAATAAAAACACCTGGGATCAGCACAAGGTTTGGATATAGGAGGACCACATACATAATTTGCAAGAAACAGAATTGACCTTAAGAAGCTACTCACTAAACAAAAAGCTGATTGGTAGGGTGTTCTGCTCACATGGTTCACAGAAATCAAGAAGAGTTGAATTGAGAGCAAGGTAGTAATAACAATGACATGTGCACTTATAAGGCAGACAGCTGCACTTCATGTACTTTCACAGCAATCAATGAGAGTTCCAGCAAGAGTAATTGTTTTAACATTGAATATCTTTCGCGCATGTTCCTACAAAGAGGTCAGTTTGGGGCTGCCTGAGTGCTGACAGCACATGTTCAAAATCCCATTTTACTTTCCAAGGCCGTAGCTAGACATAAGGTTTATCCCAGGATCATTCCAGGTTCGCCCCTGCCTGAGCGCTGGATGCCCTGTGTAGCACTTAGATGAACAGGTTTGACCCCAGGACAATCCTGGCATAAACCTTAGGTCTAGCTACAGCCCTAGCCTGAAAAGAAGGCCTGGGAGAAATGGTGCTCAATTCAGAATGCAGTATATCATAACGAATTGGTCAAATTCATATTCCAAACAACGCTGACCGTGGATTTCTCTCCTACTACTTATGTGAAATTAGCCTAAGATAAGTAGGAAGATGTTGCCATCTTCCTACTTATCTTAGGCTAAGTAGGAATGGTCACTATTTCTATCTTATAAGTATTTGAGTTGTGCATAGAAATGTTACAGACCTCTGGCATTTCATCACATTTTGTTCCAGTAGTTTCTCTTAAAGTAGCCATGTATGTGCGTGCATGCGTGTCCATCTGTCCGTGTGTGTGTGTATGTATGTGTGTATGTATATATATATATATATATATATATATATATATATATATAATCTGAACTGCAAATAACACTTCCTGCTTCTGACAAAGTGGGCTCCAGAGCATGAAAACCTATTGTTAATAAAGTGTTTCATTTTTAAAGTACAAGACTCGTTTTTTGCTACAGCAGACTAACATGGCTACCTGTCTAGAATATATATGATACATGTGTCTGCAAACACAAATTTGTTGCATTTACACTATATGTGTATAGGTATACACTTAAAACATCTTAGCTGTGCATCTAAAAAAAAATATGCAATGTGTAAAGAGGTCCCACCACGCTAAGGTGGGCTTTACATCTGGTAGATGCTGCAACTGCCCTGTACTGGCCTTGAGGGGGCACTGTGACGGGACTGAACACTATTTGCTGGAGATTCTTGTTCAAGACTGCCTGCTGTTCCTTGGCCAAGAGGTGGAGCCTTACACAGAGAAGAACACTGTGGATATATAGCCCGAGAAGAAGTCACCATGGAGATGGGCCTTGATGGAGACAGGCAATGTGGAGATGATGGCACACATCAACAGCCATTGCCATGGCAACGGTACGTAATGATGGTGGTTGCCACAGAGACAGCACGTGGCAAAAAGGGAAAAGAAAAAAAAGAGGGGGGATGGAATGTGACATGGGCCATCATTGAAGATGAGTAGGATTTGCAGAATTTGAGCCTGAAGTGAGTTTAAATGAGGAACTCAATGGACTCATCATGGCGGGCAGTGGGACTTCTAAAGTTGACACAGGACCCGAATAGAGGCAAATCTGTAGGTGAGAAAAGGTGATCCAGATTTCAATGGTAGGATTATTTTTGCAATGGTAGGATCACATAGCCTCATCTCTCCATCAAGCATTTCTATTGTGAGTGAATTGCACAACATTCATTAGCACTCTAACCCAGAGTCCCAATTGCCCCAGTAACCAAGGCCTGCTGGAGGGTCTTCCTCATATGGAGAGCTGTTGTCATAGGTAATTGTTGTGGGCTGCCTGACAAATGATGCAAAGTGTCATAAAATCTGCACTCTGTTGAACAAGTACCTACCAGCGCTTCTTAATTTTGGTTCTTTAAACACCACACTCACCTTGCCTTTCCAAGGCCTGTATCCTCCAGAACTCTTTTTGACACCACCACCCCCCAGACCCTCCACAGGTTCTTCTCTATGTAAGGCTCAACCCCTTGGCCAAGGAACAGCAGGCAGTCTTGAACAAGAATCTCCAGGCCATATGATGTTCACAGGCATGACTATGGCCACATGTCATCATCCAACCATTTTGCCTTTCTCTGAGCTGAGAAATACGCAGAGTTCCATGCCTCTTGCACATGATGAAAGGTACTGGGAGAAGCAGCCACTTCTTCCTGCATTGTTCAGATCTCTGGTTTCAGGCAGCATTTGCCATGTACACCAAACAAAAGGGCTCAGCCACTGCTGGGAAGATCTCAGATACAAGATACCAGTGGGAACTCCTCTAGGGGGTGGGACTTGGAGGCCATGCCCCATCCCACTGAAGGAGCCCAAGGAGGCATCACAGGCTTCTCCGCAGGCCAGACTACGTCCACGGACCAGAGGTTCCACATGCCTGCTTTATTGCCTTCCAAGGTAACTTCCTATATATGTCTATAATGCCATTTCCCACCATTGGCAGGATGATTCTCTGGCTGCTAGATGTCAGGGTCAAATCCAAACTCAAACTTGGAGTGTTTTATTTTCCAACCCAGACTCTCCAAGATGAGTTGCCAGAGCCAGAAGTGCAAGAGGCCAACAGTAGCCCTGATCAATAAAGCTACTGGCCCTGTTCATAAGACACCTTAAACCATGGCTTTAACCACAGTGAATAAGGCTTTTTGCCTTATTCACCGCAATTAAAGCTGTGGTTTAAGGTGTCTTATGAACAGGGCCAGTAGCTTTATTGATCAGGTTAGGGCAGAAAGTCACCCTCCTAGTCCTGTCTGCTTGTCTCATGTTGCGTCATCCTACTTCCGTTCTGTGCCTGAAGAGGACTCTGGGGCTTGAGTACATACAGTCGCAGGTAGCTCAACAGGCCAAGTCCCAGAAATCCAAACCTGAGGCTCATGGTAAAAAGGCCCACAGCCCCTGGCACTAGGGTAGCCTTTGTGACTTGTGATCTGTAGCAACACCCCAAAGGCAGATGACTCCCATTTGGGAGCTGCAAGTATTTATTTTATTTATTTATTTATTAAATTTATATACCGCCCCATAGCTGAAGCTCTCTGGGCGTGGAAATCTAAGGGTGGTGCTAGTGATAAAATTTCAACAGATAGGGAGGGATTATTGTCAGTTTCGGCTCCTCATTTTCCCACTGTTAAGTTTGGTTCACAGTGGACTTTGACGGGGAGGGGAAATTTAACTGTGCACTAAAATTTGTATGCATTTTTGTGTGCATTCCTCCTAATATATGCATTTTTGTGTGCAATCTTGCCTTGTATACATATTTTTGCAAGTAATGTTCCTAATAGAGTTCCTTTTTAATGTTATTTCCCCCGATATGTACATTTTGTATGCACTTTTTGATAGGATAACGGATGTCCAGCTTGCAGTACAGGAGGCAAGGAATGGCCAGTCTCCCAGGCAGGGCCACCCTTACTATGAAGTTGCTTCTTTCCACAGGGCAGTCCTTTTTTTCAGTCTCCAAACTCCATCTCTGTCAGTCTCCTTTATATATACAACAAATGCATAGAGGAGAGAGGAATCCTGGTGCTGGCCTGCTCAGGGCTCCTACATGTGAGTGGGGACTCTGGCCACTTGGAGTCTCTACTTGTGTGGAGGAGCCCTGCTCATGTATATCCATATGTGCATTGGCTCTTCCATGTTAATGCTGATAGTATGGCTTATAGGCATTGCTATACTAGGGCCGACCTGGGCATGGCCTTCTTCTCAGCTGTGCCCCAGATTTGTTGAGCTGTTCCAATTGCCATTATTTGCCTTAATACAAGCCTGCTTCTTCCCTCTGAGCTCAGTAGCCTTGCAGTTACTAGGAGTCCGTAGGACTTGCTCTCTTAGCAGACCAATAGCAAGTGTAGCACGAATGCACCAGCCTTTTACACATTTCCTTCAACAGTCTGCTCATTGGTGGTGGTGGTGGGTTCCCTTCCCCATTTTCTTTTCTGCTGGGATCTTGCTTGCAATGAAATTTTGAAGAGGGAGAGGGCAGGGCAGGAAGAACTCCATTTGATATAGTGGTATTTCACATGCCATCTAATATTACTGCCCCAAATTGGGACCTTTGGCTTCTGCAGAAGTTCAGTAGCTTCAGCACAGCAAAGGGTTCAACCAGCCTCCACAAAATTCTTTCTCCCCCTCCACTTTCATTTTTCCTAAATAGCTGCAGGTGTCAGATTATACCAAAAGGAGTTTAAGACTATGTGAAATCATGATCCAAAAAAGTGCTGGGGCTTTTAAAACAGGTTTACAGGGTTGCTTTTTTGTTTGTTTGTTTGTTTGTTTGTTTGTTTTTAAAGTCAGAAAAAGCCCTCAACCCCCAATCACCTCATAAAGTTAATTTAATCCTTACAAACCCTCCACAGCCTCCTAAATTCCTCTGAAGTGTTCTCTCTCTTAAAAGAGCCACTTCTTTTCTTTTCTCCTTCCCTTCCCTGGTCTTTCTTTCTCTTTTTTATTCCACTCAGAGCACATCTTGGGAAAATTTTAAAGACAATTATCTTTGGTGGGGAGGAGACATTCTGAACTGTATTTGACTTTGAGCTCAAAGAAAAACCAGAAAAATTCCGAAATATTTTTTAAACCAGAAGTTGGTGCTCTCTCCTGCTGTGTGTGGGAGAAGCAGCGTGATTACAACACCTGACTGAATGGGCCTCCTGCTCCTTGTCTACTTCCTGTTTTCAAACAGGAAGTAACTGAGCGACAACGGTGAAGTGACTGTAGCCAGCGTTTTTTCCTAGGTGTGATGGCGCTCTTTATACAAACAGACAAGGGGGGTTTGTTTTCCTCATTCACCTCCTCAACCAGGTCTTTAAGAAATGGTTGCAGAAGAACAAATCTGGGGTTGTTTTGTTTGCCAGTTGTGATTATGAAGCAACAGGAAGAGTTATAGCTCAGTGGTTGAGCACATGTTTGGCATGCAGCAGGTCCCAGGTTGAATCCCCGGTATCTCCAGATAGAGATAGGAAAGACCACTGCTTAGGGAGACCATATGAAAAGGAGGACAGTGTTCCTGTATCTTTAACAGTTGCATAAAAAAGGGAAATTCAGCTGGTGCCATTTGTATGCATGCAGCAGCTGGTGAAATTCCCTCTTCATCACAACAGTTAAAGCTGCAGGAGTCCTGCCCTCTTTTGTATCTGGTCCCTCTAATATAGCTCATGCAGCTTTAACTGCTGAAATTCCCTTTTCTATGTGATGGTTAAAGGTACAGGAGCTCTATCCTCCTTTTCATATGGTCACCCTACTACTGCTTCATACCCTGCAGAGCCTCTGCCAGTCAGTGTCAACAATACTGGTCGAGATGGACCAAAAGCCTGACTCAGTATAAGGCAGATTCCTATGTTACTGTGAACAGAAAGCTTTAACAAAAATAGGAGTTAATTATTGCTTTTTTTTGAAGTGGAGGGGATATAAATACTGCTCACTTATATAATCCTATGTATGCCTACTCAGAAATAAGTCCTGAGCTGTGAGCATGGTACTGCAGGTTTAATACACTGCCCACCTGATTCCAATCCAATGAATTGTCTACTCTTTCAGCCCAGTCCTATGCATGTTTTGTCATTTGTGGGTTGTTTTTCTCTCCATTCTGCATGGACTCTAGCTTCAGTGGTGAGAGAAAGGCACTTAGTTAGGGTGACCATATGAAAAGGAGGGCAGGGCTCCTGCAGCTTTAACTGTTGTGATGAAGAGGAAATTTCCCCAGATTCCGCCTATATACAAATGACACCTGCTGAAATTCCCTTTTCTATGCAACTGTTAAAGATACAGGAGCCCTGTCCTCCTTTTCATATGGTCACCCTAACTTAGTACATGCTCAGAGTTTCTCCATAACATAGCCCTAGTTTTAAAAACAGACTCTTTGGCGGAATCTGTTGAAGTCTTGGCACAAATGAAGTTCTGAGGAGGAAGATACAATGGAAGCCCTATGAAGAGAGACGGAAAGAACTGGGCATGTTTAGCCTGGAGAAGAGAAGATTGAGGGGAGACATGAGAGCACTCTTCAAATACTTAAAAGGTTGTCACACAGAGGAGGGCCAGGATCTCTTCTCGATCCTCCCAGAGTGTAGGACACGGAATAACGGGCTCAAGTTAAAGGAAGCCAGATTCCAGCTGGACATCAGGAAAAACTTCCTGACTGTTAGAGCAGTGCGACAATGGAATCAGTTACCTAGGGAGGTTGTGGGCTCTCCCACACTAGAGGCATTCAAGAGGCAGCTGGACAAGCATCTGTCGGGGATGCTTTAGGGTGGATTCCTGCATTGAGCAGGGGGTTGGACTCGACGGCCTTGTAGGCCCCTTCCAACTCTGCTATTCTATGATTCTATGAGAGTTTGTGTATAGGAAGGAAGACGTAGAGGAGAGTTGCACAAAACAAGCCATAGGTTTTTACGGAGAGTTGCTGGAGGATGGAAGAATGAGGAGGGTTTGTTGTATGGAGGGGAGCAGAATGGGTAGAGGGAGACTGTAAGTGCTCAGTGCTGAAAGAAAAGTATTCTGCATGTGGTCAGAGGCACTGTATATTTAAGAACATAAGAAGAACAGTGATGCATCAGACCAAAATCCATCTAGTCCAGCATTCTGTTCATGAAGTGGTCAGCTAGCTGCCTATGGGAAAACCACAAGCAGGACATGAGTGCAAAAGTACCTTCCCATCCATGTTCCCCTGCTAACACTGATACAATGTAAACAAATTCCAGTAATTCTAAATTTGCATGCATGTGCATTGAATTCAGATCAAGTCTGACATCCAAGCAAAATTGGGTAGTCTTTATGTCTATATATAACATATTTTGGTTTTGTTTCACTAAATGCTGCAGCAAGAGTGAGGGAGTGTGGTTGAATGACTTACAGGTCCACCTTCTACTCCTAGGACACATTTTTACCATGGTCTCCCATCACAGTGCCTAGTGGGAGGGCAAAGATGGGACCATGAGATGGCCATTCTTCCAATGCCAGCGGACTTCATTATGACAGAGCCTTAAACTGGATTCCAAGCATTATAATTCCATAGTCCCTGCTCCTACCCTCCAGAAACTTTGCAGTTTTCTTGCCTGGGGACACCGGTATAACCTGTGCATTTTAATACAAATTTACCCCCAAACCATGAGGGGTGTGTGTGAAGGGAAAGCAAATCACCCCCTCTCCAAAATTGGAGAGCTCCCCTTCCACATGAACTGCTGCACCTATATCACCTATAACAACACCACCACCACCATCATCATCATCATCACCTTTCTGAAAGTTTGCTGTTTTCTTGCTTAGGGACACCTCTAGCTAATCTGTAATTTTCAGAACAATGGTCTACAAGGAACATAGGGAGATAAATGCATCCTCTTTTAGAGACCCTCAAAATGTCAAGGGTACCACTACACAAAAATTCCTGTGGCTATCATTTTGCAATTTGTTAGACATGATCTTCTCTGATATGAAATTTTAATCCAATTCTTCCAATGAATAAGAATGTTATTGGCAGTTCCCTTTCAAAAAAAAATCAAAATATAAAGGCACATACAACCAAAAAAACCTGCACCTATTTTTCTGACATTGGGCAGGTGTAATCCTCTCCTAAACGGCTATTTTGCCTGCAATTATCATCCAATTCTGACCAAGAGAAAAAAGTTGCATTTTTTGTTAATTTCCCATGCTAGTCAACATGAAGTACAATGCCTCCGTTTCACTAGCGTTTGGTACTGAGCTGAAGTGGACTTTAAATTAGTCTGAGCAGAAGCAGGATGTTTTCAAACTGCAGAATTGGGATCTGAGTTGAAATGGGGGGGTGTCAGTGCATGCTTCTAATGTCTCCCTCTCTCTCTCACACACACACACATATACACACATATATTAGAGGTGTACACTGACCTCCACTTCAACTTGGATATCTCACCCCACATGCAAATTTGTGATCTGGGCCTGTGCCTCGGATCTTTTTATCCTGGTTGTGGTTTTTATACTGTATTTTGTAATTGTGCTTTGTTGGTTGTTTTATTATGGTTTTAATTTTTGTGAACCGCCCAGAGAGCTTCGGCTATTGGGCGGTATAGAAATGTAATAAATAAAATAAAAATAAACCTAGCAACACCCCTAGGGGGCACGACCAGCACACCTGTCAGCAGCACAACTAGCGATATGATCTCTCTCCTTCCTCCGTGCTGTTTGCTGTATGCATGGAGACGGACTCTGAAGAGATCTTCTGTGTAATTTTTAAAAAACGTTCCACTCGGAAGCCTGTTCTTTTGTGCATTTAGTACAAACACCTTTACGAATGGCACTGGCAACTGTCAGGGGATCCCGGTAGCTGAGCAGACTCAAGCCTTCCGAGAACTCTTTGGATGCAAACTACCTTCATGAAGGCTGAGCCCTACCCTTAGACCTTTCGAAGCAGTGCGTTGTTGCAGCAAGGACTTCTTTGCAGCAGTGTATAGAACGTGTTTCACATCCCCCCCCACACACAAGTGCGCTGTCATACCCCTGCTCCTCAGGAACCGGAGGAAGAGACGGAAGGGCAGGTGGACTGCTGAATGCTGCGAGGAACATCTGAGCAATTGCAAAGGCTTCCACCTAGCACCAACAAACACCAGAGCTCTTAAGCAGCTGTCAGAGTTGCAGAACTCAGTAACGCAATTATTAGCCATGGTAGCTAAGTGGAACCTCCATGTTCAGAGGCAGTATATCTCTGGACACCAAATGCAAACCACAGGGGGTGGCATCACCTTCATGCCCTGCTTGTGAGCTTCTCTGAGACATGACTGGCTGCTGTTGGAAACAGGATATGTGACTGGAATCAGTGGTTCCCTGACTACAACTCCCATTGGCCATGCTGGACACAATATTGGGGACCAGTGGATTAAATGGTCTTGGTCAGTGGGGCTCTTCTTAGGTGGTGTTTTTTTTTTAACCCTCAGCATTCATAGAGCAAGGCCTTCTCCTCAGGCCCACAGCCAAACAATATCTCTGCTATAACTTAACAACATAGAGCTTCGGCTATTGGGCGGTATAAATGTAATAAATAAATAAATAAATAAATAAATAAACATGGTGGACTAGAGGCCAGGTTCCCAATAGTCAGAAAAATCTGAAATCTTTCAACATAAAGAGAAGCAGCAAGTGGGAAGGACCTTGGCTATTAAAGCCAGGCCTTGGCTAGCTGTACCCAAATCCAGATTTGGAGCAGGTTGCCTGAGCTTCCTTGCTCGGAGTGGAGGCAGGAGTACAGGAAGCGGAAGATACGGCTTTATTGGTCAAGTGAGGGTAGATGGGCAGCTGGGCTCTTGGCCAGGCTTGGCCAGTCCAGAGGCTTCCTATATTGCTTGCCAACAGCCCCAGGCTGATATTGCAAGTCCCCGTCCCCTTCTGCGCCTGTTGAAGGCTCTGAACACAGACAACTCAACTGCAGGGCTGTGTATGCTTTTTCCCCCAGCAAAAAATGACGAGTGAGGAAAAGAAGTGTGGGGCCTGTATTAATTACGTGAATTAAGGATATATTTACTACGCATAATTTATTATCTTCCCGCTAGACATCGGGGGGGGGGGGCAAAGCCACGGAAGCCCTGCCCCTGGGCCACAGTGAATCCTGCCTCCGGTTTTGCAGGTGTTGTCCATGCACCTTCGAGCCTTAAGGGCTAGGAACATATGTCTTTAAAAACAACAACAACAAAGCTAGTCTTTTGAGTGTGCTGAATCCCATTCTTGGATAGCATGACTGTAGGCAGAAAGCCCTGGAAATAAGGCAGCCAGGTAGAGTATGGAGTGGCTGCATGTGTGAAGGCAATCTTGTATACACCATGGTAATCAGGGCACACTTCATGAACACTCAGCATTATGGGAGTTAATACCAGAGGTGGGATATAGTAGCAATTGTCTGTATATATGGGACTGTTTCCTTGCCACCAATAGCATAACTGTTAGCTTAGCATACAAAGCACTCTGGCATTCTGCCCATGTGTTTATGTGATCTTTGGTTTTAAAGCAAAAAAACACACGCTCAAAGCTAATTCTATAGGTTGGTAGTTACTGCTGACTTGCAAGCGGAGTAGATGATAAACATTCACAAAGGGCTACCGAAGAGGCAAATAAAAATAGGGTCCGGCACCTTTAAGGTGTCACTGCTCTGATTCCCGGCCTGAGTTGGAAAACAGCTTGCGTTATCCCATTACACATAGCTTAGCTACGAAAGGGAAGCGTAATGCATGACAATAAGGTTGGATCTCAGCAAAGTTGGAGCCGTGCCATCGGAAGAAATACATGAATAAAAGGGAGCGTGTTTTTTCCTAGTGGAAAGGGGTGGCTGGGGGGAGTGGAGAGGTTTTTGCAACATAGACAGCTTTGATCTAGCACATATACAAGTTTGCAGAGAGGGGAGTATGGTGAAAAGCATGTGTTCATACAAAGTGTAAATCCACCTCACCCTTCCTTGTACGCACACACCCTTAACCTCTTTTCTTTCTTTCTTTCTTTCTAATCAAGGCCTTCTGTCTGTCTGTCTGTCTCAGTCTGTATGTGTGTGTGTTTGTGTGTGTGTCTCCCCTGCCTGGCGTGCGAGGCTGTTTAAAGTTCATTTGCACACCCCTTTCCAGTCCAGTTCACACCAACATCTGACAAGCCCAAGTTTCTCATTTTCAGAGTAATCACTCCACTGCGCTAATTGCACATGCAAATATGCAAATTCGTATTAATTAATTACTATACTAATTAGTTCTGTGGTATTTGCGAGTAATAAATCATTCGATGGGAGCGAGGAAGCTGGAGACTTGCCCCATTTACACTTCGCATAAAATTTTAATAGGCGCTTGGGCTGATCCAGGACAACCGCGGCATCTTAAAGGGACAGGGGCCTTGTTGAGGGGTGGGCACTATGTGTGTGTGTGTGTGTGTGTGTGTGTGTGTGTGTGTGTGTTGTTGTTGTTGGTTTAGTTGTCATTGTTGTTTCTTAAAGCAAGTTAGCAAAGGGTTCTGGTGAAAGATACAAGGATGACAGATGGACTATGAGACAAATTGTAGGTTTATAACAATAGGTTAGACTGAAGGAACTAGGTATGTTTAATCAGAAGAAAAGAACCTGGCACCTAGAATGTCACGTAAGAACTGCCACGCTAGATCAGATGGCAGGTCCAGTTAACCTAGTATGCTTGAACGGAATGCAATTCCATTCAGCTATCATGGCTAGCCATTCACACACCAATATTATTTAATTAATTCATTAATGTAGTACGTTCCACCAGAAAAAGCAATCCCAAAGCGACTTATACACACACAATACAGAAATCCATGATTATATTCCACAAAACCCTCTAAATTAGAATCCAGACTCAATGTAGTCCCACTTGACTTTTTGGGTATTACTCAGGGGTTGCACAATGCTCCTGCTCCTTGTCCATAGGGAATCATGGCCAATGCAGACTTTCATTTTAGTGGTAGAAGAACTGGCTATGCATCAATCTTAACCCTGCACTAAAGACACTGCCACATTCGTGGCAATGTATTTCAGAACACACTAACTGCATGAATGCTTGCACAAAGTACTCATTTTTTATGGCTTGAATCCAGACTTAAGTCATACTTAGTAGACCCACTGAAATCGGTGGTACTTAAGTTAGTCATGACTTATCCCATTGATTTCGATGGACCTACTCTAAGACTAGATCTACACTACAGCTTTATAGAAATATCGAAGTGCACTGATAACTGTTGGGGCACAATCCACATTCCATATACCACTTTCATAGTGTTATTTCCTGCTTTCGTAATGATTTGACACAAGGTGCAGATCTGGCCTAAGAGTGACTGAGCCTGGATTCAGTGCTCTGTCCTGAAATGACTGGCAAGCGATTTCGTTGGAAGCCATGTTCTGGCCTGCCGGGCATCATAGGGCCAAACTATCTGTTATGTTCAAGGTGTTATCCTATTTTAAAGTGTGGCTTAAAACAATTACCACCACGTGTTGATAGTGAGAATCCAGATCACTGTGGCATGCAGGGAGGTTTTTTTAACCCCTTCCTGCCCTGCTGACAAAAATCCCCCCACCCCACAACTGCAATTTGCCTGTGAAGAGTAACTCCCGTTGGCACAAATGCCCTCCTTTTCTCACATACACCAACTTTCAACCTCTGCTAGTTGCCTCTCCAAATGCTAGGGACACATGTATACAGGAAGCACTTGGCATTTGCCTAGCAACCACTGTACTCCATCCTCAACCTGAATGCTGGAGAACTGTAGTTTTCCCAACTCTTCCCTTTCTGACAACTGAATTTCACATTCCTCTACAGCTGCTCACTAACATGACAGGCATGGGGGTTCACTCTGTGTGTAGGCTCAGAGAATGTGACATACATACATATATATATATATATATATATATATATATATATATGTATGTATATATGTATTACCTTGCCTGGCAGCTTGTGAACTTACTCCTCCTGACTCAGGCCTTAGCTAGATCTAAGGTTTATCCCGGGATCCCCTGTGTGTCATTTACATGAACAGGGATGACCCCGGGACGATCCCAGGATAAACCTTAGGTCTAGCTAAGGCCTCAGGAGCAGTACTATGTGCAGGGTGGGAGCTACCGGCAATGTCCCTGTTTGGTTGATTTGTCTTTCCTGCCCCCACAACCAGAGATTCATTCTCTCTCTCTCTCTCTCTCAATACTAATTTCTGGGGAATACAAGCAGGAGGGTGCTATTGTGTTCATGTCCTACTATGGGTTCCCCGTAGGCATCTCCTTGGCCATTATAGGAACAGAATGCTGAGCTGGATAAGGCTTTTGGTCATATTCAGCAGGGCTCCTCTTAGGCTTGCTGTCTCTCTCTCTCGTTCTGCCTCTCTCTTTCTCTCACACACACCACCGACTCACTCTAGCCCTGGAACCCAGCTGCTGCACTCCTGCTCACCCAAGAATGGCGGAAGACACCAAGATTTAGTTGTATGAATCGAGGTGTCAACAGGGACCATGTATTCATTTTCATTACAAAACCTGATGGAAGAAATTAAGGTATTCACCTTAAGATGAAGATTCCACCTAGACATTTCCTTTTAAAATTCAAACAGCTGACCCTTGCATGCTTTCCGTTGTTTCTGTCCTTTTCAGCATCAGACAAAGCATCTGAAGGCGTGTGCAAAGATCAAGTCTTTCCTTTAAAAAACCATAATCAACCTTGGGATGATGTGGCTTAGGTTGCTCGGAGATGGCGGGTGATTATTAATTATTATTATTATTATTATTATTATTATTATTATTATTATTATTATATTTGTATCCCGCCAATACTGGGCCTCAAGGCAGTCTTACAAAGTTTAAAACATACATTTTAAAACATAGGAAAAGAAATGTAAAAAATAAAAATAAATAAATAAATAAAGAATAAATAAAAAAGTTTAAAATACATAACAAAATTATAAGTCATTAACACAGATGGCGGACCAAATTACTCTCCAAAGGCCTGCTGGAACAAACACGTTTTTGCCTGCTTAGCTACATGGTGGGAGCTTCCTAAAGAGCCTGTGCCTGAACATTCAGTACATGCTAGCCAAATTAAAACCCCAGTTTACCTTGGGTAAGAGTAAAACTGTCGCCTGGACCGACCCAGAGCCAGTCCCAACCTGGGGCCTTCCAGATGTGTTGGACTACAACTTCCAAGCAAGCTTATCCAGGGGAATTTTAGGATGTTTTTGGAATGTTTTTAGGATGTTTTAACAAATACATATTATGTTCTTAATTCAGTTTTATGTATTTTATATTTACTGTTGTTCCCTGCCTTGATCAAAATGGAGAGGCAGGTAAGAAATAAAAATTATTATTATTATTATTATTATTATTATTATTATTATTGTTGCCAACAGCAACTAGCCAGATAACCACAGAAGCATCACAAAAAGCATACGAAGGCAACAGCATTCCCCTCTGGTTGCCCCCACTATATGGTACTAAGAGGTGAATTCCAGTTAGCTGTTATGGCTAGCGACCATCCATAGATCTCTACCCTCTGGATATTCCCAATCCAGCAGTCCTTTGGCTGCTGATCCTAGAAGGCAGACAGGAGACTGTTAATGGATTGAGAGCTTTTACTGATGAGCTTCTGCTCCTGTAATTTTGGACGTCTTGACTAGAGACTATCCAGATGTTCCAATCTCCACCCATCCCAAGTTAATGTGGCATCTGGTTAGCCCTTCAGGTTCCTTTGGCTTTTTTGAGTTGCTTCCCTATCAGTGTTCTCTTTCTGGCTAGCAGCCCTAAGTATTTTTCCTTCTACCTGAATTATTGGGGTCATTCCTGACTGATTCTCCATATTCCTCATAGGGTGTATGCATTCTGCCCAGTGAACACTGAAAGGTTCCTTGGTGCCCTTAGAGGTTTGGGACCCTTGGACTCTCTGCTTCTGTGAGACTTCTGCAAATACAACTGTACTGGGACAGCTTCCTTCCTGCTCCATTGGGTGAAAGGCAGCTATACATAGCCCCTTGTTGCATGAGGGTCTCTGTACAGCCAACAAGTGGAACAATGATCTCATGTGTCCAATGATTGTACCAGCCGTAAATCTTGCGTTTGTGACTTTGATTACCCACACTGATACTGCTACAGTTTGGCACTTATTATTACAACTGGTTTTTAGCATTGGTTGCACTGGAGTTAGTGACATCCCATCTCTCTACACTAGGAGGAGGCAGGTATCTCACTACTGGGCACCCAGGATCCCTGACTAGCTGGGTCTTCCGAAATCTCCCATTCTGACCTATCAACTTTCACTGGCCTGAAATCATGGTGGTGGCATATTGCCCCTTCTTCCATCACACTTTGGGGAATTCTGAAAGCTTTTAATTGTCCTAAGTGTGGATTAATTAAGTAGTAATAAATACAAAGCCATGCATAATTGATGGAGAAGAGGGGATCAGGAGAGAGTCCAGGTTGATGCAAACATTGCAATTAGAGACAAACCAAATTCCAAATCTGTGTTTCTAGCCAGATACATATAATCAACGACACTGGAGCACTGGAGGTGTCCTCTAGGGAATAGCACTTGACTCAGGCCAATACTCCACAACCAGCCCAATGTGCTAAGATGCAGGTTGAGCAAATCCTGTGTAGGAGCTGTGTAGGAGCTGATCCCTTAATTTCCAAGATCACCAGTCAATCCAGAGCTGGCCATCACAATGAACAACTGGAAACAGTGGTGTTGGCTACAGATTCCAGAGGGGTGTCATTTCCCTGCTTCCAGGAGCTATCCCTCAAACTTGTGGTTGGGTTGCCAGCACAGCTGCTTCTGCTGCCATTGCAGTCGCAGGGGAAAGAAATCTTAGGAAGAAAGAGAGAAGCTGTGCTACCGTCACTGTTAATAGTGGGTTTTGTCACCAAGAAACTGTTGAAGAATCCCCCACACACACTGAAGGAATCCAGTGGAATGGCCCCTGCAATCTCTCCACTCAGAAATAGAGTAGAGATTTTGAGAGGCCTCTGGACAGGATTGCACTCTCCCAGAAATTTCAAGTTTGTAGTTTCAGGTGGTGCTTTTATATCTGGACCTACCTTTGGAGGCCCAGGTGACCTCTTTGACATGGAACACCTTTCTTCAGCTGCAAGGCCTCTTGGAAAGAGATAGGCTGGCCACAGTTATTCATGCACAGGGAATATCTCATTTAGACTATCGCACGAGGCTGTCTCCAAAGGCTGTTTGGAAACTATAGTCAATGCAAAATGCAGTGGCAAGTTTCTACACTGGGAGTGGGTGCAAGGATAATATCTTTTGAAACAACTACATTGGGTCCCAGTCTGTTTTCCAGCATAATTCCAAGTGCTGATTGTAACCTCTGGAGTCCTGAAAGGCTTGGGATCAGCATACCAAAGGCATTACCTCCGCCTATGTGAGCCTGCATGGTCATTAATATTAGCTCCTGAGGCCCTGCTCTGAGTACCCCCTTTTCAGTCTTGGCATATGACCCTGCGCTCCATGGTTCACAATCCAAATACAGGTGACTGTGCTTAGCGTGCCTGCCACATGAATAACATCATGTGACAAGTCACAGCATGGCACTGGCTACAGAACGTTTACAAAAGTAATTGCAAGTATGGCAGCACTGAAACTCAAAACAGGGGTAAATCAATTAATTTTAATACATTTAAATCATTTTTATGGAATAAGCACTATTATTGTGGTCAGTTGTGTGATACCTTCAAGGAGGGCTGATTTGTGGGAGTAGGAAAAGGTACCTTGGAGACAGCAAAGCACTTCCAAACATGTGCAAAGTGCCTTTTTCCCTTTTGAAGAAGTGCCACTCCATCCCAAAATACTTACCAGGATGTAGGTGCATCACATCAAGCCAAAAGAGGATCTGGCCAATCTTGACATAGCCACTAACCAGGACCACCCACATTCCTGAGGATTTCCTGAAGCTTTCTACAAAAGAAGTCATCCAACTGCAGAAAAAGCAAGAAAGAAAAGGCACACCTTTAAATAAAGCACTTTCTCATACAGAACACAATCAATCAAATAAGAATCTGGAGAATTATGGGAAATGTAGTTCTAAACCAGGGCCTCTACTAGGAACAACTATTTCCCAATGAAATGCAGATTCATCAAGGATTGGCCTTTCAGAGAACACTTTGCACCCTCCGTAATGACACCTGTTGCACCTAAAAATAAAATAAACACAAATTTGACAGAGCCCCCATCTTTTTCTTTTTTGAATAGGTGAGCATTCAGAAATGGTACCTCCCTGCGGTCTGGAATGATTCTCTTCGGAATTCTATCCCTGCGTTGTCCAGGCCTGAGGAGCAGGAGCTGACAGAATAAACCAATATCTTGCCAGCCAATCAGAATCCACTGATATAGGTCAACACAGCCCCTTGATCAGCACACATAATGTTCCTGAGTGACCTCCCATTCAGATCCTGGCCTACCGCTTAAGAACATAAGAAGAGCCATGATAGATCAAGGGTCCATCTAGTCCAGCACTCTGTTCACACAGCTGTCGACCAGGGACCCACAAGCAGGAAACAAGTGCAACAGCACCCTCCTACCCATATTCCCCAGTAGGTGGTTTACTGGCTCTGCTGCTTCATCCATCTTCAGATGTGTTCCTAGGCTAAAGTGCTCTGAGGACATGGCAAAGCAATTAGGCATCCATTCCACAGTGTCCAGAGCAAATCTAAAGCAGAGCCTGTTAGGGTCAACCCCAGCAATTGTTTTTTACTAGGGATGTGCTCCGCTTCTAATCGGACCGGCGAATTAGAAGCGGAGCGGGGGGCTTCGCCTGCCCTTAAGGCAGAGGCGAAGAGGATTGGGGGGCCGGCGGAGCGTGGTGAAGAGGATCGAGGTGAAGGCGGATCCTTCGCCTCGATCCGGAGCTCCGCCGGAAAGGTAAGTGGGGTTTACCGGGCCCTGCCGCTGTCGCCCATGCGGCGACAGCGGCAGGGCCCGGTAAACCCCCCCTCCTCTCCCTTACCTGCCTCCGTCCGCGGTCTGTCGGCGTCTTCAATTGAGCCCGCGGTTCAACCAGGAAGTCTGGGCCGCTTGCGGGCTCAATTGAAGACGCTGACGGACCGCGGACGGAGGCAGGTAAGGCCCCCCTCTCCCTTGGTCCCTTACCGGGCTCTGCTGCCGTCGCCGCACGGGCGGTGATGGCGGCAGGGCCCGGTAAACCTCCCGCCCTCTTCTCCCGGCCTTACCTGGTGCCACTCCCCTCCACTGCTGTGATATGTGGATGTATGTACCTTTAAGAGGCCTGTAGCAGCTAGTCTCCAGGTCCTCATCGAAGGCCTGGGCGGAGCCTCTGTTTCTTCCAGTTGGTGGTGTGGGCCTTGCTGAGGGAGTTTGGAGTGTCACTGTTCTAGGAGGTTTCAGTAATAAAGGAATCCAGCAAGGAAAAGACTCTGAAGTTATTGCCTGGTAGTCTAGGGGCAAGTGGCAGGCTGAGCAGGTAAGCTCACCCGTATGGTCCCTATGCCTGAGGGACACTACATGGTGTCAGAAGTGGGATATCCCCTTCAGAAATCCACTTGAAGAGGGGATTTAGTGCCCGCCGCCATATTGGAATAAAACATGGAGCATTTTAAACCTCCTTCTGAGCTAAGCTTTATTGGGAACTAAGGAGAAAATTGGAGGAAATGGGAACAGAGACTACAAGTACTCTCCCCACAGATACAGAACCTCTGATGGAAGATAGAGTGATCTACAGTTTGTCCAGTACAGACCCGCTTAGTGATCATATGCTCAAATCATTGCAAGAACACACGTCAGCAGATACATGCCTACAGGGCTTGAAGACTCTACATATTAATGGCTGGCCCAGGAGGCGCAAGCAGATTAGGCCTGAACTTTATCCCTACTGGCCTCTCAGAGACAGTATTCGAATTGAAAATGACTTGTTGCTGGTGGGACACAAAATCATCATCCCCCAGGGCGCCAGAGACAACATGTTAAAACTGCTGCACTTACCACACCAAGGGGTCAATAGATCTAAAGCACATGTTCGGGCATTGATGTATTTTCAGATCGGCCCGCGGAGCGGGGGGTCCGTGCACACCCCTATTTTTTACTACCTTGGATGATGTTCAGTAAGGCCGGCCCAACCATTAGACAGAGTGAGAGAGTAGCTGGGAGCAGCAGGAGGTGTTGGTCACTTGAGCTGTGTGTGTCATGAGGCCTGCTTCCAAGCGAAGGTGCTGTACTCAGCTGCAGCGGAGGACACAGTCTGTTGTCAGTGTTGAAGTAAGATTCAACTGCCAGTCCGGTTGACTTGTATACATGGCATGGGAGGAGGGCACCATCTTGTTCTTCACCGTAGGCAGCAAAGTATCTTGGGCCGTCTGGCCTTGATTTACACTGTCTTTGGGCATGTGTAGAAGTGGCCTTTGTTGTAATATAAGCAAGCTGCCTGAGGTGGTAGACTAAGAATGCCACTAAGTGTGGCAAAATGAGGCTCAGGCCAAGGTAAGAAACCTATATCTCAATTATATATCATTTCAGCCAGCAGGTAACAGCTCATATGACGAAATGCTCCCTCGTGGAAAAAGTATTTCTGCACACAGAAAACTAACATTCAGGGAGAAGGTTGAGTAACAGGAAACTACCCTCAATAACTAACAACTGCATTCTCCCAGTAGAAACATTTGCAATATATCAGCACTTCGACTTTAGAACTGGTTCGCACTACTTGGGCATCTGCTTCCATGTTCAACTAATCCGTTTGTTGCTAATTCTTAAACAGGGACTGTGGTTAGTGCTGACTGTGGTTTTATCTGAACAAACCAGGTTCATTAAATACAGTCTGAAATTGGCGGGTAGAGTAAACCATAGTTAAAACTAATCACAACCTGTGGTTAGTTGAAAACAGAAACAAACACTTCTGTTCTCTTCCTCGTAGCTGCATACCAGAGAAGGAAAAGTGAAGAGGCAGAGCACAAGCCTGAAGTTTAACAGTACTTGTGAACCAGCCATTGCAGTTCTCACCAAACTGGTTTTCTGTTCCAAAATCCAGCTGAGGGATGGGTGGGCTTGTAACAAAATAATAACAGTGTGCCTCTGAGCATGTGAAGTGCACCTTTCCTTCACCAGTGGTGAACTACAACCAGCCCCCACTCATATGGAATTGGGAGGGAGGGTGACTCTTGAGCAATTTGAAGTCCCATTTCTTATAAATTTCTTGTTATTCCAGAAAAGTGCTACAGCCACCTGATTCATGAACAGATTCAATAAGCAAGAGGTGGCAGATGGGATCCGTTTCTCTTGCATTCCAGTCTCTGTTTCTCTCCCACACTCACACACACAAAATCGCTCAATTTTCTAAAGAAAGCTATTCAGTTCTGGAGGAGGAAGTTCCATAATCATAACTAGAGATTTTGGGGTGGGGGAGGTGAGAGGAAGCCACATGTGTGCCCAAGAAAGAAGCCGAGTTTTTAAAAAGGCAGCTCAATTAATCTGTTCCTATCCTGGCTCCCAGAGTGCCCTTCTCCTGAGCTAAGGGGTAGTGGAATTGGCAGCTGTTCGCTATTTATTAACCAGTCATGGTTAAATTGGTTTATAAATTAACAGATGTTTTAACTTTAGTCTTTCTTTGGGGACTGGAAGCTGCAAACCGGTTGGTGATTGTAAGTCAAGCATCAGGATGGGACTAAGGGATGCAGGCAGGGAGGCCTCTGCCCTGGCTCTTTCCGCAAGCCCTTGCCCACCGAGAGAGCCATCCACAGACAGAGGAACGATGCGATGGCGACTCTACTCTGTGTAGGCAGGCTGGACGTGATGCATCATTAACTTCCTCCTTCATTCTCACAACTTCATCAGTTGGTGTGGTACAGCATGAGAAAATGAGTGCTGGATGTGGGAAGCCCTTGTTCAAATTCCTGCAAAACCAGAATTCCTTCCTGCCAGCCTGGTGATCTTTCAGATACAGCTGATAAGTAACTAATATAGTCCTGTACCGCTCCTACCAGTAAACTATTGGATCGGACATTCATTGCTGGGGCATAAACATCTGATTTTTCCAGGCTCCATCTGTGGTACAGTAGGTGCCACCTTCGCTCCAGCCTTCATTCCCAGTGCATAACCCACTAGGTTCTGTTTAGCTTCGTTCCCCCCCCCCCAACACAGTCAAGTTCTGCACTGGCTCCCCCTGCCCCATTCCTGGCTTCCCCCATGAATTTATCTGCTTTTCCAGGTCGTTGGGTGGGGCAAGGCAGTATGTGGGACCACATGAAGTCTCGCTACCTGAATCGCTAGTGGGAATACTGCTCAGCCACAGGCAAATCGTCCTCTCTCGTCTCCTTTTGGCTTCTGCTGTCTTAGTAGTCACACACACACATTTTGAATCTCTTCTCCGTTTACATGGAATCATGGAACACCCGCAGCTCTGTTCTTAACCAGCATTAAAAAAATTGGGTGAACTTTTAACACCTGTCCAGCTTTTTGGTCTGTCGGTGGCAGGATAACATTTTCCATTCAGCCACCCGCTCACTCCGCAAATAACCCAAACAAATCAATCAAGGGCCACACCCAAGTTAAAAGAGGGACAGATTGGGCTGAGTGATCGCCAGTTTGATCTAAGCCAGTGGTTCCCAAAGTGGGCGGTACCGCCCCCTTGGGGGCATGGGATTGCATGGGGGGCATTAAGAGGCAAGGGGGCAGCAGGAGGTGCTAAGAGGCAAAGGGGCAGCAGGGGGCGCTCGAGGTGGTATTTTCCGAGAAGCGCCTCTCCAGAAGGTCTTAAAACCCAGGGACATTTCTATGGGAGAAGGTAGTTTGGTTCCAAGCCATATAGGGGAAGAATCCACACAGGTATTAATACTGTTTAAGAAGAGTCCTTTTCACAGTGAATTGAAATGCTTCAAAAGCACCAAAATGCTAATGAAGAGACATACCCTGCGTGGTGTGCCCCGCCACGCCGGCTGCAAAACAGAGGTGTTCGCACTCTTTTCCCTCCCTCGGAAAGCCTGCGGCAGGTGCTTCCCATTTAAAGGGGCCGTGCAGAGCATGGCCCCCTTTTCATTCTCAGCTCAGCTCCTCCACCCAGCTGACGCCGCTGCTGCTCAGCCCAGGTGCCCAGACCAGCAGGATCCAGAGGAGCATGGCCCCTTTAAATGGGAAGCACCCGCCCCAGGCTTGCCGAGGGAGGGAAAAGATGTAATTGGATTTTGAATAAATATTCAATTAATTGTTACTGTTTTGAATTGTATTATTATTATCTTCCTTAGTGGTTCATTGAAAACCGCTATTCTGAATAATGTTTTTTATAGCGTAGGGTAGGGGGCACTGGGCATGAGTTTGTGGAACCAAGGGGGTGGTTACCTGAAAAAGTTTGGGAACCACTGATCTAAGCCCTCAAGGGTGAAATTGTAGAACAGGAGTGCTGTCAGCTAGCCCAGTCCACACCGTCAAAGGTCTCTGGAGAGCTAATAGGATGAGAGTAGCTAATGCTGTTGGCTTAGCTATTGTCTGTAGAGCTTTGAACACACCAGTGACATGAAGCCAAGGGCTGGATCCAGCGGCCAGGCCATTGGGACCCTTCCCCAGTCTGTGCGAAGAACCCCCATTCCAGCTCTGTGGGGATTCGTATGAAACGAGCCGGCTCCTACTGATACAGTGGCTCATGGGAGAACAGAAAACATGTAGATGTATAGGAGCACAAAGAACGTGTTAAATAATTAGGAGTGTTGTGATGTGGGTCCAGCCTAATTAACATAGCCTGTTATGTGATACCATGGAGTAACTGCTAATTGAGCAACTTTCACTGAATATAATCTATATTGTAATGCACTGACTACCAAGGAATGTTTGTTTTGTTTTTTATAGTGGTAAAGCCTCTGGCACTGATTGGCTGAGCTGCTCTAATAGCTCAGAGGAGTGGGGCAGGTAGAAGAGTCTATGACAAGTTCAAGCCCTCCAGTGCCTTCTGTTTGGGATGAGCGTTAACAGCCTTAGCACTCCTCACCACAAGCATAAGACTTTGCAGGTCTTGAACCCAATACTCTCCTGCAGCTACATACTGCAAGGAAAGATCAGTAGGGGAAGACAAGCTGTCTCTCAGGGAAGCTTGGCTATCAGTACCAGCCTGCTTCCTCAGGAACCCCTGCTAAACTTTCAAAGACTCCTGGTGCTGCAAGGGGGAATACTCAGTACTCTCAACCAATTCCCAGGATTCTTTGTGGGGAGCCCAAGCTGAGTGCTTGCAGACGGGTGGCTCCTAGCACAACCCAGTCTTTGCTCTTCCGCACTAAGCCCACGGGCCAAATGGCAATCAGCTTGCCACGGTATGGGGCGTATTGAGCTTATTCTATGTGTACATCCTGCTATGTTCCATCTACACGAGTTGATGTGACATACCTGTGTGGGCAAGAGAGAGGAATGTGCAATTCATCTGAGCAGCCATCTTTTTTAAAACATTGATTTCTGATTGATCTTTTTTTTAAAAAAACCAATTATTTGATTTGCACGGTAACACTTATTTTATTAAAGTGTGATTGTCTGATTAATGTTGTGACTTGTAAAAAAAGTAAGAGTTCTTTAGATCAGAAGTTTTTGATCTGCAGTTTTTAGACTAGGAAAAAAAATGCCCAACATGTTGCAAAATTGGTGAACAGAAAGGTAACTTTTAAAAAAAATCCTTAATTAGCACTATAATTTATTGCACAAATATTTAATTCTTTTACAATCAAAAAAGTATTTTAGAGCTAATTAAATGATTGATTAAAAATTAATGAGATGATAAAGTGATGTCAAATGGTGTGCCAAATAGCGATAGGTTCACCTGCTTGTGAGGAGATGGAAGCTAAGAACTAGTATCCACACCTGCGGAGGTTGCACTACTCTTCTGTTCTTTCCCCCAAAAGTTAGATTTTCTTCAGTCTAAAAACAGACAGAAAAAACAAGGGGAATACTTGGGAGGATGACAGATGGATGATGGCAACTTGTAGATGCTCCATCAGAAGTGTGTGAGCAAAGCATAGCAACTCCACACTAAATACCTGGTGTAGAAGCAGTCCATTACACCAGAGATTTATCACACACTCGCCATGCTTGGTATGCAGTTTTGCATAGTCGTCCACGTCCTGCACTCATTTTGCCTCTTCCACCCCACGTTTGGTTTCTTTTTGGAGCGCAGAAAGTCTGGATTATTTTCCCTCCATGCAAAATAAATGCGCACCTCCCTCCCGTGTATTGGTGTGGTTGCATTCTATCCGACCATCCCATTCTTTGTTGGGGGCGTGTGTGTCTAAGGGTGGTTTTGCTAACAAAAAGGAGGGTGGGGTGGTTCTCCACTCAACCATGAAGGGGGAGGGGGGAAAGTCTCATTTAACTCTATGTTCTTACTCATGAGTAGGCATGACTACGGGTACATTTTCACCTTAAAAGAAATGTGGAAAATGCTCCCTCATTTTTAAAGATAAAGAGATCAAAATTGGCACAATGATAGCTCTTCAGTAGAGCTTTCAGCATGCCAAGTTTGAATCAGATCAGTTCATTCCTTGATTTTTTTTTTAGGAATTTTAAAAAAAAGATTTCTCCCTTAAACCCTTTTCCTGATAGTCCACCAGTGCGAAGGATTGATTACCCTTTACTTTGATTATGTGAAGCTGTGCATCTTAAAGTAGAGATCTGCTGGTTCCCTTAACCAAGAGTAAATCCCATTGATTTCAACTGCATTTACATCCCAGTCATACTAAAATCAGATGCATGTTTACCTTTGAGTAAACCCCATTGAACAGTGCAAGACTTACTTCTGAGTAAACACATATAGAACTGACTTTTAATAGTGTGGTCGCTCAGCTTTTTTTTAAAGTCTAAAACAGCAAACTGGAAAGAAGTGCTCTGCAACCCTGTGCTTACTTCTGAGGTCTTACTTCTGTTTCTCTTTGTTCAATGGGGTTTACTCAAAGGCAAGCATGCATGGGATTTTAGTATGACTTGCATGTAAATACAGTTGAAATCAATGGAATTTTTGAGTAACTTGGGGTGGCTAAAGCCCTCCTTAAGAGCTATCACCATGCCAAGTTTGATTTCTTTATCTTTAAAAATTACACAGATGTAAGCAATTTGGTTACCTTGGAAAAAAGAGGGGACCTGACCGCTTTTAGAAAAGAAATTGGTTAAAATGATTGTTCATCTGCCCACCCTTTGAAAGGAGCAAAACAAACCTCCGCTTCCCCCCACCCTGTAAAACTTTCCGAAGCCAAGGGACAGTTTCCGCCCAGGTGCTCCCTCCTGCATCCTACAAACAGCCTCCCTTCCTTGGAGTTTGCTTAATATGATCTTAGGGGAAAGAAGAGTGTGTTGTTTTTACCATAATTGTGCATTTTCAGGCTGCTGTACTACTGTATTTGGCAAAAATAAAGAAATATATATTTTAAAAATAAACAATTAACTGCAAGGGAAAGGAGAATGTGGGGAGCTGTGTGGGAGATTTCGCCGGCATAGTAGCGCTCCAGGTGAAAAGATACATGAGCTGAAAGAGCGCAACAGCACACAGACGTGAACGTGCCCAGTGCCCGACTCGCTAAGGAAACAGAGGCGGAAACTGTGGATGAAAACTGGATTAAAAAGGTAGGTGATGGAGCTCCAAGCATGGCACCGGGCACATAGGGTGGTTGTTGTCCAAAACCAAAACAACCCCACCATTGTTGGAAGGAAAGAATCCTGTATCCCCCCCCCTCCACCTTCATCAAAATTTGCTTTGCTTTAGCCAATGCCCCATTCCTCCTTTGTCCGCTTTTCTTTCCCAACTCCCCTTATAATGCATGACATAATTTTAGAATGTAAGATGAGCTGTGTTGGTTCAGATAGTGTAGTCCAGTCTAGCATTCTGTTTCCAAGAGTGGACAGCTCAATGTCTCCAGGAACCACAAGCAGAATATCAATGTAATGGCCTTTCCCCATTGTTTGCCCCCAGAAATTGGTATTTAGAGGTATTTTTTTGCCACTGAGAATAGAAACTGTGTTTAGCTGTCACGGCTGGCTCGTAGCCACTGGGATGGATCTCTCTCTCTAAATTTGTGTAATCCCTTTTCCAAGTCATCTAAGCCAGTGGCTGGCATTGGTATCTTGTGGCAGTTCTGCAAGTTTATGTGTGTTTGTAAAGAAGTACCTTCTTTTGTGTGCCAACCTGGGAGATTTTGCTGCCTGAAGGGGAGTGCAGGGCCAACATTTCAAAAAGTCTTGCTGCACCATTCGGAAACCATGTCTTCTATCCAACCCTCAATGGGCTGCCTGAAAGCAAGTCACTTCAGCCTGCCTTGGTCAGCATGGCACTGGCCTGGGTTCAAATCCCTGTTCATTCACAAAGCTTCATCCGGCAGGCCTACCCAGATGAATTTTAAACCTAAGAATTTCAATATGTTGTGATTGTTATTTTAATATTGTATTGGGTTTATATGCTCTTTTAACTAGTTTTAAGTATTGTGTTGTATTTAATGTTCCCTGCCTCGATGCAGAGGGAGAGGCAGGTAAGAATTATGATGATGACATTGGACGAGCCACAGTACCCCTCAGCTGAACCTGCTTCACGGGGGCTGTTTTGAGGATAAGCAGGTGGGGCGTCATGTGCATCGTTCTCAGCTCCTTAGAAGACAGATGGGATATAATGAAATAAGTAATAGCAATTATTTTGTCTGTTGTGAGTCTATTTAATTTCATTAGATGACCCTGAGTTTTCGTATTTTGAGCGACAGGGGAAAATCTTTCTCCGTCCAATCTGTCCGCATAATGCATAATTTTACAAAACTTTTCTCATGCCCTCGGTGTGCCATCCTATGCATATCACCTCTGACGTAAGCCCCACTGAGTTCAATAGAACTTACGCCTAGGAAAGTGTGCATAGAATTGCAGCCTTGTCCGTCTTTTCTTCCTAAACTAAAAAGCACTGAGCATGTTAACATTTCCTTGTAGGAAAGCTTCTCCCAGGTCCGGTCGCCCCTTCTTGCCCTGTACGGCTGATCTTTAGAGGGAGTTTCCCAAGGTGCTTTGCGTTGAACTAGTAAAGCTTTTTAAAAGCTGAAAGCACCTCCGCTGGCATTAACCGTATTTAGGCAACTTAAGGGAAGAGATACATGCGGTTGTGTCATTCAGATAGAAAACACCCCACCTCCGCCCGGCCGGCCGCAAAAAAACACCACAAATCAGGAGGTGCACTGCTAGATCAGATGCCAGAGCGGTTGGGAGGTAAGTCAGCCTTAAAATGAGGTGGTCAACCTCTCAAGCTGGTGGAGTTGGCAGCAACAGAAAGATTTTTCAATCTGGCTTTTGGAGCCTTTTTTTAATACAATACACACACACACACACACACACACACACACACACACACACACACACACACACTCGCTTTACGTGCAACGCTGTTGAGGGATTTGCGAAATCGGCAGATGGGGTAAAAGCCCACTGGGGTGCCATTTAATCCATCCCCCTTGGCAAAGGCAGAAGCTTTTCCTTCCCGTGTCCCCAATTCCCACATTTAGATTCATCGGAACTGGAGCCAGAAGAGACCCTCTGGGACCAGTCAACCCAAACCTCGTGTTACAATGCAGAGAAAGCAGAGAGGAAACTGATTTGTTTGGGTTAAAAAAAAAAAACCACCCTAGTGCCAGGTCTGTTTCTCCCCTGTAATTCCATGAGTGCACAATCGCGTGTGGAATGTGATGACTAGTATAGATTTGAATTCCTAAAAGTTTGGTTTTCATATTAAAAAATAAAGCAAGTTTCTAGCCCTTATGGCTAGCTATTGAATCAGGATTGTGTGTGTGTATAAAATACTATTCCAGCCTGTTCTAAAGATAAGAGTTGGGATACCCATGGGTGCTTTGAGATGGATAGCAACTAGCACCACCAATCAAAAGACAATGTGTTCTGTCTTTTCAAACTTAGGAGATTCCTTCTGGGGGGAAAACTAAGACAGAAGTAGTGGGGAAACATAGAAGGGTTACAAACTAAATAAGACACCTCTAGACCCCCAATAAAAGTCCATGAATGAGGCAGGGTCATTGCACAATAAAACTTGTCCAGAAGCACCCCACGTCTACTAATAATGGAACAAAAAAACTAGAAAATGGCCACAAAAATATGACATTGCACTCAGTTTGGACCAACAAAATGCCTCCCTTGGGCTCAGCTGGGTGTCTTTCCCCCACCTGTTTTGCATTATACACCTGCTGAACTGATGGTCTGGTTTAGCCTTCATGACTACTGTTCATTTCACCTTACGGAGGGGTTGATGCTTCAGTGTCAAGCTTCAAGTTGATCTCTTGAGGAACAATGTAGACAACCTGTGTGTAGCATGCCCAATGCAGTTGTGGTTGGATAGTAGAGGAACTCTTTCCAGTCACATGACATAACCCTATCCTGGATACTAGCTGGGGCCCAGTCAGCAAGATCCATGGGTGCTTCCAGACAAGATTTTTATTCCACCATCACCCTGCCTTATTTATGGAATTTTATAGGGGGTCCAGATGAGGATGTCTTTCACTGGTACCTGTCCCCTGTTTTCTCACCACCCCATCTATCTTTTTTCTTACTACGGAAAATATGTTAAGAAAATATGGAACGATTGCACAGTGCCTTCTGATTGCTAATGGTAGGACTCCGCCATCTGGAAGCATCCTAAATCACCATCAACATACTTCCAGAATCTGCTTGTGCTCAGGTTTTGGTGAGCCTTCAAGGGTCATAGAACAAGATTATGATTGGAAATGCTGGGCAGAATCTGCAGAAATCTCCAACAGTCGAAGGGGTGGGAGGGATTTTTTCTTTCCTCCTTCCTTTCTCTTCTTCTTCTTCTTCTTCTTCTTCTTCTTCTTCTTCTTCTTCTTCTTCTTCTTCTTCTTCTTCTTCTTCATAGGCTATGATTGGATATTTCTCTCTCCCCCTCCTTCTCTCTCTCTCTCTCCCCTCCCCTCCCCTCCCCTCCCCCCCACTCATGCACACACACTTCAGATTGCAACCTCACACCTCCATCAATTTTAGGCTTAAATGAAAAGTGTCCTGTCTCTGTAATCCTCTTTGCTAGATTGCATCAGATCCCACCTCCTTTCCAGAAGTAAGAAAGGAAACCAGGATTCTTAGCTTACAGCATCTCCTATTCTAAAGCAAATGGTTCCCCTTTCTTCCTTCTGGGAAATAGAATCCAGACATCCAGTTTTGGATAGAGATTACAAAGGATATGTCCTTGCAATCACATGTTTGGAACTCTTTGGAAGAAAAGCTGCTAACAGCAGAGAGAAACAGTTGGTGGGGGAAAGGGTTAAACACCCCTCCCCTGTCCTCGTCTCTGATCCTGATTGCCCCTCCAGGACCAGCTCCCCCTATTTTTATTTTCATTTTAAAGTGTGTTTAGGTTATAGTCCCTGCGTCTGAGGTCTAGTATGACCCCTAGATTTGAGCTGGTTCGTCTCAGGATCCGTGTTGCACTCACTGGCTCCAGGCCTCCCTGGCCCCTCTCTGCAGTAGGTTGCTTTCTTTGAGCTGTGCTGAAAAGAGAGAGCTGATTGTGCCGGGTGAAGGGAAGAGGTCAGAGCCGCAGCTGACTCCATCTTGGGTTGTTGGCCGCCGTTCAAACTTGTCTGGCAGTGGCACAGGGGACTTGGCATATGGGGTGGCAAAGCAGGTCGCTCCTGTAAGGAGGCGCTGGGCCTGGCGCCGTTGCCCCGTGCCCATGACACGTGCCAGGTCTTTCCCTTGGCTCAAGGCCCAGGTCCTGTCTGCCACTGATGGGCCCAGAATCTGCTGCAAGCAACCGGGGGCGAAAGTGTGTGTGTGTGTGTGTTGGGGGACGGGACTGCAGAACGTTCAGTTCAGCCATGCCAGACAGTTCCAATGAATGCTTTCTCGTGGCACAGCATTTTTGTTGGAGTTTCATACATTTGACGACGGTGCTTGTAGCTTTGTTTTTAAGGTTTCCAAAAAGTAGCAGCATTTAAGAGAGCATTCACAGGACATGCAATGCTAACATCATTTCCAACAAGATTTGTATTTATTTATTTTTTAAATGCCATCAAATTTTAACAGTTAGAATTCGCGAGGAATGATAGCTTTTTTGTTTGTGTTTTGGATGCTTTGAAATTGGCTGCACATTTTCAGAGCAATGACATTTTCCACAGCATTTGAGTATTTGAAAATGACGCCCTGAAACGACGCTTTGAAACGAGAGGACGGCTTCAAAATTGCAGTTCAGTTTCCAATGGGATTTGGGTGAACTCGAAAATAGCACCAATTAGTTGTACATTTCCAAAGAGAAATTAGATTTTATTTAAAAATGCATACTCATAAAACGTGCTTTCAGGAAGGCTTTAACAACAACAACAACCCAAAAACCCGCTTTAAAATATAACAAAATATATCAACATAAATGATTACATCATAAATTCATTGGAAGTGAGTGGATGGGAGACCCTTCACAGCAGTCAAGCCAGTCACAGACCAAGGCCCATCTAAATAATAGAGATAGTAGCCAGTTTTCTAAAAGTCAGCTGGCCTGAATTGCTCCCCTTGGCAGTGAGTTCCATAGGGAGGCTGCCATTGCTCTAAGCAAAAAGACCCATTCCCTTGTGGGCAGCTGACCAAGCACCGGAAGTATGTAGAGCAAAATATTGGCAGTATTTTGATGCATCCAAACATAATTTCTTTAAACTCTTTATTTTTGGACAGTTTATCATGACTCAAGCATTGGCAATATTTTGATATCTCCCTCCACCAATTATTTTTAAAGGGTTATGGTATATCAGTGAAGTCCAATCATCATTTAAAAAATTGGAGGCATTAAAAAATTATACATGAGAGGTCAGAGCTATGCATCTGTTTAAAAAACATGCATGCATTGTCAATATTTGGTATCATATTCTCCAGGACCGGGCTCCTTAAAAAGAAAAGAAAAAGATGTTATTTTGGAAATAAAGGCAGATTTCACATTTTCAGTGAGAGTTTTGATATTTTGGAACATTCATAAATGATGGCCCTAATCCAGGGATCTGCCTGAAGATAAATATTGCCTGTCACACATGAGGTTATAGGCAGATGAATAAGACAACCCATGGGTTTAGGCATGTGCTAATCCATTACGATGTGGGATTTTCCACACACACAAATGTGCATGGTATGTCATGGGAAAGCTGGGGCAATGTTGTTATTTCTGTTCATAAATATCAGTTATGTTATAAATTATTATGACACAGATATGATTTCCTTGACAAATCATTCTCCTCTAGACTGTCGGTGGGGGGGGGGGTAAGGATGGGGAGAAATACCCCTCATGGGTCTGGATTTGGCCCACGGACATGCAGTCGCTGAACATTAAAGCAAACACACCTATTTGGCAGTAAATACCCCCCTTCCTTCCTTAAATTCAATAGGATTTTCATCAGTGCAATCTAGGAATGGTTTTAAATAATTTAGAAATAATCTGTAATATTTATATAATACTTTTCTTCAGTGCTCCAAGTGCACGTACATTACCTCAATGATTCTTACAACAATCCTGCAAGCTCATTATTTTATGTACAGATTGTGGGGCTGAGTGGCAATAATAATATCATTAATAATATATTTCACACCACTTCCAAACAGTTATCTGGGCATGGGTACCATTGAACTCAATGGGACTCACATCTGAGTAGGCGTGTATTGGATTATAACACCCTAAATTCTGAGATGGAAGTCCTTGATTTAAATTTCTGCTCAGCCATCAACCAGGGACATCTAGCGATTGTACTTCATGCTCTTCTTAACCAATGTCCTAAAGCAGCTTTTTGTGGGTGCATGATTTTTAACTTTCTATATAAGTAACTTTAGAATCAGCCACCTTTTCTTTCTGCCTAGTAAAGAATTCAGTGTAACTTGAAAGCTATCTTGACAGATTTGGATACAATAAAAGAAAGTCTTTCTGACTCAACAAACACAAAAGCAAAAACTGCCACGAGGAATAATTCAAATCTGCGGCAGAGGAAGTGCAAAAGCTGCTGGTGGTGGCGAATAAAAGCCCACCCACAGATAAAAGTGATTTAGGGTGCAATTTTATGCCGGTTTAGACAGGGGGGAAAGTCCAACAACTCCCAGAATTCCCCAGCCAGCATGTCTGGGGAATGTTCGGAACTGGAGCACTTTTTTTCTGTCTAAACATACACAGGATTCCACCCTTAGTGCACACACATATATTGTACAGTCTGAGGTTAAGCCCAAGTATTGGAAATAAATTCCAGGACTGAACCCTGGCTCTAAGTAAGCCCCAACTCTATGCCACGAGTAGACAGCTGCTACCCTTTAGTCACTAACCTAGAGGTCTGCACCTAGAAGCCTTGTGTCAATTTGTCTCACTCATGAAATGTTGTCCTGCAATAGAGGGGGCAAAAGAATAGTGGAGAATGTGGCATCTAGAGCACGATAGCTATTCCGGATTAGATTAAGGGACTGCCTTTAACATTTAAGGTGCTGGAAAGCGATCGCCAACAGGAGAAAAGGAGGTGCTGACAACAAGGATGCTAAAATCCTTCTCCTGCTGCAGGAAAGAACCTGCGCATCTCGGCTCCAAGACGCCACTCCGTCGTCATTCCCCTAAATTTACTATCCATGAAAGTTGCTTCTCTGTATTTGGAAAAATGCTTGAAGTGGTGTTTGTTTGCAGGTAGTCAGAGTTTAGCAAGGGGTGCCTGCGATCTGAATGCCAAAGGAGGTATACTATATTTCCAATTATGTCTGGAAAGACACTGCAGTATTCTGAAAGACTGGTAGAGGGCACCCATCGCTCTGCTAATTCGCTTGCCAGTCCCACCCATGGCAAATGCTGTTTTATTTGCCACTGCCACAGATAAAGCCAATGTGCCCTCTATCGCAATGAATGGTTAATTTCTTTAAAAGGGAGGATTCTGTGGGAGATATTCTAGAGTCGTTAGCAGGGTATACAAGCTGAATGATCTTGAGCCTGTGATTTAATCCGTGTTAGAGTATAATCCCAGGAAGTTTTTCAGTGTCTTTGGGGACTAGAAATTAAGCCAAATGCTGGATAAGACTAGGTCTCCTGTTTACAGCACTGGCCCTCTGGGGATTTCGCATTGTCAGTTCCCCACCAAGTGGTATTTTCAGGGGTGAAGAGAGAGAGAGAGAGAGAGAGAGAGAGAGAGAGAGAGAGGTTGTTAAGCTTAGCTTAGCTGTCATGGCTCATAGTCACTGGTAGATCTGTCCTTCATGAATTTGCCTCTTTTAAAGGGCTCATCTACACCAAGCAGACATTCCACTATGAAAGTGTTATGAAAGTGGTATATAAAAGGCAGGAGCCACACGACTGCATTATAGTGGTATTGAAGTGCACTGACAACTGCTGGGTATGAAAGTGATTTCATACCACTTTCATAGTGTTATATCCTGCTTGGTGTAGATGTGTCATGGGCCCCAACAGTTGTCAGTGCACTTCAGGACCACTGTAAAGCAGTAGTGTAGATCCTGCAGCGCACTTCAGTACCACTATAAAGCAGTAGTGTGGCTCCTGCCTTTTATATACCGCTTTCATAGTGGAATATCCTGCTTGGTGTAGATGAGCCCGAAGTCCACCTTGGTTTGCACTTAATGAGAAGCCACCATGGATGAATTTCCCTGCGGGGCTTTTTGTCAATGTGGGGGCACACTGTAACTTCTCATTACATGGGAACCCAGCAAGGGTGGGTTGTTGGGGTGGTTGACAAGCAACCCACAAACCTAAAGCTGCTCATGGATTCTCAGTGGCTTGTCGACCACCCCAACAACCCACCCTCTCTGGGTTCGCACATAATAATTGTGTTCAGGTGACACACTAAGCCATGGAGGTTAAGCATTTTGAGTTAAACTTTATGGCTTAGCATGTTGTGTGAACCATTCCTAACCATGGTGGCTACATAACCATGGTTTAAACGTGATCATTAACTATTTGCTGCAAAAGGGTTAGTGGCCAAACCATGGCTTAGCGTGTCATCTGAACAGGCCCAATGAGAAGCATTCAAATTAGAAGCCACCACTACCATAAGCCCCACAGGGAAATTCACCTGCAGTGACTTCTCGATATGTCTGAGCTGGGCACAGCATGATGCAGTGAAATGGAACTCAGTGGTGCTCCCTCTGGAAGCAGCTGGTCAAAGTTCGTACTTCACATTGCTTCATATAAGGAAAGATGCTGGAAGTCCAGCTTCTATTTGTGAGTGACATATGGGATCCCACCCTCATGCGCCACTGCAGTTAATCCAGGTAGGATTGCTAGGTTCTTGCCCAGACTCGCTTCTTACACTTTCTGGGAAAGGCTGCCACTGCTTCATTTCTTACCCCATTGTTCCACTGGTCCTTTTCACTCATGCTTCTCCCCACATCTGTTGTGGAGCAGTTAGAGGGCTGTTCTGCACAGCAAGCAGAGGAGGAGGAGGGAGGGAGGGAAGGCTTGGGAGGTGCAGCATTTGCAGCCTAATGGGAGTATTTGAAGGTGAGGACATGGTAATTGAAAATAACTTCCACCTCCGTGGTTCTGTACCCATAATCCTGCCCCACAGACAGAAGTATCACATTCTATTCTGGATTAGTTGACCCGAAGTGGTTAAAGAATGTTACTCCACATGAAGTGATCATGTGTATGAACCTAAATGTGCTGTGAGTGGCATAGAAGCAGGGGTTCTGAGCTTTATCACACCAGCGTTATACTGTGCAATCACTGCGAATTGCATGCAAAGGACTCAGACGTTTTCCACCTTATAATCTGCTTTGATTGTGAAGTACTCCCAGGCATCCTGCCTTAATTGTGCAATGAAGCAAAAAGATTTGCTGTATTTAGTCCCTACATTTTGAGCGTATCTTCCGAGCCGCCACTGGGGCACAGGAGCAGGATTTTAAAGAAATGCTTACATCTGCGTAAGCTTTAAAGATAAAGACACCAAAATTGGCACAGTAATAGATATTAGGGAGAGCTTTAAGCATACCAAATTTGAATTGAATTGGGTCATCCATTGATTTTTTAATGTAAGTAAGTAAAGAAAGTTTATTTGTGTAGCCGAAGCCATTACGAACATATATATAATCAAATAAAAAAACAGAATAATCAAATATATTACAAATATATAAGATTACATTACAAGACCACTCCATCCATTTCTGAAAAAGTAGCCTGTTTTGCTTTTAAAGCATCCATTTTAAGGAGGACGTTTTCTAATGATGGTGATTTTTTAATAATTTTTTACATTTCCCCCCTTAAACTCACTTCTGGTATGCAAAGGATTGCTGTCGCCCAGTAGCAAAAACAACAACAATCGCAAAAGCTAAGCGCTACGGGGATGATCCGAGGGAAGCAGGTAGGTGGAAATTCCACTGTGTAGTCTATGGAGGGGGGGGGGGGGCGGGGGGCGCTCAGGGTGTCAGGCTATTTTGAGCAGCACTTAATCCCTGAACCAAGGGGATGCTGCTGTTGAGGCTCTAAATTGACTGGGAAGTGGAAACCATGGCCCTTGGAGTCTTTCTGCAGTGTGTGTGTGTGTGTGTGTGTGTGTGTGTGTGTGTGTGTGTGTGTGTTGATTGTTATTATCGTCTTCATGTAGTCCCAGAGAACTTTTTATTAATGGGTGGACTAAAAATATGAACAAACAAAACAAACAAATAAACAAACACATTTTTGAAGGAAATGTACTCTGCATATGCCCAGAAGCATTCTGATGAGTTTATTGCTCTGGCAGTGAGAACAATTTCTGGGCCTCATGGCTCAAATGACCAAGAGAGTAGAGCGGGGTGATTCTCTTCCGCTTTGCATCCTCAGTGTGAAAAACTCGCCTGTCTTACAGAACCCGAAGACGGACCTTGATTACCCAGCAAGGCTTGGCAGAGCCCGGCAGGCTGCAATTTGCCAAATTCTGTCTAATCCAACCCCGTCTCCCATCCGCATCTCCCCCTGCCAAGGTCATTGATCTAATGCCCAGCTCTTAACTTGTGACACGGGGGCTCTGCCAAGAGCCAGACTCCGGCGTGGGTCCTGCCAACAACCCTGGCCAAGGACTGACACCTGCTGGCAGTCTGTGGTACTGCAAGCCTCCAGCATCTTTGCAGGCAACGAAGCACATACAGGCAGACCACGTCTGCTCATCATCACCAGTCGTCCTTCATGCGATGGTGTACCTCAATAGCTGGGAAAGTCTGCTGCTGCTGCTGCTCCTCCTCCTCCTGTCTCCTGTGCCTGATAGCACTCTACTAGAAACTAGAAAGTTTCTCTTTTACATGGAAATACCATATTGAGCAGGTACTAATGTTTGTGTGGTGTTTCCCCTGCACACAATGGCATAAGAATGTAAGACAGATCTGGCCATGGGTCCATTTAGTTCAGCAATCTGTTATCAACAGCAGCCAGCCACTGCTGTGATGCCCATCCATGAATTATTTTGTTTGTCTCTAGCTTGTGGCATTCAGAGATATACTGCATTGTGTAAGGAGGCTCCATTTAGCTATTCATTAATAATAATAATAATAATAATAATAATAATAATAATAATAATAATAATAATAGCTATTGACAGATCTATTCTCCATGAATAGGTATCAATTATTATATATTTTTAAAAAATCTAAGGATACCTATCTCCACATTATGTGGTAGTGACTAATAAGTTCCCTAAGGTGAGTATGTGTTTAGGGAAGTTTTCCTCCCCACATTCCTGGCCATTGTCCCACTTTTGTCCTTCAGTATCATTGCTTCCTCCTTGCCATGAAGTCCATCTGAAGCTGGTGGGTTAACAGGGCCAGAACCAGGCCCTACCATTTGGCAGAATGAGGTGGCTGCCTCTGGGGGCAGTTGCTGGATGCCAAGAGTGGCAGAGAAGTGTTGAAGACAGAGCTGGGAGTGCCATGAGGCCTACCCTGCACTTCCTAAGCTAGTCAGCCACCCTCACTTGCAGTGGAAGATGCCATCCGGTTGCCAGTGTGGAGATTAGATTCATCTGCCAGTCTGGTGAGGAGGATGCCATCTTGTCTTTTGCCTCAGGCAGCAAAATGGCTTGGGTTAGGCCTGCCAAATGTCGTTCTGCTGTGGAAGCTAAGCAGATCCATACCCAAGCAAGTACATGGATTTGAGACTGTTTGTAACATGAAGGCAGAGCCAACTGACCTCTGATTAGTGTCAGAGGCATACATTGGTTGTACTTCCTCTAGAATCATCTTTGATGTGCCTGGGAAGTGGCCAGTGCCGCCTGGTCACCAGTTTGGGTGGTCTGGGCATCCTTTCTGGCATTGCCATCTACTTTTGCTTCTTGTGTGCAGGCATGACTTCGAATGAATTGCTTAATCTACTAACACCACACAATCTCCTAATGCCTCCTGACCAGGTACAAAGGAGGGCAGAGCTCCTGCAGCTTTAGCTGTTGTGATGAAGAAGGAACTTCACCAGGTGCTGCATGCATGCAAATGACACCTGCTGAAATTCCCTTTTCTATGCAACTGTTAAAGATACAGGAGCCCTGTCCTCCTTTCCATATGGTCACCTTAGCCATGCCTCTTTAGGGAACCTTGCCTTGCTACATCTGTGTGCAGCTCCTCTGTACACAGTGAACCTTTCACTGTGACAGCTTTCACCTTCAGGCCCTGGCCTGACTCCACCCACTTAGGCCAGATCTACACCAAGCAGGATATTGCACTATGAAAGCGGCATGAAAGCGATATATGAAAGTAGTGTGGCAGGAGCCACGCCACTGCTTTATAGCGGTATTGAAGTGCCCTGACAACTGTTGGGGCCCAGTGATGCATACCCTATACCGCTTTCATAGTGCTATATCCTGCTTGGTGTAGATCTGGCCTTAGGCTGGCCATTGGATTCTCCTGGACAGGAAGGAGTATAAGAGAGCCAATTGAGCCTTTCTGGAGCAACAACCTCTTTATCTGCTGTGGATTATTAGTAGTAGTAGTAGTAGTAGTAGTAGTAGTAGTAGTAGTATCCCGCCTTTTGCCCAATGCTGGGCCTCAAGGCGGCCTTACAAAGTTTAAAATATACATGGGGGGGGGGGAGGGAAACAAAACCATAAACAATTAAAAAAAATACACAACAAAATTATAAGACATTAACATAGATGGAGGGCTGGATTATTCTCCAAAGGCCTGCTTGAACAAAAAAGTTTTAGCCTGCTTCCGAAAGCCCATCAAAGAGGGAGCCAGCCTAGCTTCCCCGGGAAGAGAGTTCCAGAGCACCATAGCTAGACCTAAGGTTTATCCCTGGATCGTCCAGGGGTCAAACCTGTTCATCTAGGTGACACACAGGGGATCCAGTGCTCAGGCAGGGGCGAACCCTGGATGATCCCAGGATAAACCTTAGGTCTAGCTGTGGCCTATGTCTGGTGTTCCCCCCCCTTTCCTGATTTGCTCTTTGGCATTAACTCTTGGCTTGCTCCTTGCCCATGCCACTTGGTTTTCTATCAATCCAGACTTGCTCTTTGACCCTGGCCTTACCTTCAAGAGCATGGGAGGAGTGTGCATTGTTCTTATTTTCTGCTGTATGCTGAAATTGACTCTGTTCCATTATTACACAATGAAACCAGCTGTCCCTAAAACCTGGATTTTCAGTGTTGGAAAAGAAATACTTCTGGGGAGGGGGTGGGGTAGAACCAATATCATCTGGAGAAAGGCTTGTTAGCTGCCCCTCTCCAGGTTCCCCCTGCCACTACAGTTTAATGATTGGGAATGGGGAGTAACTAACTCACGATACTGGCTCCCCATGAGAGCACCCCACTAGCACAAATAAACCCCACTCCAAAAAGCATTACACCAGCCCTAACACTACATCAGAGAACCCAATTAATGCAGCTCCCAACTCTGGAGCTGTGCAGCTCTGGAGTTAACACCACCTTAGGGTGACCATATGAAAAGGAGGACAGGGCTCCTGTATCTTTAACAGTTGCATAGAAAAGGGAATTTCACCAGGTGTCATTTGTATATATGGAGAACCTGTGGAAATTCCCTCTTCATCACAGCAGTTAAAGCTGCAGGTGCCCTGCCCTCTTCTAAATCTGGTCACAGTATAGCAGCAGTATAGCTTTAACTGTTGTGATGAAGAGGAAATTCCACCAGGTTCTCCATATATACAAATGACACCTGCTGAAATTCCCTTTTCTATGCAACTATTAAAGATACAGGAGCCCTGTCCTCCTTTTCATATGGTCACCCTACACCACCTCAGAGAAGCAAATTAACACAGTCCCTTTGCAACTCTGGAGCTGCACAGCAAAAAAGTGAACTAACAAAGTTCCTGAGTTAATTAATGCAGAAAGTACATAGATAATCTCTCAGTGAAATAGCTAAAGGAGTGAATGGTGGAACAGCCAGCCCATATCACAGCCAGGTCACAGGCATGCCCAGGATTTAATACGGAGGCACAGGGGCATATTGCAGATCAAGCACCTGGGAGCCCCCTTAACTAAAAGGAACAGAGTAACAGGACTCTCCGATACTGCAGCTTTTCCAGGGCAAAGCGGCTGGGAGCACGCTGGCAATGACATTATTTGCCACAACAAACCTCACAATGCAGCCAAGCTGCAGGACAAACCCTGTGAAGACAGCTCCCTTGATTTCTGGTTTGCCCTACGGAGCCAGCTGACTTTTCAGTCCTGAGGACTGTCTGCTTTTATGGCTCCTGGGTCACTTCAGACTGCTGCCCATGGCCCAGCCCTAACACACACACTGAGAAGAATGGCCCTAGGATGCCACAAACCCAACAGAAAATCCTACTATAGCTGTTTGACCAGAGACCATAGTGGAACAGGAAAATATGGAAAGTCTAACAATGCCACTAACAGATTTGATTCAAGCCTCTAAAAGCCTGCTTTTATATATATTAAGGGTGTGATCCTATATCCACTTATGTGGAGGAAAACTGAACTCTGTGGGACTTATCTATGAGTAGACCAGTATAAGATTGTGCTGTTAATTGCCAATAATAATTTAGGAACCTTTCTGAACATGAAACTCATCAAACAAAGTGAAATCTGAGAACTCAATCCTCAAAGTGGGAGTGACATTTTGAGTTTAATATTAGGGGGAGAAGTTGGCAGATATATGTCTGCTACAATGGGTGTTTGCTGTATACATCAAAACCTAAAAGTTTGGGATGATGCTGGTTGATGGTGCTATATAAATAATAATAATAATAATAATAATAATAATAATAATAATAATAATAATAATAATAATAATGATGATGATGATGATGTATAAAACAGAGTTTCAGTCCCTGCCACATAGGATGGAACCAGCAGGGGGCAATAATGGCCCAAATACGGTTTTATTTTCCTCCTCCACAGAAGACATTCTTCAAGTAATAACAGGGAGTTAACTGTCATTCCTGAATGAAGAGCAGTCCTTTGGCTGCCTACATCTCTCGGTCGGCCCGCTTTTAATCCATTCCGCCTCCCTCTCTTTATTAATACTGTTCTTCCTCCTCCACAACTGTAAGACTGGGAATGTGAAGTGGTGATAATCTTGTGCAGATGAGGCATTTTGCTTGATGATTGCATCACAAAAAACTGTTATCAAATTCCTTTGATAACAGCCCCAAGCCAGAATCACTTGCTGAGGAGGTGTCATGGCCTCAGAATCAGTCCACTTAACCAGATAGCCATCTACATGGTGCTGTTTTGACTGCTGATCTGCGCCCCCCCCCCCCCAAAAAAACCCACCTTACAGCATCACAGTTGTGAAGCAACAACCACCACGATACATGGGCAGGATTGAACATGAAACGGGGTCTGAACGGGGTCAATGTCTTTCTCCTCCAGGCTTTGCTAAGCATCCCATAGGATCTCAGCCTGGCCAGAACAGCATATATCACACTACGTTTCCTAAAATTAGGGGTGGCAGAGTTCATATGGACATAGAGTGGCCGTATGTCTTGCTTTACAGAAAACAGTCCTCTATTTGAAAGGCTGTCAGAGGATAGTCCTGCATTTGAAGTCCCCTGTCTGACAGCCTGTCCAGTCAAAGTCTGGCTTAAAGATGAAGAATGGTACGAAAGGGCCTTGATGCTATTGCCCATCAGCAGTTATCACCCAGTCAGCAGACTGAGAGGTGCACAGGCCACCTGGTCACAGAGGATCCCACTAAAATGGGTTGTATTATATTCCTATAGAAATTATAGTTATTATTTCTAATCACACATCTATACATATAAATAAGTATATGCAATTTTTATGCAAGTCAGTATCGTCTTTTGTCCTCTTTTTGGGTGAGGCATAGATGGCCACCTCACCTAAAAGTCAGGACACTGTCCCCTTCTTGATCATGTGTGTGCATGACTGGTTGTGTTTAGCAGTGATTGGCAGTGTTGTAGTGGAGCCACAGATCACAGGATCAGAGTGCTGGGATTTTTTGATTAGTAGGAATGCTGATGTCATCTGCAACCCTGCTCAGATTTCCCTGTTCCCTCTGATTTTAGCTGCAATCCTCACAGTAGCTGGGGAGGGATTCTTCCAGTTACAATATATTGTTGCAAACTATCCCTATTGTATAATAAAAGTATTGGTGGGTGGGATGGCTTTGTCTTGAATTGGCAGTTAAAGCCCATTAGCTTTTCGAAAGACCTGCTTCTGGCTGAGATGAAAACTGCTAGAACAGCTACATGCGTTTTTATTAAAGCTCTCCTTAGGGGTGTGGTTATGGGGGCTGTCACGATGAGCACCTGCACATCAAAAATTAACACTACATCACTGCTGATCAGGGAACTGTACACCATTCCTGCTCAGATGTGCTCTCTTCTAAAGCAAACTGGAGTGCAGAAGTACAGTATCCCTCCGCCATCTGCCTTCCCCTAATGCTGAACAGGAATTGCAGAAGGAAAAATCACATCCTGTTGTGTCCGGGAGAGCTTTTCTGCTTCCTTTCATATCAATGGGACAAGCCAGAACAAACAGGGAGATGTGCTTGGTTCCAAGAATCACGGTGTGCCTTGTGCTTTAGGTGTGCTTGTTTCACTTCAAGTCCCATCCATGTATAGGTGTGGGGACTTGATGTATACCAGCCTTCTCTGATCTAACACCCTCTGGAGCATTTAGAACACAACACCTTTCATGACAGGGCACCAGGTTGGGAAAGCCTGATCTATGCAAACCAGAGCAGGTACTTTTGTACATGGGCAGATCCACTGTACACTTCTTCTGTGCATGATGTACTTAAGCATCTAACTACAGAGACGCCTGCGGTGTTTGGGTATGAATTATGTCACATGTTCCAAGAGTGTGCGCTGGCTCAGATTAAGCTCTTAACAAAAGATTTCTTTAAAACGTGGAAGTTGTGAAATTTGCCTCTTCAGAACTGAAGCCAACAGCCAGTGCAGTTCTGGGTTAGGGGGAATATTTCTACTCAGTATTTGCCCTTAACAGCTGTTGCTTGGTTAACCCATGTGATATGGCCAAAGGCTGAATCCCAGCCTAGGGTAAACAAAGTGTCAACCAGTAATTAATGTTCAAAATGTCCTGGCATTACTTCTTTCTGCGTCAGCACCTGCCACAGATTAAATTTTCCTTTTGTAATGGGCTAAGAAAATAAATTAATTAAGCCAACGTATGTGTATAGCACAGTATGTTATCTCATTTTTATTTAGTGCTAACTAAAGTTCCATCAATTTCGATGGTGGTGGAGGGATGGAGAGTTCCAATCCAAGACTGCCTTGGGAGATGGTGGGCTCTCCTTTGCTGGGAGTATTTAAGTAGAAGCTAGATGACCATCTGGCTGGGATGCAGTAGTTCATTGAGCATGGGGTTGGGCTAAGAACAGAAGAAGTGCTGTGCTGGATCAGACCAAGGGTCCATCTAGTCCAGCACTCTGTTCACACAGCAGCCAAATAGCTGTTGACCAGGAATCCACAAGCAGGGTATGCTGCAACAGCACCCTCCCACCCATGTTCCCCAGCAACTAGTGTATATAGGCTGACTGCCTCTGATTCTGCAGGTAACACATAGTTATAAGGACTAGTAACCATTGATAGCCTTCTCCTCTGGGAATTTATTCAAACCCCTTTTAAAGCCATCCAAATCGGTGGCCATCAGTATATCTTGTGTTAGTGAGTTCTATAATTTTTCTATGCGCTGGAAGGACTAGATGTCTTTCTAGTTCTGTGCTGGGGGGAAGTAGGGATGTACCCCCAATGATGCCATAGAGGTGGTGGCTGAAGCTTTGTCCTACCCAGAAGATCCTGATGTTTGGAACAAGAAGCAGTTTCCCCTACCACCTCCAAATTATGTACCAGATTGTAACCGGTTTACCATTCTGCTCCATATAATTTTAAGGGAGCGCCTGAGATGCAAACTAGCCCCTTGTTGCATGGCCTGCCCAGGGCTCTGTTAGTGGCTGGATGTGACTGACATTTGGAAGTGGGGGACAGAACAGACTTCTATATAGACATTGCAAACACAGACCGATATGCATTACATTCACCTATGGAATCCCTCAGTGAGGGTTGGCCCACCCAGTGTTATGGCCAGTTTTGTCCTCACTTGAAGAAATCACAGGAGTGTGGGGAGCAACCCTGCACCTGGCCCCTGCTGACCCCAACCACTGGGCATCACATTTGCTCCACCAGCCACAGGAGTCCTTTCCTGCTTTGCATCCAATATAGTCCACTCTACATCCAGGGAAGGCACCTGCACCAGAAACAAAGTATATGGCCATACGTTAGCTATAGGGAACACATCCAATTCATGAGGGGCACTGGCCAGGCCAATTGGACCTCACTGTCACCCTACATGACTTGAGAGTGGACTCTCACAACCAACACTCTTCTTTCTGTAGTTGCACATTGCTTAGGGAGGACCAAAGCACACACACACAACCCATTAAGCTTCAGAAGAACACTCAAGTTTAGCACAAGAGGCTCTGGAAATCAGTGAGATAAAGCTTTCGTCTGCGTGCATCATGTGGGCCTTTGTGCAACCCATACAGCTGGTCTACAGGCAAGAACTCCCCCCCCCTGCAAACAAATTGCATTTTCTGGGTTGGGGTGCTCTTGGTTCTCTTTGTCCCCCCCCCCCATCTCTCCTTCTCTTCCACCAAAGTTGATGGCTTTTCTGTAACAAAAAGAGACACATTATGTTCCATCAAAATAACCTAAAGTCATAAAATATAATTTAATTCCTTGAGGAGGGTAAGGCTGTAAGTGGTAATTATCACAAATGTTCTTCTATTTTTATGCTAACACTCTCTCCCTCTCTCCCCCCCCCCCCCCCAGCTTCTCCAAGTGAAATTGCCACTGCGGCAAAATGCAGCCTTTCCTACTGACTACAAAACTATGGGAGGGGGATGTTCAGATATCTCTGGATCAGTGAGATGGGGTCAGCAAGAGCCATAATCAGGGGAAATAGAGGAAGCAGAATGTGGTAAACATTTAGCAAGTGATGGTGGGTGGAGGAGACAACGTGGAAGGGGTCATTTCAGTATCCATTTGCCGGCTCTGTCACTTGGTAACTTCATCTTCCAACTGGTTCTAAGCCACAAGAGGCATTGAATGACCCTACCATTAGGCATGGTGAGGTGGCCACTTTGGGCATTGGGTGCTGGGGTCAAAGGGGTGGCCTCATGACCATTCTTCCTGCCCCCCCCCCCCCCCGGGCTGTTCCCATCCTCCTCAGCTGACTTGCTTACTGCAGCCATCTGGCTCACCTGGCCAAGTCCTCTCACTGTGTCACAGCCACAGCCACCAAGAAAGGGCCCTGACCGAGTGAGCAGGCAGAGATGCAACCAGTCCAGGCCGTGAACTCCATCAGGCATCTCATGGGGTATTCTACATGCCAGCGCTACATAAGAAACGAAGAAGAGCCATGCTGGATCAGACCAAGGGTCCATCTAGTCCCGTAGACAGGGAACCACAAGCAACAGCACCTTCCCACCACCACTGCATTTGTTTGACTGGGCATTAAGCAGGGACCGGGCAGAGCAGTGCATGGCAGTGAGGTGTTGGGGGACAGAACTGTGTGTGCCAGGCGGCCTGTCCTCCAGGGCTTCTGCTAGCCAGCTGCCCTCAGGTGGAAGGCCCTGTCTGTTTCAAAGATAGGTTTGTTGCAAATGAGGAATGCAGTATTATATAAAAATAAAACTTTTATTGCCTCAAACAAACATAGCTTCTAACTAACTTCTCTCCAGCCCTGACTGACTCCTGAGAGTGCTGAGTCACTGACTGCTGTGTCACCTCCTGATTGGGCGAGTATTCCTTCAATCAAAGTCTGTGTCCCTGACTTCCTCTTCCATCTAACTTCCTGTGTGTCTCACTTAGTTCTACCTATTGATACATCTTTCCTATTTTTATTTTAACCAACAATACATTACAACTCCCATTTACCCTCCCCCCCCCAAAAAAAAAGTTAAACATAGTCTTGTAGATGGTGTGGCTTCTGTACCAGGCGACCTGCTCGAGTTCTTACTTGTTTTGCTATAGGAGATGTAGTTTCTCTGGGGTGATAAGCGGTATCATGGGTATCCCTAGGATGTGAGGACATTTCAACTATCTCCCCAGTCTCTCTGGCAGGGGATTCCGAATGACCTCTTGCCAGGAGGCCAGACTGTGAAGTGGGTGCTCTCTCCTCCTGGAATTGCTGTTCTTGGTTGTGGTTCTGCACACCTGCATTTGATACTAGTTGGCTGCTCCTCCGCAGATGTCTACGGTTTCTTCTGAAGACTTGACCCTCTGGTGTCACCACCTCAAATGACCGTGTGTTCACTTGCCTTTGTACTTCTGCCTTTCGCCATTCCTTGTTCTCTTGCCCTGCTGGCTGAATCCAGACTTGCTCACCACTGTGTAGATCAGGTAGATCTTTGGCCGACTTATTATAATAATGGGCCTGTCTAGATTTTTGTTCTGCTATAGAGTCAGCTCGTCTGTTATGGATTTCTGGCTGCAGCAAATTTCCTCGCATTGGAAGTAAGGTCTTAGTTCTTCGACCCATGAGACTCTGAGCTGGACTCGCATCCAAGCCTTGTGATGGGGTGTTCCTGTGGTCTAAGACAGCTAGATATGGATCTGTCCCAGCTTTCTTGGCTTTGACCAAAATACGTTTTGCTGTCTTGACAGCTGACTCAGCTTTCCCATTGCTCTGGGGATAGGCCGGTGACGATGTCTGATGATCAAATTCCCACTGTGCTCTGAAGGCCCTAAATTCTTCAGACACAAACTGAGGACCATTGTCTGAAAATAAAACATCGGGTATTCCATAACGGGCAAAGTGTCCTTTAAGCTTTCTGATAATTGTTCGAGATCGGGTATCTAGCAAGGAGTCTATCTCCCAGAAATTGGAATAGTAGTCCACCGTTATGAGGTAGTCTTTGTCTTGCAACTTGAATAAGTCTACTCCTACCTTTTCCCAAGGCCTCCTTGGAATCTCATGTGGGTGGAGTGTTTCTTTTTGCTGTCTGTCACCTAGAGAATTGCAGATCTCACATTGTGCCATGTAAGTTTTCAGCTGATCATTCATGCCAGGCCAATATACGCATTCTCTCGCTCTCCTCAGACAGCTCTCAATTCCTATATGTGAGGAGTGTATCCTTTTCATTATGTCCAAGCGCATTGCCTCTGGGATGACAGCTCTGTTTGCCCTAAAGAGAATTCCATCTTGCACACTGAGCTCCTCTCTCATTGAGAAATAGGGTGTAGCTTCCACTGGTAGCTGATGTTTGGTCTCTGACCAACCATCCAGGACAATGCGTTTAACTATCTGTAACTTGGTATCCTGCTCTGTGCCTTCCTGTATTGCTTGTAGGCGTGGCCGTGAAATGGGTAGATATTGCAGCATATTTATTGACTCTATGTCCTTTTCAACTGAACCATCTTCACTGGGCTCTGAGAGATATGCTCTGCTTAATGTGTCTGCCATTACCAGGTGCTTGCCTGGATGATATTGGATCTGTACATCATACTTTTGCAATCTCATCAACATCCTTTGAAGCCTCTTTGGGGCACTCAATAATGGTTTCCGCACAATGGTTTCCAGTGGCTTGTGGTCAGATTGGACATGTACTGTCTGTCCAAAAGTGAGCTGGTGGAAGCGTTCCATCCCAAAAAGGACAGCTAACAGTTCTTTTTCAATTTGTGCATAACCTCTCTCTGTTTCTGACAGTGCTCTACTGGCAAAAGCAATTGGTTGTTGTTTTTGTAAAAGGGCCGCTCCAAGCCCCTTTTGTTAGGCATCACATTGTAGGACTAGCTGTTCTCCTGGGCTGTAGTACTTCAGTACAGGGGTCTTGGATATAGTATCCTTAATTTTATGAAATGCTTGCTGATGACTCTCTGACCATTCCCATTCTACTTCTTTGTGTGTCAACTGTCTGAGTGGCTCACAGTCAGCTGCTAACCCTTTACAAAACTTCGCCAGGTAGTTTACCATGCCTAAGAATCGTTGCACACCTTTCACATCCTCGGGTCGTGGCATCTCTCGGATTGCCTTAACTTTTCCAGGGTCCACCTTCAACCCATCTGCAGTCAGCAGGTGGCCAATGTAAGGTACTTCTTTCAGTCTTAATCTGGCCTTATCCTTATTCAATTTGATGTTCCTCTCTCTGCACCTCTCCAGAAAATGGCACAACTTTTTGTCATGATCCCTTGTTGCTTCTATTATCGTATCTCCTTCTCCCACAATTAGGATATCATCTGCGATTATCTTCAGGCCTGGGATGTTCTCTAGCTCTTGATTCAACCTGCGTTGAAACACTTCTGGGGCAGGGCTGATGCCCATTGGCATTCGTAACCAGCGGTATCTGCCAAAAGGGGTTGCAAATGTGGTCAGGTAGCTAGATTCCTTATCCAGTTCTATGTGCCAAAATCCATTTTTCACATCAAACACTGAAAAAACCTTGGCTCGTGATAGGTCACATAGAACATCGTCAATGGTTGGCAGGGGATAATGACTGCGTTTTAATGCCTTATTTAAAGGTTTAGGGTCAATACAAATACGGAGTTTTCCAGAGGGTTTCCGTACAATGACCAAGCTGCTGATCCATTCTGTGCTAGTCTCTACTGAAGCAATTATGCCTTTGCTTTGAAGGCTTGCTAGTTCCTTCTTCAGTGGTTCTGCCAGTGCCCTAGGAACTCTCCTTTTAGGGATCTTTACTGGTTCTACTGAAGGATCTACCTCCAGTTTCAATTTCCCTGCCAAATGTCCTTCCCCTTCAAAAACATCCCCAAAATCTTTCAGAATTTTCTCCATAGTCCAAATCCTGGACTGGTTCTGCTCACTGGCTTGTACAGCATTCAGGATGTTCTTATGTTGCACGTGAATCAATTGCATAGCTTGGACTGCTTTGCTTCCTAGCAGTGGTCTGTGGGCATTCCCTTCCACGATGATGAACTCTAAGCGATAGAGTCTATTATTCTTTGGATTGCGAATCTTTAGCCTGCACTTCCCCACAGGTTTCAGGGTACTGCTATTGTACATAATGAGCAATTGGCCACATGGTTCCAGATCTGTTTTCTTGTCTGTTAGAGCTAATGGCAGCACATTGCAGGTGGCTCCACAATCCAGTTGGAAACGAACTGGGTGTTTGTTCAACAACATAGTGGCAAACAATGCGGTGGGGTAGGTTACCTTCTTTCCTGTATTCCCCACTATGTGGATCATGATTCACTGGACCCAAAGTGAGGCTTAAAACATCCTCACAGTTTTCAGACTCATCGCTTTCATTCTGTATTGTTCTCACAGCCAGCCTATTAGGTTTCTTCTCACTCTTGCACTGACTTTGGAAATGGTTGGGTTTGCCACAACCTTTACACTTCTGTCTATATGCTGGGCGCCTTTCTTTTCTCTTTTCGTGTTGTTTCCCACAGAACATACACTGTATTTTAGGCAGTCGTCTCTGAGGCTGCCGGCCCTGCTCATTATACGGACTTGACTGGTGTTGGACTGCATGCACCTGCACCTCATGGGTGCCTTCTAATGTCCTAAGCCTCTCTTTAGTAGCTTCAGCTGCTCTAGCAATCTCCAAACAACGAGTCAGTGTTAAATCTGGCTCCCGCAACAGCCTCTCACGGAGATGTTGGTCTGTGGTCCCACAGACAATTCTGTCTCTGATGAGGGAGTCTGTGATAGCCCCAAAATTATAGGTTGTTGCCAAAGTCCTTAGTGCAGTAACATAAGCATCCAGTCTCTCTTCAGACCCCTGCTGCCTCATAAAGAATTGATATAGTTCCATTGTTTCATTTTGTTTAGGTATGCAGTACTCATCCAGCCCTTTTACTAGCTGTTGCAGAGTCGAAGTTGTACTAAACCCAAGAGTTTTGCATATCTCTCGCCCCTTTTCTCCAATCAGATAATATAATAACTTTACCTTTTGCTTTTCTTCCTCTTTTGTGAAGGCAAGATCCAGGTACAATTCAAACTCCTCTTTCCAGTTCTGCCAAGCTTGAGCCAGATTAGGCCCAGTGAAATCCAGTGATGGGGGGGCTTTCAAACCTTGCTCCATAATCCAAAATCTCAAGCTGTTTTTTGTTGTTGTTGTAAATGGGTCCTGTTAGACTTCTGACACCATGTTTCAAAGATAGGTTTGTTGCAAATGAGGAATGCAGTATTATATAAAAATAAAACTTTTATTGCCTCAAACAAACATAGCTTCTAACTAACTTCTCTCCAGCCCTGACTGACTCCTGAGAGTGCTGAGTCACTGACTGCTGTGTCACCTCCTGATTGGGCGAGTATTCCTTCAATCAAAGTCTGTGTCCCTGACTTCCTCTTCCATCTAACTTCCTGTGTGTCTCACTTAGTTCTACCTATTGATACACTGTCCTATCACTGGTGATGAAATAAGATTCATTGGCCAGTCTGGCCAGTCTTGTACATGGAATGAGGCGGAAGGGCACCATCTCTCCTCGGCCTCAGACAGTAAAATGTCCTGTGCCAGCTTCAGGTTCAAGCATCTCTTGGCAAAGTTATTATTATTATTATTATTATTATTATTATTATTATTTATTTATTTATTTATTTATATAGCACCATCGATGTACATGGTGCTGTACAGACCACACAGTAAATAGCAAGACCCTGCCGCATAGGCTTACAATCTAATAAAGTTGTAGTAAGCAATAAGGAGGGAAAGAGAATGCAAACAGGCACAGGGAAGTGTAAACAGGCACCGGGTAGGGTGAAGCTAACAGTATTGGGCCTCCAAACATCTGCTCCCCACCCCCCAGCCCCAAGAGCTTACTTACCATAACAGGCAGCAGCCGGATGTTCTGCAGCAGGTGGTTGCAAGGTGACTGCCCTTTCTGATTCTCCAAAATGCCCTGATGTAGCATCATTCGGGGGCACTGTGGGAAGTTCTAAATGGCAGGCTGCTCACTGTTGCCCATCAGGCAAGGTGAGAATCAAGCTAAGGGGAATGGGTTGCTGGGTGAGCCCAATCCGGCCAGGCGTCAGTCCCAGTGCGCCCTTGTCCAAGGATGCCAGCAGGTGCTAATGCAGGGCCTGTGTAGAGACTCATCTGCTAGGGACCTGGTGAGGATGAGACTGAACCTCAAGAATGACAACTCTAGTGCACAAATGTGCACATTAACAATGTTTAAAAAGAGGCGTCCCTAAAATCTCCCCAAAGAGCAAAACACAGACAGTCCAATGCAGGGACATTGCTAGTTATTTGAAAGACCCAGCGCTCAAGTCCATGACAAAAGTTTGCACATGTATGGATATACACAGGCGTCATAGATACACACAGGTGTGATATATACACAAGGAGTCGGCAACTTTGGGGGGGTCTGGGTGCCATATTCACTCTCTGTCCCTCCCCCACATATGAATCACATCTCTCCCATCCGTCACCCCATGAAACTGAAAAAATATATGAAAAAATATTTTTAAATGGTGACTGGAGTGGCCACAAAACACCAAAAGGATGAAAATGAACTTGTTTTCAAGTGACAAAAAAATTGCAAAATGGCCACTCTGGATGCCTTTACCCAATTGTGGGGACAGCAGGGGCTGCATGTAGCCTACAGGCTGTATGTTGCTCACCCCCGGTATATGAGTATGTGCAGAACCATCTACCCATCCACACACACGTATATTTGTGTGTGTGTGTGTGTCAATATATGTGTGTGTATGCATACAAATTTACAGTTACTGGAATTTGGTTACATTTCACTGTTAGCAAAAAACAAGGAAATAAAGAGTGCCTCTAAGCATATGAAGAATGCTGATCTCTCACCACTGAGCAACTGCAGCTCACCCCTCCCAACACACTTCATAGTGATGGAATATATCCCAAACAGGTTAAAATCCCAGCTCTCCCTTTTTAGAGTTTAAGCACTGACTGTACCGGTTGCAAGAAATCTTCAATTAGATCCCCTCCTTGTTATGTGCAAGTTCTCCTTGTCTCCCCATAACTTAATTTATGCCAAGACTTCACCATAATTCAGCCAAGGAGTCTGTGGTCAATACTGGGGGGGGGGGGAGTTATAAAGTACCTCTAAGCATGTACAAAGTGCCTTTCCCCTACCACTGAAGCTAGAGTCCATGACAAAACACAAATGACAAAACATGCACAGAACTGAGCAGAAAGGTCAATGGAGTGGAATGGGGAGGGAGGTTCATTAAACCTGCAGTGCCATGTTCACAACTCAGGACTTATTTCTGAGTAGACATTCAGACTGCAAAAAATAACTTAGGCTGTCCCCTGTTATTTCCAGGTAGGGCAGGTAAAACCCCTGCTTGAAATTCAGGAGAGCCGTTGCCAGTCTCTGGACCAACAATCTGAAGAACTCCATCCGATGAGTGGTTGTTGTTGTTTTTTTGCATGCTCGTCACTGGGCACTCATGGATTTCTCGGGGGTCCCTCACATGTTGTTGTCTGCCTCTCGCACGCCTTCCGCCCCTTCTGGTCTTCCATGCGCCTCAAGAAAAACCAGAAAAACTGCAAAATATTTTTTAAATCAAAGTTGCTGCTCTCTCCTGCTGTGTATGGGAGAAGAAGAAGCGTGTTCACAACGAGGGACTGAATGGCCCTCATGCACCTTGTTTACTTCCTGTTTGAACACAGGAAGTAACTGAGTGTCCATGGAGAAGTGACGGTAGCCAGCGTTCGCCAGCGTTTCTTCCAAGGTGTGATGGAGCAGGCAGGCAGCTTCCTCTCTTCCTATGGCAGTGGCATGAGGCACTCCAAACGCAGCCTCCCTAGCACAACGCAGCCTCTGTAGTCCTGGAACATAAATTATGTCATATAGTCCTAACCTTCCTTTTGGGATAATCTGCTGCCTGTAGCTATGTGGGAGAAGTTAAAGGTGGAGATGAAAAAAGAAGTTTGTGGAGACTAATTATATGCTTTGCTGTACCAAACCGGTTCCAGTTTGGGGCAGTAAATTCTGATGGTGTATGAAATACCAGCATTACATAGAGAACTCTCCCTGCCCTTCCTCCTCCCTCTTCAAACTTCCATTGCAAGCAAGCTCCCACCAGTGGGCATGTAAGAGTAGAAAGGATGGGAGAAAGGAAAAAACAAGGGGCAGACCGCAGAAGGAAAGGTGGCACCATCTCCTACAGTTTAAAAGGCTTCGGCCTTCATACTACATCCCTATTGGCCTGCCAAGAGAGCGAGTCCTAATGTCTCCTTGTTGCTGCAAGGCTGTTCAGCTCAGAGAGAAGAGGCAGCCTTGTATTAAGGCAGTTGATACAGCATCGTAAAAGACCTGGAGCGCAACTCAGAAAATATGGGGCACATGCCCAGGGGTGCTTTTTATAGGGTGACCATATGGAAAGGAGGTCAGGGCTCTTGTATCTTTAACAGTTGCATTGAATTTCAACAGGTGTCATTTGTATTGCATGCAGCACCTGGTCACTCTAGCTATACTAGAGTGACTAGTTACAAAAGAGGGCAGGGCTCCTGCAGCTTTAACTGTTGCGATAAAGAGGGAATTTCATCAGGTGCTGTATGCATACAGATGACACCTGTTGGAATTCCTTTTTCAATGCAACTGTTAAAGATACAGGAACCCTGTCCTCTTTTCATATGGTCACCCTATATAACCACACCTATGGTCCCAGGTAAAAGTTCATGATTGCTTATATCGTGTCTTATATCCACTGCAAATTGAGTGGGACAATAGGACTGAGGAAGAGGAAATTAAATGACCAGATGGTCGGTACATTCTGAAAGAAACAGATGAAGGCCAATAACCCCTAAGGCTGCAACCTGTGCCCACTTATCTAGGAGTAAGCCCCATGGGACATACATCTCAGCAGACATGTATAGGATTGCACTGTAAAACTAGTAGTTGACATCCCCACTGAAGAAGCTGCAAGGATGCCAAGAGATCATGTTGGGGGGAAACTGTGTGAGCGTGATCTTGCAAATTAAGCCTCATTTTGGGAATGGAAGAGGGTTGGTGGGAGATCGTGCTGCATTCTTGTCAAGTAGAAAATCCTGTCAAAGCAAAGGTGGGGGAGTAATCTCTGTGGAGAAGTTTTTCTGAATTTCAAAAATCAGGGAAATATTATCTAATAGCACTTAAAACATGCACGTGCGCACACATGCCCTGCTTTGTTGCTATAACAACCATGTGGTCGCCTCTGGTTCCACCGTGCAAATAGCATCTCCTGTAACAGCTTCATTCAAAGTTTTAAAAAGTTCCCTGTGCCTTCACCCATCCTCCCCCATTCTCTCCCCAGTGGCAAGCCCTCTGCTGTTCCAGAGGTTTCGACCTGACCCACCCCAAATCTCCATTTCCTCCCAGCATACCAAGCCACTCTTGCTCATGATTCCAAAATCTGCCCCCCCCGCCCCGCCCCAGTTCCTGGCATTGTGTCTTCTGTGCAATCCAGCGTCTCTAGCTGCTTCACTAACATTTCCCTCCAAACGGTGACGACAGAGATGCCGCCAACCAGGAACCCTCAAGGCCTGAGGCTGGGGTCCAGCCTAATGAGCTCCATGCCGTTGAGCTGAGGCCACACAGCCCTCCTCAGTCATTGAGCTTGCCAAGGTCCATGACTCCACTTGACTTCTGAAATTGGTTGGAGCAATGGCGGTGCTGCCCACATAGCGCACACATTGCGCTCTCCAATGTGCTGGGGACCTTGCTGGTCCCTGACTGCAGTAATACCAGGGGTGAGCGACTGTGTTTGTTCATTGCATGTCTGCCCTGTTTAAATGTAAAAGAGGGTGGGGGTCTAATCTTTACAACAAAAGATGTGTGCAAGTGAGGGGAGCTAATCCCTACTTCTCATTTCAAAGCAACTTGATATTCTGTTTCTTTAGTCACTTTTCTCCCAACCTCATTCCAACATCTCAAGTGAGCCACAGCCTGGGGAGAAAAACACCTGAAGTAGGGTGACCCTATGAGAAGGAGGACAGGGCTCCTGAATCTTTAACAGTTGCATAGAAAGGGGAGTTTCAGCAGGTGTCATTTGTATATATGGAGAACCTGGTGAAATTCCCTCTTCATCACACCAGTTAAAGCTGCAGGTGCCCTGCCCTCTGTTAAATCTGGTCACTCTAGTATAGCTCCTGCAGCTTTAACTAGTGTGATGAAGAGGGAATTTCACCAGATGCTGCCGCCATACAAATGACACCTGCTGAAATTCCCTTTTCTATGCAACTGTTAAAGATACAGGAGCCTTGTCCTCCTTTTCATAGGGTCACCCTACCTGAAGCAAAGCAGTACAAGAGGAGGAAAGGCAGGCAGGGGGGCAGAGTTCAGCTATCCCTACCCCCCACTCCCATGCACCTGACTGGGCTTCTTATTGTAAAAATTAGGCTAATGCATACTATGCCCTGAACAGGGTAGACACATGAATGAATGAACAAACAAGTGTAACTGCCTCTCTCACATCTACTTTCACCCTCAGAGGTAGGGTGACCATACAGAAAAGAGGACAGGGCTCCTGTATCTTTAACAGTTCAGTTATAGAGAAAGGGAATTTCAGCAGTCGTCATTTGTATGCATGCAGCATCTGGTGAAATTCCCTCTTCATCACAACAGTTAAAGCTGCAGGAGCCCTGCCCTCTTTTGTATCTAGTCACTCTAGCTAAATAGGACAGGGCTCCTGCAGCTATAACTGTTGTGATGAAGTGGGAATTTCACCAGGTGCTGCATGCCTACAAATGACCCCTGCTGAAATTCCTTTTCTCTACAGCTGTTAAAGATACAGGAGCCCTGTCCTCCTTTCCATATGGTCACCCTACCTCAGAGGCCCAGTTCTCAAGGTGGTCAACTGAGGTGACAGATGTTGGCAAGCTGAGCTATGCAGAGCCTGTGCAGGCATCCTGCCCCAATATGTGGCAGAATATGGTGTAGTCACTGAGAAATTCAGCCTACCCCAGAGTAAGGGAAGGCATGAAGAACTTATGGGACTGGCTGAATGGCAAGGTATTTAGCACATGATTTTGCCATGAAAGAGGAAACACAAAGGTCTGGACAGCACACGAGGTGTGGGAGTGTGTGTTCTGGATATAGGAAACCTGACTCCTGTCCTTCCCTTTTGTCATGGTGACTGCGGCCTTGGCACACTGCCTGCTGCTATAGACAAGCCCTGTGAGGTCTTTTCTGCTCCCAGCTCATGCAATTGCATTTCCCCACACCTTTCTCCCTCTCCTCACAGCATCAGTACCTTCAGTCCGCTTAGCTTTGACCTCTGCATCCTCCTTAAAACCACAGTCAAATACAGTCCAACCTGGACACTCCACACATGCCTCCAGCCTTCCATGCACCGCAGCTCTCAGTTTAATTGCCAAGTGGGTTTTTGAGCTAATTTTCTCACCATATGAACCTGGTGCATAGATGACTGTGCCCTGGAACAGTTGGTCATGGAACCGACCAGAGGGGAGACAACCCTGGACTTAATCCTAAGTGGTGCTGCCCAGGACCTAATATGAGATGTAAATATTGTTGAACCAATCGGTAACAGTGACCACAGTGCTATCAGATTCAATATATTCTTAAGTGGGAAATTGCCCAGGAAATCCAACAAATTCACACTTGACTTCAAAAGAGGAAACTTCTCTAAAATGTGGGAACTAGTGAAAAGAAAGTTGAAAGAAGGAATCAAGAGGGTTAAATCTTTGGAAAATACATGGAGCTTACTCAAAAGCTTACTCAAATAGAAGCTCAACTAAAATGTATCCCACAGGTTAGGAAAGGTAGCACCAAGTCCAAGAGGTTACCAGCATGGTTAACAAGCAGTGTCAAAGAATCATAGAATAGTAGAGTTGGAAGGGGCCTATAAGGCCATCAAGTCCAACCCCCTGCTCAATGCAGGAATCCACTCTAAAGCATACTTGACAGATGGTTGTCCAGCTGCCTCTTGAAGGCCTCTAGTGTGGGAGAGCCCACAACCTCCCTAGGTAACTGGTTCTATTGTCGTACTGCTCTAACAGTCAGGAAGTTTTTCCTGATGTTCAGCCGGAATCTGGCTTCCTGTAACTTGAGCCTGTTATTCCATATCCTGCACTCTGGGATGATTGAGAAGAGATCCTGGCCCTCCTCTGTGTGACAACCTTTTAAGTATTTGAAGAGTGCTATTGTAGAAAAGAGGGCTTCCTTCAAAAAATGGAAGTCTTGCCCAAGTGAGGAAAATAATAGAGAGCACAAGCTTGCACAAAGGAGATGCAAGTAAACAATAAGAGATGCAAAAAAGCATTTGAAGAGCACATTGCTAATAATATCAAGTCCAACAATAAAGAATTCTTTAAATATATCAGAAGCAGGAAACCAGCTAGGGAAGCAGTTGGACCTTTGGATGACAACGGAGTTAAGGGAGTACTAAAGGAGGACAGGGAGATCGCAGAGAAGCTGAATGAATTCTTTGCAGAGGATACAGGACAGATGCCTATGCCTGAACTGATGTTTTCAGGCAGGGAGTCTGAGGAACTGAGGCAAATAGTAGTGACAAAAGATGTTCTCAACCTTACTGACAAATTGAAAGTAAATAAATCATCAGCCCCAGATGGCATCTATCCAAGAGTTCTGAAAGAACTCAAATATGAAATTGCGGACCTCCTCACAAAAATATGCAACATGTCCCTAAGCTCAGCCTCTGTACCAGAGGACTGGAAGATGGCCAATGTAACACCAATTTTCAAAAACTGATCCAGGGGGATCCAGGAAATTACAGACCAGTTAGCTTGACATCTGTTCCAGGTAAATTGGTTGAAAGCATTACTAAAGACAAAATTAGTAAGCATATAGAAGGGCAGGTCCTGCTGAAGAAGAATCAACATGGCTTCCGCAAAGGCAAGTCCTGTCTCACTAATCTACTATAATTCTTTGAGAGTGTCAACAAACTTGTAGACAGGGGTGATCCAGTGGACATTGTTTACTTGGACTTTCAAAAAGTTTAAATAAAGTCCCCCACCAAAGACTCCTGAATAAACCTAGTAGCCATGGAATAAGAGGAGAGGTCCTCTTATGGATCAGTAACTGGTTAGAGAACAGAAAGAAGAGAGTAGGAATAAATGGTCAATTCTCCCGATGGAGGGAAGTAAGTAGTGGGGTCCCATAGGGATCAGTATTGGGTATTCTTTAGGGATCGGTATTGGGACCAATTCTTTTCAACTTTTTCATAAATGATCTGGAATTAGGATGAGCAGTGAAGTGGCTAAGTGCTTTATCACACCAGCGTTATACTGTGCAATCACTGCGAATTGCGTGCAAAGGACTCCAAAGTTTTCCACCTTATAATCTGCTTTGATTGCGAAGTACTCCCCTGCATCCTGCAAGAAAGCCAAAAGATTTGCCATATTTAGCCACTAGTTTTTGAGTGTATCTTTCAAGCCCCCGCTGGGGCACAGGAGCAGGATTTTAAACAAATCCTTACATCTGCGTAAGCTTTAAAGATAAAGATTCCAAAATTGGCATAGTAATAGATATTAGGGAGAGCTTTAAGCATACCAAATTTGAAGTGGATTGGGTCATCTGTTGATTTTTTTATGATTTCTTTTACATTTCCCCCCTTAAACTCACTTCCTGGTATGCAAAGGATCACTGTCACCCGGTAGCAACAACAACAACGGCGAAAGCTTAGCGCTACGGGGATAATTCGAAGGAAGCAGGTACGTGGGATGAAGCTCCAAGTTTGCAGATGACACCAAATTATTTAAGGTTGTTAAAACACAAAGGGATTGTGAAGAGCTCCAAAGGGATCTCTCCAAGCTGGGTGAGTGGGCATTCAAACTGCAGATGCGGAAGCTGGCGGTGACCGAACAAGAAAGAGATCTTGGGATTGTGGTGGACAGCTTGATGAAAATGTCCACCCAGTGTGTGTCTGCTGTAAAGAAGGCAAACTCCATGGTTGGTCGGAGATCCAGGACAAATAAAAGGCAGTACTTCTTCACACAGCACATAGTTAAATTATGGAACTCACTACCACAGGATGGAGTGATGGCCACCAATTTGGATGGCTTTAAAAGGGGGTTGGATAAATTCCTGGAGGCAAAGGCTATCAATGGCTACTAGCCCTGATGGTTCTGTGCTGTCTCCAGCATTCGAGGCAGTAAGCCTGTGTACACCAGCTGCTGGGGAACATGGGTGGAGGGTGCTGTTGCATCATGTCCTGCTTTGTTGGTCCCTGGCCGATGGCTGGTGGGCCACTGTGTGGACAGAGTGCTGGACTAGATGGACCCTTGGTCTGATCCAGCATCAGGGCTCTTCTTATGTTCTTATACATTTTGCCTCTTTTCATTTGCTTAATATATATAGGTATGTTTGTAATATATGAAGTAACTGAGTCGATTCAAGGGTTCATATAGCACCTATTGCCAAAAAGCTAATGCCTTTAAGTATTTACTGTGTATTTTGTATTTTTATTATTATGTGATCAGTAAAATTCCACTGTTCTCAAAGAGACCTCTGTGTGTGTGTGTGTGTGCGCGTGTGCGCATGCGCATATCATTGGTTCATCTCTCCCAATATACACTACAACCAAAGTTCAATGGTCTCTTAGACTGGTGCATCTCTAAACAGGCTGGCAATTGTCCCTAAGTATTCCCACTTCTCAGAATTTTGCAATTCTCTGAACAAAATTTTTGTACACAGATGCATATATTAGGGGAAACTGTGCACAAAAATGCATGTATTAGTGGAGAAAAGCATTATGCTTCCAAAAATGCATATACAGGACAAAAATTGTGCAAAAATTACTATATTAGGAGAAATGCACCCAAAATGCATGTAAGTTTTCATGCAGACTGTTTCCTAACGTACAAAGTGATGCAGGAACAGAAGAAACTAAGGACTGGAAAAATGAGAAACTGAGAGTACCGAAACTGACAGATCCATCCAAGCCTATGCATGAGGCAAGAACACTGTGAAAATGGTGATGCTTTTTTCTCCCAGAATTCCAGTTTTATTCAAAATATTTGGGCAACCAGTCCAAAATTCTGACTATTTTTTTAAAAAATCTGGCAACTGACTGAGTGGTCAAAGATCTGCCCCTCCCCCATCAGATGTCCACCTTAATCTTAGTTTACGTTCAGTTTCCTTGTGATGCCATGCTGGTGGGGTGGGGTCGTTCAGTGCTGCTGCTTGTGTGCAAGGGAAACTCACTGGGCAACTGAGTCCCATGAAGAAGAGTCAGGGAGCCATTCCTTATCCTGTGAAAACTGTAACATGTTTTAAGATGCTGCCTTCACACTTTCAAGCTTTTCTCCAAGCCGTGGGGCTTGTATAACCAGGCAGGTAATCAGCAGGCATTCCCTCTTCCGCCTCCAGCTCCTGCACAACACGCAGGCAACGTCTGCATCTCTAGAGAGCCCTGGGTGACTCATGGCTCACTGTGGCAGCAAGAGCTGCTGCTGTGCCCACCTGCGCTACCACACTCATGAGGCATTCTGAAAGCTTGGGTGATGGTCGTCCATCTGTGAGCAGAGGTGGGGAACCTATACTCCCTCCATCACTTGCTACCTGACCCATTCCGCTAGAGATGCCAGGGATTGCATGCGGGGCCTTCTGCATGCAGAACATGGGCTCTATGGTTGAGCTATTGTCCTTCCCGTGGCATAGCTGGCCTTACGCCCCTGGGCAGGGCTTGTCTGGGAACTGTATCCAGGACTTATTCCAGCCTAAGGGAGAATGACACCCCTAGACCCGGGATGGGGAATCTCTAGCTCATGGGCTGGACATAGCCCACAGGGATTTCCTAGGACCCCACCCCCTCTCCTGGCACTGAAAAGCTCTTACTCTGATCAGCCCCTGATTGGAGATAAGGGCTTTTTGCTGCAGGGGAGAATGGGTAGGGCCTAGGGAGGAAGTGGAAGAGTGATTAAGTTCTGTTTACTTCTGAGTAGACATGCAGAGGCTGACCTGTTTACTTGTGAGTAGGCTCAAAATTGGGAATAATCATGTTTCAGCCTTGCCCACTCTGCCTTTGAATCTGCCCAAAGATGGAACACACACACACACACACACACACCCCTCCTGAGACCTTCCCGAGATTGAAATTCAGTCTATGGGTTACAAAAGGTTCCTCATTCCTGCCCTAGACTAGCAAACCAGACAAGTAGGTATGATCTCTTTCTATGGGGTGAAATAAACAGCACACATCCTGCAATTCTGTTATGTATACACCCTTGCAATGCTGATCTTGATTGGATGAGAACTGATAAATTGGACCTTTTTTGTCTAGAAGAAGACCCAAGGCTTCATGAAAGTAGCTTCCCTTACTCAGGAGATGATTTACTTTACTTGTTAGATGTATTTTTTTTATATAAAATAGTGTTCTGTAAGTGATGTACAAGATAAAAGAAAATTATAATTATAAAAATGCAACTAACAAAAATACCCAAATCCACCATAAAAGAATAAAACCAATACCAGCACCAGATAAAAAATCAGTCACATAAAGGGGATAAAACCAACAGAGTCTAGTAATAACATTATGTTAGGAAAGGAAAGGAACCTCTCATGCAAGCACTTGAGTCATTGCCTGCTTTCGCTGACGTTTTCTTGGCAGACTTTGTAGCGGGGTGGTTTGCCAGTCCTTCCCCAGTCACGGTTACCTTTCCCCCAGCTAGCTGGGTAGTCATTTTACCGACCTCGGAAGGATGGAAGCCGGCTGCCTGAGAACCAGCTTCCACTGGGATCGAACTCAGGCCGTGGGGAGAGTTTCGGCTGCAGTAACTGCCGCTTACCATTCTATGCCACATGAGGCTCATTATGATAACATGCTTTTTAAAAGTCCTCTGAGAATAAAAATGTTTTGGCTTGGCACCAAAATGGCATTAAGAGTGCATGTTGAGACAGAAAAAGGCCCACAATTCTCAGCATACCCCAGCCAGCCTCCTGGCTGGGGAATGCAGATGATTGTAAGCCTTTTTCTGTCTCAACATGCATAGGATTACCTCCTAAGGCGGGCAGTACAACAGCCTCTCTGTGAAGAGCATTCCACAAACAGAGATCCATGGCCACCACTGAAAAGGCCCGCCATATCTTGGCTGTGGCACTTTTCAGGTTCTGTTCCCAAAGAAGGAAGACACCAAAGACATTCTGTTAAAGGTTATTTTTTGCTTTTAAGTTTGCTGCATATTTCTCAGGTTCTAACATCATATATATTGTATAAAAAGAGACAGATAAGCATCAAGATGTTTGGGTGTGGTCTGTGCAGAGATGGGTGGAAGCTTTTATCTGGATGTACTGGTAGATCTCTGGGTGATTTGTCATAGATGAGCAAGGATGATGGGAACTGTAGACCAACACATTTGGAGAAGGGGAGGTTAACTTAGAATGACTTTGTAAGTGAACTTACCTGTATTTTCCTTTAGACTTTGTCCAGAGGAAGAGAGCAACAAAACTATAAGACAGCAAAATTCATGAACTGGGGGACATCTTGGTGAGGGAAAAGCCCCAGGGTGGCTCCACAGTGGCACTACGTCATTTATATGATGTAGCAGCCATTGCGGAGCCATCCCAGGGCTTTCCCCTGAAGCTACGGTTTTAAAAAGTTGGAGAGTTACCCTGGCTTTTTCCTCCCAGTAGACACGCATTTGCTGTCTATCACCTTGCCCCAGTGTTACAGTGGAGGCGTGGCCTGGCCAATGGCGCCTCCTGATTGGTGGCCATTGCCAGGGGGAGGGGGCAGGCCAAGGAGGCAGGCAGGGAGGTGGAGGTAGAAGCCAAAGAGGATAGTAAAGCATGTCCATTAAGTTAATGGTACCTGCTACGACACAGGTTCTGAACAACAGGCTTCGCTGCAGACACTCTCTGCTCAAGCTAAGCACCAATGCTTGATACGCCTGAGGCGAGGGACAAACACTGCCTTTCTCCAAACTATGTGGAGAAAGGGGTTAAATGGAGAAGGATTTTAATAATAAAATAATGTACTGCGATTTATATGTGCTGAGGTGAATAATTGTCAGAGTGCGTGCTAAATGAATAAACTTCAGATGATAAATGCTAAACAGATACGTGGGGTTTTTGTGGTAGTTAAAACAAAATAATTAAAATTTATTTTAAAAGTTCACAAGCTTTGTTTCAAAATAAAACATTTAAAACCCTTTTTGAAACTTCTCATCTAATTCTTTCACTTATTCACATACACGCTTTCTTGTCACACACACATTCACTCTTGAATTTTATTATCAGTACTGTTTATTTTACACAAACTGTCTATCTGCACACTTCACTCAAAAGACACTACTCTCTATACTGAACTTCAAACTCTCCAGAACAATATTACTCTACACACACAAAGAGCTAAAGCACTAAAGGCTAAAGACTCTAAGGCCGTAGCTAGACCTAAGGTTTATCCCAGGATCATCCCGGGTTCGTCCCTGCCTGAGTGCTGGATGCCCTGTGTGGCTCTTAGATGAACAGGTTTGACCCCAGGACAATCCTGGGATAAACCTTAGGTCTAGCTACGGCCTAAGAGTACCTAAAAGTCTCTCACAATCTCTTCAGTCATTCTCTTATATATCACTCTTCCCCCCTCCTCAGACATTCCAAATTCAACCACTCAGGTCAATATTCTAAGCACCACAGACTTATTAATTCTAGGGAACTGACTTGTGGGGTGTAACGCCACAGTAACCCCCCCCCACACACACCCAGTAGAAAATTAATGGAGATTCCCTACCGAAATCATTCCTCCACCAGCTGCCAATCTCCCCTCCAAACACACACGCACCTCTTTGTTGGACCTGCGAAGCTTCACATTCCTAGAAAATAGATTTTTTTTAAAAAGGAGTGAGGCGTATCTGCGCCAGTGCCCAAGCTGCGGTGTACGCTCACTCCCCTCCCCGTAAACCCCACCACTTTGCCTTCGTTGTCTGGGAGTAAATGTCTGGCTTTCTGTCACTTTCTTGGACAGGGTCAAACCCAACCAACAACAGAAACACACCACTTCGCTGTAGAAAAGTACACAGAAAAGTAACGGCTTGACTGAGCCAGCTCAGTGGGTGTGCCTCCTCAGGAAAAGAAGGTAAAAACAAAACCAAACTGGAGGGACCAAGGAAGTGTGGGTGCCCTGGGACACAGGACGGCCGCTCCTCCTTGCCTGCAAAGGCACCATGTACATTGATGGTGCTATATAAATAAATAATAATAATAATAATAATAATAACCCCACACTCACAACTTCGTGTGGGGATAACGTGAAGGAGCGCAAACGTGGGGTGGGGTGTGTGTGTGTATGTTGTGGGCTCACGGTGCCAATGCACCGCGGTCAAGACATGGCCCTGGAACCCTCTTTGGCTTGCCCACATTCTTCTAAAAATATAGAGAAAGCGAACAGACAGATTTGCTCCCACTCGCACACTTATTTTTTGTCAACCATCCAGGTATAAAGAAGACGGAACGGAGCTGCTGGCTGGCCATTCTGTCAGGGTAAATATTTTTCTTCTTGGAAACTGGCCACAGAGGTGGGTGAGTTGCCTTGAAATTCCCAGAGTTTTCCGCTACCGAAGATTTTAGCCCCTGCCTTCAAAGCCAGGCCTAATATCCTGTAATAAATCGTGTCCACCAGATTACAAGATTTCCCCCAATGACACCCCAAGCCTCCTCGAAAGAAGCAAAGGTCTCTGATCCTAACAGAATAAGCTTTATTTTTAAAAACAAAAGAAAACCCTCCACACACACATGCACACCACCTTCAACGTACAAGATAGCTAAGGATGCGATCATTGCGGTAGTAAACTGTTTTGCCTCCCAAATATTTTCTGAGCCATTCTTTTTCCCCAGGGCACTGGGGAAGACCACAACTCAAATGCTGCTTGGCATGGTCAAGGGCCCCAGTCAACGAGAGTCTTTAAACAAGTATTTTATAGCACACTTATGACTAGCCACTCACGGATGTTTGTGGGTCATTTTGATGATGCTGTCAGCCTCCTGTGTGTCTCCCGCTCCATTTCCTGGTTTTAGCGTCATAAATTAAGCCACAGAAAACCCAACTCTTCTGAAATAAGTTCGTATTTGTCAGGGTTTCCTGCTGTGTGCAGTCAAAGTTGCGCTATAAGCCACCCACTAGAGGGCACTGTCCCATTGAACTGCATAAGCCACTTGGCCACTGCTCTCTCACTCGTGTAATTTTAGTTCGTTGCAAATGTGGAAGAGAAGAAGAAAGCAGAGCCACGGTAAGGAAACACAATTCCCCCCCCCCCCATCTGAAGGAGCTCAATGTTCTGTTAAGAAAATCTGGTGGGTGGGCTTTGTCTACGCTGAGGGTTTGACTGCCCTCAGAAAGAGTCGGAAAGGATATTTGTCACTAAAGTGGCTCACAATGGGGATAGAGATAGGCTGCCTTTTCCTGCAGTAACAATAATATTAGGGACTTCCTAAGCAGTAAGAATTTCCAAGGACAGTACATGACTGAGTTTAGTTTCTTTTGCAATGGAGATTTATGGTGTCCTTGTAACACATTTGCTTTATTTACAAACATACAGGCAGAATGTTGTTGAGTTATGGCTTTAGAAGCTGTTTAGTTATTGCACAGACTGGGTTTCTGGCACATAACCTTTTGTGTTAAGTCTCTGTCTGGGCCCTACAGAGACTAGCAGAGATTACAGCAGTTCTCAGCCAAGTCAGCAAAGACGTGAATTAAGACAGAGATTTATGTAGGTGAAAATAAACCTTTTTACTGGCAAATAAATATATAATTTAGTTATGGCAGTACAGATACAAATACTTACAAACAGTCAGTCAATACAGCTCACATGAGGGACATGGAAGTTATACAGGAACTTGAAAATACATTTACTTTTATAGACAACCTGTACAATGATGCAACTCTTTGCAACCCTTAATTGAAGACAATCAGTTAGACAATTATTCAATTATGACACTCAATGTCCAGGTGTAGAGTTAACCTTTAAGTTTCTGCTGAGTCTTCTGTTCCTCCAGATCCTCAGCAATTAACAAATCAATGGAAAACATAACCAGGATCCATTCCAGGATCCAACAAATGTTACGGAAGCAAATAAATTATTACAGCAGGCAGCAAATCTGCTGACATTGCATCAGATCCCCTAGTAAGGTGGCACTTCTGAATCTCCCAAGAGGGGAATTTCAGCAGGTGGCATTTGTATGCATGTAGCACCTGGTGAAATTCCACCTTATCACAACAGTTATAGCTGCAGGAGCCCTGCCCTCTTTTGTATCTAGTCACTCTAGCTAAAGAGGACAGGGCTCCTGTAGCTATAACTGTTGTGATGAAGAAGGAATTTCACCAGGTGCTGCATGCCTACAAATGACATCAGCTGAAATTTCCTTTTCTATGCAACTGTTAAAAATACAGGAACACTGTCCTCTTTTTCATATGGTCACCCTAGTGTTGGGAAAAGAGGGTAAGTAAGAGTGAGATAAGAATCTAAAAAGATTACTCAGTGAGTTTGTTGTTGAGATGAAATTTGAACTAGGCATTTCCTGGCTCACACTCTTGCGAACTTAGTTTGGCCATGTCTTTTCCATCTCCTCCTGCTAATTTCCCCTATCTAGGGTAACCATGTGAAAAGAAGGACAGGGCACCTGTATCTTTAATGGTTGTATTGAAAGGGGAATTTCAGCAGGTGTCACTTGTATGCATGCAGCACCTGGAGAAATTCCCTCTTCATCACAACAGTTAAAGCTGCAGGAGCCCTGCCCTCTTTAGCTAGAGTGACCAGATACAAAAGAGGGCGGAGCCCTGCAGCTTTAACTGTTGTGATGAAGAGGGAATTTTACCAGGTGCTGCATGTATAGAAATGTCACCTGCTGAAATTCCATTTTCTATGCAACTATTAGAGAAACAGGAGCCCTGTCCTCTTTTTCGTAAGGTCACCCTACCCCATCTCAGTTCCATTGCCTATTTGTCAGTCCCCGATGTCTCCCCCATTTCCCTACTCATCTGAGATAGGACACAATCCAGCCAGAGTTAAAACTCTGTTAAACTCCGACTTCACTGGGCAAGAGAAGCAACACAATCCTAAGCTTATTTTATGTAGAAGTCTCACTGAGTTGGATGGTAACTACTCCCGGGTGAGTGCGCGTAGTATTAAAAGCCAACATGCACTTAACTCTCCCATTGAAATCTCCTTCAGTTTATGTACTTAAAACCATGAGGGCTGTCGCACAACAGGATTCATTGCAAATATATCTGAAATGTTCAGTAAGATTAACCCAATAAATGTGTGCCCCAAACTAAGTGGTTTCAAGCATTTGTACATTTACAGGGAGAAGTCGATCGGGCAGTGTGACCCAGGTTTGGTTTTCTTTGGAGAAGAACACAATGGACACTTGTGGCAATTTTGTGGTATTTGCCTTATTTACAAATATACAAGTGGAGCATAAGTGGGGCAAGCAGTGGCAGTAGCATACTTTTACCAAGCAGTAGATCCAGGATACCACATCAGATCCAGGGAGACTCCCTGCAGCTACAAGGTGCTTCTAACTTTCATCTAACTCTCAGCCCTCTCTCTTTTCCAAATTGCTTTTCTTTCTTCACACATACATATTCTGCCCCCTTAGCTGGAGGAGCGATATGGGTAACCTTCCTCAACCAGCGATGGCTTTCCTATTAAAAAGAAAGACAGCCTTGTGAGCTATAAAAATTTTTCACAATTTTCAAAATCCATATAGGGTAATACTTTTGTGAAGGTTTGAGGCTTACAGAGGAAAAGTAAAAAGGTCAGGCCTTAGAAGCCTGGGGGTTTTCTGTTGGGAGGGGGTATCCCTGAAAGGTATAGTTTCATTTCTCCAGTTAAGTTTAATTTCTTCAGTGTTGAAACTGTAGTTTTGGTTTTGGGGAAAGAAGATATAAAAAGAGAGGAGAAAGCCAGCCAGGGAGAGAGCTGGAAAAGATGAGAGCGTGGGGAAGGAGCAGGTGGAAAAGCCTATATGCGGCTAGGGTAAAATGAATAAACAAATTGTGTTTTGCAACTTTTATTATGTTTAAATGGTTTTGTATCACTCAGCTCTATTGACTAAATACCTTAATTTGTAATTTGTTTTTTTCAATTTCTAGTAAACAGTTGTGTTAAACCTAAAGTGTCTGGACTGTCACTCACCCCACGTCTACACACCCTAAACCCCACATTATTGGGAAGAGGAAAGAAAAAGCAGGAAGGTTGGACTCTTAAGGAGGCAAGAGAACCTTAAAGAGTTGCTCAAGGGATCCAGACATAGAAGGAACCCCAGCATCTTTATTGGGCCAACTCAAAGGTCACAAATATTGTGATCTTGTGCATTTGTTATGATCTTTGAATTGGTACAATAAAGTAATAACTTTATTGTACCAATTCAAAGATCATATAGATAGATCATATAGATCATATAGATATAGATTTTGGGATTTTTCAAGACGCTCAGAGAGGTTGCCAACTATCTCCCAACCATTGCCTGACAAATCGCTTCCATCAAGAGACATCAACTAAGGTGTTAACAATGGTTGTATTGTCTTAAATATTAAGCTCCATTCACTTTAATGGGTGTACTTGAAGCAGGACTAACATTGGCTACAACCCAGTATCATGATTTCAAGCTTTTTATAATGAACTTAAAAATAAATGATCAACTTGGCAAAGAACAGCAATGGATGATAATACTTAATTTTGGTTTTCTCAGCTACCACAGCACAAAGCACTGTCTTACAAGTCACATTTTTATCCAAATTAGATAGTCGGCAACACTTTTTTTCAAAAATCTGTTAGCCCAGTGACACTACTACATCAGGAATCTTTTTTTCCAGGGCCTCCAGATCAAGGATACAATGAATTAAGTTCTCAACTATTCCTTGGTTGCATATTTTATTATTTATTTATTTACTTATTACATTTTTATACTGCCCAATAGCCAAAGCTCTCTGGGCAGTTCACAACAATGCCTCCCAAATATGTTGATGATGACATGGTCCAGAAGCGTAACTGACAACACAATCCCATGCACTGGCTATTCAGTAAAATCAATGGGATTTATTCCTAGGTAGGATGTGTTTGTGTAGCCTGATTAAAACTTGCTTCAAATGGTGATGTGTAGGTTCTTGAAAATACCTTTGTTATATACAGTCCATCTTGACAAAATGGGCCCAATGCAAGGACCAAGTAGGTTAAATGATCTCCATGTCCAGTCTGGGAGTGCTTGCCATAAATCTTTTCTTGGATTAACACTGTCCCTAGGTCTGCCATGACCAACATATTTGTGGGCAGATTATGTTCAAGCATCGGGCTTTCACCTTGCCTGGTGCACATCTTCTTGACAACTTGCTTCAGCAGGCATATGGGCAGGGGTGAGCAGAAGGTAAATCAGGATCTACCAATAGATCTCTGAGTGGTTTGCAGTAGATCAGCAACTTTTTCTAACTCCAACTATTTCACAATAAACAGCAACAAAATGACATTTCCTACCCAAATTAGGCTGCTGAAATGAAGAATCCTTGCAGCAAGGTGGTGGAGGGAACATAGGTAGGGACCAGGAGTGGATTTTTGTGAGAAAGGGCTGCAAGCATAGTTCTGATACTGAAAATAAAATCTTTTTATGAAGCATTTGCTTAGATCTTGGAAGCCTCTTGTCTGCTCATTCCTGTCTTAGTGTATGGGTTTCCTACTTTTTTTTCTTTTTCTTTTGGTAACATAAACCAATATAGAAGGAGCACTTATGTACTCTTGCCTTGATGTAAGGCAGGCCAGTTTCTATTTCTGCTGGTAACAATGCAGCTGATGTAACATTAAGGACGTTCATGAAGAACTTTAAGAAACTGGTCTTGTAACATCTCTAAAGGCTTCAACACCATCCAGGCTGCCCCAACTGCAGTGTCACAGAATGTGATCAATAATGTTGCCACATCCTGATTGTGGGGACCATCAGGTTTCCTCTCCTGCCCCTAGAGAAACTCAAGACAACCTATACCGTTTGGGAAGCAACACATTTTAGTGTAATGTATGCCTCTCCAGGAAAGAAGATTAATTGAAATGTATCCCTAAATATTTGAAATTCTGCTTGAAAACCATCCATGCGCTATTTACACCTTTTGTCCTCCCATTGAAAACAGTGGGACTTAAATGTTAAACTTTGACCAGATTGTCCCCTTAGAAGGTTGTAAGCTCTCAGGGGCAGGGTCTTTTTGCATTCTATTCAGCAGCTGCTACACTACCTGCCACACAAAAGAAATGCAGAGAAGCAAAAGGAAATGTTTTTTCAACCCCAATCATTCTGGGCAGTGTTGTTGCCTGCCCCCTGACTTCACGGGTTATGTTGTTAGCAGCAAGTCTTTTTCTCTGTTGGGTCATGACCAATTCCTGGTGCTTATTTTAGTCTGTCAGGTACCTCCAGAATAAATATGCAAGCCAAACAAGGAATGATGTGAATGTTGGGTATAAGGGGCCACCTGGATTAAACTGGAGCCTGCAGGCTTGCTAAGATTGTTTGTGGAAGTGTCCTCTGGGATCCAATGTTTTCCAGTTTGCTCTGTAAGTCAACATCATGTCCTGAACGATCTGTCCCCATGCAAGCCATTTTAGCAAGAACTGCTATTTAATGTCATGGGTGGAGTGCAAGGTGCTGGCACAGGCTATGCATGCTTGCTTGCTTGGGTGTAAGCCCTAACTTCATATGGCTTACTTTTGAGTAAATATGCAGTGGAATTGTGTTCACAGTCCCTGTCCCCAGAGGTTTGTAGAACTGAAATGCAATGGACAGAAAGGTGATGATAGGAGATATTCAAAGAGGGGCAGGAGATATATAGGTTTGATTTGCATGTAACACTTTTTTTAAACCCTGAGTTTGTCTGGCAGATGATTGAACAAATCATGGTTTGTTTTCTCAATCCCTGCGTTGTTTGTTTCCTTTGCCCATGAATGGCTGGTTGTTGTTGTTTTAATCGCTCTTGCCCACTGCCTCTGTAGCCTGACAATGCAAGCCATGATCAAAACACTATTCTGGGTTGTTTGTGGTTAACAACCCATAGTTCCAATTTTGCAAGTAACAACAACCCATAATTCAACAAACCATGGTTTACTATTGCATGTGAACAAGGTCATAGGAAAGATGGGCCAGTGCTTTGATTTTGTGTACTGATTCTTCAGTCAAACTGCAGTCAAACTGCACATAGAATTTCATACTATCTCATTTGGATTGTTGTAGTTTATTCGTTCAGTCGCTTCCGACTCTTCGTGACTTCATGGACCAGCCCACGCCAGAGCTTTCTGTCGGCTGTCGCCACCCCCAGCTTCCCCAAGGTCAAGTCTGTCCCCTCCAGAATATCATCCATCCATCTTGCCCTTGGTCAGCCCCTCTTCCTTTTGCCTTCCACTTTCCCTAGAATCAGCCTCTTCTCCAGGGTATCCTGTCTTCTCATTATGTGGCCAAAGTACTTCAGTTTTGCCTTTAATACCATTCCCTCAAGTGAGCAGTCTGGCTTTATTTCCTGGAGTATGGACTGGTTTGATCTTCTTGCAGTCCAAGGCACTCTCCGAATTTTCCTCCAACACCACAGTTCAAAAGCATCTATCTTCCTTCGCTCAGCCTTCCTTATGGTCCAGCTCTTGCAGCCGTAGGTTACTACGGGGAATACCATTGCTTTAACTATGCGGACCTTTGTTGTCAGTGTGGTGTCTCTGCTCTTAACTATTTCATCAAGATTTGTCATTGCTCTCCTCCCAAGAAGTAAACATCTTCTGATTTCCAGGCTGCAGTCAGCGTCTGCAGTAATCTTGGCGCCCAGAAATACAAACTCTGTCACTGCCTCCACGTTTTCTCCCTCTATTTGCCAGTTATCAATCAAGCTGGTTGCCATAATCTTGGTTTTTTTGAGGTTTAACTGCAACCCAGCTTTTGCACTTTCTTCTTTCACCTTCGTCATAAGGCTCCTCAGCTCCTCCTCGCTTTCAGCCATCAAAGTGGTGTCATCTGCATATCTGAGATTGTTAATGTTTCTTCCTGCGATTTTAACTCCAGCCTTGGATTCGTCAAGCCCAGCACGTCGCATGATGTGTTCTGCATACAAGTTGAATAAGTAAGGTGAGAGTATACAACCCTGCTGTACTCCTTTCCCAATCTTAAACCAGTCCATTGTTCCATGGTCTGTTCTTACCGTTGCTACTTGTTCGTTATACGGATTCCTCAGGAGGCAGACAAGATGACTTGGTATCCCCATAGCACCAAGAACTTGCCACAGTTTCTTATGATCCACACAGTCAAAGGCTTTAGAATAGTCAATAAAACAGAAATAGATGTTTTTCTGGAACTCCTTGGCTTTCTCCATTATCCAGCGGATATTGGCAATTTGGTCTCTAGTTCCTCTGCCTTTTCTAAACCCAGCTTGTACATCTGACAATTCTCACTCCATGAATTGCTGGAGTCTACCTTGCAGGATCTTGAGCATTACCTTGCTGGCATGTGAAATAAGTGCCAATGTCCGATAGTTTGAACATTCTTTGGTGTTTCCCTTTTTTGGTATTTATTTATTTATTTATTTATTACATTTTTATACCGCCCAATAGCCGAAGCTCTCTGGGCGGTTCACAAAAATTAAAACCATCATAAAACAACCAACAGGTTAAAAACACAAATACAAAATACAATATAAAAAGCACAACCAGGATAAAACCACGCAGCAAAATTGATATAAGGTTAAAATACAGAGTTAAAGCAGTATAATTTAAATTTAAGTTAAAATTAAGTGTTAAAATACTGAGTGAATAAAAAGGTCTTCAGCTGGCGACGAAAGGAGTACAGTGTAGGCGCCAGGCGGACCTCTCTGGGGAGCTCATTCCACAACCGGGGTATGGGGATATAAGTTGATTTTTTCCAGTCTGATGGCCATTCTTGTGTTTTCCAAATGCTCAGATAGATGCGACGGCCAGGAGTGCCTACTACCAGCTTCCGCTGATATGCCACCTGCGCCCCTTCCTAGAGTTGGAAGACCTAAAGATGGTAGTGCATGCGCTGGTAAATTCGAGGCTTGACTTCTGCAATGTGCTCTACATAGGGCTACCTTTGTGCCTAGTCCCAAAACTTCAACTAGTGCAAAATATGGCAGCCAGGTTGGTCACCGGTACATCTAGGGGTGACCATATTACACCAGTTTTATGGTTTTATGCCAATTAGTTTCCAGGCAAAGTATAAAGTGTTGTTTATTACCTTTAAAGCCCGACATGGCTTGGGTCCAGGTTACCTGTGGGATCGCCTTCTCCCATACAATCCGCCCTGCACACTCAGGTCCTCTGGGAAGAATTTACTTCAGCCAGCAAAAACTAGATTAACAACTGTTACCCAGAGGACGTTCTTTGCTGCTGCTCCCAGACTGTGAAATGGCCTGCCAGGAGAGATGTGCCAACTCAATAATCTTTCTGAATATAAGAAAGCAATAAAGACTGATCTCTTCTGGCAGTCCTACCCAGTTGAATTGTAAGATGTTATCGCTGTTATTTTAATAATGTATTAGTTTTTATATGTTTTAATCAGTTTTATGTATTTTATAATATTTTGTATTTTATGTTGTTCTCCGCCTCGATCCAGAGGGAAAGGCGGGTAATAAATTATTATTATTATTCACAGAATTCAGCATCTCAATCAGCTAATGTTTTTCTTTCTTTTTTTAAAAGACCACTTTTTTATTTACTGGTCTAAACATACTCATTTCATTAATCAAGTTTTAGTCTGTTTTAAGACTACAGACTGCCATTTTCTTGTTTTTGTCTTTTGTGTATTTGTTTTATGCTGTACACTGCCCTGAAATCTGATGTCATGAAGGGTAGTATGAAAAAGGTTTCAAATAAAGTTGATAAATTATGCATTAAGAAATATGTGAGACATCTCTTGTGAAATCACAGAACCCAAAGGAGAGCCTGCGCAAGCTTTCTGGTGGTCAGGGGTAGGAAGGCATCAGTGCCTTTCGCAGTTCTTTATGTCTCTGATAATTAGTAGAAACAGGAGAAATTAGAAAATCACAACGGCCAGGAGGCCTCACTCCAGATATTGCATTCCGATCATTTTGCATCATTCATCAAGACGGGTGCAGGGCTCAAGCGGATGTTTGAACTTCAGGCAGAATGTGTATATATGAAGTTTTGTTGTGAAAGTGGGGAAGCGCACTGCTCCAGGGAGATTAACGCACAGCAGTGACCTTCACATTTTCCTGGAACTTTTGGATAATGGGTGTCATTGGAGGAGTGTAGGCCAAACTGTTTTTTGGACAGGACATGGAGAATTGTATCCTGAACTTGCACGGCAGCATTCACGTCCAATATTTCAACATGTGCTAAGTTACAATGCAATTGGAAGTAAGGTCATTTCATTCAATGGGACTGATTCCCAGGTAAATATTTATTAGGGTTTTTTAATTCATTTTTAGTAGGGATCCCCAAAGTAGGTGGCTACTAGGAGGAGGGCTTTCTCTGCTGTAGCACCCTGGTTGTGGAATGAGCTCCCCAGAGAGGTCTGCCTGGCACCTACACTGTACTCCTTTCGTCGCCAGCTGAAGTCCTTTTTATTCTCTCAGTATTTTAACACTTAATTTTAACTTAAATTTAAATTTTACTGTTTTAACTCTGTATTTTAAACTTATATCAATTTTGCTGTGTGGTTTTATCCTGGTTGTGCTTTTTATACTGTATTTTGCATTTGTGCTTTTAACATGTTGGTTGTTTTATTATGGGTTTAATTTTTGTGAACCGCCCAGAGAGCTTCAGCTATTGGGTGGTATAAAAATGTAATAAATAAATAAATAAAATAAATAAATAAATAAATTTTTGGACTGGTGGGCATCTTTGAAATGTTGATAATGTTCATGTGCACTCTCACAAAATGGCAACCATGAGAGGGTCTTGCCCATTCGCAAATGGCCACTACAGATGGCATGGCCAGTCATAACATACCCATTTCCTAGAAGGCAAAGTGATTAGGCTAATAGAAAAGTAACTTGCTCCAGAATCAAAATGCAAGGTGGAGACAGGGTCTGAGCTCCCAAACACAAAAGCACAGTTTTTAACCCACAGTTTTCTATTTCCACAGTTTGGAGTTGGCGTCCAAAAGCAAAATTACATATTTGTTCCAACAAAGTACACTACTCCTAAAACATACTGTGGTTGAAGGGTTGCTGAACCTTCACATAACCCATGCTTGTCAGGTTCATATGACACAAAACCCCCAAGGGGTTAAATATTCAAAATGGTGGCCACACATGCCCTGCAGCATCACTGTGGGTTAGATTACACAGTGAGCTATTGTGTCATGTAAACAGCCCCATTGAGAAACTGCTATCAGATTGGTAAACTAATTACAATCCCAGAGTACAGGAAACATTGAAGTGGCAAGGCTCATATCAATAGGAAGGGAGCTCCAGTTTTGGGGACACAACCAAAACAAAAAAGCCCTATCTCTTGAGCACACCAACTCAACTGATCTTAACACCCACCCACCCACCCCACCCGGGTACTCAAGACAGACCCCTGAGGCTGATCTTAACGTATCAGCAGGATTGTATGGGTGAGTGAAGGCAGCCCTTCAAATAACTTGGTTCCTTATAAGTTAAGACAAGGACAGGATCTACACTACTGCTTTTTAATGGGTTTATAACTGTATTGACAATTGTTCAGGCCCAGGACACATTTGTTTTCAAAGTGTTATATCCTGCTTAGTGTACATCTGGCTCAGCACTCTGAATTGGCTTTGAAATCTATACGGCTTTGCAGTCTTTATCTCTTCTTCTCCTCCTCAGTGTGTTTGCCTCTGTTCCCCCATCCCTTAGCCCTGCTTGGATCCAGCTGTTGGAGCATTGCTCTTGCATGCGTGTGCCTATTTGCTTCATTGCTCATGAGAGCATTGGACTCTGGTACCCTTGGTCTATGACCCTTGTGTGGACATAAACCTTGCACAATGTGGCAACAGGTTGCCACTCAAGATACAGTATTTGTCTGCCATAGGCAAACATTAGTCTTGCACACTCACCTACCTGCCTCTTATTGTGGAGCAAGTGTTGGTGTCAATTGTGTTGCCCTGTTGGTAAAAGCAGAAGCAGAGTTTTCACTCTCCTTCCTAAATAAACAGCAAGGGGAAGGACATGCAACTGAGAAAATCATAGGAGGATGCCTCTGTCTCACCCCGCCCCATGCCCCAGTTGTCTCATGGGGCAGGGTGGGAGGCAATTGTTTCTCCTCTCCTGGGCTTTTATCAATGTATATGGAACCCATTGAATTCTGCCTCCCCAGAACAAAGGTACGCCAAACCCTCAAGCCCTAAGGGCCAAATTAAATGCAGCACTGGAAAATTCATGATCTGATCTCCTGTGTTTTCTTTTGGGGATCTCTATGGGTTCCCCCACCCCTGCAGAACAATTATCAACTGGGGAGGGGGGAGCAGTGGAAGCTGGTGGCTCCAATATCAGTGGGGTCGTGCATCTGCTCAGAAGTTTAAAGGAGTTCTGACCTTGGACAGCTCTGTTACAGGTTCTGATTGAAACTTGGAGCAGATTTACTGCCCCAGTGACATTGGAGCTACCAGCCTCCAGGGGGCTGGGGGGGATTTACAGCAGGAAAACCAAATCAATGGCATGGGTGGAAAGTTTCAATTCTCCCTCTCCCAGTAGTTTGTCCCCTTGGTTCTGTTGCCCGGATCACTGACTCAGCCATCTCTCACTGACCTTGCTGCGCAGTGCAGATAATAACAAAGTTTGGAACGTGACAAGCTGAGGAAAGGGAAGGACCACAAATGCACCGCAACCGAGGCATCAGGAATGGAAAAAGTGGCTACTTTGTAGAACCGCATCCAAGTCCCCCGCCCCTGGTTTGACCATAGCGAGAGGCTGGGCTCCTGTCCCGGGGCCACTGACACCGGGGTGAGCTTAATCATCCCTCGTCCCGTCTGCCGCCCTCCTGCTCCCGATGGCCAGGAGATCCTGCGCCCGCCCGGCCGCCCTCCCGCCCAGCACCGGCGGCGGCGGCGGGCGCTTCACCTCTAGGGACTCAGCCGGCTTTGGCCTTGGAAGCCCTAGACGCGCGGAGGCTGGTTGTGGTTGGGGCAGCCTGCACATGTTCAGAGACAGTCTCTCCTTTCTGCAGATTCCACACGTCTTCCAGCAGCGGTCCTCTGCCACGCGTTTCAGTACGTCCCGGGGCTGAGAGGGGATCCTGAAGAAAAGCGGTGGCGGGGCTGGGGGCGCAAAAGTCCCGGGCTGGCTGCTGCCTGACTCGGTGCCAAGGAAGCCGCCGCCGACGCTGCTGCCCCTCCAGAGCGCGGGCAGGCAGGGGGCGCCTTTGGCCGGGCGTCCTCTCGCTGGGGCCCCCGCCGAGGGCTCGGGAGGCGGCGGAGGGGGCAGAGCCCGCCCCGGCAGAAGGAGCGGGTTAAGCCGCCGCCGCCGCGCTCGTCGCGGGAGAGAGGCCCAGCGTCCCTCCCCTTCTCTCCCCAGCCCGCCCAGCCCACCGCCTGCCCACCTCCTGCTGGAGCTACCTCCGCCGTTCCCTCGCGCAGCAGGAGCGAGGCGGGAGCTCAGCCACCTTGCACTGCCTTCCGCCCAGCCAGAAGTGGGCACCGGCGCGCGCGCCTCTCTCCCGGGCAGAAGGACTGGACGCTGCCACCCCGGCAGCCCGCGCCGTCCCCCGCCGGAAGGGCGGCAGCACACTCAGTCCCGCGCGGCGCCCAAGCCAGAGAGCCCCCATGGAGCCCAGCGTCGACCCCAAGGAGCGGAAGAAGATCCAGTTCGCGGTGCCTGCGCCCCCCAGCCAGCTGGACCCCAGGGCCGTGGAGATGGTGAGCGGGGAGAGCCCGGGGCGGCCGGGAGGGGCGTCTCGGGACTCGGAGGAGAATCCCATGTAAGTCTTACTTAGAGTAGACCCATTGGAATGAAGTTCCATTCATCCCAGTGGGTCTACTCTAAGTAAGACTTTTGCGGGATTCTATCTTCGGGCTCCAGCGAGGAGTTGCAAAGTGCGGGTGAGCTGAACTGGCACGGATTCGTCGGGAGTTTCTCACGGGGAATCTTTCCGCATGCCGTGCAAACAAGCGTAGCCCATGCGCTGCCTGCTTTTTAATGCACACTCAGAAATGCACCCGCACGCACCCCACCCCACCCAGCGGAGCCTTAAACACTGGATCGGATTCAAAATTGGTCATGCTTAGAGTAGATTTCTTCTTCTTCTTCTTCTTCTTCTTCTTCTTCTTCTTCTTCTTCTTCTTCTTCTTCTTCTTCTTCTTCTTCTTCTTCTTCTTCTTCTTCTTCTTCTTCTTCCGCCCCACAGCTAAAGCTCTCTGGGCAGTCCACAAAAGACAGTGAACATTAGAAACAAATATACAAAATTTGCCCACCCCAGTGGCTGGAGCACACAGGGAATGCTTTTGTACAGGTGAGGCTTTCAACAACGGTGCCCTGTTGAAATTAACAGGACTTAAGTTAGTCATGGCTAACTTAAACCCCATTGGTTTCAGTGGATTTACTTGAAGTATGACTAAGTCTGGATCCAGTCCATCTTGTGGAAGGAAGACCTGATGAAATAAATGAAACTTATGTCCGAGTTATCAGGTTAAGTGCCTATATATGTTTATTTAATATATATATTGTTCTGTGTATGTTTCCTATAAATAATGTGATTCATACTCTTTTATATTGTGGTGTTTTAATCTTATTGTTGTTTATAAATTAGTTTTGTTGTAATTTTCACTTTTTGTAAGCAATCCTGAGAACATGCTTTATGTGGGCAGGGGGTATAAATAAAAGTAAACATAAATACATTCATACCCAAGACACTGTATGTATGTCTATATTTACCCAAGCATTTAAATAAGTAAGCATTGATACATGCACACAAATAAACCCGTGAATACATCCAAAATGCACTTTTAAACCCTGACAGGAAAATACATTCACACATATAATAAGACCCTTTTCTCGTTTCTTCCTTTCAATAGGTGCACACACACACATGCACACAGATGTGCATTGCTCACTCTTGTATATTCATCTTGTACACATGTCTGCACATTAAGAGACACTTACATGGATGTACACATGTCTGCATACCCAATCTTCCAAAATCTGTATGTGTACAAACTCTCTTCATCCGCTTTATTTATACTCCTATATGCAAATTCTCACATTTGATGCAAATCCCAGCGTTTCACACTTGCCTATGTGCTTTCTGCAAATCAAACTGTGCAAACACAGACGTCCACACTAAGTGCAGAAATCTACATTTTGGCTTTCATTTCCTCAACAAATAGTGCTTCGAGCCAGAGGGCTCCTAGTGCTAGCAATTAGAAGGCGGTGTGCACTTCTTCCTTCTTTTTCTCATTTAACAGATTTTCTGCATTAAGGAAAAAGACAGAAGAAGTGGTAAGAAAACATGAGAGGTCACAAGCAGAAGATGAAATGTCTGGAAACTCCCCACCCCTAAAATTCTATGAATGGGGCAGAGAGATGGTGCCATAAAAGCCTCATCTGGAAGTAGACAAATGAAGTTTCTAGCTCTTATGGCTTTGAAAATAAACTGGACAATGCCTGCTGGACAATTCCTCAGCCTGATCAAGATGTGTTGGATTACAAATTCCATCATTCCCAGTGGCTGGCTGGAGTGATGGGAATTGTAGCCCAACACATATGGAGGGTGCCAAGTTGGAGAAGACTGGCAAAATCTCTGGAATAGATGCTACACAGGATTTGCAGTGGTCAAGGGGTGGGGCTTCAGTGCCCTGCTCTTTGCTCCTCCCCATGACCAGTGGAAGAGAACACATTCTACAAAATAAGCACATGCATGCATCTTTACAGGTGGCTACTTTTCAGAATTTGCGTTACTGAGATTCAGGTTGAACTTCGCACACACACACACACACACACGTTACATAAAAATAATAATATAATTTGTATAGTAGACATGCAACAGAAATTATTATTAATTTCTAGAGGCATAAATAATATATGCACTTAATAAGCCAAAAATATGCACTTAAGTTCCATTGAAACCAGTGGAACTTAACTATATCAATGCTGACGCTATCTACTGAACAACGTTCATCCACATATGGAGAGAAAGAGAAAGAATGAAAGGAAGTGGCCAGAGGAGAGGACAGAATTGCTAAATATTGGTAGCAACTGATATTTAGGATTTCTATGAATTATTATTATTATTATTATTATTATTATTATTTATTTATATAGCACCATCAATGTACATGGTGCTGTACAGAAAACACAGTACATAGCAAGACCCTGCCGCATAGTCTTACAATCTAATAAGTTGTAGTAAACAATAAAGAGGGAAGGAGAATGCAAACAGGCACAGGGAAGTGTAAACAGGCACCGGGTAGGGTAAAGCTAACAGTATAGAGTCAGAACAAACTCAATATTTAAAGGCTATAGGGAAAAGAAAAGTTTTTAGCTGAGTTTTAAAAGCAGTGATTGAGTTTGTAGTTCTCAAGTGTTCTGGAAGAGCGTTCCAGGCGTAAGGGGCAGCAGAAGAAAAAGGACGAAGCCGAGTAAGGGAAGTGGAGGTCCTTGGGCAGGCGAGAAGCATGGCATCAGAGGACCGGCTTTCCCCTACTCACGCTGATTCTGCAGACTTGCGGACCATTTCTTTTCTACTTTCTGGAATTTTGCACAAATTTAGTCATAGAAAAATACATAAAATAAAAAATGGCCCAAAATATGCACTAACCCTATAGGCTAAAGCATGAAAATGTGCAACTTGGGTGGGGGGATTTGTACATGGGCGGGGGATTTGCAAATTTGCACAAATAGTATTTGCCCAAATTTGGGAAATACAGCTTCCATCAATGAGTGGACAATGGAACAAAAGCCACTTGACAATCCACACAATGCAGAGGGAATGGATTTTACAAAATCCATACATCTCTAGGTCGAAGGGCAGGTTGTAGATATTGGTGCAGAAAAGTAATTAAATCTTGTATTTTATACTTCTTACATTTCATAGACTTTTGGCACCAACATTTATCTCCCCCACCCCTCCCTGTACTCATGTGAGCATGTAGGTCTTATATTTATTCTGCGTGCTTGACAATCCTTAGGAAGCACTGGTCCTCCGTACCAGAATGGAGAACAGGTGAAGCATTGGAGGAAATGCTGTCACTATCTTTAAAAAAAGACAAAAAGGAAGATCTGGGGAATTACAGTCAGTCTGACTTGAATACCCCAAAAGTCTCTGGAGCAGATGATAAAGCACTCCATCTATAGGCGCCTTGACACTACTGTAGTGATCTCTGGAAACCAGCATGTATGTCAAGGACAAGTCCTGCCAGATTATTATTATGTATTTTTATTATATATTTTTGATTGGGTAATTTCCATAGTAGTTTATGGTAATGCTGTGGCCATAATATATCTTGACTTCAGCAAGACATTTGACAAAGTTCCTCATGATATTCTGATTAGCAAGTTAGTTAAGTGTGGGCTAGATGGCGTTAGTACTAGGTGGATCCACACCTTGAAGGGGACTGTTCTCAAAGAGTGCACAACAGTGGTTCCTCATCAAATTGGTGGGAGGGGAAATGTTTATTACATTTGCAGATGTCACAAAACTGGATGGGACAGCTAATACCTTAGAAGGCTGCACAAAATTCTTCGTTTAGGAAAAAGAAACCAAAAGCACTAGTATAAGGTGTGTGGGGGTACCTGGTTTAGCAATAGTACACGTGAAAAGGATTATGGATCACAAGATGAATATCATTTATCGATGTGATGTGGTTGCAAAAAGACAAATGCAATTTTAGGTTGCATCAATAGAAGTATTAATTTCAAAATCATGGGAAGTAATAGTTTCACTCTATTCTGTACTGGTCAGACCTCACCTTGAATAATCTGTCCAGTTCTGGACACCACACTTTAAGGATTCAGATAAATTGGAACGAGTTCAGAGAAGGGCAATGAAGATGATCTGGTGGGAATCTACACTGATGTTATTGTAACATTTTGAATGGGTTACTGTGACACACAGCGTCACGTGACCCTGGGTCTCCAACGTTGTGAATGAGTTGTACTTACAGGTTCTATTTCTTAGTTCCAGAGTGGCTACAGATTCATGTGCCTCGTCCTACCGGTAATTCTCCTCTCCCTTTCTCAGAGCTGCTGGGTTTGCTCCGCCCACTTCCTGTTCTCCTTCCTTCGCCCCGTTTGCTACCTTATCTGCTACAGCAGATAAATCACACCAGCGTTATACTGTGCAATCACTGACAATTGCATGCAAAGGACTCAGAAGTTTTCCACCTTAGAATCTGCTTTGATTGTGAAGTACTCCCATGCATCCTGCCTTAATTGTGCTCCTTTTGCAAAAGATTCGCCCGAGCCGCTGCTGTGGGCGCAGGAGCAGGATTTTAAACAAATGCTTACATCTGCGTAAGCTTTATAGATAAAGACACCAAAATTGGCACAGTAATTCAAATACCAAATTTGAATCAAATTGGGTCATCGGTTGATTTTTTATGTGTGTGGTTTTTTAACATTTCCCCCCTCTTTGCAAAGGAGCTGAGGAGCGCTCAAAGGTTCGCTGTAGCTCCGTGCAGGAAAATTAACAAGGGTCTCTGCTCCCAGGCTAAAACGGGGCTGCTGCTAAAACTTTTCAATTTGGTCACCCATCCAAACCCTGACCAGACCTAGCCCAGCTTAGCTTCAGCAAAGTGGGTGGCTACTATGCATTCAGTAGGGGTGTGCATGGACCCCCCGCTCCGCTTCACTTCCAGATCCGCGATTTTCGGATCGTCCCTGCTCCGCCCAATTCCGCTCCGCTCCTCTCGGAGCTCCGTTTTTCCCCCCATAGGGTTGCATTGAAAGCTAAAAAAGTAAACAACTTTTTTTCAGTTCAAGTTAGAAACCTCACGTTTGGCACCATGACACCTCATGGACGTATACACACGCACGCCAAGTTTCAAGGCAATCCCATCATCCCCTGATTTTTGGGGAATTTATGAAAATCGGGCACCCCATTCAGACCCCTTGGGATAGCTCCGTCAATTTGCACGTTAGAAACCTCAAACTCACCACCATGACAGCTTATCCATGTGTCCACATGGACGCCCAGACTCAAGGCAGTCCCATCATCCCCTGACTTTTGGCGGGGCTCTAACCTCTAACGCACCACCCATAACCCTAAGTCACACCCCTTTCGATAGCTCCGTCAATTTGCACGTTAGAAACCTCAAACTCGGCACCATGATAGCTTATCCATGTGTCCACATGGACGCCAAGTTTCAAGGCAATCCCATCATCCCCTGATTTTTGGGGAATTTTTGAAAATCGGGCACCCCATTCACACCCCTTTCCATAGCTCCGTCAATTTGCACGTTAGAAACCTCAAACCCGCCACCATGACAGCTTATCCAGGGATACATACGCACGCCGAGACTCAAGGCAGTCCCATCATCCCCTGATTTTTGGGGAATTTATGAAAATCCAACACCCATTCACACCCCTTTCCAATAGCTCCGTCAATTTGCACGTTAAAAAAACCCCTCAAACTCACCACCATGACAGCTTATCCAGGGATACATACGCCGCACGCCGAGACTCAAGGCAGTCCCATCATCCCCTGTTTTTTGGCGGGGCTTAAACCTGCAGACCTCTCAATGGGGCCATTTCAAAGGAAATCCCAACATGCCATGAATTGGGGAGTAGAGATCAACCTATATGAATCTTCTTCCACACTTGAAAAATGGATTTGGAACTTCCAAAACTCCAAGTGAGCGCAGGAAGGACTTCTCCCCTGAGTCAAAGCCAGACACACACAACATCCCTGCAAGGCAGGCAGGGGAGGAGAGAGGGAAGGCAGGCAGGCAGGCAGCAGACATTTCTGGGGGCATAAGGAAGTGAGCCAAGGATAAGCCAGTAATGCATATAAAATGGAATAAATAAATAAACGAAGGAGGGGTGGAATTAAAAGCAGCAGTGTTGCTGAATAAACAGCAAGAAGAACTTTTTTAAAAAGGCTATATCTGTCTTTTACCAGCAATAGGGGGACGTGCCCAGGGGAGGGGGAAGCAGCAGCTGCCAATTTGACTGGTGGTCAACCAGTCTTTTAAGAAGCAAGGCTGTCAGTTCAACTCATGAAAGCCATTGCTCCACCGCTAAGAAGTGGAACTGTCACTTCAACTCATGATAGGCATCGCTCCACCACTAAGAGAAGTAGACCGCTCACTTCAACTCATGATAGGCATTGCTCCACCGGGTTACTCTCTTTGGAAGGCTCTGATGGCCTTCCAAGTACAGGAGAGAGTGGGGGCACGTCCACAATGAGATGCCCTAGGGGAGCTCATCCCCTTGCACCACATCTTTTCAGTTGTTCCCCAAAGTTAGGGTGGGTAGCAGTGCTATGTTTCTATCTCTTAGTATTGGCTTATTATATGATTTCACAGGTTGTGTTTGTGCATTTGGTGGGGCTACTGTTTTAAAAAACACTGGGAAAAGTCCGTTCAGACTAAGAAAGAGAAGTTCCCCAGAATCCCAAGTTACCCGTTTTGCCTATCCCCTCCTCCAACTTTGGGATCATGTGATCATGACCGGGAGTTGACTCTGCCCCTCAGCAATCGAAAAGGTAATCTTTTTCCCGCCTTTACCCTACTTTTTAAAAAATTCTAGCACGCGACCCGCACCACACAAAGAGGTGAGAGTAGTCTCAAAATGACCCCCATCCACGACTGTCTAAGCACAAGAATTTTCGATAGCTTAAAAATCAACCCAGTTATCCCCGATTCTTTTCCGCAATGCAATCCTATGGGCGAAAACCGCCGTTTGACCCGCGCTGTCCCTGTTTGTTGACCCGATTTTTTAAAAAATATAGCATGCGACCCGCACGACGCAGAGCTGAGAGTAGTCTCAAAATGACCCCCATCCACGACTGTCTAAGCACAAGAATTTTCAGAACGATAGCTTCAAAAACAACCCAGTTATCTATGGGCGAAATATTTCAAGATGGCGATCAGAGCGGTCCGCCTGAAAGAGGAGCTCCGAAAAATGGGCGTTTCTCTTCGCCTTGCTTCTAGGGGTCCGCGGTCCGCTTCTACTCCGCCTCTGGGCAAGGCGGAGCAGGCCAATTCGCTCCTGCTTCTGCGCTTCTAATAGGAGTGGAGCACATGCCTAGCATTCAGGCAATTCCCTGGGACTTGTGTTAAGATGTTTTTGGAGGGTGTGTGTGTGTGTGCTTATGACTATTGCCCTGCACTGCTGGTTAGGAATGAGGCAGGCAGTGGGCGGACCAAACCCAGCAACTCTGCTACTCTCAGAGAAGAGGGAGAACAACAGAAAGGATTTAACAATGTGCCCTGCAGTAACGTTACAGCTAAACGTAAGTCACGCTAGTGTGCCCCGTGATACAGAGAACCGATACAGAGAACCACGTTAGAAAGGGACACTAGCAACGTTATAAGACTAGTGTAGATCCGGCCCAGGGGACTAGAAATTAAGATCTAGGAGGAAAGTTTGAGGGAACTGGGTATGTGAGAACAGGCCCTGTGAGAACTCCCAGCAGCGGGGCTGGGTCGTGGGAGGGAAGAGAGCGGACGGGCAAGGAAAGGGGCAGCGGCGGCAGAGGCCCCTGCACGGTCCCGGGGGCGTGGGAGGCGCCCTCCCCTTCCTCGCCCGTCCGCTCTCTTCCCTCCCACGACCCAGCCCCGCTGCTGGGAGCTCTCGCAGGGCCTGCTGGCTAAAGGGAAATGGAGCCTGGAGCAGCCCGCCCACAGTCTGCGCTGCTGAAGCACGCCTCCTCCTCCGCCTCTTCCGGGGACGATTAAGGTACATACTACACGAGCGTTTTCGGGGCGCCCTCAAGGGGCTTCGGGGCGCCTTCGGAACAGTGTGTAGACAGGGCCTGGGAAAGGGCTGCAGCTCAGTGGTAGAGGAGCACACGCTTTGCACACATAAGGCCCCGGCTTCCATCTCTTGCATCTCCCATTGAAAGGGGTCAGGTGGCCATGTGAACATGGCCTCTGCCCAAGGCCCTGGACACCCACTGCCAGTCACGATAGACGATAGTGGCCTGGATGGGGCAAGTGGTCTGACCAGGTACCGGCCCATGCACTGTACATGGGGAAGAAAAAGCAGTGTCTCTCATATGTCAGGCTCATGACATTACTGTTGCCGTCCATGCACATGGCAGTTTATAGAGCAGGACTGTTGAACGTCCAGTCCTCGGGCCAAATCTGGCCCACCTGGGGTCTGGATCCATCCCTCAGGGGTTCCTCAAATGGCCATGGCCCTCTTCTCTTGGCTCCACCTTCTTCCCCAACCAACCACCAATTCTTTGGTGATTTCCTAGTTTTTGCAGTTATTTCCCCCATTCTAAAAGGCTGAAGTCCCTCTCCCAAGGCCTAGTTACTGGCAGTGAGAGCTTTGAGCTAAAATATGCCTGTTTTTGGTATTTCTCTATTTTGGACCCACCCCATTTTGCCTTTGGCACCACCCACCACTAGGATGCGACCCCCAGAGAGCTTTGCTGTTATTTAATTCAGCACTCAGGCTGAAGGAGGTCCAACACCCCTGTTAAAGAGTAACATAAGGGAGGGAGGGAGGGAGGGGGGTACCTGCAAGATATTTGTAAGGTAGTTTTCATTCAACAGTGTGGGAAGGGAGACAACATAGGCAGCAAGAAGTAAGCGAAGAAAGATGCAAGGGAAACAAGCAAAAAGGAGAGTAGAGCAGGACTGGTCCAGGGGATTGGGGATGTTTTTTAAAAAATCTTCAAGGCAAATTAAAGTCCCTCCAACTCCCCCCCCCCCAAGTCTTCTGAAGTGCTGAGCAGATGGAGTCTACCAATAACACATTAAATTATGAAGAGTTAACCTGGATACTTTTTTCTCATTTTTGTTATTCATTTTTGTTACTCCTTTGTTTCCTTCCCTCTCCTCTGGGCAGTCAGTGGAGATTAGCAGGCTCCCACTCATGTCCGCTGGCATGCAGGAAAGATTGCCTAGCCAACCAAGCAGCCTTGGTGGGCCTCTTCCAAAAGTGCAGGCAGAGGCTGCCTCTCCAAGTACAGAGCTGAGGGCAGCGTCCCCGGAAGGTTGGTCTAGTTTCCCTGCATGGTTGGGCTGTCCCTGTAGGACGGAACAGGAATAGCAGGCCAAATCTGACACCTTTTATTGTTCCCTCAAGGCTCAAGGACTTTGGAGCACTGGTGCAGTAGGTTCCCAGTGGCCACACCCGTAGGATGGCCACTTTCACATCACCAAAAAAGGGGACAAAATAGGATATGTATCGGGATAAAATATGCATGTGCTAATATATCTGCATAGATGCCCATTTAGAAATAATGACTGTCATTCAAATAGAAATACAAGACATCTCACCATAGTGGAGAAGACCATGACCAGGGGACTCTGTGCCTGCTCAGTCTGCTGGCCAGGTGCTAACTGTTGATAGCAACTTCAACACTTAATATTTAAACTTCGGTTGGTAAGAGTAACCCTTCAAATAGTGGGCACCTTCAACTAGAGGACTGTCGTCTAACAGCCCTTCAGTATGGGACTGTGCTCTATAAAGTAGAACACATGGCCAGCCTATAAATGTGCCGCCAGTCATAGCTCCCAAACATACTAAAAGGGCAGCCCCACAGTGGAATACGTTGCGGTAGTTTGGCTGTGAATTTCTAGAGGCAAAACTGGCAGGGATGGAGGGAGGGTGTCTCAAGACCCAGCCCCCAAAATATATTGACCAAACTTTCCTTATGATTCCCGTTCCAGATCCGTCGGCGAAGACCAACACCAGCCTTGCTGTTCCAGCTTTCAGAAACTTCATCGCCTGGTGAGTCTTGATTCTTCTGAACAAGGAGGGCAGAGGTCTTGGTGTGTGGGAGGGAATCCTATCAGGATGTCAAGGGTTTACAGGTTAGGGGTGCTCTTGGATCTAGAACTGTCAATTGAGGCACAGGTGGACTCAGTGGAACAAATCACCTTTTATCAGCTTTGGCCGATACACCAACTACATTTTTATCTGCACAGAGATAGCCTAGCTACAGTTATCCATGCTCTGATAACCTCTCATCTGGATTTCTGCAATGTGTTATACATGGGGCTACCTTTGAAACAGTCCAGAAACTTCAGCAGGTCCAAAACAGGGAAGTAAGATTGTAAATGGGTACTGGCCAATAAGTCCACATTATTCATTGGGGTGGAAGGCTGGAGCTGAAAGTATTGGACTTTGTCTAGTGAGTGTGCAGCTCAGGCGGAATTTAAACTGGGAGGGAGCTTTCTCAGTTCATCCTCTTAGCTGCTACATTACCCTGTCGCTTAAAAAATATGCCCTGATCTTTAAAGAGTGATCCTTTGTCTAGTTTCCCAGGAGTAAACTCCATTGAACTCAATGGAACTTTCTTTTGAGTAGATATCTATACGATTGTGCTGATACTATACAACTAAAGATTCAGAAATAAAGCATTTCCACTTTTGTAAGACAAGCACAGAGTAAAAATAGAGGAGAAAATCGGTGTTTCTCTTCTGTAAAATAGCTCTCCTGTCTTATGGGGGGATGGGGAGGTGGCACGGCGTATAGGACAGCATCTACCTCTTCCTCGGGCTGGTTCCCTTCCAAGGAACATTCCATAACACATCCTCCAACTATGTTTATGTGGCCAGGAAACTTTCACAGTCAGAACAGTGGATGAACTGTTCAGCTGAAATTTGCCAGGGACTGGCTATGTTTCAGATCTCAGGGTTGGGTCACGAAAGTGGCAGTTTCTCTTAGCATGCAGTGGGTAACACAATGGTTTAATTTCTGAAACAAGACCTTTGGCTGGTGATGCATTCCCAGATACTATTATGTTTACTCTAGAAGTGCTACTTTTTAACCTCAAATGACTGAAGGGATGGAAAGCAGCAGCTAGAACATAGGAAGCTGCCGGCAGTGCCGTATATCAGCCCATCTAGCCCAGTATTGCTGACGCTGACTGGCAGCAGCTCTCCAGGGATTCAGGCAGGTAGATATTTTTTCTCAGCCCTACCTGGAGATGCCAGGGATTGAACCTGGGGCCTTCTGCATGCAATTGTGCTACAGATGTGCTTTCTGCAAATGATCCAGGGCAGAATTCAGGCACTGAAAACCTTCTGCTTTCAAATCTCATGGCTCAGTTTGAGATGTGGAAAGAAGTAGTTCTCCCACTCTGCATATTCATTTTATTTCACATTTGATGTTAAAGTTGAAATGTTTTAGTGTTGTATTACCCTATTTCTTCGATTCTAAGACACACTTTTCCCCCCATATAAACATCTCTAAAAATGGGGTGCGTCTTAGAATCGCAGGTGTGTCTTAGGTTTTTTTTCCTGTTGGTGGTACTGAAATTAGTGTGCGTCTTACAATCGATGGCGTCTTACAATCAAAGAAATATGGTATATATGAATTTGTAAATGTGCTTTTTATATGTAAACTGCTAAGAGATTTTACTATTTAAACTGTGTACAAGTATGGCAAATAAATAAATATTCACACTGGTGGAAGACAAGTGCACCTCTAAACATATACAGAGTGCCTCCCATTCACCACCTGCTCAAACAAACAACCTCCAGGGGCTTTGGGGTTTAGAAAGAAATGCTTCTGTGTTTACAGGGCATAAGTTCCAAGCATGTTTGAACTTTACTACTGAACATTGTTAATTGGGTTACAGTGGAAGCAAAATTCTCCTAATGACAAACTAGATAAAACATTAGAGATCTGTAATTGGATTTTCCATCCTTTAAAATTTTGTTTAAAAGCAATTGCAGAGCTCTAGGAATTAAACTGGGTCTTGGTACTGGGAGAACCCATGTGCCCTTTTTCCTAGCCAAAATACTTTCCCTAGGTGCCATTTATCCCATTATGGGCAATGTCCTGGTACACTAATCCTTACCCTAATGGGGCAAATGGAAGCTTGGTCTGGGGGCAATTGGATCAAGAAAACAGTGGGTGAAAGGATTAAAGCCCTCTACCCCAGAGCCAGGGTCCCAGTTCAATCTTGGCCTCTCCAAAGTTGCTTTTAAAGAAATTAAAAACAGTTGGGAAATCTGAACAAAGATATTCCGTGCCTCATCAGTTTTGGTCCTTGCTATGTTCAATGCCACCTTGGCATGAATTCCTGTTGCCTAGGAATAGCAAAGTGAAGGTCTGATGTCCTGCTGAGAAACCACTAGGTCAGAAAATACAGCAATTCAGGTGGTTCTGCCCAAGGCTTTCAAACATGTTGCGTTCTCATTCCCAACCCTGGCTTTGCAACCCAGAGAATACGAAACCGTAAGAAACAAACTAGGGCTGTGCTCCGCTTCTCTTCAGTTCAGAGAAGCAGGAGCAAGGCAGCCTGATTCGCCTCCAGAAAAGGTGGAGGCGAAGAGAGTCGGGGGGCTGCGGATCGAGGCGAAGAGGATCGCCTCAATCCAGAGCTCCGGACACAGGTAAGTGGGGGCGGGAGTGGGACTCAACTAGCGCCGTCGCTGCAGTCCCTGTGGCAACGGCGATAGAGCCAGGTAAGGGGGCAGTGAGGAGGGAGCCTTACCTGCATCCGTCGTGGGCTTCAATTGAGGCCCCGGCTTCAAGCAGAAGAGGCCGCAGCCTTCTCTTCCGCTTGAAGCCCGCCACGGACGCAGGTAAGGGGGTGGTGGTTTCGCCTACTTGGAGCCTTACCTGCGTCCATCGCGGGCTTCAATTGAGGCCCCGGCTTCAAGCAGAAGAGGCCGCAGCCTTCTCTTCTGCTTCAAGCTGGGGTCTCAAATGAAGCCCGCGACACAGGCAAGGGGGTGGGGTGGTGGCTTACCTGGCGCTGCTGCCACCGCCGCCGCCCATGCGGGGGATCGGCGGAGCAGTGCAAAGAGGATCAGGCCCGATCCAGATTTTCTGGATCAGGACACAAAGCGGATTGGGGGGGGGGCGTCCATGCACAGCACTAAAACAAACCTCCCAGTTTTCTCCTACAACTTCCTGGGGCAGATGCAAATTTGACTCTGAACTCTCCTGTGTTCTGGGTGCAGGGGTCTCAAAATGTAAAGCAGGCTTCTTTAGGAGGTGTAAACGCCTCTGTTCCTGGACACTTCTTGCATAACATTTTCAAATAAAGTGTACTAATTGATAAGTAAAGAAGTAAATTTGGAAATTTGCTGTCCAGGATGGGCAACTTCAAGGTCTCTGTGCTCCCTTCTTCGATTTCTTGATCTTTAAAGCAGATTTGAATTGGACAGCCCTTCAAATAGAGGATACCTTCAAATAGAGGGCCGTCCTCTGTAAAATAGGAGACTTGACCACCCTAAGTCTAAATATGCAAAGTCTCTCTCTCTCTCTCTTTTGGGATTATGCAAGAAGGATCATAGTGGTAAAAAACTATGTTGGGGGGGAAAGCTACGGTTATATATGTCTACCTATAAAGCATGTATGTGCAATGTATGTCTGGAAATGTTTACCCAATTCCAGATGAGTTAGAAACTTGAAATTTGGCGTGCTGATAGGTGGTTGTACAATGTACCAGAAAAATCCAAAAAACACAGAATTTGAGGTTTAAAGTATTTTTAAAGAATTTAATAAAAACCAAGGTTTATGTCTGCAATTCCCAGTATGCCTTGGATGGGAGGCCAGACTTGCTGGCCTTTGGTGGCCATTGTGAGTGCATGGGTGGGTTGCCACTGCATGTCTTTCACAACCCTGACTCCTAAGGTTGGTCTCGAGTAGGGTGACCATATGAAAAGGAGGACAGGGCTCCTGTATCTTTAACAGTTGCATAGAAAAGGGAATTTCAGCAGGTGTTATTTGTATATATGGAAAACCTGGTGAAATTCCCTCTTCATCGCAACAGTTAAAGCTGCAGGAGCTGTACTAGAGTGACCAGATTTAAAAGAGGGCAGGGCACCTGCAGCTTTAATTGTGGTGATGAAGAAGAAATTTCCCCAGGTTCCCCATATATACAAATGACACCTGCTGAAAATTCCCTTTCAATACAACTGTTAAAGATACAGGAGCCCTGTCCTCCTTTTCATATGGTCACCCTAGTCTCGAGCAGTCAACCCAATTTCACATAAAAGGAAACTACTCACTTAAATGGGCTGCGTCCATTTGCGGTACTTCCTTCCGCCCTCTGCATGGTTTTGAGCTAATCACTGTCTCTCAGTCTAACATACTTTTCAGGGTTGTTGTGAGGATCATATGGAGAGAAGGGGCATGTAAGCCACCTTAGGTTCCTTGCAAGAGGAAAAAAATGCAGATCTAAATATAACAATACATAAACTGAAGAACAACCACTGAGAACTCCTTTCCGAGTCCTCTCTTTGTTCTAACTCCACCCTCGTCTGATCTAAAAAATCACAGTGCGATTAAGGTTGGGCAAAGGAGTGATGTTTAAAATCATGGAGGCTCTCTTTTTTCCACCTATTCATTCCATTTGACTGGAACCTGATCTGTACTCACTGTTAGCTCCTTTCACTAGTGGACGCTGTGCTAAATAACTAAGCATGGAGACAGCTGCTTTCATCCTGTGCATAATTGGTTTAACTGGAGTTGCTATAGGAGAAAACACTCCAGCCTGGTTCATCAATTCAAGTAGCTGAGTGGGTGTTACTTGAACACAACCGTAGGGAGCTGATTCCATGCAGCAAGCCACATGCATAAGTGCTCACTGTATAGCCTGAGGAGTTTTTAACCATGGCTATCCACTAGTATGGCCACTGATGCATCAACAAAAAAGAGGATAAAAGATTATGTGGATTGGCATAAAATGTGTATGTGTTAACCAAGTGCTAACTGTTGATGATGGGCAACTTTGGGAGGGGCTGTGGCTCAGTGGTAGAGCACCTGTTTTGCATGCAGAAGGTCCCAAGTTTGATCCCCGGCATCTCCAGAAAGAGCTGGAAAAACTGCTGCTGCTGCCAGTCAGTATCGGCAATACTGAGCTTGATGGACTGATGGTCTGATTCAGCATAAGGCAGCTTCCTGTGTTCCTAATTCCAAGGCACCTGCCTGCTCTGCTTTGTTCTGTTTCCTTAACTTTAAAACAGACAGGGACTGGTTTAAATAGAGGGTTGTCGTCTGCAAAGGCTACCTTATGATGAATTCCAGTACCACTTTTAATGGTTTGCATAGGCATCATTAGAATTAACCAAACATGGAGCCATTCACACAAATAGCTTGCCCAGCTGCAAGAACGCATGAATTGGGCCTCAGTGCCACCAACCCAAAAGTGTTCTGAGACATCCATGAGCCATGAATTTAATCCTTTGGGTCCCCCGTGTCCTAGAATGAGAATTGTTCTTCACACCCCGTCTTCTTTTTAAACTGACAACGTTATGTTTTCTTCTTGTTCCACATATTCTGCCTACTCACCCTGATCATTACAGAAGATGAAGCAACCCCATACCAGGTCAGTATCGTGGATTATAACCAAGAGTGAAAGGTGGGGTGAAAAGGAAGGTGCAGTTGGATGAAAGCTATAAGGTCATATCTACACTGTACACCTAAATTGATTTAACAAGCTCCACACACACACACACAAAAAAAACCCCCACCAATCCTGGGAAGTATAGTTCTGCTAAGGGGTGGGCAGGCAGAGATATCTAATAGAGAATTCATAGCAGCCTAACCGAACAACTGTTCCCAGGATTTTTTTGGGGAAGCCGTGAGAGTTAATTTGGTATAAAACTGATATGCCTTGTAGATGTGTGCTAAAGAATACAGGTGTGGGAACTACTTCTGCATGGTAGGCCAGATGATTCAACCACTAGAAAGTCCTTCATGGGTCAAATGATGTCAAGGGTTAGGGTTAGGGTTCTCCCATCAGGAAGGCAAAGCCAAGCCAGCTCAGCTTCAGTGTGTGTGCCAGGAAAGCATGAGTGTATTGAAGCTGAACCAGCTAGCCAGGGTGCCAGGTGAAGGAGCGATTCTCCAGCCAAGGCCTCGGCCAGGGGAAGCGTGCCGTGCACCCTTCCAAGTGGGAGAGCAAGTGGCCCATGACGTTAGGGGAACCAAAGTGGGGATTCCCCTGCATGCCAGTCACACCCCACCCTTAATTTGGGAAGATGAGTGGGAAAATCCCAGTGGGGGTTTCTCCCTCCACCTCCACCTCCTCTCCAAGCCCCTGGCAGCCGCCAGAGATGGGGCTTGGGGCAGGGGAGTGGCCCATAAAGGGAGCCCATGCACTACTGTGTGTGTGTGTGTGTTGGGGGTTGAGAGTGTGCACATTTTCCTCTCTCATAGACTGTGTGATTTTCAAGTGATTTACCATGGAACCCATTTCAACTCATCCACCCTCTTTGCAGAGGGCTCTGAGATGTGCAGCACTGCCAGATCTGATGAACCCACCATTGCTCCTTGTGAACTGAGAGCTTACCTTTTTAGAACAGCCTTCCCCAGCCTCATACCCTCCAGATGTATTGGACTACAGCTCTCAGAATTCCCAGTGGCCAGTCTAGCTTGCCATTGGCCATGCTGTCTGGGATTTCTGGAAAGCCTACTCCGGTACATCTGGACATCACCAAGTTGGAAAACGTTGTTCTAGAACATACCCATTATTCATTTGTACATTGTAAGAATATAAGAGCAGAAGAAGTGCCATGCTGGATCAGATCAAGGGTCCATCTAGTTCAGCACTCTGTTCACACAGTGGCCAGGAACCGTGGAAGATGGGTGGTCGTGGGCAAGCTGTCTTTCAGGGAAGCTTGTTTCCCCAACAGTGATCTTATTGAGGACACATGTATCTGAGGAATCCTGGTTTTCCTGAGAATACACTCTGAAAACCACTATACGCTATGATATCTTGGGGCATAGGTTACACAGTGACAAAAAAGTGTGCACTTTTACTCTACACATGTGTATGCTGTCTGAGGAAGATGTAGGGTGCTTGCCCCTCACTACTTAGCTGTCATAGCCACACATACCCCCCAAGTATCTGCAATCAGGAGTGGCAGAATTTCTCAGTATGGAGGACTTCTTCTTTCAGCAAAGGCTTAGAACATTTCAAGACACTGTTTACATGGCAATAAAACCTCACGCTTCAGTGCAATCAATGGATGGGATCCAAATATCTTTCCTTCCAGGAACCAGTTCTGTTTGGAAAATATCGCATCTCCCCATCATCCACCCTCAGGAATTCCCCTCAACATGTTGGGGAAATGCAGTTTCTTTCTCTGGCTAGCATGGCTGGTCACTGCAATCTGGGCTGCTGGCTAGGATGGTTGTGTGAATGTCAGGGACACCAACTGGCATTTGCTTATGACAGCCCTGATAGCAACACAGTTTCCTGTGCCATGTTGTGACCTTCACACCGGGACTCAACCTGTAAAGGAAGAACTCCCAGGGGAGTTGAAACTAATTAGCCTAGGAATGCCCATACTTTAAGCCAGGACACCCAGCAAACTGTGGGGGGGGGGGAGAATTAAACCACTGAAACCTTCTGTGAGCCCAAAGTACTCACTCACAGGAGAGGCTGCCTGCTGTATCTCTCTGTAAGTTATTGCTCTTGGGGTTATTTCCTTCTATCAGCCTTTGCTTGGTGGGTAATTCTGCCTTGTCTTTGCAATGGGCATGACAGTATAATCCCTGGCACAGCTAGGGTAGAATTGTCTCTCCTCCCAGATGGCTGCTTTGCCGGAGCAGGTAATTCTGCCTCATATCTGCCCTGGGGCATTCAGTCACTCCTGACAGAGAGCTGCAGCAGAGTTACCCATTCACATCACATTGCCAGGGTCAGGTTTGGCAAGGCTGTCAGCGCCCCTCCCAAGGTGAGCCCCTAGGCATCAGCCACACTGGCCTCCCCTTACCTCACCTTGGTAGTGGCAGGTAGGTAGGTAGGCATACTATCAGCTTCACCCCCACCCCACCCCCCACCCCAAAACACCAGTCTAGCTCTCAAGTGCAGCTACTGGCACTTGCTTTTAAAATTCCCCAGAATGCTTCTGTGGTCCCATTATAGGATCACTCTGGAGCAACCCTCCATTGGGGCCCCAGAGGCATTCTGAGGGAATTACAATGGCAGGCGTCAGCCACAGCCACTCAAGGTCCAGCACTGAGGGGAGCACTGGGAAAAGGGCAACAGTGGAGCTTCCTGAAAGCTGGGGCTACTGAAAGTTGCCTGATAGTGCCAGCCCTTGATGCTGGGCCTGCGAATGTTTCACTTTTCTGGGCTTGTCTCTTTCCAATCTGGAAGCCTGCTCAGATGATTAATGATTCATTCAGAAGCACAGGGGGTGGACACCTTTGAAGGCAGATCAGTCTTACTGTGACACACTCTTACAAATCAGTCTTTTGGAGTGTAAGAGTTGAGCGCGCCTCCAATTATAATTCAGGAAAAAATGTAGATTGGTGAGTCACAAGGCAAAGAATGAAGAAAGCCCCTTCTTCCTTCGCACCCCACACTCCCCAGCAGCCACCCTACACACCTTGCCAATTTCAGCAATGGTGGGAGGGCTGACCCTCCCTCCCTCCCCGCCCCCTGCCCCCCCTCAGTTGCCCCCTTGTGAGCTGTACAGCTCACATCATCCAAACCGTTTATCAGTGAGGATTGGGGAGAACAGAAACAATCAGCCACCCCACTCTCTCAGCAAGGCTAGCCCCTGCCAGTGGATTACAATTCAATAGCTCTGCATTTCTTCACTGTATGCCCTTTGGCTGCACACTGCAATCAGCCAAGCACTTCTACTGCCCTAGGAGCCCTTGGAATTTACTCAGAATAAAAGCACCCATAGTAAAGTCTAGCTTGCAAACTTCTCCCCCCCTCCGCCCGCCCCCATCTCCATCGCCCCCAAGCCTATGGAGCAAATTTATTTCTGCCTGCATTTTTCCATGACTCCCCCTTGATCTTCAATCACATTAAATTCCTCTTTAATACAAGAGAAAGTGCCATACTGGAATGGGATCCTGGGGACAGAAAGTCAGGAGCCAGAAGCTTAGTGCCTTTGAGAAAGACTGGCTGCTTTTCAAACTCGCCCCATGACTTGTCTGTTGTTTTATCAGATTATCCCTTTAATCGCTGAGTATGTTTGCCTCCCTGCCCCCATTCCCCATTTGGCAGTTTATTTTAAAAAGGTAAAGCCCTTGGCAGAGGTCAGACGTAATTCATAACTTTTTCACCTGTTTCCAAATCCAAAATGAGGGGACCAGAGACATTTTCCAAAATGTAATAAGATCCAGAATCAAACAGCAAAGTTTTCGAGACAAGAATTGGCTCGACAGATGAAGGCTAAGGTATATGGCAGTCAAACATTTAAAAGAATCTTCAGTTCAGTTAATCTTCTGCCTTTTAAATGATTAATCAAACAATTAATTGGTTAAATTTAAAATGCGCTGCCAAATTCCACATATTTTCATATTGCTTTTTTAAAGATACTGAAATATTTGAGATACTGAAAGAAGTGTGAGAATTTATAGTTTAACAAAGGAAAGGCCATCTTTTAAAAACTCTCCTTTATTCTGCATCATGGTAACACAACAAGAACCAAAATAGTCTCCAAAAATCAAAGTGTGAACTTAATTCTCAGCCCTGCCTTTAAAAAAATCCCATCACCAATTAAACAACTAACACTTCAGTTGTTACATTTTCTGATTAAAGCTTGCAGACTTACTAATTTGGATTTTTTAAAGCAAAACAAAACCATATCGCTCATTTTAACAAATCCTGTTTAACTTCTTAACACTTTTTCTGTGAAGAGTGAGTAGTTAAATGAAGAACAGGGCCTGTGGAACTACATAATTCCAGCAGCGATGAAATGGGGTGAGGATAAATACAGGCAGGAATTTGTCTCCAAATGGTGCAGCAACAGTGGGCCTGGTCAGGGGGGAAAACATGAATTTGGGCTCTGCTTCAGGCAAGGGAATGTCTTGGGCCTGCACTGGTGAGGAAGGAATAGAAATAGATTCATTCCTCTTTAAAGGGTGGAGTACTTTGGTCAAACCATGTGAATATTTCAGTAATGAGTCCACTTTACCCCTTCCCAGACGCTTTTGCCCTCCACAGGATAGTTGCCACCATCCCTTTCCTTTCACTGAGGTGAAGAGGGCCTGGTTTTACAGTATCTACAAATAGTTAAGAGTTGGCCAATGTGGACACCTGTAAACGCTTGTTTCATTATTACATGCAGGTGACTTTCCAATGGAAAAATTCTGAATGAAGGATATTTTTTGGAGGGAACTCAAAGATCATCTCTCAAGTGCCCTCCTCCCCAAATCTTAACATTTATTTATTTATTTATTTTACTTATCCATCTCTTAATATAACAACATCTAGGTGGTTTATATATAAATATTAAAAATCACATATAAATACACGATTAAAACCAATATCAACTACAGTAACGATACAAAGCAATGCAATGAACAGTAAGATGGTGCAGCATATGACCAATTAATTATATTGCAAGCCAGAGAAAGCCTGGTTGAATAAGGGTATTTTCAGTAGGCGTTTTCTGACTCCTGCACAGGGGAGGGTGCTTTAAAACATGATTTATTCTTTTCTTTTGCTTCTCTTCACAGTCACTGTTTCCCCAATCTGCTGTTGCAGATTGTTGCCATTTTCAGTTTGGTGTGTTTAAGGCTTCTTTCTCCTTTGGTATGTGATCTTAGCCAATCACAGATAATGTAAAGAACGTGATGATATCATAGTACCATTATGCCTGACTGGCCCTCCTTTGCAGGCTGCTTCCAGGCAGAACGCTCTTGGTGCTAGCAAGTCAAAAGACATTGTGCAGCTATTGTGTCTTTTCTTCCAAATGGATTTTTTTTGTGGGGGTCAGAAAAATAGACAAAAGAAGTAGCTAGAAAACAGAAGTCATAAATTGAAGACAACATCATGTGGACCCCCCACAGAATTCCATGAATGAGGAAATGTGATTGCACAATAAAAGGCTCATCTGGATGCAAACGGTGTGAGGCAGTGGTGGGTAGAATGTAGACCTAGGCCGTAGCTAGACCTAAGGTTTATCCCAGGATTGTCCTGGGGTCAAACCTGTTCATTTAAGTGCCATACAGGGCATCCAGTGCTCAGGCAGGGACGAACCTGGGATGATCCTAGGATAAAACTTAGGTCTAGCTACGGCCCAACTCTGATGTGAAGTAAATTGGCAAAGGTTTCTGACTCCCAATTGTTTAACAATGGCAACAACAAAATGGCAACACTCCCCCAATTATATTGCTCAGTGTGTGACAGACAGACCAGGAGTGCATTTTTGTTTCAAAGATCTGTGAGCACAGTTCAGTTCTGGTAAACAAAGCCAATTCTTGCGCCGAGAATTCTTTTAATTCAAAGTGTATGACTTTTGCATATGGTTCAGACACTTTATCTTACCATACTATGCTGCAATAAAAACACGACAGTGCAGGAAGATGCAGAGGGTTGGATCCAGACTTGGTGTTACTTACAGTCAGCCCACTGAAATTAATAGCACCCAAGTTAGTCATGGCTAAATTAAGTCCCATTTATTTCAGTGGGTCTACTCTGAGTATGACTAAGTCTGGATCCAACCGAGAGGGTCTCCTGGTTGTCTTGGCAACAGATACATTCTCTCCACACACACACACCTCCTTCCGCAAAATTTCACAAACATTTTTGTCCCGTTTCAAGCCCCATACTGAAAGGTGGAGCACTTTTTCCTGGGGCCAAAATTGTATGCAAAAGCCACCCTCGCCTCCAGTTCTGGCTCAGCACAACTTTCCAACCCACTGCCTATTTTGCCTGCACATTGTATGAACTGTAGCATATTCCCCATGTTTGAGGCTGTTGAGAGCCTTTTAGCAGTCTAGGTCTAAAACAAGCATCACTAAATAAAATAAAGATATATTCAGAAAAACAACAACATAATTCCAGTCATCTCAAAGGAAACTTAAAAATAGCATTCTAATTGTTATCCTCACTCTTTGTTTTATTGGGACATTGAAAACTGCTCCAGATAGAGACAGGATGCTGTAGTGAGGGACTTTTGACCCTATAAAATTTCTCTTGGGAAGTCTCAGGATTCAGGTTTTGCTTACACTTATCAAACCAATCACAGTATTTGACATTGGGAAGGAAATGTCACCAAAGTTAGAGCAGGACAACTGTGTGTCTTTGCAAATGAAGGTCCCTTTCTTTCTCTTAGGGAGTCAAGTTGTCCATTAGTGCTGTACCAATGCAAGTCAAAACTAGTGAGAGTCCCGTCCCTGGAATGAAAAGTGACAAGAAAACCCCAGCTGCAAGGCAGATTAGCTGGGTAGGGCATTTGGTAGAAAATGGCAGAGGGTTTAAAATCCTTTGGTAAGCAGGCAACAGTTACAGTCCCCATCCATTAGGAACCCATGTAATAATACTAAGCACTTATTTAGCTCTTCACATACTGTACATTGTTTCACAATTCCTATAACTACTCTGTAAGAAAGGGCATGCTATTGCCTTTGTATTGCAGATGGAGGACTGAAGTGGTTTGCCTAAGGCAACCTAAACCAACTTGTGAGAGAGGTGAATGATATTTGAATCAAGGACTTACTGGTTCATAGCGCTGGGTGTTTCCCAAGGACGACACCTTGCGCTACCAAACAAAAGGCATTGCGCAGCTCTTCCATCTTTACCTCCTTAACAGATTTTCTGTAGTAAGGAAAACGATGGAAGGAGCAAAGATTACAAATGAAAAGCATCATCTGAACCTCTGTAAAATAGAAGGCCTCATCTAGAAGCCCCCCTCCTTCCCCAGTCTGTTACACTAACTCTGTTATCCCTTCCATGTTCCTATTTGCAAACCTAACTAATCTGCTGCCAAGTGATCATCATTACAGTTGTCTATGAGGGAGCCCATTATATTACTGCCCTGTTATGGCACAATCTTATTATCGATCTCCCTATCATTCTTAATCTCAGCAATAAAATGTGGCCCATGCACAGAGAAGCATGCTGCAGTTTGCATGGTCTTGGGGCCTACTTTAGAACTAAGGCTGTGATGTTTAATCAATCAATTGGCTAGGATGAACAACAGATTTTTTTAAAAAAGAATTCACTGGATAGGATCCAGAGTTGGTCATACTTGGAGTAGACCCTTTGAAAACAATGAGACTAATACCCCATTGATTTCAGTGGATCTACTCTAACTATGACCCAAGAGCGTCATCACACAGGGGAAAATTATGTTTCAGTTTCCTTACCATTGCTTCTCTGCCCACGTGTTTGTCCCTCATTACTTCCTCTTTTAAAAGAGGAAGTAAACAATGTGCGTGTTGCCCATTCAGTGGGCCATTTTGATCACACTGCTTTTCCTGCACACAGCAGGAGATAGCGGCAACTTCCATCTGAAAAAATAAATTGGATTTACTGGGGTGGGTTTTTTTGTTGCGTGAAGAAGGCTAGAAGGGGCAGGAGGTGCATGGGACGCAGATGATGTCGAGAGAGGGACCTACGAAAATCCATGAGTGCCCAGCACTGAGTGTGCAATAAAACACTCGTCTGATGACGCCCCAAATCTGGATCCAGACTATTTTAATACAAGTACATAGGAAACACTGCATTATCTTTAGAAGAGGCATTCCCTCTTCTCTTATACAAAGGAAAGAATGCATCTTCGAGATTATGCTTCACTGTGACATATTGTAAGCACTACCTAAAAACAAAATATGCTTCTTTTTCTCCCCAGAATTATCGTTTGATTCATCTGCAAATGCATGCAGATTTAATTGATGGATTAATCAATTAAAATCCATGTGATTAATTGACTGAGATGTAATTGGGTTACAGCCCTGTTTAGAACCCCACATGTTTAGGAAGCAGCTTCTACTGACAGGGTGTTGGGGAGCAGCTGCTGGGAAAAAAAGAGCCATGTGAATTGCCAGCCTAAGCACATACACAAAGCCATGTGCACTCACAAAAGAGCTCCCTGGATTGATGCCAATGTCGTAATTTAACAAATGATTATAATTGCTTTCCTAATTTTTTTCATACTTCAAGTCACATCTCTACTCTTAGACCCTCTGGGAAATCTTTGGAGAATTGTTCTGCTTTTGAACTGTTGACTCCATTTCCTCTTCTTTTTCCAGAGAGCTTTGGGTGAAGGCTACCACCTTAAAAACAAAAGAAACTCCCCGTGTGTCTACACACCTCCTTCTCTTAAAGGTAAGGTAGCTGTGAATTGTCCATTACATACCTTTTGGGCATTAATATTGGAGTGCAGCTTGAAATATTTATTACGTATTGGCAATAGCTATTGGGCGACTAACAGTTTGCAGGACATTCTTGGAATTCTACTTTTGTAATGCTTTATAAATGTACATGCAGCCAAATCTGAAGAAAGTAGGGAACTATAAGTATTATAGTTGGTTGTCCTAGATTTTATGGTAGTACATGATATGCAGGTATTTATTTATACATTGCTAGAAGTAGATAATGCATCTGTCTGGTTTTTCAAAATGTGCATTTTGTATGGAGCCACTATTCTGTTTAGATAAGCAGGGTGCTGTGAGTATGCTCAGTGCAAGCTATAGAAGACTATGCAGATTAGGGAAGTATCCTGATGATATTTGCTCATAGGACATTTTTAGAAGGTATTTCCTGGTAGGCTGTGGGAGAGAGATTGAGGAGAAAATGAATGGTGTACCAGAGGTTGCAGGAAATAGTGTCCAGGCAGGCTTTAGCCCCACAACCTCTCATTTTTGTTACCTAATTTAAGCACTGCATTGCAGAGAAAAAACAGAACTGTGGTGTAAAATAAAAAGGCAGCTTACTAAATTGTCAGTTTCTGGAAGAGGATCATGCCTAAAGTGGTCTGAACATATGCATGGTCATGATGAGGAGTGCAAACTAGTTTACAAAAAATATTAAATTTCTAGAGCTTGTGGCTGTTGGGAAAAATCTATGGTTCTCCTGATTTGGACCTTCTTCTGAGCCTTTAAGAGGAGTCTGAGCTATAGAAATTTAGCAGGTGAAAACTCAAGAAAAGTAAACATTCTGCCTGTTATGCGTGTTGTTTGGTTTCTATTAAGAATAATCCTACTGATACCTCCACAAACTCTAGTCTTTCTCCATGCTCCTCTTTTACAGCATGTCCCTTTATTCATTCTGTTCCTACATGCCTTTTCTCCCCATTCCCAACAGCCAGTTCCTAGGGCCCCAAGACCAACAAAAGGCCGACCCACCCAGCAATGCCCCTTGGGTTATATGAAAGATCCCAAGAAGATCAGAGGCAGCATGACAGCCTCCTCCTTGTTAAGGGGTTCCATGTCTAAACACCCCTCAAATCTAGGAGTCAGTTCTGCCACATTTCCCCAAATCCCTGTGCTTTTTTTTATTGTACCACTTCATAATCTGTCCCTAAAATGCAAAATTTGATTAACTGCCCTCCACACACCTATGCACACATGTTCTGCAGCCTAAGGTATCAAAGGTAGGAGCAGCTGATGCATTAAAAATAATTGCTTAATTGATTTTAACTGATGAACTCTGGTTGCATCATTTGGAATGCAGCTAATTATCACACTTTGGGCCAGCTTGCCTTCAACCAATACATAATTCCTCCAAACATGTTAGCCTCAAAAGCCACCATCTTTGTAACCTGTTTATCACACATGCATGAAACTCCGTTTCTGCTAAAAATATTTTCAGGCTGCCAGGGAACTTGACGTTCTAAGAAAACAGACTCCTCTTGCGCTTAATTTGGATGTGTTAGGTGCCCCGTCTTCCTACCCTACACTTTTATTTTTATATTTTTCATAAACAGTTGAAAACTCCATCTGTTTCAAAGCAAGCTGTTCTTCAGGAGTGAAGGTGACCTTGGGGTACAGAGGGAAGGGATTGGCTGTGAGGGAGTGAATATGTGTGGGTGCATATATGTACAAACCAAACTTTGCATTAGTTTGCATTAAATATATCAATTTTAGATTGAGAGAAGATTCCATGGCAATGGGATGTGTCATAGCTGTGTGTGTATAAAATATGGTTCTCTATATTGTTCAAACAACCTCCACAAACAGCCAGCGGACTTCATTATGACAAAGACTTAAACTGAATTTCAAGCATTATAATTCTCTAGCCTCTATTCCTATCTTTATGAAACTTTGCTGGTTTCTTGCTTAGGGAGACCTCTAGACAGTCTGTAGTTTTCAGAACAGTGGTTCACAAGGAACATAGGCAAATAAGTATGTCCTCTTTTTGGGACCCTCAAAATGTCAAGGCTATCCTTGCACAACCCCCCCCCCCCCGGCTATCTTTCTCCAATTTGGCAGCTCTGATGGGGCAATGAATTGTGAAATTTTCATCCAATTCTTCCAAGGAACAAAAATGTTATTGGCTGTTCCCTTTAAAAGAAAACCAAAATATGAAGGTACATCACACACACACACACACACACACACACACACACACACACACACACACACCTGCACCTGCACCTACACCCCTGACTTTGGGCAGGGGTAATCCCCTCCTAAGGGGCTACTTTACCTGTAATTATCATCCAATTCTGACCAAGAGAAAAAAAGTTACAGGGTTTGTTTGTTTTTTAAAAAAAATTATCTTGAAGTCAACATGAAGCACAAAGCTTCGGTTGACTCAGGTTTGGTACTGAGCTGAAGTGGCCTGATGCCAAATTGGCCCGAGCAGAAGCAGGATGTTTTCCAAGCTATTGAAGCGGGCTCCAAGTTGAAATGGGTGAGGAATTCAGTGCACACCTCTATGCATTCATACACACAGAGAGAGATGCATACAATATACTGTACATTTATTTATTTATTTACATTTATATACCGCCCCACAGCCGAAGCTCTCTGGGTGGTTTGCAACATTAAAAATAGTAAACATTAAAAGTATACAATTTTTTTAAAAAAAAACCCCATAAAAACAGTATATTAGAGGTGTGCACTGACCTCTGCTTCAGTTCGGACCACACATATATAACACATGCAAATTTGTGTTATGGGCCTGCACCCCAGATCTTTTAAGAACCTAGAAACACCTGTGGTGCTATCCATCTGGTCAGATGTTTAGTATGTCACAGTTTGAATGTTTTTATAAACGATAGATAGATAGATAGATAGATAGATAGATAGATAGATAGATAGATACTTCTAACCAACTAAAAAAGGTCCAACGATTAATCAGGCTCTGTGTGTATGTGGGTGTGAAACATTAAATACAAGTGCTTATAAAAACTGATAGCAAGCACCTCTTAGGAGACATTCTCTATTCTCTCTCACAGACGCAGGCAAGAAAGCCTCTTTTAAGACGATTCCTGCCAGGACACGTGTATGCATCATCTAAAAACAAAGAAAGTTTGCTTCTTGCTTCAGAAGCATTAGTTTACCCATATACATTTATGTTCAAATGTAATTCATAGATTAATCATATCAAATTCATGTGACTATTCTATCAAAATTTATTTAACTGAGTTGCAGCCCTACAAGGTATTGTGATGAAGGCTCATACTCCACTAATAATTAATTTAAAGGGGAAATTGTCACGATTGGATTTGTCCTCCACGTGAAAGAGGGTTGAATAATCTTATAAACAGGACAAGGGGATGATGCAATCCAGGAATGGGGAACATAATGGCCCTCCAGATCTTGTTGGAGTACAGCTTCCATCATCCCTGATGGCTGAGGCTGATGGGAACTAGAGTTCAATAGCATATGGAGGCCTGTAGGTTTCCCACTTCTGATATAATCAGTTTGCTTGCCTCCCCTTATTGCCGTATTTTTTCGATTGTAAGACGCCATCGATTGTAAGACGCACACTAATTTCAGTACCACCAACAGAAAAAAAACCCTAAGACACACCCGCGATTCTAAGACGCACCCCATTTTTAGAGATGTTTATATGGGGGGAAAAGTGGATCTTAGAATCGAAGAAATAGGGTAGGTGCAAAAGTACATTATACCATTTCTGGTCATCCATGCTACTTTCATTACAAATTTTCAAATAAAGTATATGTAGGCCATATTAAACAGAAGCTTTCCTGCTCTGTTAATCACCAAAACCCTTGATTTCCTCAGGGAAATATTTCCTCAGCTTAAGTTGAAAGTATGGCATCAGTCTTCCTCATTAGACATTATTCTTGCTTTAAAACCTCCCAACAAGACCAAGTATGGATCAGAAAGATGGAGAAATGGCTTCCTAAACTTTGAGTAATCCTTAGCGTGTGAACTGCCCAGGGAGCCTCAGTTATTGGGCGGTATAAAAATGCAATAAATAAATATGTATATGAAAGAGGTACATTCCATGTGGATGCTGTAACTCAGGTGTGGGCAACTTGTGGCCCAATCTCATGCAACTCTCAGCTGAATTTCAAAAGCTGCCTGCTAGTAATCCGATCCTTGGCAATAGCAATCTGTCAGGCCCCTGGCAGCCCATTGGGAAAGGAAGGTGAGAGGGAGGGGGAGTGTCAGAAGAAGCAAGAAAAGTTAGAGAACCCCCAAATTATGGTTAGTGGTTACATTTAGCATAGATATGGTCAAACCATCCTCTGTTGAAACTAAAACAGCATGGTCTCCGCTGAACAAAGCTTCCCTTCACCTTTATTTATTTTGTTCTTTTTATATCCTGCCCTTCATAAAAATCTCAGGGCTGGTAACAAAAATATTAAAAACAAACAACAAGAAACAAGCCTTTAAAAAAACCCTAATAGATAATCAGCAGAGAAAATAAGTAAAAACCAGTAGATCCAGTCCTATTTATTGCAGTGAAAAATAATCACTCATAAATGCCTGGGTAAACAAATGGATTTTAGCCTGGCACCAAAATGTTAGTAAAGTTAGCACCAGACATACCTTTTCAGGAAGGGCATTCCAAAGTTGTGAGGAGGGCACCATGGAGGCCCTCTCTTGTATCACCACTCAGTGTATTTCCCCCAATGGTGGGATGAGACAGGCCTGTGCCATAGATATAAGAGGGAAGGCAAGCTATAAAGGAAAAAGTGTTCCTTCAGATACTTGGTCTTTGTATGTCAACATGAGCACTTTGAATTGAACAGGGGAGTTGACTCGATGGCCTTATAGGCCCCTTCCAACTCTATTATTCTATGGTTCTATGAATTAGGACCAGAAACAGCTAGGCAACCAATGCAACTTTTTCAGGAATCCAGATTGTTTTTATATGCCCTCCGTAAATGGCAATACTCCTTGTTCCCAGAAAGGATCTTTGTGTAATATTGTGATTCACATAGTTTTGATTGCAATTTGTTAGGTATGCTGCAATATTCTAATTGGTGCTGAAATGAATTCCCACTCTTTGAATCTGCAAACATTGCCAGATATTAAAATTGAGATATTTGCCAAGAACCTCACCACCACCAAACTTGCCGCGTTGCCTAAGCAAGGGATGGGGCAAACAGACGTCTTCGTAAGGGCCTAGAGCCTTGTGTGTTTGGTTGTATATGTCTTCCCTATCGCTCTCTGTCTGTGTGCCTGCCTCCCAGCGGGTCTTCTCATTCCTGCCCAGGCCTCCTGCAACTTATGCCACTACAGTTCCTTCCAAGCTCTGGTCCCCACTCAACTGGGAGTTAGTCCCAGTTTAAATGTAATTCTGGGCATGTTAAGAAGACTTCCCCATGCCAGTTTCCATGTTCTTGATGTCAGATTTACTACAGGCACTAGTGCCTGAGTGCGTAACATTAGCATACCTGCATCACATCCTGGGCCACAGATCCTGGGTGTGCTAATATTGCACACACAGATGCTGACAACTGGTGCATATGTGAAGGTGAGCATCAGTTTTGTTTTTTAACAAGCTCAGCATGACATTTAAATTGAGCCTCACACCTCCAACACCCCAGGCTCTTGACTGTCCAGACCCCAGTGTTGACAGATACCCAGCGGTAGGTTACATTAGCTTCTTATCACTAACTTTTAATCCTCATCTTCTTAGCTCTTCTACTCACAAAGCATATCTTTGTTTTCAGCTTTGAAATGCTGCTAAGGTAGAAATTATAGCCAGCGGTGCTAAGCACACACACGGGCACACACACACACACACTTCTCAATCCACTCATTCGCATATTCCAATTTTAGCACTACTGACAGCAGCGACAGCAGCGACTCTTTTCCTCCCAGTTACAATTGGGAGTAACTTCCCAAACGGAGGTTGGAAGCGCCAAGGCAGTTGGAGACTGAACATGTTTGACAACAAAGACCTATTTAAAGACCTCCTCTTGCCGCTGTGAGCATTTTCCACAATCTGCTGTTTGTGCCATGAGTGCTGCCAATTATTGGAGTGTTTCCTGCAGAACACAGCTCCCGGAGAGGGGCATTCTAGGAGACAGGGACTGGCCACAGCAGGCTTTTCAACTCTGTCCCAACTCATAAGCAGTGATTGGAAGTACTTTGCAGGGGGGTGGGGCAGGGACGATGGAACAGGTACTAGGAGTGCCCACTGGCCACAACGTTCATCTTAGGCCCTGACTTGCGCAATGTAGAATACAGCCCAATTCAGCTCAGACTGATTCGGAGGCTGCCCCTTCAACTTGGATCCGAATACAAATCTCAATTCAGAAATCCATATTATCATGCCTTCCACTGACTATCATTGGAAATCAACAAGCAGTTGTAACTTTTTGGGGGGTCTTAGTCAGAATTGTATGAAATATGCAGGCCTAGAAGCTCCTCACGAGCGGCTTATGCTTCCCAAATGTCTGACAAATAAATGCAAAGAGGTTTGTGCTACTTGCCTTAAAAGTTTAATTTTTAAAAAAGGGAACTGACAACTTTTTAAAAAAAATCTTGGCAGGATTAGAAGAAATTTGCAGGAATAGTTGCTCCTTCTGAGGAAATCAAGCCTGCCACATTTCCAATGAATAGGTTCAGGGAGCTTTGTGCAAGGACATGAGAACATAAGAAGAGCCCTGATGCAGGATCAGACCAAAGGTCCACCTAGTCCAGCACTCAGTTCACACAGTGGCCAAGCAGCACTCGGCCAGGGACCAACAAGCAGGACATGGTACAACAGTACCCTCCCACCCATGTTCCCCAGCAACTGGTGCACACAGGCTTACTGCCTCGAATACTGGAGATAGCACACAACCATCAGGGCTAGTAGCCATTGATAGCCTTTGCCTCCAAGAATTTATCCAACCCCCTTTTAAAGCCATCCAAATTGGTGGCCATCACTCCATCCTGTGGTAGTGAATTCCATAATTTAACTCTGCGCTGTGTGAAGAAGTACTTCCTTTTATTTGTTCTGGATCTCTCACCAATCAGTTTCATGGGATAATCCTGGGTTCTAATATTTTGAGAGAGGGAGAAAAATGTCTCTCTATCCACATTCTCCATACCATGCATAATTTTGTACACCTCTATCATGTCTCCCCTTAGCCTCCATTTTTCTAAGCTAAACAATCTCAGTTCATGTAACCTTCCCTCATAGGGGAGATGCTCCAGCCCCTTCATCATTTTAGTTGCCCTTTTCTGCACTTTTTCCAGCTCCATAATATCCTTTTTTAGGAGTAGTGACCAGAACTGTACATAGTCTTCTAAGTGTGGTTGCACCTTAGATTTGTATAAAGGCAGTATGATACTGGCCGTTTTATTCTCAGTTCCTTTACTTATAATGCCTAACATGGAGTATGCCTTCTTTACAGCGGCCACACACTAGGTGGACATTTCCATCGAAGCTGTCCACCACAATCCCAAGATCTCTTTTTTGTTTGGTCACTGCCAGCTCAGATCCCATTAGGTTATACTTGAAGTTGGGATTTTTTGCCCCAATGTGCATCACCTTACACTTGCTTATATTGAATCGCATCTACTATTTTGATGCCCACCCTCCCAGCTTGGAGAGATCCCTTTGGAGCTCTTCATAATCCCTTTGTGTTTTAACATCCTTAAATAATTTGGTGTCGTTGACAAACGTGGCCACTTCCCTGCTTACTCCTAATTCCGGATCGTTTATGAACAGCCTTTACAATTTGGGGATTCCCCCACCTCAAAAGGATGTCTTTTTGTGGACAATTGTTATGAAAAAGATATACAACATAGAAGTGGCCCTAGCTAAGAAACTTACAAAATTTCAGAAGGACAGGTGGAGCTATTTTTGTGAAAGGGGAGTGTTCAAATGGGATTCACTTCTCCTTAAAGCCCCCACATGTTTTTGGCATGTCATAGACATGTTCCTAGGTAAGAAACCTGCAAAATAATAGGTTCAGGAGTTAGGGAATTCTATTCAGAAGGATACGTGTAGGAGCTAGAGAGTTCTGATTAAAGAAAAAAATGTAAGAGTCTCAGGGGGCCCAACAGTGTTCTAGATCCACCTCCAAAATGTCATGGATGCATCCAGTATTACAGCACAGGATTTTATTTTTGCCTTGTCTTAGTATGTGCTTTCCGTTCTCATGTGCACAAAAAGCAGGGGAGAGAGAGAGAGAGAGCGCTTCCACTGGAAGCCCATTTAGCAGGTTGGCCCTTGCAGACCCTTTTAAAGAAAAATCTCTGTCCTTGTTTTATGAAAAATGTGGGACCATTTATATGCCAATGCCCACACTCAACATGTCCATGTTAGGAATGGGCCAAGGAAGCCACATGGTGTGAGGAGCAAGGCCAGCAATACAGCCCCATGGTCTCTTGGACTCGAGAAGATTCCTTCACATAATGAACTCATGAAGGGGGCTTTGGAGTCTTCTGCTTCCAGGAAAGCATGGGAGATGATGTTCCACTAAGAGATGTAGTGGTAGTTTTCTGTGTTACTGTTGAACACAACAGAGTATTCTTTTACTTTGTGTGTGTGTAGGGGCGGAGCAGGAGTCTGTGTGAGTTCTGAATTGGGAGCAGAGCAGGGGCCTGACTCCCATTATGGACTCCTAGCCCAGGGCCTGTCAGGGCCTTGATCCAACCCTGTATAGCTTAATAGAAATTAGGCTGAGAAAATAATAAAAGAGTACACTACAAATATATGAAGTGATTGCTATGTTGTTGTGTTTATGACTCTGATCTTTCCTCCTAGGAACTGCATATATGCCTTCTCACTCACACACACACACACACACACACACACACACACACACACACACACACGTGAGAGATGGATTAGACCAATCTCCAACAACTTGGTGCCCTCCACTATGTTGGACTGCGACTTCCATCATTCCTTTGGCCATGCTGGCTCAGAATAATGGGAGTTGCAATGCAACACATTTGGAGTAAACCATGTTAGAGAAGGCCTACTTAGATTGAGAGTCAGTGGCTGGCCCAAAGTGAGCCTCATGCCTGAGCCACGTCTAGGACCCAGAATCTGAACAACTGCAGAGTATAGCAGAAGCAATTGTTGGGGCAGGAAACCTCACTCTGCTCAAGTTAGTGCAGTTTTTATATAGATGCCTCTGTTGACCCTCACTATGGGTCAAATGTGAACTTTAGAGCAGTAGTGCAAGCATTGACCCTGTGGCAAACTGTTGCTTCAAACACTATTACTATGTAAAGGGACAATATATGTGATGGAGAAACCCAGAACAAGGGGATGAAGAAAGCTAGCCGTCTGATGCTGGCATTGTGCTGTGTCTAAAAGAAATGTGAGAATAAGTCCTCAGTCTTTCTACATGCATGCATCTGGCAGAGGTGACTTTCTTCCTTTTCCTGAAATAAACCCTCACTGTCACTTGCTCACAACACACAGAGGGCTGCACTCATCTATTTCCCATCAGCCATTGCTCTCATCATCACTCCCCCATACCTATTGTTCACACCTGTCGTTCTGTAATTCTTCCCCCCTCCCTACAGTTATTTGATCTTCTGTGGGGGAGTTGGCACTTTGTCTTCCCACGCATGCCTAAAGCTTTTACATTGTTCCATGGCTGTAGCTTTTAAAGATGTGTTCTCTCTCTCTCTCTCTCTCTCTCTCTCTCTCTCTCTCTCTCTCTCTCTCTCTCTCTCGTGTGTAATCATGACAGAGCTGGGGGGAAACTTGAGGCCAAGCAAGTATTGAGCTGCAGTGGTGTTCAGCCAAGATTGTCCACTCTGTCGATTTGACAGGGATTTAAAAAGAAGTGGGGAGGGGGGAGATGTATCATGGGAGAAAATTGGGGAGGGGTAGAGCACCATTTTTATTCCTGAAACAAGTGGTGGTAGGGTGTCTAGGAATAACATCCTGCCTCCTAATCAAAATGGCTGAGGCATGGTTCTGGTTACCCAGGGACAGGGTGACCATATGAAAAGGAGGACAGGGCTCCTGAAAAAGCCCTCTTCTTCACAACAGTTACAGGTGCAGGAGTACCTTGTTGAAAAGGTTGTTGAATAAGCCCTGAGGAAGGACGTTTTTTGTCCGAAACGTGTAGGCACCTTCATTAAACCTTTTTCATACAAATATTATTATTATTTATTTATTTATTTATTTATTTATATAGCGCCATCAATTTTGCACAGATTATCCTTGGTTCTGCCCCTGCCTTCGGCTTGTTTTTTCACTCCCTCATGAGGTTTCCCTTCTTTTCCTGCTATACTAGAGTGACCAGATACAGGGCTCTTGTAACTTTAATGGTTGTGATGAAGAGGGAATTTCACCAGGTGCTGCATGCATACAAATAGCACTTGCTGAAATTCCCTTTTCAATACAACTGTTAAAGATACAGGAGCCCTGTCCTCTTTTCCATATGGTCACCCTACCCAGGGCTGACACAGGTGTGTTGCACATGCTCAGAGACACTCTAGCCAGTTTTTGTATAAAAGTTCCCTTTGCCTGTATTTGCACATCCCTTTATATCAGGAATCCTGGCTTATTAAACCACAAAATGCACAAACTGAATGCTTATGTGCAATGCAGGACGTCTATTCACACTTTGTTCATATGAGCACCCCAAAAAAACTAGGCATGGATAGGTTAGCATTACGCTCAGTCCCCAAATTATGGTTTGTTTCACCCAAACAATCTAAGATTCATAAATGAGCAAACCCAGGCTTTCCAACTCAGTTTGTTTGGGTACAATAAACCCTCATTCCAGGTTCAGACACAATGCTAAGCTATCCATGCCTGGTTTGTTTATCCACTTGTGCGAACAGGAGGAGTGAAGCAGGGGTGAATGGGTGGCTATTGGGCGGTATAAAAATGTAATAAAATAAATAAATATGCAAGTCATGCACATTGTGATTTCTAACAGTCACACTAAAAATTACATGGTAGGAGTATGTAAAAATCTCCCATTTAAAAGAATAAAAACAGCTGTAGTTGAGTTTGATTGGAGGGACTGCTTAGCCCTTTTCACTCCAGGCATTTCCCCACTCACAACAGTTTTTCCATTCCCGTGGGAAGGGGTGCGGGGAGATATGAAAACCTGTACCTTGTTCTGAAAGGTGGAAACCCTTTTTGTGCAGATGGTGAAGTTGATCAGGAAAATTGAGCTAAGCATACCTTCTCCCCTGCCACTCCACAGATCAAACTTGCAGACAACCTCCCACAGCTACTTTCCTTTAAAAAAATATGTCATGAGACTATTATGCATGTCTTCTATGTAGTATCCATTTTTGCCCTAACAGCTTTATTCGGGCTGTTGGTGATGGGGACAAAGTCCCTATCAGGCTCTAGGGTGACCATATGACCGGATTTGCCCGGGTTTTTGATGGCAAATCCGGGAGGGAGAGGGGAAATCCAGATTTTTTTTTCAAAGGACGGCTCTAATGGGAATTAACAAAAATGCTTATAACTCCGTCATTTTTTAAGATAAAGACATGAAACTTGGCACAATGGTAGCTCTTAGGAAGGGCTTTAGTCATACCAAATTTTAAACAGATCCATTCATCCATTGATTTTTTAGGAATTTTTTAAAATTTGAGGTTTTAAAATTATTATTTTTAAAATCGTCATTTTTAAAGATAAAGAGATGAAACTTTGCACCATGATAGGATTTAGGTAGAGCTTTAGCCATACCAAATTTGAAACAGATCTGTTCATCCATTGATTTTTTAGGGATTTTTTTAAAATTGATGTTTTAAAATTATTATTTTTAAATCTGTCATTTTTAAAGATAAAGAACTGAAAGTTGGCACCATGATAGCTTTTAGGTAGAGCTTTAGCCATACCAAATTTGAAACAGATCTGTTCATCCATTGATTTTTAGGAATTTTTTAAAAATTTGAGGGTGTTTTTTTAAAAAATGTTATTTTTAAAGATAAAGAGATGAAACTTTGTACCATGATAGGATTTAGGTAGAGCTTTAGCCACACCAAATTTGAAACAGATCCGTTCATCCATTGATTTTTTAGGAATTTTTTAAAAATTGAGGTTTTAAAATTATTATTTTTAAAATTGTCATTTTTAAAGATAAAGAGATGAAACTTTGTACCATGATAGGATTTAGGTAGAGCTTTAGCCACACCAAATTTGAAACAGATCCGTTCATCCATTGATTTTTTAGGAATTTTTTTTAAAAAATGAGGTTTTAAAATTATTGTTTTTTAAACTGTCATTTTTAAAGATAAAGAGCTGAAAGTTGGCACCATGATAGCTTTTAGGTAGAGCTTTAGCCATACCAAATTTGAAACAGATCTGGGGCCAGTAGCAAACCCTGTTAACAACAACAGCAGCTTGCAATGAGTGAAGATACAGTCAGAAAAGATATTTGAGGGAAGGGGAGAATGCAACACACAGAGTATAGCAAAAGCTTCATCAAAGTACAGCAAAACCTACAAAAGTAGGAGTGAGTGAAGTTAATTTCAGATACATTGAATCTCTCACTTGTTCTTTATTTCAGTGATTTTAACATTAAGATGTTATGTAGAACAGATTTGTCTAAAATGTGTGCTGTAAAATCAGACATGTGACCAAGGCTATGTTCGGGTGGGCACGCCCCCTTGGTGCTGGACACGCCCCCTTGGAGGCGACCATGTTGTCCTCCTTTTTGGTTTCCAAAATATGGTCACCTAATGTTTACACTCCTCTCTTCCTCTGAAGACTGGGCTATGTATGATCCTGCCATCCAAGCAGTCTATGGGCCTAGCTTGCATAACTGCCAGGATTAGGACTGTGTTGTGTGCAACCAAATGGTCCCACCTCAGCCCCCGCACACAAATGATAACTGGGAATAGGCATCAGTGTGGATGACGCTTACAAGGAAAAAATGGCTATAGGTGAAACAATACAAGAAGGAGGAGGAAATGGAGGCAAAGGAAAACAGGGAAGAACATGGAGTTGTTGGGGTTATCTGTGTTTAGGGTGGGTTGTAGGCTCAGTTGCAATAGGGCATGGGAACTTATGCCAATATCAATAACCTTTATAATTCTGAAAAGTTTCACATATTGCTGCTGAAATTTCAATTTGAAGAATACTTTTAGACAAACTGGGGGGGGGGACATGCTTCATGATTAATTTTAAGGCTTTCAGGACTTTTACAATAAGCATTAATAAGTTTTCAGTTTGCCTAAAAGGTTGTTTTTCCCTAAAACCTCTAAATTTAAATCCATTATTGAATAGAGTCAAATTTAAGAAGAATATAAAAGTGAATGTTTGCAACAACTTCAGCCTAGGGGAAATGTCCCTGAGCATTCCCCAATTCATATGTTTGTGGATGTGTTTGTGCATTAGGGCTGGCAAGTTTTTTGCTCCTGTGATTGTAACACTAGCCTGACTCAGAAATGGGGCAGATGAAACTTTTCCTGGTATGGATGTAAAGGTATGGCAGAAACTTCACTGTTTCATTTCTGTGTGCCACCCCATTGTTAAAAGTACAAGTGCATGAACAGTAACAAAGTATGAGTGTGTATGGATGTGTTTTTGTGTATATCTATCTATCTATCGGAACTTAGGTTGACCTAGTTCCTGCTTACCCCTACCTACCTGCCAGCATCCTCAAATGGCTAGTCACCTGTGAGAATACCTTTTTCTGCAGTTTCACAAGGCTGAGTTTAAGAGAGGAATCTGACCTTGTAATCTTAACTCCTTCTGCCCTTTGTACCCAGAAGGGTGGTGGAGGCTATAAATGCTTCTTTTCTGAGGACTGTGCCCTTATTCCTTTGAAAGAAACTGTGGTGAAATCACTTTTGAAGGAAAAACCCCCATCAACACCCTATATAATTTTCAACCACAGTCAGTCTCCATTATTCCTTTTCTGAGTAAGGCCCTAGAATGAATAGTGATAGGGTGACCCTATGAAAAGAAGGACAGGGCTCCTGTATCTTTAACTGTTGCATACAAAAGGGAATTTCAGCAGGTGTCATTTGTATGCATGTCGCACCTGGTGAAATTTCCTCTTCATCACAACAGTTAAAGCTGCAGGAGCTATACTGCAGCTATACTGTGACCAGATTTAAAAGAGCAGCTTTAACTGTTGTGATAAAAGGAAATTTCACCAGGTTCTCCATATATACAAATGACACCTGCTGAAATTCCCTTTTCAATCAAACTGTTAAAGATACAGGAGCCCTGTCCTCCTTTTCATATGGTCACTCAACTCCAGGTTTTCTTGGATGAAGCTAATTGCTTAGATAGGGTGACCATATGAAAAGGAGGACAGGGCTCCTGTATCTTTAACAGTTGCATAGAAAAGGGTAGCCTTGGAGTCTCAGAGACCATTTCTGACATGGTGTAATTGTTTAATTTAGCACAATCCTATGACTACCAATTTGGATAGCTTTAAAGGGGGTTAGAAAAATTCCTGTCAGAGGAAGCTATCAGTGGCTACTAGGCCTGATGGTTATGAGCTGCTTCCAGTATCAAAGGTAGTAAGCCTATGTACACCAGTTGCTGGGGAACATGGGCAGGAGGGTGCTGTTGCACTTATGTCCTGCTTGTGAGTTTCCTGTTGGCAGCTAATTGGCTACTGTGTGAACAGAGTGCTGGGCTGGATGGACCCTTGGTCTGATCCAACATGGCTCTTCTTACGTTGTTTTACATGTTTTCTCAGAAGTAGACCCCACAGTGGCTTACGTCCTAGAAAATGTGTTTAGGATTTCAGCTTTAAAATGTCTTACGCTTAAGTTGATACCAGGATGCATTTTATGTATAGCCTGCAAAACGTATTACTCCCACCCGCAATGTATTCACTGTGTGATAAGGAAAAGCCATTATGTTCTGGCATTTTTATGTGTTCTCTATCCACATAGTTAAAACAGTCAACACTATAGAGGACAAGAGACAAAGGAGGACAGTATCCCGTACCTTTCATACATGTGTGGAAACCGGGGTTTCAGGAACGTGCAGCTTTTCACAAACTGTGCTGCTGAAATGCTTCTTTCTACACCTACTTAAAGACAGGGAGCTCTAGTGATCATTACCACCATTAGTAATTAAAGGGTTCTCTACATACTAATACACATGCAAACTTCTGATTTCAGTTTTTTCCCTCCCAGTGTAGGAAATCATAGCTGTGATAAAGTTGAAAGTATGGTGAATGATGGGTTTTAAAATATGTTTGACCTTTGGTAAACAAGCAGAGCAGGAACCTGTGTGAAGGAACCCAAAGTCAGGCGTGTTTGCAAAGAGCATGGAGGGTATTAGTGAAAGAAGTTGACACTATCAAATAAGAGTCCCTCTCTCAACAAAGAAGATATTGTTGCCTTGTGGTTGTTCTTGTTCCTCAAACAAGGTGAATCACATTCCTCACTGAGGACTAGGTCCCTGCCAAGTTTTTTGAACAAGGCAACTATTTTTCCCCTTAGTGATTGTGGTCGTGTGAGAAAATTCCCACCCTGCCCTGAATACCTGTACTTTCTAGAAGCAGCTAATATCTTATAATTAAATTTATTTAAATGAACTTTTCATTTATTTTCATCTTGTCAACTGAGGTTTTGTCTGTCAAAAGTTATAGTGTTTTTATTGGGAGGGGGTTTAACATAATGCGTGCAGAAATCCTTGGATAGCAAGAAGTTTTATAAGTCTCAAAACCGTTGTTGATCAGACTTTCCAGCCATTGGACACAGTGTCATGGAATGTAATCCTAATTGCTCATGGTGAAGGGGTCAGCTATAGAATGCTAACAAATAGTGTGGTATCCAGTGATGTTGTGGTAACTTTTGAAGTGCATACAGTCATCATGACAGTCCCCATAGCCAAGGAGAGTCCAAAGGTTTAGGAAGCTGTTTTGATCCATATCATTTAACCACTTCTAGCACCACCACCCCTGTCCCCGTCCCTGATACTGTGAAGATTGGAGCTAAACTCCCAGGGAACAAGGGGAAGTCAGAAGATGTCAGCATCCCTTCTAATCAAAAAGTCTTGGCGCTGCATCCCTACAAGTCCACAGCATGAGTAGTATTGCTGAGAGAACTGAAAGGTCCATTTGTCCAGGGGAAAACATTACACTGTGTCTAAGAAGAGGAAAAGCAAGGACTTTGGGGCAGTGGGTTGGAGGAAGAGATAGTGTTGCTAGGTGGGCAGGGGAATAGAGATTGTGACTGGATTTGGACAACATGATAACCCACAATGGGTTAAATAAGCCATGGTGGTTTATTTAACCCATTGTGGATTATTGTGTCATTTGTTCAGTATTTTTTAATCCACAATGGCTTATTTGCCTAAAATAACCCACTCTGATAACCCTGCAGTCTGCAGTAGGGGTTATTTAACTCATTGTGTCATCTGGCAGTCACTGTGGGTTATTTTGGTTGCCTACAGAGTTGTGCGGCAAGAGCGGTTCAGATAACTGCTGTTCTGCTCCTCGCAGGCGTTTGCTACATAATGGAAACAGCTTACATGGGCTATTTCAACAGTGCCTGTGGCGGGATGCCCAGTTAGGAACACCTTAAGTCATCTATGCCAGCAATGTCTATGGGTTGAAACGTGCTATGGCGCTTTAGTGAATGAGTGAAATACCACTGTAGCACTTTAGAGAATGAGCGTAAGTACGCTCCAGCACTCCAAAGCACACTACTGCTGGCTGGGGAAACACAAGGAATGGACGAGAAAAAGTTTCAGGGTTTAGAGGCTGCATCGGATGTCTCCCGACTAGATGTCAGCATCCCTTCTAATCAAAAAGTCTTGGCGCTGCATCCCTACAAGTCCACAGCAGTAGGAGTTTTGCTGAGAGAACTGAAAGGTCCGTTTGTCCAGGGGAAAACATTACACTGTGCCTAAGAACAGGAAAAGCATGGACTTTGGGGCTGTGTATGAAGTCTTGCCCGGATTCTGCAAACCTCCAAGGGTTTACTTATGCCACCACCTTTTTGGTGCATCTGGGGTTTTCGCCCCTTTGTATGTAATCATACAGGGTTTGGATGGTACACTGAGTGCCTCCCGACTAGGGGAGGCTGTGTATGAAGTTCAGTCTCAAGAGCACTTTGGAGCCACCCCACCCCACCCCACCCCACCCCACCCCACCCCCTTGTCAGGCTGAGGAGGGCCAGGATCTCTTCTCGATCCTCCCAGAGTGCAGGACACGGAATAACGGGCTCAAGTTAAAGGAAGCCGGATTCCGGCTGGACATCAGGAAAAACTTCCTGACTCTTAGAGCAGTACGACAATGGAATCAATTACCTAGGGAGGTTGTGGGCTCTCCCACACTAGAGGCCTTCAAGAGGCAGCTGGACAAGCATCTGTCGGGGATGCTTTAGGGTGGATTCCTGAATTGAGCAGGGGTTTGGACTCGATGGCCTTGTAGGCCCCCTCCAACTCTGCTATTCTGTGATATGATGCTATGATTCTATGATGCTGGAAGCACAGAATTAAGCCCCTGTACGTTACCCCACACCCCTCCCCTCTCATTGGGATATTGTGGAAGGTGAAAACAGGGCTGCTGCAATGTTGTCAATGGGTGAAACAGCGACACTGCTGGGGCAGGAAGACTGCAGCAGGACAGGAGCTTGTGGGGGATAACAGTAGCTTATTTTCAAAATAAGCTATGTGTAGCTTATTAAGCCATCATGGCGTAAAGTGACATCAAATCCGAACCTGCATCTGGTTTTGTTTTGATTTGTTTAATAGCTTTGAATGATGGAGCAGAGGTTTCTCTTGCGTCTCTCCTCCTCCAATCCCATTACGCCCATGCTCTTCTCCAACCAGTTTAAGCAAACTATGAGCAGTTTCAAGGCTCCTGTTCTTCCTTTGCGTGGCCTTCAGACAGAGGACTATGCTTTGTCAGTTAGGACACATGGGCCCCTAAGGGAGAAAATAGGCTTGAACTTGACCATCAACAACAGCTGGACATGCAGGCTGAGCTGGCACATAGGTCACCATCTTCTCCACTGTGGTGGGCTGTATTGTATTTGTATTTAAATTATAGCCATTATTTCTAAATCTGAATCTTTGCAATTAGTATGTGCACATTTTATGTAAATCAGTGTTCTCCTCTGTTCTCTTTTTTTGGTGATGCATAAATAACCACCCTAGCCCAAACAGTTATGTTAAGACCTAGAAGCTGCTTTGAATTCTGCTCAGGGGGCTCAAAATAAGAAGGATTGTATAGTGCTTTGTGAGCTGTATCAATATAAGTGCTATGGTTTTTATTTATTTAAAATGGTTCTTAGGCTGCCGCTAAGGGTGGGGCCCTCTCTGATGGAGGTAGAAGGTTGATTTCGCTGGAAGGAAATCCTATATACAGCAGAACTCTTAGGGTTACACAGCTGTGGGGAAAGGAGAAGTAGGAATAGAACATTACTAAGAGCTAGGGGAAAGAGAATGTGATGGGGGACATGGAGGAGGGCTGTTTTTCACATATTGATAGGGCTGCATCAAATATTTTTCCATCTCAATATTTGGACCAAAAATAGTATTTTCTGGCAGTGGGGGATATTTCGGGGGGGGGCAGCCTATGATTATGCAAATATACACCTTTTCCCAATCCTCTTTGGTTCAACAATGTACTAGAGCTGCTGCTGCTGCTGCATTAATGCCATTTTCCTCCTAGTTACTGCTTTTTCCCTCCTTCTTGGATTAGCACATGAGTGATCCTAGCCAATCAGGGACCATGAAGTGTATGAGATGACATCATGATGCCACGTGGCCAGTCAGATTTAGCTAACATGACATCAACTGAGGGAACAGAGAGAGAGAGAGAGAATGCAAAAAAGATTAAATTAATGGATAAACAAGCCCCCTCCCACATATGTATAATGTCATGATTTATATTTATAGCCAGATGTGGGAATATGTTGGGTGTGGGAGAGTGAACTAGAAATTTATTTACATATATTTTAAGCCAGGAAATCCTACCAACAGCACTGGCTTGCACTGATCCTGGGATCAATGCTTTGTCCCTCCTCCCAGCTGTCCCTCCCTCATGTCTATGGATAGAATCATAGAATAGCAGAGTTGGAAGGGACCTACAAGGCCATCGAGTCCAACCCCCTGCTCAGTGCAGGAATTCACATTAAAGCATCCCTGACAGATGGCTGTCCTGCCCCTTGAAGGCCTCTAGTGTGGGAGACTGGGACTGATAGTTCTTGAGAGAGCATGACACGTAAGGAAGCACAAAGATCTCTGTCTCTGAAACTGCAAGTCCTAGTTCAGCTGCACAAGCACACAGTCTTTGTTCCATAGAAGGGCTTAGACCAGGATGTTGCTTAGTGCTGGTTCTGCTCCTACACCACTTCTGATTAGCTCCAACAGATCTTACAAAATCTCTACAATAGGTACATAGATGCAAAGCATTCATTTCCTATAAATATCCTCAAGCATGATCTACCGTTTATTAGGCCTCAATCCCCCCCAAAGGCTAATAAAGTTGCAGCCTGGGCCAGGACCCCCTGGATCTTTGGGTACCAGTAAAGTGTACCCCTCCCCCATGCTTCAGCCCTGGGCAGATATTAAAGGGGGACAGGGAAATTGCAGCCTTTCAAACAGAGGACAGTCCTCTGGCAGACTTTCAAATAGAAGACTGTCCTCTGTAAAAGAGGGGACATGGCCCACCCTAGGAGCTGGGAGGGAGGTGGAGGGAGGAACGAACACTGCAGAGGGCATGTCAGTGATATCAAGAAATGAAAAGATTCTCTGTATCTCTGTCCTTGATTAATTGATTTGCCTGACCTCAAGGTCTCATCCTTGGGTCGATAGCTGGGAAACAGGAACTCTGCCAAGGTCTGTTGGCAAACCAAAGCACTCGAGGTGGAGGATAGAGACTGAGCGGTAAGGCTTGAGAGGTCTCTCTTTCTTGCTGTTGTGATGGCATTATCAGAGGTGCACCCATAAATGGTTATGGAATTGCATTGCAAGAGCAAAGTTGGAAGAGGTGCTTCCAGGCCAGCAATCAGAAGTCCTGCTTATCCAGCCCACCCTCCTGCCAATTTGTTTTTCAGCCCACTGGTCCACCAAGTTGCTATGACATATATTTAGATATATAGAGACATACAAACAAATTCAATTCAAAATTATAATATCAATAAAACGATCAAGGAGAAAACAGGAGATGATATCATCTCTTAGCCCAGCAGCCTGCACTGTTTCTTAAAGGTCATCTAATCAGGCTTTGGATCCATGAAAGCAAGGAAAGTGTCCCCAAGGTGTCCAGGGCCACAAAGATGATGTCCAGAGGGTCTCAGGAAGTACGTTCCCAAATGAACATCATTCTGTTGTTTGGGTTTGTTGTTTTATTTATCATGTTAGGTTTCTAATGGGCAGAGCTGGGTTCCTCCCCACCAGTCTTAAGAAGAATACCAATATTCTTTCCTCAGTGGTACTGGGAAACATGCAGGCTATTAATTCAAGGTAACAGAATAAGCTTGGGCTTTCTCTGGAAATGGGTTTTTTTTAATGTTCTGCCTCTGTATCATGATCTATAACTGGAGGAACTACATAGGTCGGAATGGCATTTTGAACATCTCCCCTAGCTGCCGTCATGATCTAAGTTGTAAGTCAGAATACAGCCTGCAGAGAAGCTGGTTGTTACCTTCCACCAGGAAGTGATCCTGCATGCACTACGTTGAAATGAATGATAGATGCACAAGAGCTCCAAACACTCGAGTAAGGGCATACATTCTTAAAAATGCAAAATTACCTCTTTCATGAGTACCTTTTTGAAATTTGTTTGAGAACCTTCAAAAAAATGTTGGAGGAATGAGGGCACACAGTTGTTCCACGCTATCTCACCCCTTCCCAACCTGGTGCCTTCCACATAAGAGCATAAGACGTGCCCTGATGCTGGATCAGACCAAGGGTCCATCTAGTCCAGCACGCTGTCCACACAGTGGCCAGGCAGCCATTGGCCAGGGACCAACAAGGCAGGACATGGGGCAACAGCACATGTTTTGGACCACCTTCCCTCAGCTCCTGCCAGCTTGGACATTGACCAGGAATGCTGGGACTTGTAATCTAAAATATCTGGAGAGCACCAGGTTGGGGGAAGCTGCACAATCTATTGGGAATAGGACACGCAGCAGTGGATAACCTATGGAAAAGCGGAATTCAGTGGACCTTTTCAGCCACTATGAGAGCTAGAAGTATGCTTTTCTTTTTAAAGTAGAGACTGAAGTGAAATGGTCAATAGACTCGCGGGGTGGGCCAAATAATCACTACAGGCTAGGGAGCTCTAAATGTTTGGTGGCTTTCACTAGACAACATCCACACGTTTCTAAGCTTTTTCCTCCCATCGGAGGACTGGCGGCAGGAAAAACATTAACAAATTTCTAAAACTTAAATAAAATAATGCAGTTCTCTTTGAACATTCCTAAACAGCCCTTTCACTTTTTAAAAATCCATGACAGCTGTGCAGCGCCTAGCACAAAGCCATTTGGAATCCAATAGTTCCTGGATGGATGAAGACTATGCTGAAGATGCTGAGGAAGATGAAGAAGACGAAGAGGAGGAGGAGGAGGAAGAGGAGGAAGCTCAGGATTCAGATGACACCGTGAGGGAGATGCCTGGCCTGTGTAAGCCTAGAGGTAAGCAAAGACAATAGCAAGCAGACAAGAGAGATGGGGAGTGAGGATGTGAAGACAGCAGGGGGCAGCAGAGAATCCCAACTTAAGCTTTGCATTGCAGATACAGGCAATTTCTCGATGACTCCTATAACTTATTACCCAAATATTTATTTGTTACAAGCCCTTCATACTGGGGTATTTCTTAACCAGTACAGTAGCATTACTGCCAGCCCAATCCCAACTTTATGTTGTCATTGCACTTGCAGTGGTCAATTTGGTGGATAATATAGAAATTATTCCTAATTGTATGTCCTCTCCCTTGAGTCACTCAGTGAAATCCTTCAAAATATGCCCATATGTGTTAAAACAGCATACTACAGAACTGGAAGAAAGGAGCACCGCTGCCTTGGTTATGTAACCCAACAGGAATAGTCTAGATTTCAGCTTCAACTTGCATTGAATGTTGCTGAACTACAGATAGAAATCTAGAAACAAAATAGACACTGTACAGTGCGGAGGGTTATTTGCACTACTGGCGGTCCACACCACAATCAGAAGTGCAGGAGTGCTTTCTTGGAATTGCAAAGTACTGTGGGAAGGAAAGTTTGACCATTCCTTTCAATCTACAACAGAGAGAAAGAAGCATAGCATAGATTGTGTCTTTAAAAAGAATGGAAGAGCCATACTAGATCAGACCAAAGGTCTGTTTAATCTAGCGTCCTGTTCCTAGCCACATGCTTTTGGGAAGCCCACACACCCACATGCAGAGGCATGATATGGAGATCCATGTAATAATCTTCCCGTTTTCAAGGTTAAAATACAAATAAGCCTTAATATCTGCCTGCACTTCTACTGGCAATAAGAAGTCGTCCAGATTTCAGCTCCAACTTGCATTGAATGCTGCTGGGATATAGACAGAGATGAGGATACTATGACAAACTGTCATAATCCACAGTTTGTTCTTGGGTTATTTCTCTGGCTTGTCAGAGGAGAAATAACGCAGGGTTCCTGATTCACACTTAATGCTCACCAAGCCACGGATGGGAAATCTGCGGTTTATTTAGCCACTCTGCAGCAGGAGCGATCAAGCACCAGCACACAGACTCTTTCACAATAACCCAGATATTATTATTTTTAAAATGGCTTATTGTGATGTGTGAACTGGGCCAATTTCTGACTTCTTTCCAGCATAGTTCTTATCAAGCATTTCCCAGTTCTCTAATTCCTAAATTTTGCATGCAGAGCATATGAAGGGTAAACAGAGACTGCGTCTATGCATAGGTACCAATACACCTACAGCTGGTCATCATCCAATGAAACCAAGAGGAAAAAAGTAGTCATGACTCCCTTTGTTTCTAACAGGCCTTAGCCACAACGAACTGTAATTGGATTGGGGTTATTGTCTACAAAATGTATTTGAAGTTCACCAAGTGGATTTCTTGCTTCAATCCAAAACTTGGATTTAGTTGGACATTCTGCCCTGTACTGCACCTAAATTCTACAGTTGATTATTTCAACTGAGTTATAGAATTATGTGTCAGATCATTAGGGTTGGTACTCTCTGTAGGTTGTTCTTAAAGGGATAAGATAAATTCATGGAGGACCTCTCTTATTAGTCATGAGAAGCCAATCAGAACCTCCAGGATTATAAGCAGCATACTTTCGCTGGAAGCTGGGGAACGGGTAGAGAAGCAAGCAAGACCACATCCATCCATGTCCTGGTTTTGAGCCCACAGAAGCATCGGGCCATTTGCTGTTGGGAGACAAAGGGCTGACGAGACGGACCCTTGGCTTGGTCCATCAAAGCAGTTGCACCCTTAATCAGGAAAACTGAACCTACAATTATGACACATCTGTGGGAGGAGCTTTTATATGTTTTTTTGTGGAGGTCTCAATAATTTCACTGAACGTTGAACTATTGTTCCCCCAAAATATGATCACTCAATATTGAAAATCACACGATACATCCCTGTTTGTTTGATTGATTTTAATTCTCCCTGCTTTCAGATTTCGTAAAACAAAAACGGCATTTGCTTCTGCCTGGGGTGATATCACAAAGGGTGTTGTGGGGGAGGGGGGGCTGATTCCTGAGGCCGAATAGTTCCCAGGCAGGTGGGCTGTTACCGTGGTGACATACTTCTATTTAAAGGACTTTCACCCACTGTTAGCCGCGGATCCTGCTCACTGGGGGTGCACTGCGTGTACGGAATATATTTCCCTTCATTTAGCACCTCTGCTGTCAGGGAGAAACCTGTAAATGTCCTGCACCCCCCCCTTCCCAACACACATATACTCTTGCTCCTTATTCCACTACAGGGAGCTGCCAGTCTCCTAGGAAACCAGCTTTCTTCCTCAGCAGGAAGCAACTATGAGATGGGAGAGGTGGCATCTATACAAAGCATTCTCTTTCCCGCCCCCAGTCCCTCTGTCCACATATTCACTTTTTCTTGCTATACCAGAGCAAAGGGCTGAAATTTAAGACAGTTGCTAGGTCTCTGGGACTTTAAAGCAGACTTTGCGGATTTCAGATAGTCATGAAATCTAGCTGCATGGTGCTTCTTTAACTGGCAGAAAAAAGGAACAGCCATGTGACCATAGGCAGGATTCACACAAACATTGTTCCAAGAGGAAGGTTTGTGACGATAGGTTGATTCTCAATCTGTGCAACCATGAGGACTAGAAACTTGCTTTCTTTTTCTTTCTTTTTAATGCTGTTATATTAAAACAACATCAAAAATTAATGAAGCAATACCACTCTGTTGAGGCTACCAGATCTTCAAATGACTTCTCTTCCTGGCTCACATTTTTCATTATATGTTACAGTATCCCCAGGACAGAAACAGCAGGGTTCAGGTTCCAAGACAGCATTGCTAAGGCAATGCACCGGTAAGAAAACTACTTCCTCTCATGCCAGATCTATGTCATAGTGATGTGTCTTTTAATTACATAGTTAAAGCAGTCAGCACTACAGCAGAGTCAAAGGACACAGCTCCTAAACATTTTGTAATTGCACAGAACAGGTAATTTCAACACATACCACTTTTCTCACCCTTTCATGCTGAACTGTATATGCCCAAATGCCTTCTTGTCCATTACTATGAAAGGTATAGGAGCCCTGTCGACCTTTACCTGTGGTCTCCTTAATCTGCACTTGGAAGAGCTCTGGTTGCATGGTTAGGAAGCAAGGATGCCCTTCTTCTAGGGAACTTAAGAAGAGAACTTTGCATCATATTTTTCAGAGCAGAACTAATAATTTGGATGGTAAGATGGATGCAGGGCCTGTTAAGGCCGGAGGAAACTATTGCAAGAGGGAAACAAGGCTGATGCAAAATGGCCTGCTCGATTCACTTAATTCACTTAATTCAACTCCCTGCCACAAGGCTGGCCCTTCCACTCAGGGCCAGCGCTTCCATAGAGGCCAGTTAGGCGGCCGCCTAGAGCGCCAAGGTAAGGGGCCGCCAAACGGCACACCCAGAAGTCGCCCTCCCGCTCCCAGATCCACTCTGGCCGAGTGAGGGCAGCTTCCAGGCGCGCCGTTCCGAAGACTTCCGCCCCACCCCCCAGCGTCCCTGGCTTGGCTTCAGCTGGGCACCCGCCCAGCAGCAGAAGCCAACCCGGGACACTGGGGGGCGGGGGAAGCGGCTCCACGTTCTGACGTCTGGCGCGCGCCGGACGTCAGAACGTGGAGCCGTCTGATCGCTCTCCCCCAGCTTCCCGGCTTGGCTTTGGCTGGGGGCTCCCAGCCAAAGACAGGGTGGGACGCTGGGGGTGGGGCGGTGAACGGACGGAATTGGAGCTGCCCGCCCACCCCACCGCAGCATCCTGCGAAGCCAGGAGGACTTCGAGCGAGGGACAGGTAACCTGTCTCCACCTACCTGGGGTGGGGGTGGGGATACGGTGGGGTGGGGGGGGGTGAAAGCAGCTCACCTTGCCTAGGGCGCAAAAAAGCCTGGCACTGGCCCTGCTTCCATTGACCAGGGCCGGATCTACACTATTGCTTTAAAGCGCTTTATAACAGTTTTATAGCGCTTTAAAGCAGTTAAAGCGCTTTATAACTGTTATAAAGCGCTTTAAAGCAGTAATGTAGATCCGGCCCAGCTTCTATACAGAGTCACCTGTGCAATCTAGATCAGTGGTTTAACTTGCAAGCAGAGAACAGAAGCATTGGAAAAGAAAAGGGCCTGTAAAGCAATGGCGCGTGACAGAAGGCAAACCACATGCTGCAGAGACAGAGGGAGGCGAGTGGCTCAAAGTTTCTGCTTGTTAGGAAACTTGCTCTTCTTTTACCTTTTGGCGGTGGGAGGGGGAGTTTGAGGAAAAAGCATAACATGCTTTCAATTTCTTCTTCTTCTCTCTCCTTCCCACCCAATCTTTGCAATGACTTCCTGGGAAGTTTTGGAGAATAAGCCCAAAGAACCTGAGCACCCTGTCTATCCAGCTCTCTCCAAATCACAGAAACGGAAAGGTAAATGTGGGTGCTACAGCATAGGGTTTAATGAGGGTTTGTTGCTTGGATATGGGATAAAGGGTACCAATATTGGCAGAGGCAGATAGTTGCTGTTAGAGAGTGGAAGGTGTCATGACGACAACCTTATTGCCTGTGGAATACACTGTCGTTCTGTTTGTCCTGCTGCTGACTCTCTGGTCAAAGAGGTTACGTGTTTCTGAAGCACTACAAAAACTTGCAAAAGCTGTTAGTGGAATCAGTGATGGGATGAGCACATACAGCATAGGCATCTGTCCATCTTTCATGCCTCCTTCCAAATCATTGTAAAAACCCTTGTCTCCAGCCATTGTTGCCATGGACACAGAATTGTGGGCAGAGCTGTGGATGTTCTGCGAGTAAAGGGGAGGCCCGAAACAAAACATTGCACTGTATCCCCAATCCATACAAGCCTCTTAGAGCACAATCATATCCCACTTTGTAGAAGACATTTGCTTTGCTTTTCTAAGAACTTTCATCTGCAAGGTCTCAGAATCAGGACCCAAACTTGAGAATGAGGGTGATTTTACATTGCTACATAGGAGCATAGCAGGGGTGCAGAACCTCAGGCACAGGGGCCAAATCGAACCTGTCAGTGGTCCCCAGAAGGCCCCAGCCCATGGCCCCACCCCCTCTCCACCAAACACCAGTCGTTTGGTGATTGGCTTTTTGTGTGTTTTAGCTCTGGCCCTTTTGCCTTCAGCCCTGCCCACACTGGAATGCGGCTCCCCAGAACTTTTCCAAAATGGAATTTGGCCCTTGGGCTGAAAGAAATTCTATGCCACTACAGTATAGCATGGGGAGGCTTTTAAAAAAAACAACACCCTCAAGGCCCATATCCCCCCAACCGTCATGCTCTCTTGACCCTAAGCTGGAAGGACCCCAAACAGGCTCACTCACTCCACTTTCTGTTTTCAGCTGACAACTTCAATATTTCATGGCTCTCACTCACCATGAGTGTAGAATTAATTTCTAGAACCACACAGCCTGCCTGACTTCCCCTTCTCCCCTCCCCCCCGGGCAGAATTGGGAGGAAATCATGGAGAAATCCAAGATTTTTGTGTCGCTGTGACTGGGCAGCAGTGTGTGCACACACATCCCAATGAAAGTAGTTCCTAGCTTTGCCAGTTACTGTGATCCTGGAGGTTCCCTTCCCAAAGCTCTCAGCATTCCAAACTGCCTCGAAGGTCATAGCCTCTGGAAAGCTGATGTGGCCTTTTATGAGTTTTTTTTAAAAAATCCTTTTCAATGACAGGCATACACACTTCTATGTACCTAAGGAGTCCCTCAAGTATACCTCTGTAGGAGCATGTTTGTAATATTGTATCTCATGCGTGTAATACTATATTCTCAAACCACGGATTAGTTCACACGGCCCACTCCCTCCACTATTATATATTGTTCTGGGCCCTTACCACCTGCTTCTCCTGCTTTATGCTGTATATAGTCCTGTCACTTACTGATTTAAATGCCACGTGCATAATGATTATATTTGTTAAAAATATACTAGAAAACAGGACTCTTTGTAGAACAAGACTCACACTGTGGACATAACTACCCATGATGTTAAATGCGTTGCCTGCATAGTTGTATGAGTGAGTTTTTTTTTTAATGAATAGTAAAAGATGGGGAAGCATCCATTTTTAATTGGGACTACAGTGTGCAGGGAGAGGAGGTTTAGCCCTTCCCTCCCACAACATGAACCTGACTAAAAACCTCCTGCTCCTCCCACATACTGCAATTAGTGACAGAAAAAGGCTCCGCTCGGCGTTAACAGAAGCTTGTTTTTCTTTTGCAAATTGCCACCTGGGAGTGTCAGGGCTGGGCCATGTGCAGCAGCTTGGAGTGAGTCAGGAGTCAGGACTAAAGAATAATCAGGATAAGAGGCAAACCAGGAGTCAGGACCAAAGAACAAGACCAGAAACACAAGATACAAGAGAGCTCAAGTAGACCTTGTGGCTCAACTGAAGTTCCATTCTGACGGGAAGCCCTCTTATATAACTTCCTACCCCGGAGAATCCAATGGGCAAACAGACTGGATGGAATTAGCCTAGAGTAGGTGTCCGAGAAGCTGCTGTGGGCATCACCACAAACTGGCTCCCACGGATGTGGCTAGTCACATAATGGCTGCCGTGGGGGCCTAGCTGGTCAAAAATGAGTTAAAGAGGTAGTTGAGGAGAGAAATAGTGAGGATAAAGGCTGCAAGGGAGGGTGGAACAGCAAGGCAAAGGGGTAGAGAAAGAGCAAGGCTACAGGCTTGGAGGGGAGAAACAGTGAGCTAAAGTGGTGGAGAGGAAGAGGAAACAGCAAGGCAAAGGCATAGAGGGGGGAGAAAGAGTTAGTTAGGCGAGAGGCTAGAAAAGGAGAGAAAATAGGTTTTATTTTAAAACAGTGTTTTAAGGGGGTAGGAGTGGAAAACTTCCTAGGCAGTTCACTGAGAAGTTATGATGACACAGTTCACCACATGCAGCAATGGTCAGTAGGTCCCAACAGTTCAGTAGGTTGGTGATCTCAGCAGGGAGGGAGGGGTTAAATCCAGTGGAGGTTTGTGGTTCCCATGTCAGTGGGATGGTGAATCCAGGTGTCTGTCAGAACTCTAAAGGAGCTCTCTCCAAGGTAGCTGTGAGCACCTTGGATAGGTCCTTTAGAGTTCTGTTTCTGACTGAAACCTGGAGCAGATTCACACCCACCCACTGACATCAGAGCCACCCCCACTGGGTAAACCTACCCTTCCAGCAATGCAGTCAAGATTAATTTACCATTAAATAAATCAACCCCCTACAGTGCTGCAGTCAACACATGTACTTAGGTCCAAACAAAACCTAGTGAAGGCAAAACAGGGACAGCGTTTTAGCAGGTGGGGTGGGGAGATCTGATAAAACAGTATGAAACTAGGCTAAAGATTGTCACAGTTTTAACCATACAAGCTATACAATTAAGGCAACTGACGTTTTCAATTCTATTATTATAAAGCCTGGAAATTCTACCCAACATAAAGTCAAGAGGATCTCTCCTATCAGCATGAAATTTGCCTTGGATAATATTCCTGCGTTGGCTTGGGGGGGGGGGGCAATATAATATAGTCACATTTCAGAAAATTCTGGTGTAGATGTCTGAAATAGAGCTGTTCAGATTTTTTGCTCTCAGGTTTAGGCACACCATGTTCCCTACACAGCCAAAACATCTTAAATTTCTCCTTTGGACAATTTACATTATATAAAAAATGCAAGTGTATTGCAGGGGGTCTTCCTTTTGCTGGTGAAAAGCTGTTATGTAAATTTAGAATTACAAGGTTTCAAACTTCCCATTTTAATCATCCAGCATATGTTCATCATCAGACTGGGGCTTCCCCGATAGAGCCTGCTTTCCAAAAGGAAAATGGCCATTGCCAAGGAGGCTGCTGCTGTAGGTGGGAGAAGCCGAGCTGCTGTGATTATTTTTGAGTGTGAAACATGAGTTTGGATGTGTTTGTGTGAAGTGCTGCAGCGTGTGAGTGAGTGTGTGTATGTGAGAAAGGGGAGCTGCCATGACTCAGCTTGAATGCCCTTGAATGCCCATGTTTGATCTCCACTGCCTGTAGCCTGAGCTCTTTGAAGGATTCTTGCAGCCGAGAGATGTCTTTCCTTCTTGTTTGTCACTGTGAAGTTTGGTCCCATCAGGTGGACAGAAAGTGTCCTTCGCTGGATCTGTAGAGGAGGTTCCCACTGAATCAGAGAAACCAGAAGGGGCTGAAGGAGGAGAAGCCCCAGACCAGCAGAACCAGGACACGGAGGTGGAACAGGGAAAGGAAGACCCACCTCTAACAGGTAACGTAGCTGGATAAACCTCTGGGTACATCTACACCTCCCAGCAATCCAGGAGGAAGTGGGGAGGATTTCTCAGTATTATGCTTGTGAGATCCTTCCCCTCAGTCCACACGCAGTGCGCGACATCCTGGGAGGAAGAGGACGTCGCGCCTGCCTTTTTTTAAAATTAGAAATGAGTGCAGGTGCGCTCCAGCGAAAACAGTAGGTTTTAAAAAAATAACTCCTGCTCCCTCCACCCCACCTCCAATGGCCATGTAGCTCCTGAGGGGCTCTGTGCCCGGTTCCCGGCTCCTCACAGTTACTCGTGAGGAGCCTGGACAAAGCTGGACAGCTGGCCACACGTCCCATGGCTATTAATAATCTGTTGTGTTTCTAGTTGTGTGAAGGGCTGTATCATCTGTATTGTCTGTTTGCCTCACCAAAACTCTGTGCTGCGTTCCCATTATTCACATTTTGTACTGAGAAGTGATCTAAGCCTGAGAGAGGGACTTGCCCAAGGCCATGCAGTATATCTATGGGTCTGGAAGTGGGTCCGGAAGTCAGGGAGACCCACAACCAAGTCCAGCTTTGTAGCCCATGGACTACATTGGCCACAAGGGCAAGAGTGCTCTTCTACAAAACTATTAAATGTACAAAAGCTCTGATCACCTTACGATGCAAGGGATAAATGACAGTACTGTGTGACCATGAGCTGCCATACACTGAAACTGCATGAATTTGCTGCTGCTCAGGTTGTTGTACATGGGATTATCTCATGTTAAGTAAATTGGCTGAAAGACAGTGATTGGTCCAAAGTGAGCTTCATATCTGAGTAGTAGAGCCAGTCTGGGGTAGTAGTTAGAGTGATGGCCTTGGGACTCAGCAAACCCAGATTCTCTGAGAATAAAATAGAAAGGAGGAGGAGGGACACTGCGCAAGGGGATGGTGGCTCTAAAGCATTGGAAGTATGCAGGATTGGGACATACACAGCCTCCCCTAGTCAGGAGGCACCTAATGCACCACCAAAACCCTGAGCGATTACACACTAAGGAGCAAAAAACCTGCGCCCTCAAAACCCTCAAGGAGTGAAAACCCCAGGTGTGCTAAAAAGGGGGTGGTGCGAATAAACCCTTGGAAGTTTGCAGGATTGGGACCAAACTTCATATACAGCCTCCCCTAGCCGGGAGGTACGCCGATACATCATCAACCCCCTGTGCAATTACATACAAAGGAGTGGAAACCCCCCACCCTCAAAACCCTCAATTGTACCTTTAAGTGCTCTTAATACCGCTATAGTTCTAAAGTGCAATTGTGCATTTCTCCCCATAGACATTGCTGGGATAGATGCCTTTAAGTGTTCTCAATTGCTCATTTCCCCCCATAGACATTGCTGTTGCCATCGCACAGAGAACACCCACAAATTATAGAGCGACAGCAGCAATCTGAACCACTCTTGCCATGCAACTCTATAGGCGAGCAAATTAGCTCACAGTGTATGACAGATGACACAGTAACCCAAGATGGGTTAAATTATCCACTCTGTAGACTGTGAGTTATCAGAGTGGAATTATTTTGGCCAAATAAGCCAGTGTGGATTAAAAAATATCCAACAGACAACATGATAACCCACAATGGGTTAAATAAACCACCATGGTTTATTTAACCCATCATGGGTTTTCCTGTCATCTGAACCCAGGAAATGTGCTGGAGAAAGATAAGGAATCTAGTCTTGGGGCTGGGAGTGGTGCACAGTGACAACCATCTCATCCCTTCCAGCCTCACAGATTCTACAAGTGCAGAATACATGTTTAAACTGGTTTCAAAACTGTTGTGACAGTCATGGTTTCCAAACAAGAAACCCTGGAACTGTAGTCCTATGAAAGGCAAGGAATCTCTTTCCTTTACAAAACCGTGATTCCCAGGATTCATTGGGTGGAAACCATCACATTTAAAGTGCTTTGAAAATGTTGGTTTTTTAATGCAGATATTCTAAATTGCAAGAGAACATTTTCTAAATATTTTTTTCCTCCTGTAGATCATGCCATGGAGCTGAGTCGCTCCAGCTGGGAAGAGAGACCTCCCTGTGCTCTTAACCTGGAAAACCGTTCCTCCCCACCTCCAATTCGCACAACCACCTAACGTAGGAGGTGAAGGGTTGAGTTGGGAGCTGTCCTGTCGACAGAGAACTCTCATTTTTCACCAAGACAAATGGGATTATTTCCTTTAACAACTATTTTCTCTTTTCTGTTCCAATTTGATCTTTCATTTGGCAGTGTTTGGTTTGTGTTCAGTGAATTATTTAATACAGAGAAAGAGTGAATGGAAAGCTGTTTGGCACAGAAGCTAGGAATAAAACTTCCACGTTCAGGTGAAGGATATCCCAGGTGTCCAGATGCTGGTGACAAGTGACATAGTATGGCTATCTCTCTTGTTCCTTGTTTGTGAGATTCCCAGGGGAGGCAAGGACATCGGGCTATCTGAAATGCAGTGCTGGCCTAAATGCTCATTTGATGTGATCCAGCATGGCAATTTTTAGATTTTCATAACTCTGCTCATCCACTTAGATCTGAAATTCTGTAACTATGTTCTGTGAGACCAGTGGAAATGGTTTTATTAAAGGGATTCAGGTAACTGGGGTGCTTCCAGACAGATGGCTACCAGACGAAAGACAGCTATTCTGTCTTTCCCTCCTTAATAGCTTTTGGGTGCTTCCAGACAGAGGATTCCTAGCACTAGCTATCAGAAGGCATTGTGCAGCTGTTCTGTCTTTTTCTCATTAACGGTTTTTGCATGTTAAGGGAAATGACGGAAGTAGTAGTAAGAAAACATGGGAGGGTTATGAGTAGAAGATGCCATCTGGACCTCTATAAATGTCCGTGAATGAGGTAGGCCAATAGTGCCATAAATGTTGCATCTGGAAGTAGCCTTTTTTGTTAAGAAAAAAAATGGAAGAAGTGGTAGGAAAGCAGAAATGGAATGCAAAGGTATCTAGACCACCTCCAAAATTCCATGAATGAGGCAGAGTGATTGCACAGTAAAAACCTTATTTGGAAGCGCACCTGATCTGAGGATATTGCCATTATAGATTTTTGGTAGTCACATTAGAAAACATGCAAGTGTCCCAGTAACTAGCAACTGGAGCTGGGTTCAGATTGATAACCTAGAGGGAAGAACTCTAATTGGTCCACTTCTAACGTCTCTCACCATTCATCTCTCTGAAACCCACAAATCAAGATCCAACAAGTTTGTATAGTCGAAGCTGCTCTTTCGCTTTCTTTGCCCTTTGACCCCATTCCATCACTCTCTCTGTGTGTGTATTGGGCAACGCCTTTCCATTTGCCTCTCTGCTCTATTAAAGCTTTGTAAATAAATGAGATGTTTAAAGAATGTTTTATGGAGAAAGGAGCAGCCTCCAGCTTGAGGTAAGCAAGCTTCTATTTACTGCGTCAGCCAAGAATTACAGAAGCAAAGGTTTCCATAACTCTGCAGGGTTTATTTATTTATTTGCAAATTATCTGTAACTGCATGCAGTGACAGTGGGTGTTACAGAGCATAGGACGCCGTCTGTGGAGTAGTTGTCCTTGTCTAAACCAAAGCTGACATTTCACAAAAGCCATTTTCTGAAGAAGTAAACAAGCTGAGTTTTTTCTTTTTCCCATCACTCTAAAAAAGAAGGCCACTTCGCAGGATTTTCTCTGAATATTCTCCATTTTTTGTGATGACTGCCATTGTCTCCCCACAATGACACAAGAATTGTGGCACTGTGGAGGATTTACAAGAGTGGCTAGGCTGCCAACGTAGTTGTGGCTGCTGCAACAGCATCAATAACAGCAACCTTAGGGGGAAAAGAGATTAGCTGTGCTACTGCTAATGGTGAAGCTCCCCATGAGAAACTATTGGGAAACCATTCCTTCCCCTGAAGAAATTCATTGGCATGGTGCCCTCCAGGTTCTTTGCTCGCAAATAAGGTGGAGAATTTTGAGAGGCCGTTGGTGCACAGTTCTACAACCTGCATCTTCATTAAAACTTTAATTCTGGCTCCCAAAAGGCAGCCCAACTAAACCAGTTCCCAAATGTTCAAGTCCAAGTTTTGGCAAGTTTCCATGGAAAAGAAATTTAACCCTTGATCAATAGCATTTGGTAAGGCTGGTCAGGTCAGTTACAACTGCCTTCCCCAGTTTGCATAACAGAACCTTTTATACATACTGCTTGAAACATTAATTGAAAAGATAAGAAATGTAGGCTGCCTCCACACTCTTCTCTCCTATACCTATTTTGTAATAAACCTGTACTTAATCCCGCTGCTTACTTATGTCTCTTTGTCTGATATAATTATGCCTATTTTATTCGGGAACTAGATTTCAAAACTCTCATAGCATGGACTGGTTGAAATTCTGAGCGCTAAAATATCAGAATGAGGTAACATGATGTGTTTACAAAGATACATCTCAAATATGAAAATGGGCAACCTTGAACAAAGATGTATATTTTGAAGTTAACATTTAAAATATTTTTGCAACAGAGCACAGCACTGCACCTCATGGAAGCAGCTTGCTTATTTGACTTGCATTCAACCATACCATGAATCACTTCTTCATCTCTCCTGAAACAAGCATCCTTGTTTCCCTCCATCAGATGACTGGCTTTGTAGAACTATCTGTCCATTGGAAGTCTGGGTTCTCCCCCCATCTAATCTTCCACTTCACTCCTCCCGGACTCTGCTCTCAGTACACAGGAAACGTCTGCTCATTTCAGAGGGGCACCTTTGTGTTAGTGGAGACTGGGACCATGTACATAGCAAGAGGCATTGCTGTTTCCAGAAAGCACTTGCAACCAGCCATTTGGCCTTCTAAGAGGAAGTGGGTAAAGCCAGCTAGCTCCTGGCACTTGCCCCACTTGAGGAGACAAGGGCTGTTTTCATGCCGTCTTAACTGCCTCAATCTTGCCTTCTCTTAATCAAGGCCAGTTGGTTTCTTGATCCCTTCCAGGGGAGCTGTTCGGAGCATGTAGCAGCTTGTTCTCATTTGGGCAGTACATGGTGTGACAGGATAAGGTGGCAAGGTCTTGACGATGGAATGTTGCCCAAATGTTGGCTTATTTATTGTTTTTGTAAAGCCTCAGAATCATAGATGGAGGGCAGACCAATGTGTTTCAACTTGCCCAGAAAAGGAATCCATGCTTCTTGTGCACGATGTAGGTAAGTGTAGGGGGCAGGGGGCGTGCGTGCGCGTGTGCGTGCGTGAGAGTGAGAGTGAGAGAGAGAGAGAGAGAGAGAGAGAGAGGTCGTATCTACAGTGCAGACTGGAAATTGGTTTCACGGCCTTTCCCAGGGAACTGAGTAAATACTTCTAAGAGAATTCACAGCCCCATAATGAAACAAAATTTGCCATTCTTTATGTGGGGGAGAGGGAAGGCAAGAACCATGATAGTTAAACTGATGTAAAACCAATATACATTTTTACATTTCCTACTCCCCAGACAACGGGAAGTTCAGAGCAGCCTTTGTGGTGTCAATGTTTGGAAGAGTAAGAAACCTGAAGGCTTCTGGCATCTCTGGAACTTACCTGATAATGTGGCTTTCATGCAATCAGTGCAAAAGTATTTGTAAATCCTTGAGCAGAATCCACACTTTCTCCAGCAACTGCTTCTGTTGTGCCAGGAAATCAAGTTCTCCAGTAAATCTACTTGCTGGGAAATTGTAACCTTTCCTGAATCAGCAAACACACTGTATTTGGGAATGCTATGTGGAATATGGTTACAGGATGGTCGTGGAGACTAACAACTCAACTCCACCCCACCTCTTCCCTACTTTTGTATATTTCCAAGTAGTGTGGGGGAGTAATATACATTTTAATGTTTCGTTTATAAAATGCAGAAGTAATTCCTCAACAATACATCCTCCTCAGGAGAATATCTCTCACCCTCAAACTCAACTAACACTCAACAGAAAGAAAGGAGGTGAACAAGCATGGTGGGGAGAGGGGGACAAAGGTGAGGTGAGCAATATGCAGAAGTATAACAAAATTATGAATCGCAAAACTTCAGGAATTCTGACAAATAGTGTTAGAATTTAATCCTAACATCAGTTCTCTTAAATCAGATATCCAAAAAATACATTGAGGGCAAAATAATAATAATACACAAACTGAGTCACGAGCAAATTTAATTTGTTACTCTACCTCTCACCAAAATGGATAAATGATAAGATTGGACCATAACAAAAGTAGTTTTTAATTTTTGTCTCTTAAAGGGAAAAAATCCCTACAGGATTGCCAGTTGTGCTTACGGTTTAGCAATCTCCTTTGCAGCAAGGAACAAAAGTGGAGCAGGAGAAGTCCATTCTTAGTACTAGATTGGGTTAAGAACAACTGCCTTGCTAAGAGCTTTTAGGGTGTTCCCAGATATTAAGAAAAATTTGAAACTTTTATTTTCCTGTTAAAAGGTTAAGAAAGTAACAGGAAAGCAGCAGACTGCACAAACAATTTGAGTACCCCAGTGGAATCTGTTCCTCTTAGAATCAAAAAAAATCCAAGCACACCAGCCTGCCTGCCTTTCTCGTACTGGTAGGTTACATATAACTGTTTAGGTCTAGAGGCTAAAGCAGTGTCAGCTGACATTGCAACCATGTCAGTAGATCAAGCGTCTGGACTTGTTCAGCTGCAGTTTCTCCATTTCAGACTGTTCTAGGGACCTGACCATAAACTATAACACTGGCTTGCAAGTAAGTACACAAAATAAAATTACCAGCTGTAAAAACAAACTTTGCTTGGCATTATTATTATTATTGCATTTTTTTTTCTGATTTCACAGAAACTAAAACAATTCAAAGTGTATAACAAACAGTATAAAACATGATATAAAACACATTAAAATGAATTAAAACATTCCATACATGATTAAAACATCCTGAAAACATTCTAAAATTTCACTGGATAGGCCTGCCGGAATAGATCAGTCTTTATTGTTTTTTTAAATTCTAAAAGACTGTTAAGTTGACGAGTCTCCTCCGGCAGGCCATTCCACAGTCTGGGAGCAGCAGAAGGGAAGGTCCTCTGGGTAACAGTTGTTAATCTAGTTTTTGCTAGCTGAAGTGGATTCTTCCCAGAGGACCTGAGTGTGCGGGGTGGATTATACGGGAGAAGGCGATCCCGCAGGTAGCCTGGACCCAAACCATGCAGGACTTTAAAGGTGATAACCAACACTTTATACTTTGCTCGGAAACTAGTTGGCAGCCAGTGAAGAGATTAACCTATATGAACCTACATACCACTACTCTTTAGCAGAGATCAATTGTTGCTCCTCTTCTCTATAATCTCTTAGCAGCCCCACCACCAGGCTGCAGAAAAAACGAAGAGGACAGTGGGGCCTGCTCCATCAGCTCAACTGAGATATGCAGCCATTTGGACATTATAGGACCAATTATGTAACTTCCAGAAATAGTGCCCAGGTTTGCTTGTTTTCTTCCCCTTTCCCCCTTCATGTCATCTCTGAGATTGTAAGACTGCAAGCACACAACAGTCTTGTTTTTAATCTTTGCATATCTTGAGAAAAATTGAGGTGCTTTATATATGAATATTTTTATATTTTATTATTAGTTGCATTTATATACCGTCTTTTCCTCCAAGTAGCCCAAGGCGGTGTAAATGTCCTCCTCCTCTCCATTTTATCCTCACAACAACCCTGTAAACTAGGTTAGGCTGAGAGTCAGTGACTGACCCAAAACCACTCAGTGAGTTTCATGGGTGAGTGGGGACTTGAACCTGGGTCTGTGCAGTCTCAGTCCAACACTCTAACCACTACACCACAATAGCTCTCTTTTAAAGTTTAGTTTAGATTTTCTGGCAAGCAAGGTATCTGAAAGAATAATCCTAAAATTGGTCTTGTTTTCACTACAAGATAATTATTTATTGCTAGCATCCAATAAATGCACTCTTCTGTTCAGGCCTGCTGTATGGAGGCAGGGAGATTGTAATCAGTAATCTGCTAATGAGCTCCATCACACCAGCATTATAATCTGCTGTCGCGATGCATTGCATGCAAAGGATTCAGATGACGTCAACCATGTCCTGCTGTGATTGCAGTTCTTCTTGCCCTTTTAGCAACGTTTTTTGGTGCGCAGGAAGTCTGGTTCTTCCAGTAATGTGAAAGCACACCGCTCAAACTTCAACGTATATTTTCATCCATTGTTTTCAATCTGATGTTCTGTGGGCATGTTTTCAAGGGCTAGTATTGCTGATGGAAGTGTGTTCAAAAGGCGGCATTGATGACGAAAGGGAGGTGTGTGCCTTTTCTCCAGCAGGTGTTTTTAAATTCCAATTCAAATCTTTTCCTCCTGCTTCCTGGCTGCTGGGTTGAATGAAAGAACAGTCTATTGTACTTTCATTCCTCCACCCCTTGATTCATAACTTGCTTTCAGGGGATGGGGAAGCAAGAAGCGGATGCATTGGTAACGTCATAGAGGGGAGGAGTGAGTGAGGGTGTTCCTCACTTTCATTCCCTAGGAGGTTGGGGGAGGCTACCTGGCATGCTCTCTGGGCTGGTTTCCCCACCAAGGTGTAAAGCTGTACTGGGCTGGCTACATAGCTTCTCTCCCCTTTTCCCTCTCTCTTTTTCAATAAAAGGGGGTCTGCAAGTCACCCTCAATCCAAGGCTCTGATGTGGCTTACACACAAGTAAGCATGCACAGGATCACAGCCGGACTCCCCCTCCAGTGAAGCAAGTCATCCCTTCCTTCCTGCCTTCCCTCAGCTCAGTATCCAAAGACAGAGGGGGGTGGGTTCAAGCCCATTGAAATGAACAGGATGCAACTGTGAATAAGCACACCCAGGTAGCTGCGGTCTTTCATGCGATTGGAAGTGCATGACAAGGGGAACACTATGCAACCTCCAGTGGCAGCTGATCGTTTTATTTGATTAATCAATTAATCTATGGATTAAATTTGCATGTAGGTTATAAGCAGTCCCTCTGAAGCAAGAAGAGGTCCCATTGAACTCTATGTTCTTACTCCTGAGTAGGCATTTTCACCTTAGAAGAAATATGGAAAATGCACCCTCCTTGCCAGCAGCACCCTCATTTTTAAAGACAAAGATATCAAGATTGGCACAGTGGTAGCTCTTAAGGAGGGCTTTCAGCATATCAAATTTGAATCAGATTGGGTCATCCCTTGATTAGTTATGATTTTTTTAAATTCCCCTCCTTAAATCCTTTTCAGCATAGTCTATCAGTGCAAAGGATCGATCTTCCATTGCTTTGATCATGCGAAGCTGTGCATCTTCAGGTTCATAAACTACAGAGTTGCTGGTTCCCTTACTCAAAAGTAAATCCCATTATTTCAACTGCTAAAATCACATGCAGGCTTACCTTTGAGTAAACCCCATTGAACAGAGAGAGTCTTACTTCTGAGTAAACACATATAGAACTGATTTTAATAGTGTGGTCACTTAGAAGCTTTCTTTTTAAAGTCTTAAAACAGCAAACGGGAAAGAAGTGCTCTGTGAACACTGCATCCTCCAATGGCAGCTGATGGTAGTTGTAGTTGATTAATGAGTTAATGTATGGGTAAACGTCGCATGTGAGTTATAAGCAGTCACTCTGAAGCAAAATGTATTGCTTCGTTTGGAAATGTTTCACACCAGCTGTAAGAGGCACCAACCCTGTCCTGGGAGAGACACCACTGCTGGAGATTTCAGAATTACTTTTATTAAAAGATATGTATGCAATGTGCCTAAGCCTCCAGGTGGAAACAGTTAACCAGGCCTTGCAAATATACATTTCCAGTACTTAGGGGAGAAAGAGTTCTTCTCCACAACCGTTCAGTAACAAGAGAAGCTACTCCCAATGAAAAAGCAGTGCAAGACCTGGCTGTTGGTAAGGATGAATGGAGGGGGAGTTGTCCAACTTCCAACAACCAATAAACTGTAAGGGGCAGGTACAAAGGAGATCAATGGGCGGAGAATAACAGCGACGCACAGCACACAGTAGAGGAAAGGTGTAAAGTCACTTGGAACATACAAGCACACAGGTGTAAGTCCACAAGCTTTCATAGGCTATGGAAACAAGGGTGGATAATTCGAGGGTAAACCAGGGCAAATGTGCAGGTGTGATGGAGCTTCATCTGGAATACCTCAGTAAGACTAAAGCCCAAAGAATTCTGAAGTACTCAAAGGTCACACACCGGGTGCCATTTGTCCAGCAACACGGATATGCAAACTTCATATAAATCCTTCATTTGTCTCTGCCTACAGAATACATTCCAGAGTAAAGAGGTATTACAGTTGCTATTTGACCAATATGAAGTCAGCACGGAGTATTTGTTTTTTAAACTCAACTTCAATATTAAAAAGTGGGCATGTGCAATTATACAATTATATGTTATATGACAAGAAGCTTGTCTGGTCTCTCCCATATGTTTTCAACAGTTACAGTTTTTATAAGGATGCAGCCTTAAGGACCACTGCCCAGAAAGCATTATAAGAGCCACCCTGAGGGACATCAGACATGACATGTAAATATGAAAAATTATTGCAGTTGTCTAGTGGGAGCTATTTCCAAATACATTTGAATTAGGCTGCATATAATTTTAAATGGTATATTATCAGGCTTGTACAAGCACATAGACCCAAAAGCTGAGGAAGGGATCATGTAAGCGGCCTTGAGTTCTTTGGAAGAAAAAAAATGTTTTGTTAAGTTGATTTAAAAAGCAAGTACTGGAAAACACACAAAACACTATTGTAACATCTTAAAGCTCAATGAAGATATTATGAGCATGTCACATATATATATTATTGACCAGAATTAAAAATATCTCTATAACTCCATGAGCAAAAGCACCTAATCATCCATTGCAGGGCAGAAGTGACAGAGGTGGTTTTCAACTGCCATGCAGATTTCGCTGGATGGGTCTAGCAAAGGTGCTTCAGAAAGCAAAGGGAGGAAGCTCATGGTAAATCGTATCCTAGCCACTCCACTCTCCTTCCTTCCCACCCACCGAAACGACCCCTTTCCTGCTCAGGCACTTTTCCAATCTTGGAGGGTAGCTGGCACTGGCTGCGAGGGGGGGGGAAGAGGGTCAGATCTCTGACTCTGCCTTCCAAGGTCAGAGCACTGCCTCCAACCTTGGAAGGGGGAATCTAAACAATCTTATGGTTGGGGACCTTCATCAAATGCATGAAAAATAGGGGCAGGGAAATCCTAACTAAAGTCCTGCCAGGCTCTTGCTGGCAGGGCAGAAGTGGTGTGTGTCATGTCTAACCCTACTGCCCCTGTTTTGGGAGAAGATGTTTCAGGTAATCAATCAGAATCAGAACTAGAAGATGCAGCGCCAGACACCAACAAGCTTGTACCAGTGGGGGAGGAAGCTCTCACGGGCGATTCCCCAGCTGGGAGTCAGCCCTCTCCAGAGCTTATCTCCTCAAGGCCAAATCCTACACGCTCAGTGGGAAGTGAGTTTTCTTCGGGGGGGGGGGGTGAGCGTCCCGACAACCTAGCTGATGCTAGGGTCCGCCGAAAGCTGAAATGCATGGCACGAAAGGAAGGTGTGAGAAGGTCAGAGAGATTACGCTAGAACCTGACACCGCACCAGGCACTCTGAAGTTATGGGCATTTGAGAAGTAGCTTCTTATTCTTCTTGAACAGACAATTGTTTTTCTTAGTTTGCATAGTTTTGCCTAGGGGGATGCTTCCAAGTGGCTAGACTCTATTCAGGTAGACCTCGTCATTGCCGTGGGAAACACAACAGTGTGTGTGTGTGTTTTCATTCCTTTTCCCCTCCTCAGCTTGATTTTTCTTCCTTTTAACAGATTCCCTCACACTGAAATCAAGCATACATTTACTGGCTGATTTGAATGTGTGGGGTGGGATAGTACTTCAGATCACAGTCTGCTCGACCTGCCTCCTCCTCTGCTGTCAGTGTTTCAGCATTGGAGAAGCAAGGGGCACAGACATTTCTATAGGGGCTGGAAAGGAGCAGGCTTTCTCTCTTCTCTGAAAAGGAGAACTGATATGTCCTACAGGTCCTAGAACACCATTGTAAAGACCACAGGGGCCAGATCTACACGTCATTGCGAAGGCGCCTTTTTAAAAGACGTACCTAAAAGAAGCGCCTTTTTCTTTACTGTGTGTAGTATGAGCTAGGCAGCGCCGCCTGCAGAAGAATCTCTACCCCATTCAAAGACGCTGCGCTTCTCTACTCTGGCCGCTTCCCCCTCGCGTGTTCTTCCATTCGAATAATCCCCCCTCCCACCCGGCGGCTCTTCTGGCGCATCCCAGCAGCGGCGGCTCCTCCTGCAAAACACTTTTCTCCCTTGGTGTGTTTGTATTTGCGTTTGCGTGCGCCCGGCGGACGAGTTCAGCTCCTGCCTCTCGCTCTCCCCCGCGGTGTCATCTCCTCAGGACTCTCTTCGGTGTGTGTGTGTGAATTTCCTATTCATTACAGCAGTTAAAGCTGCAGGTGCCCTGCCCTCTTTTAAATCTGGTCACTCTAGTATAGCTCCTGCAGCTTTAACTCTTGTAATGAAGAGGGGATTTCACCAGGTTCTCCATATATACAAATGACACCTGCTGAAATTCCCTTTTCTATGCAACTGTTAAAGATACAGGAGCCCTGTCCTCCTTTTCATAGGGTCACCCCTATGATATATGTATACACAATATACATATATCAGTCACAGTTTTAAGGTGCAGTCAAGTGCTGGTAATGACATCAAAGTAGTACTGTTTCAACTATATTTATCTTGTCCTAGAAATATAGTTGAAACAGTACTACTTTGATGTCATTAACAGCACTTGACTGCATCTTAAAACTGACTGTGATATATGTATATTGTGTATTAGAAAGTATTTATTGTAAAAAGATGATTGTCTTATGAGTAAATTGTATGCAGAGTTGCCATCTATGACCACGCAGGTGATGCATCAGGTATATTTGTAAACAAATAAGGTTAATGGTCACTATTTCCCCCTAGTATTGTCCCTTGGGCACTTTGGAACATTAGATTATTTATACTACTGCCTTCCTGCTTTTTGTTTGGATTTAAAGGCTAGCCAACGGCACGGCACTCGCACATCTGCTGTACTTGCACACTTCCCCCACTCCCAGCCCCGCCTGCTCTCACTACAGCCAACAATCGTCAAAGCCTCCTTCCCGTTGGAACAATTCGCGCCTCGCGCCTCTTCTATTTTCAACCAATGACTGCGCCACTTTCATCTGTCACTAGGCAAAGCGCGCGCGCGCGCGCCCCCCGCCGCATTTGTTCCACTCGACACAAGAACGCTTTGTCCCACGCCTTAAGCCCACCCCTCTTCTCCACCGCAGCCAATAGGGGGGATATATCTAATCGATTTCCTTTCAACTAATGAACGTGAGCTCCTTTCGCCTCCTTCGCCGCAGACAGCCAATAGATGGCCTCCTGGCATTCCACGCCCCACCCATTTATCGGTGGAGCGAAGTCTCGGACTCCACCCATCCCCCCCTTACTTTCGGAGTTAAGCGGAGGAAACCAGAAAAGGGCGTGGGCGTGGGGAGAGAGACTGTATGCCGGCCAACTCTGTGGTCACACTGAGATCATGTGACCGGAAGTAGTATGCGGCCCGAGCTGGGAATTACTTCCGCCTTTTTCACTTGGTTCTTGTTATTGGGGGAGACTGAGGCCCTTGGGAAGGCAGTGACTGACCAGGTAAATGCCCAATAGTGGCCGCAGCTCAGCTTTGCACACGTGGGTGACGGGTTCCTAGGGAAAGAATGCGGACGCGCGAAAGCTGGGTCTTTATTCTTCTTAAGTAATATTTTGCATTTATGTAGCCATTTAGATTTTGCAAAATGATTCACGTATATTAGCTTAGGAATCCTTGCAACAATCCTGCAAGGCAGGTCAGCATCCTAATATCCACAACTTCCACAGACGCAGCTTGTTAAACTGTTGGAACAAAAAGGACAACGATTTTTGTGGCACCTTGGAGGCTAATTGAAGTGTTCTTTTGTTGTTGTTTATTCGTTTAGTCGCTTCCGACCCTTCGTGACTTCATGGACCTGCCCACGCCAGAGCTTTCTGTCGGCCGTTGCCTTCTATATAGAAACCCTATATAGAAAATTCTATATATGCTTTCTTATAGAACACTATAGAAGTGTTCTATAACCCATAAAAGCCTATGTCACAAAAAACGTGTCAGGCTTTAAGGTGATCTCTTTATCCTCATGTTGTAAATGTGGGACTTGGGGTATGAGGTGGGGAGAAAGGCTTACTTCTTCTACGGCCTTAGGAAAGATCCGTATCTAGAACTTCCTGAATGGCAGCTTAGCTACCCTTTACCTACTTGTTATTATCCTTATATATTACTGATGGGTGCAGAGGGGTGACAGCAATGAGTCTTCTAGTATCTTCACACATTTATATTGGCATAACTTTTCATGGGCTACAGTTCACTTAATTGAATGCCTGAAGTGTTACCTTTCATTGGCGGGTATAGAGAAAATATAGTAAACATTTAGGTCTAATGACAAATGAGGCTGAGAGAATTGCTTAACTAAAGTTCATGGTGAAGGTACGATTTGTACAGAGTCTTTATGATTCATAGATAACTTGTGCTTTACAATAGCTGTAGGCATCTTTGCATGAACTGTGTAAAATAGTAACTTCCAGAGGGGTAGGTGTGTTAAGTCTGTTGCACAAAAATGAAAGAGCTTTGTGACATCTTAAAGATTCATATTTTCTGTAGTCTTAAATTGTTGTGGAGTATAGTGGCTTGCCTAACACCGCATAGTGAGTTTGTGGCAGAGCTAAGATTTGAACTTGAGACTTTCTGATTCATAACAGCTTTACTCACCATGTTAACAGCTGAAATAAGATATATTTATCAAGGTGACAGTGCCTCTGAGCATATTCAGGCTCTCTTTATGAGAGAGTTTAAAATCAGAAGGTGAAAACATTTACACAATAGGGACAAAGCTTTTTTCTAGGATTCTTTTAATGCATGTGCATTTAGCATTGAAAAAAGATAAAAGAGGAAGAGAATGTTCATTAAATTTAATCTGGGGAAAGGGAGATTATTAGTTTTCTAAAAGGCAGTATGGGATTGGAATGACTCCCGAGATTATCTGATGAGTAATAGTCAGTAGTCAGACCATTCAAAAACAACCTGGCATGTGAGAAGAAAGGAGCAAACATAAAGGAAGTACAGCAAAAATTATCTTATTCCCATCCATCATGACAACCCAGTAAGGTAGGTCAGTATTATCTCCATATTGCAAATGAAACCTGAAGAGGAGAAACCAGATTTCTTTGACCTATCTAGTGAGTTAGCAGCACAAGTGAGATTCAGTCCAGGGCCTTCCTGAGTAATTGCTGAATTTCTCAACCATTATGCTGGCTATACCAACTTCTGTGGTGACAAGCATGTGTATGAAGATGGCCGGGTCATTGTGTAGGGGCTAGGAAGAGTACTGGTTCGATGTGTAGAGGTTAGGAGTTACCAGGTCAAGGGTGCAACCCTATTGATTGCGCCCTCAATGCTTGTAAGTTTCCAAACTCTGAGGTTTACATGTGTCTAATGCAGAGCCGGAGGTGTGGGGCTTCCTGCTCTGCATTTCAGCTAGAAGGGCTTTTTCTGTCTAGCTGGGGCATTTCAGAGGAGGAGGCTGGAGAGACCTCGGCATACCTGATAAATCGGCCTCTCCAGTTCCCACTGGAATGCCCTCTTTACCTCCTCTCCAAAGGCACCTTTCTGACCTCGGAGAGGCAGCTGATGCTCCCTAAGTGGGTTTGCCTGTTTCCGAGTGGAAGGAGGTAAGTCTCAGATTGAAAAACCAGAAGTGGGGGTGGGTGGAGAGGCTATTTATATGGTCCATCTCCACTCTTCTTGTTCATTCTGAATCTTAAACCATCACACTTTTCCCAGCTTTTTCTTTCTCTCCAGTATCTTTGTGTCTCATCTAGAGTGAGAGAGCAATGGAGAGGGGGGCAGATGGGCATAATAACACACTTCCAGACCTTATGGAAAAGAGCAATAATCCTGGACTTGAGGTCAGTTACGGTGAGGGTGGAGCTCCTATGGCCCTTCATATGTTGTTAGGCTGCACCTGCCATCAGTCCCAGCCAGCTTGGCAGTTGCCAGAGGTGATGAGAGTTAAAGCCCAACAATGTCTAGAAGGCCACAGGGTCTCCCTCCCTGAGTTAGGAGGATAGGGTTGAGATCTCAAAGAGGGCAGGCATGTTTTGGAATACAGTTCCCATGAGCCCCAGCCAGCATGGCCAATGGTCAGGGATACTGGGAGTTGTAGTCCAAAATATCTGGAGGACACTGTGCTGCCTAACCCTGCTCTAAATGGTCATTGGCTTCCATCCTTGCATTACCTTGCTCAAACCCCAGGGATGAGCTCGTTCAGACAACACAATAATCAATGCTGTGGGCATAATCCACTCCATGGTTGAGTATTAACATGTTGCGTTGAATGCAACATGCTAATACTCAACCCTGGTGTACACGGAGTCCACAGGGTTGACTATTTGTCTCTCCCCCCTCTGCCCTCCCCACTGAATGACGACGCTGGTTCTGGCTTACCATATCGGGGCACCGCCATTCCATGGGGAGAGGCGGACAGTGGGGGACTAAAGCAGCTTGTTGCTGCGGCGACAGCCTCGGCGCATCTTTTGCTGCAGCCACTGCCGCAGGAAGAAGGAGGCAGAGTGATAGGAGAGGATATTGCACTGCCGCTTTTTGCTGCGGTGACGGCCAAGGGAAAAGACGCAGCATGGTCATTGCTACAGCAGCAAGTGGCAGATGGGATCACTCCACCTCCTTTCAGCGGGGCCAAAGCAGCAAGGAGTGGGGCAGCTAGAGCAACAAGGACCGGGGTCAGCTACTCTGTAGGCATGGGAAAGAATCAACGGAGCCTGCCACAGGACACAATAATCGATGGTCGTGCAGATAATAAACACTGCACACCATTGATTATTTGCATTGGTTATTTTGGGGAAATAACCGACAGATGACACAGTAGTCAACAGTGGATGATTTAGACTACTGTGGACTATTTAATCAACCGTTGACTATTGTGTCCAAACCCAGTCAATGTAGATTCAGAACATTAGGATTTCTGAGAACTCTAGTAGAATTTGAAGAGGGAAGTGATGAGGGGTTCTCAGGATGGTGTGCAGCTTTGATGTGTAAGTAGAAGTACGGATAGGGAGAAAGAAGTGAACAGTGTGAATCCTTTGCTGTACCATTTTCACCGGCTACTGGGTTGTTGCCAGGCTGAATTCTAAGTTCTAGCTAATATCTTTAGGCTGCGATCCTGCACAGTGTATACTAGTATACATGCTTACCTGGGAGTAACTACTATTGATCTTACTCCTAAGTAAACATGCATAGGATTATTTGCACAAGCCCTAAATGACTTAAGACCAGGATACCTAGGCAGTATTTTACCATATGCATGCAGTTCTTTTCAGAGGTCAGTGACAGAGGCTCTGTTGTACATCCCACCAATATCTGGAGCGTGTTTTTCCAGGAACTCATGGTAGGGCCTTCTCTGCTGCTGTGATCAGGCATTGAATGCCCTGCCCATGGAGATTTGTTTGTTTCTCTCCTTTGTGACTTTGTTCCAGACTGAAGAGTTATTTATTTATTGTTCCAGCATGCCTTCACTCTCTTGGATGTTTTGTGTGATTATTTTTGCCTGCCCCCTCATTCTTAATACTAGCTTTATATTATCTGCTGTTCTGTATTTAACTCTTAGTTTGCTTGTGGTTGCTTTGTGTAATTTTGGATCACACGTGAGCCACCTTTGTTGCATAAATTATGCCTACGAGTGTATCCAAGTCCAATATTGAAACACTCATGAAAGATCACAGGAAAGCGCTGGGCTCCAAATGTTTATTCTCGAGAATAAGGTGACCTCTTGGCGCTCACGCTGCTAAATCAGAGTCACACGGCGCTGAGGCAAGACAATAGCTTATATACTTCTATGCAGTGGTCAGAAGGAGAATAGCCATTGCCATGTGCCTTACTTCCTTGTTCCCAGGTGTGCTTTGTGCCTGTAGTCCCTCCCCTCTTGGTGATGTGGCTAGGGGGCAGTCGTAAGGACTTGGCTGAGTTTAACTGGTCAGTGTCATTTGAAACTCACCTATGGTGCACCTAAGCGATGTCTGGGTAGCTAGCCAGCGGAGTGGATTCGACAGGATTAACTTAATCAGGGTCCTCTGGAGCTGACAAGGTTAAGGGGCTTGATGTGTGCCTAAGTGCTGCTTGCATGGGGGTAAATAGAGTTCTTCCTGGGGGCATCTGGCCACTCCCCCCTCCCTGCCTTGTGCGCCCCTTTACTTTTTCTAGGTGTCCCTATGCGTGTTCCTGGAAGGGAAGTGGGGCTTGCGAAGGGGACAATGTCAAGGGGAATGGACGTAGCTCTCAGTAGAGTGTCCTAGGGGGGCTGCGTGTGTGTGCAAGTGGGTACACATGTGCGGGTGGCCGTGTACACGCGTATGTACACGCATGTCTGAATGCGTGTCTGCATGTCAGGATGCGTGTTTGCGTGTCAGGGGGAAGTGGACATCCTAGATTTTACATCACCTTGAGTGCCACACCAAGGCAGGACAGAATTTTTAAAATATGAATATTTCCTTTCTATATGTGTCGGTCCTTCTTCCCCTGTTCGATTAATGAGAAGTGAATGTGTATTTTGAGAGAATGGCAGGAGTTGCATTCTGTGGCTGCCTTGCGAACTCAAGACATTGAGTTTCCACTGGTCATGGATGTATAGGGAAAGAACTACGCTTACTGAGTGCCACCGCCTTATAAGCAGAAATTGGGGGCAGAGCTTCCAGCAAAAGCAGGTGTGTGTTCTGGGGAGTAGGGTTGACTTTTTTTCTAGGTCCTTTAAAATAGAAAGTAAAGTTTTGGAAAATTATTATTATTATTATTATTATTATTATTTAATTATATAGCACCATCAATGTACATGGTGCTGTACAGAGTAAAACAATAAATAGCAAGACCCTGCTGCATAGGCTTACATGCACTAGAACTGTCTTTAGGGCCCTCTGGTTAACTCCTAGCCATTAAAACAACAAAGAGTTTTGAGACACCTTAAAGATAAACAAATATAATACGGCATACATCCAATTTTCAACTGCCTCAAGTGTTGAAAGATGTACCATATTTCTTCGATTGTAAGACGCCATCGAATCTAAGGCGCACACTAATTTCAGTGCCACCAACAGGGGAAAAAAGCTTTGATTCGAAGAAAAAATAAATTTCTCCAATCAGCCAGCAAAGCAATTTTACGGTACATACACGCAGCGGAGGGGGAGAGGAACAGGGAGCGAGCGAGACACAGACACGCGCGCGCACCCACACGCACACGCATAGAGGCAGGTTACATGAATGGGAAGCAGGAACCAATCGTCTCCTGCCTGGGAACGGACAGCCACACATGCATTCAAATGCTGGTCTGCACCATTCACACGGACGGGAGGGGGTGGGCAGGCAAGCGAGCCCAACCAGCGCTGCTCAGGTGATTCTTCCGCTTCCCATCTTCTTAACAGAGGCGAGGCCGAGCTCTTTGGAAGCTCACTGGCCTGCCGGAGCTGGGGTCCCTCCCAGCCGGCTCCCGGCGGCAATGTTTGAGATGCTCCGAGACGTTGCCCCTCCCCCCACTTCTCTCCACTCCCTTCTCTCTCACTCGCTCTTCACCCCCTACCCTCTTTCCCCGCCTGTCCCGCTGCAGACTCGACAAATGTAATTACCGTATTTCTTCGATTCTAAGGCGCCATCGAATCTAAGGCGCACCCAATTTTTAGAGCTGTTACTTTAGGGAAAAAAGTGTCTTAGAATCGAAGAAATATGGTATTGATACCTCTGGGAAACTGAGGTTTCATGATTGCCCATGGGAACTTAAGGCATCTATACTGACACTGTAGGGCTGAGGGGAAACTAGAGGAACATTTTAAAAAATGATTTAACTTTTCTACTCTATGGACATATTTTTAGTGGGTTGGTACCAGGGTGCATTGATATAAATCAGCAAGAAAAAAGGTTGATTTAAATCACTGATTTAAATTAAGTTTCCCATTGAAACATGTTCATATTTCCTGAGCATTGGTAAAAATGTGGCCACTAACCCATGTTAATTTACAACTAGAGTATTATTTACATTGTTTCATTCTTATCCTACTCTCTTGGCCGTTAGAAAGAGTATGAAGACATGTCTGTTCAATTTAGCCTTTCAAAAACTGTCATTTTAATGGTGGTTTTTTTTACTATTTTAATGTCCTCGTTTTTCTCATTTTAAGGTTTTAATATTTAAAATGGTTGTACATTGCTTTGATGGCTTTTAAGCAGAGAGGGTGGTATATAAATGGTGTTAGGGATGTCAGAGGAATCAGTTTGTGGGGTAGAGCTCCGTTGGCTTTCACCAGCTTGGCCCCCTGGACTCTAGCTTGTACCTCCCCCAGCTGACCCGACTCATCACCTGACTCCTTTTTTTAACTTAAGGAAAGTATTTACAGAAATTGCACAAATTATTATGTGATCTGCTTTAGCCAATTAATGTTCAAGCAGCTTCTTTGATGAGATTGGTGTGGTCAGGTTGATTATCCTACTGTTCTTTCATTTTGTGAAACCTTGAGGGTAGAGAATAGGTTGAGTGCCTGCCAACACTTCAGGCCATAGAGTTGGGACCCATTGCAGGGTTGACCACTACACTTGGTTTTGTATCTTTGTGGGCTGTGCTCTAGCTACTGGACTCTCTCTGCCACCATCTCCATCTCAATATACACAACAACATATATTTTTTTCCTTTATGGATGTGATGGTGGATTTTAGTAACTGAATTGTACATATCTCTATGGTTTGTGAATCAACACACATAACAACTTTTAGCCAATTGAGTAAAACTCCTTCCAGAGCAGTAGAGTTGTAGTTGCATCTTAAATGGCTCTAAGTAATCACATCTATAGTGGTGGCAGCCATGATGGTGAACAAGGATGGAGGCGAACATACGTTGACTTGATTGCACCTGAGTGCCCCCTCCAGCCCTGTAGAGCCCACTCTGCTCCTTGGTGTACTAGGGAGCTGTGGTCAATGAAACAGGCTGGACATCGGCTAAAGCGCGTAGAATAGCGTAAGACTTGAAGCGAAGATATCCGAGCATGCTCTAGAGTGCGTAATCATGCCTATTGCGTGGCAGTGTGGGCAGCAAAGAAGGCTTATTTTGCTGCCTCCATTGCGTCCTCGAGTAACCATCCAGCAGAGCTCTTCTGGGTGGTCCAGGGGCTGCTAACACCCTCCCCTGCAAATGGGGCCCTGGCCTTGTCGAGGATTGGCTGTGACTTTTTTGCATCACACATTGAGGACAAAATCACTTGTCTCCACAGCAAGCTTGATGCTGTTGTTAGTTGCAGCTCCAGTTGAGGTGTCTGATGCCACCATCTGCCTGATTTTGTGGGATCAGTTCCAGTTATTGCGGCCTGATGATGTGATGTGGACAAGGTGCTTGCAGCAATGCGACCAATCACTCTCGATCCTTGTTCCTCCTGGCTTATAACCCCCAGGGGGTTTGACTGGTTGGGCCCAGGAAATGATAAATGCTTCCTTTCGGGAAGCGGTGGTCCCTGCTGTCCTTAAAGGGGCAGTAGTGCGACCACTCTTGAAGAAGTCCACCCTGGACCCAATTGTACTAGACAACTACTGTCCAGTTGCAAACACCCCCTTTTTAGGGAAGGTACTTGAGAGGGTTGTGGTGAAGCAACTGCAGGCAATCTTGGAGGATACTGACTATCTAGACCCATTCCAGTCTGGGTTTCGATCTGCTTATGGGACTGAATCAGCCTTGATCGCCCTGATGGATGACCTTTATTAAGAGAGGGACAGGGGGAGTACTACCCTGTTAATTCTGCTTGATTTCTCATCGGCTTTTGATACCATCGACCATGGTATCCTCCTGGATCAACTCCATGGGATGGGCATCAGAGGCACTGTGCTACAGTGATTCTGGTCCTATCTACGGGGCTGTTTTCAGAGAGTAGCGTTGGGTGATCATTCCTTGGCAATTGAGCTATGGGTGCCGCAGGGCACCATCTTGTCCCCAATGTTATTTAACATCTATTTGAAGCCGTTGGGAGTGGTCATTAGGGGATTTGGAGCTAAATACCGTCAATATGCTCAAGACCCACAGCTCTATATTCCTGGGACAGCTGAATCAGGTGAGGCTATGCAGGTCCTGGACCAGTGCCTAGACTCAGTAATGGGCTGGATGAGGGCCAATAAACTGAGACTGAATCCTGGCAAGACAGAAGCTCTGTGGATATGTGGTTCTCGAGTCCAGGGGAGAGGTTTATTGCCTCGTTTGGATGGGGTTGCACTCCCTCTGAAAGATCAGGTTTGTAGCTTAGGAGTACTCTTAGATCCATCTCTGTCACTGGAGACTCAAGTGGCCGCTGCAGCTCAGAGTGCCTTTTACCAGTTTCGCCTTTTGCCAGCTACATCTTCTCCGGGACAGGGACAGCTTGGCCATGGTGGTACAGGCATTAGTAACCTCAAGATTAGATTACTGCAATGCATGCTATATGGGGCTGCTCCAGAAGCTGGAGCTGGTGCAGAATGCTGCAGCTCGGCTGTTGTCTGGAGCTGACCCTTTGGAGCTGACCCTTTCCAGCATGTAACTTCTTTGCTGAGGGAACTGCACTGGCTGCGTATTTGCTACCGGGCCAGGTTTAAGGTTCTTGTACTAGTATACAAAGCCCTAAACAACATGGACCAGGATACCTGAGAGAACGCCTTCTCCCCTATCAACCTGCCCGGTCACTGAGGTCATCTGAGGGCATGCTGGTGGTGGTTCCTCATAGACCTAGCGTCCGATTGGAGTCCACCAAGGGAAGAGCCTTCAGTGTGGTGGCCCCCCTCCTATGGAAGTCCCTGCCTCTGGAGGTCAGCAGGCGCCAACTTTGTATTCCTTCTGGCACCTCCTGAAAATGTCATTGTTCCAGGAAGCCTTCCCTTAATGACCAGGTGCGGTTTATTTTGCACTTTGTTTCTTTTTAAAAATGTACTTCTAATGTGTTTTTATTCTATTTTATTTTGTCCACCACTCCAAAATTCTTAATGGGGAGTGGTATATAAATATTGTAAATAAATAAATACAGGCAATCAAACAGGTGCAAGCCTAGATCTGTGCTGCTCCTCTTAGCAAAAGGACTTTATGAATTTTATCTTGGGCTGTTGTGATAATCTTCCCCCTGTTTATTCTATGGATTACTTATCCAACTTTTGTCTTTTACGCCAATCCTGAAGAGTAGTATGCATTTCTGTAGCAACCCAAGGCAGCAGCTGTCTTTTCTCCCCATGTTCTGTCTTTACAGACCCTTGTATAAGTCTGTGCATTCCCCTTCTGAAATCATGCACTAAAACATTTTCAGAAAGCAGAAGGTGCCACTGGGGCCTTCCACATTAAGCAACCCTGTTTTCAACATCCTAAAATTTAAATTGCGGTGAGACATTTTCCTTGCAGTGCAGCTGCTATAGGAGAAACATTGTTTACATGTCCAATGTTGATAGCAAATCCCCTCCATTAGGAAATCTTCTGGTTGCCTATATTTGTGTAGAGGAGGTAGCTTGTGAGCCTAGCATGCACTCTATGACCCTGTTCAGATGACACGCTAAGCCATGGTGGTTAAGCATTTTGAGCTAAACATTATGGCTTAGCATGTAATGTAAACTATGACTTAGCATGTCACGTGAACCATTCCTAACTTGTTGGCTAACTTGTTCACTAAGAATTTGCTGCAAAGGAGTTAGTGGCCTAACCATGGCTTAGTGTGTTGTCTGAACAGGCCCTATGTGTGATAGCTGCAAATTCTGTGACCAGGCTACCACCATTGTTGTAGTCACATGAAAACATGTGCAGTTACGGTTTCCATTTGTAAACACTCTTTTTCTTTGCAAACCAAGTCCCAGATGCCCTCATGGCTGAAGATTCAGCAGTGCTGCCATGTGTATGAATCAGCCTTATGTCTGCCTTTCCAGCCCCCAAATCCCCTGTCAGTGGTATTGTTCTAACACAAAGTAGAGACTTGAGACAGAATATTCTGCTTCACAAAGATACTCCATTTATTTCTTTTATTCCACCAAACAAAACCCCCTTTTTCCACATGGTCACCCAGTTCTTGACTCATCTCCTTCTGGGGATTGTGTTGATAAGAAACTGGGTGAGAAAACAAATGTGCTCATCTGTTTTCAGCATCTATGGAAGACCAGAAATAACCCTGTTTGATTGTGCATTATTAACTGAAATTTATAACAATTCTCTTAGCCGTTCTCATGACACGACAACCCACTGTGGGTGGGTAGCTAGCCATGGTTTGTTGTCATATCATCAGAACCCAGTGCATTTTCCACAGGGTGGCTTATTTTTCACGATCAAGCCATGGAAAGAATCCATGGCTTGTTGTAGGGTTGTTCATACCCATGGTGGGTTGTCATGTTGTCTGGAAGACCAATTTTATCGTGGGTTGTTGTGATCGACTGAAGAGTCCTTTGGCAAGAGCAGCAAAAACAGCTCTTGTAACTGTTCCAGCCTCCCTTGCCAGTGACTGCCCTTCCACTAATGCGGAAATGGCACTTTGAAAGCACTGTCACTTATTCCCCAGCTTTTTTTTATTTTTCAGTACCTCAAAAATGCACAAGTGGGATATTATTATTATTATTATTATTATTATTATTATTATTTCTCAAGACCTCACTTATGGTTGTCCCATAAGTGTGGTCTTGCCTAGTCAATTTCCTTTATATATTTCGGCTGTCAAAGGGAGCCAGGAAGTGAAGAAGGACTGGAGGGTGGGGAAGGAGGGGGAGAATAAGCCACATTAAGACCAATTGTCTTTCAGGCATACAGTGGGTCATCCTGCAAACAAACAACCCACCATGGCTTATCCGTAGGGTAGATTAGCGTGAGATACGAATCTGCTCATATTCTAAAGTGGTTGGATTTTTGTCTAAGTAATGTCAAGGGGTCCAGATAGAGTCAAGAGGGATAGAGTCAGAGACAAGAAATATCAGCTAAGTTAAGAAGAGTCTTCTTGTTAACACAGTCCTGCGGGAAGTTGAGTCAAGAATCATTGATTTTAGGAACATAAAAACTGCCTTGCTGGATCTGAAGAAGGTCTAGTCTAGGAATGGGGAATCTCTGTCCCGTGTGCCAAATCTGGCCCACAGAGATGTGTATGAAGGAACATAGGCAAAGGTTTAGGAATGTGGTATGGCTGACCCTAAATATGTTGGGAATTTGGAGGAGGTTTTTCCAGGGCTAGTTAATGGCATCAGATGCTACTGAGATGTATCTAGGTATTCACAAGACAGACATAAAGGTGTTGGGCCTCCTGTTCCTAGTAGCTGGTATTCAGACTTGCATATGGGTGTTCTCTTGAGTTGTTGTGGCTAGTAATTCCGCTAGGAGTTGACTCATTACAATGCATTTCATTCTCTCCATCACTTCCTCAATCAAACACATAGGAGTTTGAAATGCACCCAAGAGTTGTTATTCTATGGTAGTTAGGCACATAAGCAGGTCTTGCTTTTTTCAGATCTGTTGAACTACTAGCAGAACTGTGCTTAACCTGGATTTTTTTTTAGGTAGTTGATTGTGTAGCACAGCCTTTGCCAACCTGGTGCCAGCATGGGATAATGGGATTGTAGCTCAAAACAACTGTAGGGCACCAGGTTAGGGGAGGCTGTTGTAACACACTAGGAGGCAGGGGTAACTCTTTAGTACAATAATCAAGTATTTGGATTTCAAGCCTACACAACTACCTAATTTTCATTGAAGCGGTATATCTGTTTCCGCACTGTGCCATCTCAGTACAATGTTTCCTTGCACTTAGAACACTAGGATGCCAGTGTTTATACTAGAATCTTTCCCTTTGGTATGCTAGTTATCTATATGCATGGATTTTTTGGTATGGCAGAGTTTTCATTCATGTGAGCCCCCCCCCCCCCGTCCCCCAATCTGAAGTGGCACAGCCTGGATACAGCTTTAACATTTTAGTCAGTAGGCCAATGGTAAGGAGGGCAAGGGAAGAATCACAACTTGTCGGTGCTAGGTTCACATTGTTAAGTGCCTGAGGTAGCTAGGCAGGTATTTGGAAAGTTTGTCCTATTTGTGTGTCAGTTCTTTGGCAGATGATATTGGGGTGATGGAAAGGTTGCATCTCAATATGACATTCTGATTATGAGAAATTGAAAAAGATTCATGAAATGATCAAAGAGTTGACTATTTCTTCCACTTTGCAATAAGCCCAACTATAAGGTACTATATAAGGCGTTTGACACCCTAATGATTAAATCAAATCTACGGAATGAATAAATAGTGGTGTTGGAAATGTAGTGTGCATAGAACTGACTTATACCATGTCTGCTGGACCATCACCAAAATTTAAAATGTATTAGGGCTAGATTAATTTAATAGCCAAATTATTGGAGAGAGGTTGAATTTTGATGCATCAGCTTTGTTGAATTGCTTAGAATTGCTTATCAATTCTAGAATTGATAAAATATTGCCTCCTTTCAGTAACAAAAATAGTATTAACAGAAAGCTGGAAATCCGCTTCTGTATGAACCATGAAGGAATAGACTGGGTTTGGATGGCACTTTTAAGATGGCTTAATGTATCATCTGTGAGCTCCTTTTCCTCCCACAGCAGGTTCTTTCTCCCAAATAGGCCACCTTGGGAACTCATGGTCTGCAGTAAGGGTTGTATTACCTATGGTGAGTTAGCGTGTCATCTGTCATGCCAGTGTGGGTTCCGGAGATTGGCTACAGAGCCGCTTGGCAAGAGTGGCCAAAAACGCTGCCCGTGCTCTGTTTCTCTTGGGCAATCTCTGAGCAAACTTGTTTTCCTGCCACATTCAGCTGTGTCTCCAACTCCAAATAAGTTATCCTCACCTACACCATTCTCAAATGGTTTCACGTGTGGATAAATCTGCATGCTTACCATGAAAATGTAAAGTCTCACATTTATGCAGCAGTGCGTGTGGTAGGACAGGAGGAAAGGAGGACAGGGAAATTGCAAAGAAGCTGAATGAATTCTTTGCATCAGTGTTCACTGCCGAGGATACAGGACAGAACTGATGTTTTCAGGCAGGGAGTCTGAGGAACTGAGGCAAACAGTGGTGACAAAAGATGAAGTTCTCAACCTTATTGAGAAATTGAAAGCATATAAATCACCAGGCCCAGATGGTATCCATCCTAGAGTTCTGAAAGAACTCAAATATGAAATTGCAGACCTCCTCACAAAAATATGAAACATGTTCCTAAGCCCAGCCTCTGTACCAGAGGACTGGAAGATGGCCAATATAACACCAGTTTTCAAAAAGGGATCCAGGGGGGATCTGGGAAATTACAGGCTGGTTAGCTTGACATCTGTTCCAGGTAAATTGGTTGAAAGCATTATTAAAGACAAAATTAGTAAACATATAGAAGGGCAGGTCCTGCTGAAGAAGAATAAACACAGCTTCTGCAAAGGGAAGTCTTGTCTCACTAATCTTCTAGAATTTTTTGAGAGTGTCAACAAACATATAGATGGGGTGATCTGGTGGACATAGTTTACTTGAACTTCCAAAGGGCTTTTGATAAAGTCTCTCACCAAAGACTTCTGAACAAACTTAACAGTCATGGAATAAGAGGGGAGGTCCTCTTATGGATCAGTAACTGGTTAGAGAACAGAAAGAAGAGAGTAGGAATAAATGGTCAGTTCTCCCGATGGAGGGAAGTAAATAGTGGGGTCCCACAGGGATCGGTATTGGGACCAATTCTTTTCGACTTATTCATAAATGATCTGGAATTAGGAGTGAGCAGTGAAGTGGCCAAGTTTGCCAACAACAAATTATTTAAGGTTGTTAAAACAAAGGGATTGTGAAGAGCTCCAAAGGGATCTCTCCAAGCTGGGAGAGTGGGCATCCAAATGGCAGATGCGCTTCAATGTAAGCAAGGATAAGGTGACGCACGTTGGGGGGGGGGAAAAAGCAACTTCAAGTATAACCTAATGAGATCTGAGCTGGTGGTGACCAAACAAGAAAGAGATCTTGGGGTTGGGATGGACAGCTCGATGAAAACGTCCACCCAGTGTGTGGCCGCTGTAAAGAAGGCAAACTCCATGTTAGGCATGATAAGAAAAGGAATTGAGAATAAAATGGCCAATAGCATACTGCTTTTATACAAATCTATGGTGCGACCACACTTAGAATACTGTGTACAGTTCTGGTCACCACACCTAAAAAAGGATATCATAGAGCTGGAAAAAGTGCAGAAAAGGGCAACTAAAGTGATTAAGGAGCTAGAGCATCTCCCCTATGAAGGAAGGTTACAACAACTGGGATTGTTTAGCTTGGAAAAAGGAGGCTAAGGGGAGACATGATAGACGTGTACAAAATTATGCATGGTATGGAGAACGTGGATAGGGAGACATTTTCCTCCCTCTCTCGTAATACTAGGACCTGGGGTCCTCCCATGAAGCTGATTGGTGGGAGATCCAGGACAAATAAAAGGAAGTACTTCTTCACACAGCACATAGTTAAATTATGGAACTCACTACTACAAGATGTAGTGATGGCCACCAATCTGGATGGCTTTAAAAGGGAGCTGGATAAATTCCTGGAGGCAAAGGCTATCAATGGTCACTAGCCCTGATGATTATGTGCTATCTCCAGTATTCGAGGCAATAAGCCTGTGTGCACCAGTTGCTGGGGAACATGGGTGGGAGGGTGCTGTTGTACCACGTCCTGCTTGTTGGTCCCTGGCAGACAGCTGCTTGGCCCCTGTGTGAACAGAGTCCTGGACTAGGTGGACCCTTGGTCTGATCCAGCATGGCTCTTCTTATGTTCTTAGCGCCCCATATAGGGAACCTGTATATTACATTTTATTCCATTTCTGCAAACTTTCAAGGAGTTAGAGCCGCCACCTTTTTCTTCCACATGGGCAGAAAAAGGAGATCCAGTACACAGTGTCAGGGCCATATTATACCTGTGTTGAAAGACTTGCATTGGTTACCAATCACTTTCCGGTTACAGTTCAATGTAGCAGTGGCAACTGAAAGTGCTTGAAGTGGCCCAATTGGACAAATATGGTCTGAAGATGAAATAGACTATTTTCTCAGCCCAACTTTGTTCAGAAATGGCAAGTATTTTATTTTGTATTGGAATCTGTATTGCGTTACAGGAAATTTGAAGTTCTTTATGTCCTTGCATTGATGTATTTGTAATGAAAATAATGCATGAAGTTTGGTTTTGATTTGTTTGAATCAGAAGGTTGAACTTCCTTGAATTTCCCTAACTTGGATGACCAAAATACATACGCTGTTCTGCACTTGGAGAGGGGGGTGGTAATGATTAATTTTACTGAGACATAATGACAGCTATTTAAGTTGCATTCGAACTTATGCACTGAGCAAGGAGATGGGTAGAGGTACTGGTATGTATTATTCAGGAATCACAGATGGTTGAACTTCTTCAGTTTGAGACGCTTTGGCCTCATGTCTCCTGTAGGAAGTAGAAGCCCCAGTTCATTTTGGGTTATGTGATTTGATGTTTTTCTTCATCAGATGAAGCTTAGTGACTTGAAAATCATTCTTGCACAGGGCTGCTTTGCATGTTGCTTGGGAACCAATTCAAGTATGACATACACATGCACAGCATCCATTCTGAAAGGGCACTCACATGTGTCAACGGTGACTTTTTCTTGCAGAATACCCAGAAGGAAGGTCTAATCCTCTTCCAATTGCTGCTGGCATATGTTTCACGGCAAAAGCACCGTTTAGAAATGAAATTATGCATGTGTATTTTGCGTACCCGGAGAACTTCTTTTCCATATGTTAAAATGTAACACGTGAAATGTTCTTCGGTGACTTCAGCGTTCGCAGCTCTGGAATCTCTGTTCCCTTATTCTTGGAGCCGAGCTCTGCAGGAATAATAGGGATCAAAGATCTTCTGGTTTTGAAACTCTGTGGTTTGGATTTTATAGTTTGGTCTGGGAGAAGTGGGTGCCTGGACTTGTCCAGAGCTGCTGGAAATGAGGAGGGGGCTGGGCTTGGCCACCTGTGTAATCTGCTGTTGGTGTCTAGTTATTGCAAAAACATCTTCCAGCCCTTCTGCCTTTGGGCAGGGAGTTGGATTAAATGACCTTTGGTTCCTTCCAAGTTTATGAATTACCATCTGATATAACAGTTGCAGCTACTAGGAAGGGGGGACAATTTTCTCAACCCCCCATCTGGGCTTAAAGTAACAGAAGCTGAGACGAGGTGGCCCAGAACTTGCATGCTTGCTTGTTATTCACCCCATAGTATCTGTAGAACAAAGGTGAAACGTGAAATATTGGAGAGCGTAAATAGCCCTTACAGTATCTCAGCACCTGTTTGTGCTTCCGAAGCACTGCCTGTATATGGGTGTTCAAGGTGTTGCTGGTAACCTTGGTGTCATTCTGCTTCCCCTTTGCCTGTGCTGGCCTCTCTTAGGTGCCACGTGTGGCTCAGCTCTCATCCTGCAGGTGATGAAGTCAAAGTGAGGGTGGGAGTGTGGGGTAGTAGCCAGAGTGTTGGACTGGGAGTCGGGAGAATCGGGTTCTAGTCCCCACTCAGCCATGGAAGCTCACTTGGGTGACTTTGGGCCAGTTACAGACTCTCAGCCCAACCTCCCTCACAGGATGATTGTTGTGAGGATAAAATGGAAAGGAGGAGGAGGATTATGTATGCTGCCTTGCGTTCCTTGAAGGAAAAAAGGTGGGATATAAACGTAATATTTTTTTAAAAAAACTCTTTGTACTCAGGTTTCCTTCAGTAAGGTCTGCTCAGGTCCTCTGTTCTCCAGTCTCTTGCTTTAGGCGGCTAAATTTTTTTGCGCATACCTGAAACACAGGTGCTAGTGATGTGGTGGGGGTTCTAGTCACTGCTCTGCACACTGCTCTGCTCACTGGGTGACCAGTCACCACCTATTAGCCCTGGGATGGGGGATGTTGCAACTCCCATCAGCCAACAGTGGGGGATGATGGGAGTTGCAATCCAACAATGTCTGGTGCGCCAAACATCCCCCATCCCTATATTACCCTGTCCTATCTCATGCGGTGTTGAGGATAAAAATAGGGCATCTTTCATATATGCTTCTTAGCAGGAAGGGTACTTTTAAACATCTGGAAGATCTCATCTCCTTGTTCTTTGTTGCTTCCCCCTTCCCCAGTCCCAAACAGATGAACAATTGACAACGTCACGGATGACACACTGGGACACGAGAGCCAACAATTCCACTGTCCTGTCTGAGGATGAGCAAGCCGTCGGACTTCCAGAACAGTGACCTGGAGCAGAGCCTTCCTGCCATTGCTTCCTCGTTTTCACACAGCCAAGGCTTCCCCCCACACTACTACTTCTCCCCCGAGAGGAGAAGAGTCATTTCTGATGTGCGGCGGACCTTCTGCCTCTTTGTCACCTTCGACCTTCTCTTCATCTCACTCCTCTGGATAATTGAACTGAATGTGAGTTGCGGAACCGGCCTCTGTGAATAAAATTTTCTGCAGGTCTGGCCCAAACAAGCAAGGAAACCAGGAGTGGTGAACTCCCAGTGTTATGGTTCATATAGCGGAAGCAGTGAGTTAAGTGCAGTATAAAACCCAGAGCTGCCTAGGACATGCCACCGGGAGTTTCATGCAGAGTGACGCCGCCCAACCCCAAGGAGGCCTTCATGGCCAGCCAAAATTAGCATGGCGTCCGTCCGTTGCCAGTCCTTGTCTGCCTTATTACTAACCTGAGGTCAGAAGAGGAGCGGAGAGTCCCTTGTTTGATTGGAGGTTCCTTGTCTTATCGTCCATTTCAGCCTCAAACGTGTAAATCAAACGGAAGCTGAGCTGAGTTAGGAAGTTGTTAATCCCAGGAAGCTGTTAAATCCAGTTTCAGTGATAAACAAGCCTGAGATAAATGGTGACTAATTTCTTAGAACTGTTTTAGCCAGTGTCAGTCCTCACTTACAAACGAACGCACACAAATAAGGCCAATGTGGGCCACAAGATGGTGGTAGATGAGCTGATGACTCAAGCTAATGACCCAGCCTACACACTACAGGGCCAGGGGCCAGGGGCAGGGGCCAGGGGCAGGGGCAGGGACTCAAGCTAATGACCCAGCCTACACACTACAGGGCCAGGGGCCAGGGGCAGGGGCCAGGGGCAGGGGCAGGGACTCAAGCTAATGACCCAGCCTACACACTACAGGGGCAGGGGCCAGGGGCAGGGGCAGGGACTCAAGCTAATGACCCAGCCTACACACTACAGGGCCAGGGGCCAGTGTGACCTCAGAAGGACATTCCTCCACGACCTCAAGTGTGACAGTGCACTTGGCTCTCCTAAGCCTGCCACGAATGCCCACAGAGTAGCCACGAATGGAAGGAGCCACCCCTTGTACAGTGAAGGCAGAGGCACCCCCAGCCCTCTCGAGAAAGGAGCCCCTGTGGCACAGCCAGCCCAAGCATAATCACCGACACGCTGCAGGGATCCCTGCAGGTGAGGTTCTGAATCTCCTTATGCTGCAGGCTTACACAGCCTGTAAACCGCCACTGCTTTGGCAGGCGACTGCACGGGGCTCCTTCACTTACCTAGTCCCTGCTCCCTAGTTCGCTTGGGAGAAGCTTGCGTAGGTGGCCCACCTGTGCTTTCCCCTGCCCCACAAAAAGAAGGGTTCAGATCCTGCTGGGGGGACAACAGTACTTATGTGAAGGAAACAAGCTTCTTGCTAGGGTGGGGGGCGAAGATAATCAACCGTGAAAAGCTGCAGCCTCATGTTCACAGGAAACAGTCCCTCATCTGCCTGGTAGATTATCTCCATCATCTCCTTCCCACTCCACAGAGCAGCTCTTAAACAACCCAGTCCGGGCCATAGACCCAGCTACAGATACGAGGGCTGAGGAGGCTGCCGGTGGAGCTGACGTCCTGCAAAATAGTGAATGTTTAAGACACGTGCTTGAACCCCGGATGTGAATCGCCTCCGCCAGGCACACTTGCGAGGGTGGAGTGTTGTGGCCAAGTGGAGTGGTGCGAGCACCAAGAGCCCTGTTTAGCTAATTGCCTGGCCCTGATGCCTGTCATTTTGTCCATCCCCTTCTGTCCCATCCAGCCACACGTTCTCCATGTTCAGCTGGCTGGCTGTCACTCCCTGCTATCCAACTAGGTCTGTTTCCCCACATACTGAACCTCAGTTCTGCAGATCGTATGTTGCTTCAGGGGTGAGAGACTGCGTGGATTTTTGGATAGGTGAGAGCTGGCAGTTGGTTAGTGGCTCTTGCTGAGAGGATGATCCTTTAGAGGTGGTGCAGCTCCTGGTTCAGGATGGGAGCAAAGGTTGGTTACTGTGTCTTTTAGATTAGTTTTCCTCTAGTATAAAATCGTGTTTTTATACATTGCGACTGTCTATTCCATGTTGCACTTTATACCCTAACTCTTAGCTGCTATTAACTTTTTGTTTGCCTTTTATGGTGAATTTTATTGACACTGCACCTTGTCTGCATTTCACGTTTTTAGTGTTTATTTGACTGCTCTTATTTACTGGTTTCGGGGGTTATTGTTTGCTACATTTTGACAGTGAGGAGGGCAGGCAAATGGTGATGTGGTGGACAGGGCCCCAGGGCCTCTATTGGGCAGGTCTTGTTTAGGGGGAAGCATGCTGGTAGAGGAAGGGGAGGCCAGGTAAGTCCTCTTCCCTTCATATTAGGCAGCTGTGATCCAACTCCTTTTCCAGTCCTTCCTCCAGTCTTGAGAATTCTGGTAATCATTCTAGCATTGATTCTTTTAAGGTGCTGCTGCTTAATGTCAAGTTGGTGAATGGAAAAATATCAGCCATCCAGGACCTGCCCAGATATGGCTGGGGGATGGGGATGGGGAGATCTGGATATCTCTGAATTGGGCTCACCAGATCATTTGGTACATCAGCAGCCTCAGCAGGGTGGACAGGGAGGAGGTGGCCACACGTTTCGCATGGTCCTCTACCTTCCTTACCAAGAATGGTGTCCAGACATCTTCCAGTTTCATTCACAGAGGATACGGCTGTCACTGGCTGTGCTAGGCATGATGGCTATTTATTACCTCCAATATCAGAGGCACTACGCCTCTCAGTAACAGTACTGTTGCGCTCATGTCCAGCCTGTGGGCTTCTCTATAGCATCTGGTTAGCCACTGTGCAAACAGAATGCTTGATTAGATAGACCTCTGACCTGATCTGGTACAGCTTTTCTTAATGTTTTTAAATGTCTATCTTGAAGTTCCATCAACAGGGCAAGGTAAGGAATCTGCTGATGTATTATTGCCCATCCAGCCTAATGCCTAACCCTCGCTCCCTTCCTGACCTGGCAGAAGTTGGTCTTTTCTCAGCAGTGGTGCTGGAACTCCATTAGGTTTGTTCTGGAGGAGTTCAACATTTACGCATTTTTGCTTCTTGTGTGGCTTAGGGTTTTATGGCTGCCAAGGCAACCATTGGCGTGTCTCAGGATCTATCCTGCTTGAATATTGTTATACACTCATTTTGGTTTTCTGTTCTGGGCAGGAAGACAGTGATCTTTTTGTAGAGGAGGCTAATGTTGTTCCCTTGTCATAAACAGATCACTGCCTCATAAGGTTGATTTGTATTATTTATTATATTTTAATCTGCCCAATAACCAATATTTTCTGGGTATGTTGCAAACTGATGGTGTGGGGGACGTATTAAAATGCTTCATCCAAGCAGTGTTAAGGAATCACATTGCTTTCTTGGTGATTTTCCTGTGGATAAGGCTGGTGGTTCTGTCAGCAAAGTTGTGGTCTGTAGAATACAGACATGAGATGGGCTATTGACACAACCACTCCTAGCTAAGTTCATTCTCCTTCCTTGTAGAGCTAACTCATCACCTTGATTTTCTGAGGACTTGGGGGCAATGAAATTTACTAAAAGTGCAATAACAGAAGACTTTGAGCTGAATCAGACTGGATACAGGCTAGAGCCCATAGAAGAAGCTATTCTTTTATTTATTTATTGCATTTTTATACCGCCCAATAGCCAAAGCTCTCTGGGCGGTTCACAAAAATTAAAACCATTCAAAGTATAAAACAACAGTATAAAAACATGATATAAAATACAATATGAAAACACAACCAGGATAAAATCAGCAGCAGTGCAGAAATACAAATTTAAAATACAAATTTAAAACATCAAAGTTAAAATTAATGTATAGATTGTTAAAATACTGGGAGAATAAAAAGGTCTTCACCTGGCCTCTGAAAGAATATAGTGTAGGTGCCAGGCGAACCTCCTTAGGGAGCTCATTCCACAGCCGGGGTGCCACAGCAGAGAAGGCCCTCCGCCTGGGAGCCGCCTGCCTCACTTCCTTTGCCAGGGGCTCATGGAGAAGGACCCCTGAGGATGACATATGGCAGGTACATATGGGAGGAGGCGTCCCTTTAGATAGCCTGGCCCCAAGCCGTTTAGGACTTTAAATGTTAATACCAGCATTTTGAATTGGCCAGGACCTGGACTGGAAGAGGACTGGCATGATGTGGTCTCGTTGGCCAGTCCCTATTAGTAAACGTGCTGTCCTGTTTTTTACCAGTTGAAGTTTCCGGTCCGTTTTCAAAGGCAGCCCCACGTATCATTGCAGTAATCCAAACGAGAAGTTATGAGAGCATGGATAACTGTAACTAGGCTATCTCCGTCCAGATAAGGGCGTAGTTGGTATATCAGCCTGAGCTGGTAAAAGGTGCTCTTTGCCACTGAGTTCACCTGTGCCTCAAGTGACAGCTCTGGATCCAAGAGCACCCCCAGACTACAGACCCGATCCTTTAGGGGGAGTGCAACCCCGTCCAGGACAGGGTGAACATTTCCTTGCCAGACAAGTGAACCACCCGCTAACAGTACCTCCGTCTCTTCTGGATTGAGTCTCAGTTTATTGGCTCTCATCCAGTCCATTATCGTGCTCAGGCACTGATTCAAACAGCAAAGAATGTTGATGTCAGCAAAGACAGCTCCCATTGATGCAACAGTACTGAGAAGTGTTTTAACTTATACCACCATTTTTGCTGGTGTTATATTATGTGGTCACTGAGAGCTGGACTGAGGTCTAAAGGAGGGATAGGGTGCCTATGAAATCCTGCTCCTTCCTAGCCATCCCTGAGGGTGTTGCCCTCTGGGGTAGGTGGATTGTATTGGGAGTCTCCCCAAAAGGGGGTTGTCTTGGGAAATAGGTATGCACCATTGAATAATCTTACATTTCAGGGTGGATTTGACTTAAATCAATTTGATTCAAATCATGATTTAAATCATTACTCAGAAAGACTAGATTTAATCATGTGACTACCCTGCCCCAATCAAAAGTGCACTCTTCCTCGCTATATTTTACACAGTTTTACAAAGACTCGTCTTTGCTGGTATAATATTAATATTTACAACCAGATGAAGGTTTCATTTTTAGAATAGTAACTTTTCAGATTAGTTTTACAGTTAAATCCAAAAAATACTGATTTGGTTATACTATTAGAAACACATCATAGATAATTATGAAATTATTGTGAGGTGAAGTATCCCCAGTTTAATAGGTGAATCATTCATATTTGGACAACTTTTCTGCTGTACTTTATTGGAGGGAGAAAAATAATCTTACAGAAACTTCTGGAAGATCATGACATTGTGAATGGATTAATGGAATTCATTTACCAAAAAATTTAAACAGCCTCATGCTACATAATTAAAAACTAATCCTTAGTTCATGATGAATAACCTTTGGACTATAATGTATCTTAAATAGAAAACTATCTTTAGATAGATTTTTCCTCAAAAAGCATTTTATTTAAAAAATCCAATTTAAATTTTAAAAAATCCAATTTAAATACAAAAAAAAATTCATTTTTTTTTAAATAAAAAAAATCATTGATTTTTGTTGTGGTAGTCCTACAGTAGTGTTTCCCAAACTCTTGAAAGCCAAAGCACTTTCTGAATGTAGTATATTTTACTCTTGCACTCAAAAGAGGTTTTTTGAGGTTATTGTCTTGAGTAGGAAAGAATAAGAATTATCCACGTTCCCCTTGTTTTTTACCCCTGCATAAGTCACTGATCTCCTAATCAGTATACCTCCTTAAGGGACAGAGCAGTAACTCATGCAGAAATACAACAAGGAGTCATCTTCAGGAGTAAATATTTGGGCTTACATAAAGAAGTTGCTAAAGTTTTGATGTGTTTCTTTCTCACTGCATACTAGTATACTCCCTAGCACACTAAGTTCCTAAGATCTGGGTTTAGAAAGAAGGGAAGATATTCTTGGCCAGCATTCCCCAACCTGACTGGCCATGTTGGCTGATGAGAGTTGTTGTACAACACATCTATAGGGCACTGGGGAACGCTGGCCTAGGAGAAGGAGAATGAAGACTCTTTCTTGATCCCATTAGGTCACAGCTTGATGCATCATGTTACAAAGTTTCAGACTAGTCTTTATTTGCTGTTCAAACTCTTGCTGTGTCTTAATTTCTTTGTCTTTAATTTTGCTTGCCTGCAGATTGGGAAAGGTATCCAGGACAATTTAAAAGAAGAAATTATCAACTACAGCTTTAAAACATCCTTTTTTGACATATTTGTAAGTATTCTGCTGAAGATGCAACTTGCTACGATAACTAAGGCCGACGAGATAATATCACACCAGTCCTTCTACAACTTTATTGGATGCCAGTCCAGGTCCGGGCCTGATTCAAAGTGCTGGTATTGACATTCAAAGCCCTAAATGGTTTGGGGCCAGGTTATTTGAAGGAACGCCTCCTCCCATATGTGCCTGCCCGGACCTTAAGATCATCCACAGTGGTCCTTCTCCGTGAGCTCCTGCCGAAGGAAGTGAGGCAGGTGGCTACTAGGAGGAGGGCTTTCTCTGCTGTGGCACCATAGAATCATAGAATAGCAGAGTTGGAAGGGCCTACAGGCCATCGAGTCCAACCCCCTGCTCAATGCAGGAATCCACCCTAAAGCATCCCTGACAGATGGTTGTCCAGCTGCCTCTTGAATGCCTCTAGTGTGGGAGAGCCCACCACCTCCCTAGGTAACTGATTCCATTGTTGTACTGCTCTAACAGTCAGGAAGTTTTTCCTGATGTCCAGCCGAAATCTGGCTTCCACACCCCGGTTGTGGAACGAGCTCCCCAGAGAGGTTCGCTTGGCGCCTACACTGTTTTCCTTCCATCACCAGCTGAAGACCTTTTTATTTTCTCAGTATTTTAACACCTAATTTAACTTAAATTTAAACTTTTGTGTTTTAATGTCATATTTTAAGCGGAAATCTTTTTGGCCAGGGGCACAAGATCAGTAACTGATCCACACAGGCAACTATAAAAGTATGCAGGCATTTGCGTTTCACAGAACTCTTATCAGTCTCTTCCCGAGTAAAAGTCCTGAAAAACTCAATGTTCGCATATCCTTGTTCCGATCTAGGTTGATTTCATAAATAATTTTTATTTGTACCTGTGAGAACATCACTATTGCCTCCTCATTAATGTCTTGTGTGTTCCTTTTTACAAGGTTTTGGCTTTTTTCCGGTTCTCGGTGCTGCTTCTGGGATATGCTCTTCTGAGGCTCCGCCACTGGTGGGTTATTGCGGTAAGAGGCTTAACTCATTTTATCATGCTCTTGAGTTCATACATTTAATTGTAGGTGCTAAAGAGATGACTCTGATTTTGTATTTTCATGGATTTCTCTCTCCCCTCACCCCCGGCAACATTTTCTTCAAGATCACTACATTGGTGTCCAGTGGCTTCCTGATACTGAAAGTTATCTTTTCAAATGTGAGTTGCTGGTAACAAGTGTGGGTAATGCTCTTCTCTTCGTGGTCACTTTCTAAAAGCTCAGAGCAGATTGCAATCTCTAAAATTAGCTGATTAAAAATCAGATTAAAAATTGCAGTGCTAAAACAGTTCATTGGTTTGTGGGTACCGAAGAGTGGTTAAAAATCATTTCAGGAGTATTGAAGCCATTATTAAGTGCTCTCCAATAAGTATTTTAAAACTTTTCTTCTTCTTCTCCCCCCCCCCCCCCCCCCAACAGCTTCTCAGCAAAGGGGCTTTTGGCTACCTTCTGCCAATTGTTTCCTTTGTCCTTGCCTGGCTTGAAACGTGGTTTCTGGATTTCAAAGTCTTACCCCAAGAGACCGAGGAAGAGCAATGTGAGTCTCTGTTAAGTGAGGATGGATGAACTGAAGGAAGTTTCCTATGCCCCACACCTCAAAAAAAGAATTTGCAGTAATAGCCTTGCTAGTGCAGTGCCCCACATGTTAAAGGGTGGGTGGGTGGGTGGGTGGGATACTCTAGAAGCAGGCAACACGAGAGTGTTCAAGCTAATAGTTTGCTGACTTGACAGTGGGTATCTGAGGATCTATATTTTGGTGCATCAGTGCCATTTTAAATGTATGCCGTTTTTCCTATAACACAAAAGAACTGAAAAGCAAAATACCCAGGTGATCCATTTTATTATTATTTTGAAAAAAAATATTTTAAAGATAACAGAACTAAACAAGCCCTTTAATGCTATGGTTGGATTGGAAGCACACTCCGGATTGCTTGATGGAGGAAAGCTTTCTATTGCATTAGACACTTAATTGCTTTGTGGATATAATGGGCAAAGAGGCCATCAGTCTCTACAGAGATAAAATGTCTGCTCTCAAGACAGAAGACTGAGGGAAGCAGCTTAGCCAGCTCCTGTACAGGATAGAGAGACGTCTGCCTTCCAAAGCTGCAAGGGACTGACGTTGTGCAACAAAACGTCCAAGTTCCTAATGTGTTGAGTGCATTTACATACAGTAGTTAGGAATTTTTTTAATGACTTTGCTTCTGTGATTCAGGTTTGCAGAAACCTGAAACACAGAATAAGTTCATGACATGACGGAAGGGCCTGAAGTTTCTAAGCATTCTTCTGTGCCTGAAGGCGAGAAACTTCCTTTTAGAAGTTTGCAGCATAATGAGGGTGCAAGGAGCAACATTGTCTAGACATCTCATGTTTTTCCCCAACCACCAAAGATGCTCTCTTGGGAAAACTTTGCTTCTTTCATCAACCTTTAGGCTGCCAGTCAAGCTTCCCTAATACTTCTTCCTGAGCTGCTGATTAAACTGGCTTCAGTGAAGCAGTTGTTGTTCACAGTCTGTGAAGGGAAATACAACTTCTGAGAGGATTACTCCTTCTCTTCAACCATAATTTTGCCCTTTATTGAACTTTCCAAAGTCATGTGGGGATCACACAGTTTGAATGAGGAGTGTGACATGATTATGAATGAGCCCAACTTCTTCTTTTTTCCAGGGTACTTAACAGCTCGGGCTGCTGTGGCTCGTGGACCCGTCCTTTATTCAGGGGCCCTCTCAGATGGCCAGTTTTACTCCCCACCAGAATCTGTTGCAGGTGACTGATGTCCCTTCCTCTTGTGGGGCCTGCTAGCAAACCTCTGCATGAGAGTGTCCTTCCCCAGGATTGAGCACTGGGTGGGGTGGGGAGAATGACTCATATTAATGTCTATGAACGTGAGCACAGTCACAGGAAAGCCGCAGACGCGCAGGGCATTGTGGCTCTTCTACAGTGTATTTCAAAAAATCTGTATAGAATTGCTCAAATGAACATGACACCAAGCTCTTTCACTTCTCTCTTAACGGAAAGAGTCCACATGGAAACAGGCATGATCTTTTCCTTCCTGTAAATCCTATTTCTGCAATGGTCATGTTCCCTGCCTTTGTTCACCAGAGGGAACAGGAGAACAAGAAGGGGCTACTACAGTAACTCCCAGATTGTTTACTAGTGCGCTGTGAGAAATATGCCTATGAAAGGCTCCTGTGAGCCCAAAATTCCTATCCGCGCAGGAGACTGCATGGATACGTGTCTGCATGATTCAGTGATCTAGCCTCAGCAGAGTAAATTCGATGGAGGAAATTCTGTTGTATGCCTATACATTAAGTGAGATGGGATCAGTCAGTCCTGATGTAACAATGCCATACAATTACCCACCTTCTGAGGAGGCTGTTGCTCTGTGTGAATCACTGTTCTGGGCTTCCAGTTAAGCAGCACACTCAGACCAGTGACTCATGCAGAAACCAGGAGTACTGCCGCCTCTGACTTGGGGCAATTCTTACTCAGGGACACTTTAAAAGCCAAACTGACTATTTGACAACCCTTGTTCTAAAACAAATGAGCGGATGGTAAATGTCCAGAATTCCCTATTTTTATCTAAAGATGCTTTGGGTGGTTACGCCGTCTTCAAGTTGTGCGAATGGAAATGCTGCTTCCTATCCTGCATTTAACACTCTTGGAACCCGTCTCTCTTAAACCTTTCCATTTTCTCTCCATCTGTAGGTTCAGATGACTCAGATGACGAGGCTATGGGAAAGAGGGCATTAACTGATGAGGTATGCCTGGGGTTAGCTGAACAGCAAAGTTGTCCCTTCTGTGTTTGCTTCCAATCAGGCTATAAAGTCTCAGGTTCCAAATATTGCTAGCACGGAAGTAGATATGCTCAAGTGGTGTGGGATTGTGTAGATAAAATCACGAACCTGCAAATGCTTCCTACCACGAATGTGTGGGTGCACAGAATCAATGGCCAAGATATTAGATCTTCATATGGGAAGCAGAAGTTCAAATCCTTAACTATGAAGTTCATTGGAAGTCCTTTGGAAATGCATCTCTTGGCCTTAGACCTATTTTTCTGTATTTATTTGTTGTAACCTCCCACAACAGCTGAGGATGGTACAGAAAAGATAACTGTTATTTTAATTTTATTCTGAAATTCACAATGAGCAGGATACATTCCGCAACCATTTGGTAGCCCAAATAGCCCAGCAAAACAATTACAGTTATGGGCACAAACTCTGCTTAGCAGAAGGAGTGATGGCTTATGAGAGCTGGTGTAGCATAGTAGCTTATAGCGTGAACTATGAGCCAGAAGCCTTAGGGCTAAATTTCAGCTTGCCTGTAAGAATGTTCAGGGTAGCTTAGGCCAAGCCTCTGATGCTCAGCTTCCATCTGCAATATGGGGATACTGGCCTGCCTTACAGACTGTGGATAATATATAGCATTTGGAGCCCTCAGAAAGTGCCATATAAACAAGTTCCAGTTGGGTATCCATGCTGGTTTGTTCTACAAAACCCAGGATGAATCTTGTGGCATTTTGAAGACTAACACATTTATTCTGGCATGAGCTTTCCTAACTGGCAGCCCACCTCATCAGATGCATGAGATGATTTACAGGTACCTGCACACATGGTTGGGGGTAACAATTGTAAACTGTGAGTTCAGAGAGAAATGAAATGAAGTGCTGATTACAGTCAGTGATGATTATGCCAATAGCAGTATCCATTCACCGAAACAGTTGCTGATGTCTGAGTTATCACCCCACAATTGCTTTTGTGAATGGCAACTGTTAATAATATAATCATCGCTGTCTGTACCTTCCTCACTGTTCATAACCACCATGTGTGTGCATATATATCTCAGTGGTAACTCAAGACAACACTACATATATTTGATGTGGGTTGTAGTCCACAAATATCATAGTAAGCTTGTTACTCCTTAAGTTGCCATAATACTCTTCGCATACATCTTGTTTTTATATATATATTGTGGGATCAACTGGTATCCCATTTGAGACTGTTTTTATCCTTTGTCTCGTAGTAAAATAAAGCAAGTAGCATTCAGAACAGAACTACCAGTGTTTATGTTGGGTCCAGGCCTAACCACACAATAGCAGAGTGATATTAGGGAGAAGCAAAAACAAGAGCACGTAGCGGCGAGGGGGAAATGTCAGGAGAAGTACCAAGCGTTTCAGACTGAGTAACCTGCCACCAGTACCCCCTCCACCCATCCTTTCTATTTGTGAGCTTTTTTTTTTATCGTGCTTCACCTTTAACCTTTACTTCACACAGAGGTAGAGGTTTGATTAGTTTCTAAAATATCCAGGAGCACATCCGATATGGGAAGTACCCATCGTTTACTGCTGTTGTGTTGAATGTGGCAGTAGCTGTTCTCTGGAACATCCATGCACTGATCCTGGGAAGCTTGCCACATGGGCTGCAAGAATCTATGTTAATAGTTTTAGGTTGGCCTGCATAGCAATGTTTTGCACTCACAATTTTCAGCACAATTGCAGCAGAAATACATATCCATGATTTTACTTAGAGGATGGGTATTCTCTTGATTATCTTTGGATAAGGGTCCAGGACCCCTCCAGAAAAAAACAAACCTGAATCTTCAGAGCTTGGTTTTCCTCTCTCTCTCTCTCTCTCTCTCTCTCTCTCTCTCTCTCTCACACACACACACACACACACACACACACACACACACACACCAAGATGCCAGAGCCTTTGGCTACGTCTGCTAAAGGAGAAGTCCATTTAATGGTGGATTGCTCTCTTTCCCTGACAGCCACTGGGGGGCAGTAGGATTCCCTTGCAGACTAGCTTGGTCACTGTAAACTCCCAAAGAAGCTGTGTTGTACACGACACTCTTAGCATATATACCCATATTGCTTTTCTATAACTAAGATACCAGTGTTGATGTGAGTTGGGCACTTGGCTACATTCTTGAAGAACTGTTTCCTACCTGGAGGCAATTGCTACTCACAGATGGATGCCTGAGCTATGCATGCTAGTCAGTTTGAATGGCAATAGCTCTCATCCTACTGCTAGGGGAAATGATGAGGAGAAGCATAAATCTGATTGTTCTTATTCCAGTACATCCAAGCAACATCTAAAAACTTAAGTGGTGCTTTTTCATTAGTCATTGTTTTGTATTTTTGCAGATTTATCCAGATCTCAACAATTGATTAACACACTCATGTGATTGGCTAAAGTTTCTCTAATCGAGCCACAGCCCTAAACAGATTCTTTGTTTTACTTAACAGATATCTGCTAAAATAGAAACACTTTTTTTTAGAGCTGCTTCCACATGGACTGTGAGGAGAGGGGGCTAGTAGACTTCCGAGAGGAGGTTTGCAAGAGCACCTCCCTCCATGCTGTAATAGGGCTAAATAAAGACTCAGTTCAGGAGACTGTGGAAGGCGGGATTCATTAGAGGTGAGGCTGGTTCCGTGTCACTAGACTGTATGTCATATTTTGTCCTAGGAGAGAGAATATGTCCAGCAAGGCAAAGTAGCGATGGAGGTGGTGGATCAGATCTTAGCCCAAGAGGAGAATTGGACGTTTGAGAGATGCAACGTAAGTTTATGACTTCTGAAATAACTGGTGACTGAAGGCTCTTGGATCAGTCTTACAGACCACTATTCAAAGGTATTCGTGGCCTTTTTGTCCCAGCCTCCCTGGGTGTAACTCAAACCTGGGAAACCTCACCATGAGGTGATTCTGCTGTAGTTGCTCTTCAATGTGCCGTTCTACATGGTGAAATGGAGTTACACCTTGTGGAAATACCTTCTGGAAAAGGCAATGTTTTATTTTCAAAAAAAGCAGTGCTGCAGTTGTGTGACTCATTCATTCCCCCTCCCAAAAAGTTACCCTCAGGTGATGATCATGTTAAAGACTGTTTCTGTTCCCTGTATTAATGTGGTTTCTACAGAATGCCAGGAATACCTGGGCAGTTTCCTGTCCTTGCCCTGTGTCTTCCCCATATGTGGATCTGGAGATTGAGGCCTTTTTGCTATTGCTTTCCAGGCCAGCCCTACTAATAGCCTCTGAGTTAAGGCTGGGGCACTAGAATTTGCTCAACCCTTAATTGAGGGACATTCTTCCTTTCCTAGCAGTTGCTAGGCAGCAGACGGTAGCATCTTCTGAGACTGCTTGTTCTGCATCCCTAAGTGGAGAAAAGAAGGGAAGAAAAAGTTAGATTAAGGAAGCCCAAAAAATGTCACATGGTTGCTCCCCAAACACACCCAGCCTAAGGGCTTTGCATAGTTCCCCCTGTTCAAAGGTAGGACTTGAGTACAGCTACCTATTTTCTCCTCCCAGTGGCTAGCAGAACATAATGTGAAAAAGTGCATGCAGGCGAAGTGAACTGAGCTTGCAAAATTTTCTTGAATTCACTTGGCACCAAATACTACTTCAGAATTCCCACAATAAAGTCCGATGTGATCTAAATAGCGGCACCTGTTTAGATAAATAATCTAAACAGGTTTACTCCACGTCCTCTCAAATCAACCAGGAATGCTTTCAGGCACGTCATCTGTGTGCCAAATTAGGTCGTGCAAAGGGGCAGGCAGAGAGGTGTTTTCGGTGGCTTCCCCCTCTCGTGGGGCGTAGTCTTTCGTGGACCCTAACCAAAGCCTGAGGCCGTACTTCTTCTGGAAACAGTGTCAGACATAACATTAGCATAGTTTTTCCTACTCGGTGCTTTGGGGAGGATGGGACAGGCTATGTCCAATTAAAGGAATTAAAGGGGAAGGGGGAAGTGACACAATCGTAGACGTTTTCACAAGGCAGTGAAATCCTTCCTTTTAGCTGAGGAACTCATGTGCCTTCAACATCTCTTTTGCAGGAGTTTGGTGACACAGTTCACTCCCTCGAAATGCCGTTCCATGGCAAGATTTTCATCCTAAAGGTAAAATGCCTTGATGACTTTACGCTTCCCACCAGACCTTTCCCCAAATGGATGGCTTACAGAAATGGCTGTCTTTTTCTCTCTGCCCTGCACCTTCCAAGTTTAAAAAGTGGAGGGTGTGAATTGACAGACAGGAACTAACTTCTGGAAGAAACACTTTTTGTAGGGCTGAAAGTGAGGGAGCTGGATGGATGGGATGGCTGTTGCATGTTTCTCCACCCATATTGTGAGTGGATGTTCGTCTTCTAGGGGAGTTAATTTGCTTCTAGCAGCCAGTTCATCATCCACTTACGTACTTCGCCTAAGATGAACCACTTGGCTGAAAGCATGTTGATTTCACTCCCCTAAACAATCCTACTATTTTTCAAACGCCATATCAAAGCCATTGTTTGAGAGTCTTTAAATGAAACTTCTTTTCTTGCTGGGAGTAGGGAGGGTGTGCCTCTAAGTGAAAATGATTGACTGCTGGCGTGGGGTGTGTGACCTTGCCAGAGCTCATTGCTCAGTTTCCATTGGCTATCATTAATGTCACCTTCCTCTTTGAAGCATTCCCCCTTTAAGAACTCTCCCTCACCTGCAGGCGATTCTACAGTGTTCTGCTGAGATAGTCTACCAGGAGATGATTCTCCAGCCTGAGAAGATGGTGCTATGGAATAAAACCTTGTTAGCATGTCAAGTAAGTGTTTCCAAACTACAGTGGTTGGTAACTTCTTTGTGGTCTCTGTAAGTACACATACATGGGCTCTGCACCTGCACAGCGTCTTGGTTGGAACATTCTAGAGCTCTGAAGAGTGTTTTGGTGAGAGCCCCCACCGCTGTCTTCGTTATCCTTAGGTGCAGGCTTCCGCTTTCCTCAGTTCCTCTTTGACCACCAAAGTGGGCGCATTGCATAGAATTACGTCTCCTGAGGAGATTAGGAGACTGAAAGCTCCATCACACCGGGGGTTAACACGCTCCCTACCTTAGCTTCTCCACCTGTGTTTTCGTTCCTCAGTTACTTTCCCTTTCAAAAGAGGAAGTACACAACGAGCATGAGGCCGATTGAGGCCGCTGCGTCTCCTGCACACAGCAGGAGAGAGCAGTGATTCCAAGTTTTAAAAAACATCGGACTTAATGAGGGTTTCTTTTTGTCGCATAAGGAAGGCCAGAAGGGGTGGAAGGCTCACAGTTCTGGACTCCTGTAGAGCTGCTGGTCAGTCCCAACCATCCGCCCTCTATCGATGCACAAGGTGCCTCCTTCCTTCAGCATCTTTTGGAATCCGGTTTCAAGGAACTAGGGAAGGCGGAAGCCACACCTGAGGATATCTATGAGTGGTCTGAGCTGGGCTCTCACCAAAACTTTTCAGCTCTAGGATGTTCCCACCACAGTTCTGCGTGAATACACAAATGACCACTGAAAGAACTATAGTTCACACATCAGCAACCTGTATCTACTAATGACTTGTCCCTAAAGTTACCTGTGGTAGTAGTGATTCTTGGTCTCCCCTAGCCTCCAAACTGCAAAGTTTGTGTGTTGTTTCCATTGCTGCGAATTGTTGTGCACGTTAAACGTTAGGGAGGAGGATTTGGGCTGAAGTGGATTCCGTCTTGGTGACATCGGTTTACTTCCTTGAAATCCCCAGAAACTGGAGGAGTAAATACTGGATTGCTTTTGCCACTTCAGAGTTTGACACCATCTGCGCCGCTGTTGGAGGAATAAGTTGCTACTTCTGTACCACACTGTAGTTTTACTTCCTGTATCTGCCTTTGAGAGATTTGTATGAAGTGTAAAAAGTGGCACATTTAGGTGAAATGGAATTGAAATGTGGAAAGTGTTTAGGAATACTAAAAATTGGTGCAGCTTTTACGTAATCTGTTGGTTGTTTTATTATGGTTTTAATTTTTGTGAACTGCCCAGAGAGCTTCAGCTATTGGGCGGTATAAAAATGTAATAAATAAATAAATAAATAAATAAAATAAATACGTTTCATTTTACATCCATGAGTTCTTGCCAGTAAGAGTGCTCCTGTTCTGGTGCCCTCCGGATGTGTTGGAGTGCTGGCTGGGGATGATGTAGTCCAACACATCCGGAGGGCACCAGATTGGGGAAGACTGCCTTAGAAGGGTCTTAGGCACCCGCACTATCAACCTGAACCAATACCAATTCCTGTGTGTAATCCTGGATATTGTTTTTGTGAAGATACTGGAAATTGGCCATCAGATCCTCTGGCTTCCTTACATGCTAGAATTCTGTAAAGGAGCAACCAATATCAGAAAGTGGTTTAAACGGGCTTGTGTCAGCAGAGGTGGGAGAAATGTTCTTCTTTGTTTTTAACAGATTTTACAACGGGTCGACGATAACACATCGATATCCTATGATGTGGCAGCTGGAGGCGCGGGCGGCGTTGTCTCACCCAGGTCAGTCCTGACTTGGCCAAAGTCCTCAGTAGTTCTTTCTTTTTAAATGAGTTGTTAATGTCTCATTTGTGTTTCCAGGGACTTTGTAAATGTGCGTCGGATTGAGAGAAGGAGAGACCGGTATATTTCATCAGGGATGGCAACCGTTCACAGCTCACGCCCTCCGACTTCAAAATATGTCAGGTATAAAAAATAGCTGTTAATCCCCCTGTTACTGTTGGAAAGTATCACATTTTCAAATCGTCTTACATGTCACACAATACACTGTCTTGTGCAGTTTTGATTATAAATGGATTAACTTGAAAATTTTGAAGTACATTGTTAATCCCAAATACAAAAATCTACCTCCAGCATAGCTCTGGCTTATTAAAAGTTTCACCGTGCTTCTGAAAGGTGGTTAAGCTTGTGTTTTGGTGATCTTCCAAGGGAAAATAGTTTTTCAGGGTGATGGTGTAGCTACCCAGAACACCTTTCTACACAGATGTCTTGTTCCATTTGCGCAACAACTTGAAATTGCTAAGAAGGTGTTCATGGTAAACTTGGGGAGATCAAGGTAATCTCTTACGTTCTCTTCAATCTTGAGGGCAAGAAACTTGGGAGTGTTTCACTTCAAAGCAAAGTACAGCTCCACAAAGAGAGCTACAAAGAAAACAGCTCCAATAGTGCCCAAAAATAGTGTCCACAACAATGTAGGAACAAAGCCAGACTATAAAACACATGGTCTTCGATGTCTGTATACTAATGCCCAGAGCATGGGAAACAAACAGAACGAACTTGAACTCTTATTACATGAAGGCAAATACGACTTGATAGGTATAACTGAAACTTGGTGGGATGACTCCCATGACTGGAATATAGCAATTGAAGGGAGTAACTTGTTCAAAAAGAACAGAAGAAATAGAAAGGGAGGCGGAGTTGCACTATGTGTCAAAAATACTTATCCCTGCACAGAAATATAGGTGGATGAGACTGGGAGCCCCATCGAGAGCATCTGGATTAAAATAAACGGGGCAAGGAATAAAAAAAAACATGATAATCGGAGTCTACTACCGACCACCCAATCAAGGAGAAGACGAGGATGAAACTTTTGAGAAACAAATTGCCAGTGTTTCAAGGAAGTGCGATGTAGTAGTGATGGGGGGACTTCAATAACCCTGACATCTGTTGGGAGACAAATACTGCCAAAAGCGGCCCTTCCAAGAAATTCCTGACATGTGTGGGTGATAACTTTCTCCTACAGAAAGTGGAGGAAGGAACTAGAGGATCAGCAATCCTTGACTTGGTATTGGCCAATAGGGATGACTTAGTGGATAAAGTGGCAGTTACGGGAACTCTGGGGGAAAGTGACCACGTCATACTTGAATTCTTGATTATGAAGGAGGCAAAAGCTGAGTGTAGCCATACATGTACTCTGGATATTAGGAAAGCTGATTTTAATAAACTCAAAACTATGATTAGGAAGGTACCATGGCAAGTGACCCTAATGAGAAAAGGAGTGCAAGATGGGTGGGAGTATTTAAAAAAGGAAATTTTAAAGGCACATTTACAAACAATTCTAACAAAGAAAAAAGATAGAAGACAAAAGAAGAAACCAATGTGGCTCCACAAAAAGCTCAGAGCTGACCTGAAAACAAAATAGGAAATGGAAGGAAGACCAGGCTACAAAAGAAGAGTACAGACAGGTTGCACAGAAGTGCCGAAATGGCGTCAGGAAGGCTAAAGCTGAGAATGAGCTGAGATTAGCAAGGGATGCTAAAAGCAATAAAAAGCTTCAGATACGTGAGTAGTAAAAGACAGACAGAAATGGTGGTTCAACTGCTTAATGAGGATGGCAAATTGATAACATGACAAAGAAAAGGCTGAAGTGCTCAATTCCTACTTTGGATCAGTCTTCTCCGAAAAGCGGGTCTATGACCGTGAAGCACAAGGTGAAGGGGCAGGATTGCAGATTGAGGTTGATAAACAAATGGTCAAGGAACACCTACTTTCTTTGAATGAGTTCAAATCTCCAGGGCACAATGAACTGCATCCTAGAGTAATGAAGGAGCTAGCGGAAGAACTCTCAGAGCCACTGTGGATTATCTTTGTGAAATCATGGAAGACGGGTGAGGTGCCGGGTGACTGGAGGAGGGCTAACGTTGTCCCTATCTTCAAAAAGGGCAAAAGGGAGGAACCTGGGAACTACAGACCAGTCAGTCTGACATCCATCCCTGGGAAAATTCTGGAACAGTTTATAAAGAAGTCAATCTGTAAGCACCTTGAAAACAATGCAGTGATTACTAGAGCCAACATGGATTTGTTAGGAACAAATCCTGTCAGACTAATATGATCTCATTTCTTGATCAGATAACCTCCCTTGTGGACTGTGGGGATGCTGTGGACATAATATATCTTGACTTCAGCAAAACTTTTGACGAAGTGCCCCATGACATTCTGATTAACAAACTTGCTAAAAGTGGGCTAGATGGAACAACTATTAGGTGGATTCACAGTTGGCTACAGAATCGGATTCAAAGAGTGCTTATCAATGGTACCTTCTCAAACTGGGGGGAGGTAACAGGTGGGGTACCACAGGGCTCAGTCCTGGGCCCAGTGCTCTTCAACATTTTTAATGATTTGGACAAGGAGGTGCGCAAAACACTTATCAAATTTGTGATGACACAAAATTGGTTGGGATAACTAATACCCTGGAAGACAGAAACAAACTTCAAAGTGATTTTGATAGGCTGGAGTGCTGGGCTGAAAACAACAGAATGAAATTTAATAGGGATAAATGCCAAGTTCTACATCTAAGAAATAGAAACCAAATACACAGTTACAAGATGGGAGATACTTGGCTCAGCAACACTACAAACGAGAAGGATCTTGGAATTGTTGTAGATCGCAAGCTGAATATGAGCCAACAGTGCGATACGGCTGCAAGAAAGGCCAATGCTATTTTGGGCTGCATTAATAGAAGTATAGCTTCCAAATCACGTGAGGTACTGGTTCCTCTCTATTCGGCCCTGGTTAGGCCTCATCTAGAGTATTGTGTCCAGTTCTGGGCTCCACAATTCAAGAAGGATGCAGACAAGCTGGAGCGTGTTCAGAGGAGGGCAACCAGGATGATCAGAGGTCTAGAAACAAAGCCCTATGAAGAGAGACCGAAAGAACTGGGCATGTTTAGCTTGGAGAAGAGAAGATTGAGGGGAGACATGATAGCACTCTTCAAATACTTAAAAGGTTGTCACACAGAGGAGGGCCAGGATCTCTTCTCGATCCTCCCAGAGTGCAGGACACGGAATAACGGGCTCAAGTTAAAGGAAGCCAGATTCCGGCTGGACATCTGGAAAAACATCCTGACTGTTAGAGCAGTACGACAATGGAATCAGTTACCTAGGGAGGTTGTGGGCTCTCCCACACTAGAGGCATTCAAGAGGCAGCTGGAGAACCATCTGTCAGGGATGCTTTATTATTATTATTATTATTATTATTTATTTATATAGCACCATCAATGTACATGGTGCTGTACAGAGTAAAACAGTAAATAGCAAGACTCTGCCGCATAGGCTTACAATCTAATAAAATCATAGTAAAACAATAAGGAGGGGAAGAGAATGCCAACAGGTACAGGGAAGGGTAAGCAGGCACAGGGTAGGGAAAAACTAACAGTAGAAAGTAACAGTAGAAGTCTTTAGGGTGGATTCCTGCATCGAGCAGGAGGGGGTTGGACTAGATGGCCTTGTAGGCCCCTTCCAACTCTGCTATTCTATGATTCTACTCAAATGATGTGCCAGTGTCCCATAGCTTCTTATTACACAACAAATTGAATTCTTACAGCTCTGCCATGTTTCAAAATACCTTCCTGAGTCCTTTTTGTATACACACATACATGCACACCCTCTTGTTTTGTTCTGACCAGCACTCAATGAGCCTTGATTTTGGGCAAGGTCACGGGTGTCTGAGTGTCCACCAAGAACAGTTTTTCTCTGAGATCTCTCCTGAATGGCTGGTCTGTCTCTGGCTCCACTTCCTGAATGGCTAGTCTGTCTCTGGCTCCCATTGGCTTGTGATGAGCAAGCCTCCTGCCTGAGCATCTCCCAACAAGGCCTTTTTGTTGTTATCAGAGCCTCTGCCTCAGGTGACCAGCCAGGGTGGCTTTGCTCACCACCTTCATTTTTCTGAGTAATAGCATTAAAAAGCCATTGGCCTTTAGCTCAGTGTCTGCCTAGCTGTTGGGAAAATCTTTGAGAAGGGCAGCGTCCATTTCACCCGCCAGAGCACGCTATGAAATATAGTGTCTCTTTGTCTTGTTTGAGGAGATTGGATTTCTAACATTTGAAATACTTGAGAAAAGTTTGAGAACAGGCTTTCTGCACCTAATGTCCAGATTCTGAAACCAAGGGCAGGTGGGTCTGACATCTCTTCCCTTGCTTCCATTCCAAAAATTATCTTTGGGGAGGCTTCGTTATTCTTTCTTCTGCTCTTAGTGAGCAGACTTTATGGCCCTTGTTCCCCATGGTGAGATGTTCAGAGGGTGACACTAGTGGGTTTAGTTTCCCTTGGCTGAAAGAATGCTGGAGACTTACACTGATCCGATTCGCACCATCACCATGGCTTAAACGAGTCCTGGTGGCTTGTTTAAGCCCCAGTGAGTACTGGCCACCGTTTGCCTAATTTCCTGCCCAGGTGTGGCTTACTGTGTCATCCAAACCCAGGCATTATGGCTTGTTGGAGGGGTAAGAACTGTCAAGTAACCCAACAAAAGGCCATGAATTATCTGAGGGTCCTTTCCTTCTCCAACAAGCCATGCCACCTGGGTTTGGCCAACACGATTAGGGTTGGGCCGAGGAGCTTTTTCTTTGTCACAGCATTTTTGGAACATTCCTTCTAGAGAGATCTTCTAGGGCAGGGTTGGACAACTTGTGGCCCTCTAGACAACTCCGTCATGCCTCAACAGTGGCCATGCTGGCAAGGGTTGGTGGGAGTTGTAGGCAAAGATATCGGCAGGGCCTCTGCTCTAGGATTGTCTCTGTGCTGTGGTTTAAGTAGTAGGGGATGGTAACTTGAGCTCTTAGTGTGTGCCTCTAAAACTGTGTCATTAGAAACACATTTTGAATATTTAGCTGAAGGGGAAATAGTGTGTGTGTTTGATGTTTCCATGACTTTAATGTACATTGCCTCGAGCACATTTCTTTCGGAAGACAGCTAATTTTTTCTAGCTAATAGTTACTCTGCCATTAAACCACAGTTCTTGCCTGCTTGTGCTGTTACATTTCCCCCCCTGCTGTTTTCCAGAGCAGAGAACGGTCCAGGAGGTTTTGTTGCCCTGAGATGCCCCACTAATCCGCACCTCTGCACCTTGATTTGGATACTCAATACAGACCTCAAGGTAAAACACACTTTGTCCTTTGGCATTTTCAGTTGAGACAAACAGGCTTGGGACTGCAAACTGTTCCATTTCTCTCCTGCTCTGCTTTTGTCATGTTTTTCAAAACAAGAAGACGACAGACAGCTAATGAAACCTTTAGAAGCTACCGGGCCCTAGTTGTTGATCAGGCTTTTCCTCGTGTCTGAATGGAGACCTAGATTAGATTTTATGGTGCAGCAGCATCTACTTAACCTGCCTCTTCATCCTCCCTGTGAGTAATATGGTATAGAGCTGGATGTCAAGATGGGGCTTGTAGCTTTAAACAATCCAAGGCCGGAGGACAGTTGCTCCTCTTCCAGAAGACTAAGTCAAGCAAATGAATTAGATTTACTAGCACGGGTACCCAGTTTGGGGGATTAAACCCTTGACCTGATGAGAGAAAAGAAATACATTCAGCAGAGAAAAATCATCCAGGGACATTTCTGGGATACTATTCATTGAACTGTTCTGTGATACTTATATGTACATACTCACATGCACCTCGCTAAATGCCGTTCTTCTAAACGAAATGAAAAGCCAAACGTTGTCTTCCCAGGCCTCAGAAGGATTCAGTTACTGAAGAAAACTCTGCAGATATTTAATTTCATGCAAGCTATGTCAAATTGTTCCCTTGTTCTCAGCATAGGGTTAATTTAACGTCCATAGAATCGGCATAGAGCTGGTACGGCCAAGCCCTTGAAGGTATAAGCTGCGAGTTAGAAAGTCCTTTGTTTGCATTTTGGCCATGCAATTGTGCGATGCCTTGGGCAAGGCTGCTAGCAGTCTCTGCCCACCCCACTTGCTCCATCCAGTAACGCTGGACTGCTGGCCTAACTTCCTTGAGCTGTTTTAAGACTGGATCCTATGTGAAGCACTTTGACCATGAGTGCTGTATGAACTGTGAAGCGATTAATATTGGGTTGGATCCATTATTACAAGCACTATGAAAAATGCAAGCAGTACTGCCTCTGGCTAGATGAGCATGGCCCATACTGGCTGGGGTGATGGGAGTTGTAATCCAACTCATTTGGGGGATACCAGGCTAGGGGAGGCAGGCCGAGAACACTCAGGAGGAATGGGTGGGTGGTGGCCCCCAGGTTGAAACCAACAGGATTACTACTTTTAGTTACCTTGTAGCTTCAGAAGCTGCTGTTGCCAGAAGAACTCTGGAGGCATAATCATAATGGAGAGGAGGAGGAATTGGAAAGACTTTATATGAGGAGGCAACGCATCAACATGTGAAAGATACCATGCTGGCCAGCAAAACTCAGGCATTGCACAATCCTGCAGTTCCTTGCTTCGTTGTGTTTAAATTAGCCTTATGTTTTCAGGGGAGAGTCCATAGCACAGTGTACAAGCATGAGCTTTGCATGCAAAATGTTCCAGGTTCAATCCTGGACATGTCCAGATAGATTTAGGAGGAACGCCTGTATGAAACTCTGGAGAGCCACTGCCAACTGATGTAGATACTGGGCTGGATGAACTGATGGTCTGATTTGTGTCTGAGGCAGCTTCCTTGGTTTCTGTGATGAGATCAGCCATCCCATCCTAACAAGAGGGGCCCATAGTTTGGTAGCTGAGCACACGCTTCCCATGCAAAAGGGCCCAGGTTCACTCAAGCAATGGAAATGATGTTGGGTAGCAGGGCTGGGAAAGACCTCTCTCTGCCTGAGGCTCTGGAGAACTGTAGCCAATGCTGGGATAGATGGTCCAATGCAACTCCATAATGTAGGTTAAGACGAAGTTTGTTGCTCTAATTTTATCCTTTTTTTGTCTTGTAGGGTCGGCTTCCCCGATACCTCATCAACCAAAGCTTGGGGGCCACCATGACAGAGTTTGTGTTCCACTTGCGCAAACGGGTTATGGAGGTTAACGCAAGGTCATAAGTTCTCAGAACTCCTTGCTGTGATGTTGCCTTCTGATTGTGCTCAGAACTCAACAAGGTCCAAAGAACTGGAGTCTCTTCTTCTTACCTGTCGGGGGAGATCATATCTCACAGCTGACCTTCAGGATAAGGCTAACGAGCCTTTTGCTGTGTCTTCAGGATGTCAAATAATTAATGAGCTGAAGAAGATGATTAAATGGCAAAAGGGAGATGTGACAGCAGATGACCCAAATCAGAACAAATGGGAGAGAGGCACTAAGGTGGTTTCTTCAGGTCTCTCACTGATGATCAAAGCTAACGTTGCTATTAGAACTTGAGCCTTTTCTGGATCAAGGTGTGCCAAATTCCTTTATGAACAAGCTTCCAGAATCTACTAAGTGCTTTCTTCTGTAGCCATGTGTATGTCTTTTGTCCTATTGTTTCAGACTACTGTGTGTCCTTAAATTTATCCAAATGCCTTCCATAGCAGATTAGAAGAGTATCATCAGATAACCCTGCACATGAGGTGACATGGCTGTGATGCAGCAGGCTAAGCCAGACAATTTTCCAACCCACTACCGTGTCAAGATTCTGGCATTGCCCACTTTCCTGGAGGGCTGTGTGCTCAGCATAGCTGAGGCTGCATCTTGGAGTGTATGCATGGATTTGAATGCCATGTCCTCGAAGAGGTGATGGCTAGAGGAGATGAAATCTTCTGCTACCTGTCAAGTACTTGGACGTCAATGGTGCACAACAGTATTGCAGTACTGTCCCAGTTTGATCGTGCTTTTTTTCTACTTCCTCCTTTCTCCCATGAGTGACAAAGACTGTGAAATAAGTCTGTCTCTGCGAGACTGAACTGACCCTTCTACAGTGGCTGACATTTCCTGGATTTGATTATGATTTTTTTGTCCTACTGGAGTAGACTGAAAATGTTGGTAATTGAACATTTTTCGTACAGAGGTGGAGAACTGGTTTGGATGTTGTGAAGTGGTCCAATATATTTGGAGGGCACCACGCTGGGGAAGGCTGATGTAAGTGCAATATTCCTGATCTTCTAGATCTACACGTGAACAAAGGCAGGGATTGGCAGAGGGAAGATTCATTGTGGGTAGAGCAGGAAGCAATGGCTGGGTTAAGAACGGCAGGTTTACACCGTGAGAGAGCTGCTGTGCTGTTGGAGCAGCTTGAAACAAGCAAAAGATACCCCATGTTGTATCTTTTGCATAACAGAAATACAGTGACAAAAAAGCCGTGGCAGGGTTTTACCTGTCTCATAACTAGCTGTGGAGTGATACCCCTGCGCCCCGCCACCTTCACCAGACTGGACTTCTGAAATGCAACTTATCCGCAGTGTCTCCAATTCTTGGCCTCAGTATCTGCCATTGTTCAAAGTGTTTGGGTTAAAGCCTGTTTGCTGCTACGATTCTCCAGTTACTGTAATTAGATGCTCAGTTTTTGTTTTTTGAAGAAGCAGCTGTGTGGAGAATTGCAGCCTTAAGGTAGATCAATACCTGTGCCCCCTCTCCCAAATGGCGTAACTCCTGCAGTTCATTTCCATAGGTGGGAGATGACTCCTTAAGTGATTCATGCATTTTTAAGGCTTCGGAATCTGAATTGGACTAATCAATCATGCAACTTGCTTTCTAACTCTGTTCAAAACTATTCCACATTGGGTTTCTTGCATGAAGAACCTGTATACCTAGCTTACTCAACAATGGGGCTATTGGCATGACTGCCAAAACTTTTCTTGTAGCCTTTCGGGCCAATCCTGTTTTTCAGCACTTGAGACTCCTCACTCTGTAGACGCCTTCCTCTCCCTCTCTTTTCAGTAAGCTCCTTCCCTTGCAATTTCTATGCGTTCTTGTCATTGCATCTTGTGTAGCAGGTGGAGCTTGTAGCCAGCACAGACCCCACCCCCATTTGATACCTTGGTCAGAATGGGTGGGGCATACTGGAAGCCTGGTGCACTGCAGTGGAAGCTGTACAGTTCACTGGCCAGAAATGATGATGGACTTCCAGGAATGGAAAAGAGACTTTTTTGAGGCTTGCTCTTCAGAGAATTTGCCCCTTAAGCTATTTGATATTTTATGCCAGCCTGAGAGATTAGCAGGAGACCCCAAAGCGCCTTGGATTGTTCATAAGTGTTCCGTATGGAATGTGAAGAGAGACTTGCAGACTTTATGAATCTTATGCACAGAATGATTTCCTTTTACATGTGCATGGGGAGTGGACCTCCACGCCTCATTTAAAAAGCCACTTGAATAACACATATATGCCTTTTGCATTGAATCTTCATGACTTAAATCTAATAAAATCTAATGACAAAACCTCCCTCAGCTTAGTGTGTCTTTCCGTCTAGCATGGGCTGTCCCTTCCTTCACCTTCCAGTCTCTATTCAGTAAAACATGAATCCACCCACCTGCCCACTCATAAGATACCCAGGTGTGGAAACAGCTATTGTACCTTCCCTGCAGACCCTGCTCTTCAGACCGGCTCCTGCTCCTCTGTCGATATAGTTGATGGCACTCCACAACACCACCCTAAGCCTGTTTTCTCACAAGTCCATGTGACATATGTGTTTATTGGGACTTGCTCTCTGGCAAGCAGCCCTAGGAGTTTTGAAGTGCAGTATTGTATTGCCCTGGGAGCAACGTCGTGCGGCAGAAACAACAAGGGGTCTTGTGGCACTTTAAAGTCTAACATAGTCATTATGGCACAAGCTTTTGTGGACTGCAGTCCGTAAAAGTTCATGCCATAATAAATGGGCTTGTCTTTAAGGTGCTGTAAGACTCAGCCTGTTCCAGCAAGAACAACAAGCATGACGGCTCTCTGTGCAGCAGGTTACTCTTCCGATTTTACAGATGGCAAATTCCAGTGGAGAAGTCATGCAAGTAGACCTTTGAGCAGGGTTTTGGGTTTGTGTGTATGTGTGCGTGTTTAACACAACCCATCATAGTATTTTTTTTGTGGGTGGGTGGGGGGAGCCACAGTTAAGAGAAATTTCCCAAGATCACATTATGAATCTATAGCAGAGGTAAAGATGGGAAATAAAAGGGTTGGGGAGAGGACGAGAGAAGGGCATGTGTGAAAATGGTGGCACCTGCCTATGTGATCTTGGATGTCACAAGAGGACAGCAAGTTGTCATTTTATAGCTTATTGCCCTCTTTTGTATCTCGTCACTCTAGTACAACTCCTGCAGCTTTAACTGTTGTAATGAGGAAATTTCATCCAGTTGCTGCATGCATTTAAATGACACCTGCTGAAATTCCCTTTTCTGTACAACTGTTAAAGATACAAGAGCCCTGTCCTCCTTTCCATATGGTCATCCTCGCCAATATACTACAAATCTATTGAAGAGCCATACTTTGTACAGTTCTGATCATTGTGTCCAAAAAAAGGGTATTGTAGAATTGGAAAAGGTCCTGAAAAAGGTGACCAAAACGATCAAGCGGCTGTAGAAACTCTCCCATGTGAAACGGTTACAATGTCTGGGACTTCTTAGTTTAGAAAAAAGGGAGAGTAAGGGGAGACATGACAGATTTACAAAATTATACGTGATATGGAGAAATTGATGGAGAATCAGGCTACCAATGGCTACTACCTACCTCCAGTATCAGAGGCAATATGCCTGTGTACACCAGTTGCTTGGAATCATGAGCAGGAAGTTCCTATAGAACTCATGACCTACTTCTGGGTTTCCAACAGGCCACTGTGTGACCAGAATCCTGGACTAGATGGACCCTTGGCCTGATGCAGCAGCAGGCCTCTCTGTCTGTACTTACAATTTAATAGGCCTTGCGTATTACGCCCCTTGACTTCGGAGGGTGGGGGCAGATGCCATTTGCTTCTCTGCCTCAGGCTCAGGCAGCAAAACCTTGACTTGCCCAGTAAGCCTAAACCCTTTCTGCTGCTGAAGCTCAGCATCTTTTATCTTTTCTTGAAACCCTGCAACAGGAGTGTTGTTAGGATGAGTAGTAGTAGTAATACTAATTAATAATATATTTGTTACCCGCCTCTCCCTCTGGATCAAGGCAGGGCACTACACAAATGCAAACACCATAAAATACACGTAACTGATTAGAACATTTAAAACTAATACATTATTAAAAGCAGCACATTATTAGTACGCCCACCTGGGCACAGACAGGCCCTAGATCTTCTGAGCAGACCCAATTGCCATCATCTGTCTTAATACAAGTCTGCTTCTTCCCTTTGAGCTCAGCAGTCTTGCTGTTACTCAGGTGGCCTTAGGAGTGCTCCCTTAGCAGACCAAAAGCCAGTGCACCTGCCTTTTAAACTAGAGGAACGGCTGCCACCTTTCTTTCCACTGTCTGCTCATTGTTTTCCCCTCTCTTTCTCTTATGCTCTTACATACCCACTGTGGGGAGCTTGCTTGCAATGAAGTTTTGAAGACAGAAGGGCAGGAACAGCTCCATGTGAAAAACTGGTATTTCACACAGCATCTGATATAACTGCCCCAAACTGGAACCTTTTCCTAAATAGCTGTAGGCATCAGATTATACCAAAGGGGGGGGGTTAGGGTTAGGTGACATCATGATCCAGAAAGTGCTGGGGCTTGTGAATAGGTTTTACAGATTTTTAAAAAATAAATATTATTATTATTATTATTTATTTATTTATATAGCACCATCAATGTACATGGTGCTGTACAGAGTAAAACAGTAAATAGCAAGACTCTGCCGCATAGGCTTACATTCTAATAAAATCATAATAAAACAATAAGGAGGGGAAGAGAATGCAAACAGGCACTGGGTAGGGTAAAACTAACAGTATAAAGTCAGAACAAAATCAAGTTTTAAAAGCTATAGGAAAAAAAAGTTTTTAGCTGAGCTTTAAAAGCTGCGGTTGAACTTGTAGTTCTCAAATGTTCTGGAAGAGCGTTCCAGGCATAAGGGGCAGCAGAAGAAAATGGACGAAGCCGAGCAAGGGAAGTAGAGACCCTTGGGCAGGCGAGAAACATGGCATCAGAGGAGCGAAGAGCACGAGCGGGGCAATAGTGTGAGATGAGAGAAGAGAGATAGGAAAAAGCCCTTTCTCTCCCCCCTCCTTCATTTCCAGTCACCATTCTTCTTTACTACTTCTTCGCTCCTCTGTCCTGGGTCTTCCTTTCCAAACTGCTGAAATTGGGGTCTAAGTTGAAGGGGCAGCGGGTGGGGTGGGGGGGAGTCAGTGCACACCTCTAATATATGTATACATCTATATAAACACACCATACATATGTTAGAGGCGTGCACTGACTCCCCTCTCCCTGCTTCAACTTGATAGGAAGATGCTAATTTGTGTTCTGGGCCTGTGTTCCCAATCTTTTAAGAACCTAGCAACGCCCCTGCCCTGCAAGGAAGAGGATTCTTTACCATCCCAGCTGCAGACTGTCACTTGGGATGGGAGCCTCCACTAAGACCCAGTTTAGTATGGAGATGCCAGGCTCAAAGATTATCCTCAGCAATGAAGCTCTTTCAATGGCTTTGAGCCGCCTACCCTCTTGGCCTACCAACCAACCTGACAAGGTGGTTGTGGGGATTAAATGGGCCAGCTCTGTTTACGCCACCCTGAGTTGCTTGGCTTATAAAAGGTTATTTTTATGTGCCGAATCTGTAAATCATCCAGTGGCTAATGGAAAAAAGACTTGGTTCTGTTCTGCCTCCTTTGCCTTTCAACGTGCTTGTTCCTTTGCCTTTATGGGATTATGCAGTACCTCACAATTTGCCTCTAATCCTGTGGTCTCTTTCTTGAGGAAAATGCAAAAACAAACCCACTTTTCATTCTATATAGACAACAAAGCTACAATACACTATTTTAGGCTCTGTGTTTTGTTTAAAGGCCTTGAGCTATGGGGAAAAGATCTCACATGATCACGACTTATGACTTGCAGATAATATTTAAAGAGAATTTTAAACTCCTTTGCCTCTTTTCAGGCATAGTTCCATTGCCACATGAGCTAACATCTGCCCCATCAGTTTTTCTCCTATTTTTGTTACATTTTGGTATGCTGGTCACAGGCACTTCTTAATGCCTGCAACGTTTGCAAGAGAGTGAGAGATGGATTTCTGGTACAAAGTTTGCTGCTGCTGTTGCCATAGAGAAGCAGAACTGGAGAAGAATCCATTGATCTTTGGGTATGTGTTTCAACGAATTAGCATCATTTTTTTTTCCGTTTAAAAGTCTCAAGTTCCCCCGGATTCTGTCAAAAGAGAAAAGAAAAAAAGGTTATGCAATAGCATATATTTGCATAAAATTCACATTAGCACGTTCTGATTTCAAAGTGACATTCTAGGATTGACGTTTGCAGAGGCTCTGGATGTGGGAGGAAAAGGAGGTGAGCAGTTTGTACTCCAAGCAAGTGAGCCCTGTGGGACAAAACCTTGCTGGGTGGGGGTGCTGCAGTTTTAGGGTGCCAACCAACCAGTGCTGCCTTAGAGGATGCTCCACTCCATTCTCTCCCATCCTCCAGCACTGAGCCAACATTTTGTACCTGCTGAGCATGCTCTGTCCTCATTGGGTTATTTTGGGGTTCTTCACACTTCCCAATACTTCTTGGAGTGGCTTGCAGCTTGCACAAGTGCACCTCCCCATGCTGTTTTGACTTCAGAAAGGTCCATGCTCAGAGAATGAGTTTGGTATTGGCATAAAAGAAATGTTTCCAACTTTGCTTTTACAATTTTGCTACTTTCTAAAAAATAATGTATATTGTGTTCAATTTGTTTCATGCGATCCAAAGTGGTACAGTCTGGTCCTAGATATGGCTTTAACACTTAGTGAGAGCTAGGCTTTGGTCTGCAGTCCCAGTTTGGAGAGCAGCAGCTGAGGAATGTTTCCATATTTCTGCTGCAGTGACACACTTCAGTATTTCAACAAGTTGCAGAAACGCCGGCGATCAGAGGCTGCTAACTTGTGGAATGAACCTGTGGACAGCACCCACATGGAGCGGGACGATGATCATGAGCTCTACATGCTGCTGCAGAAGAGGGCAAAAATGCGCCGGGGATCCGAGGTAAGCAATCTATGAGCATGGAACATTATTGCATGGAAGGAAAGGAAAGGAAAGGAACCTCTCGTGCAAGCACTGAGTTATTACTGACTCTTGGAGGGACGCCAGCTTTCGCTGACGTTTTCTTGGCAGGCCTTATAGCGGGGTGGTTTGCCGTTGCCTTCCCCGGCCAGTATTACCTTTCCCCCAGCTAACTGGGTACTCATTTTATCGACCTCGGGAGGATGGAAGGCTGAGTCGACCCGAGCCGGCTGCCTGAAACCAGCTTCCGCTGGGATAGAACTCAGGCCGTGGGGAGAGTTTCGGCTGCAGTAACTGCTGCTTTACCGCTCTGCGCCACACGAGGCTCATTATTGCATGGAAGAGAACTAAATCGTACAAAATTTGCCCACATACGGTTAGCATTGTGCTTCTGGTTGAGGTGCTGCTTCTCCTGAGTTCCACAGAGGACATTCTCCACCTTGGGATGGTGCCTTTTCCTGGAGCACATAAGCAGAGGCCACATCTTAAATTGTCTCTCCAGCAGAAGGAGTCGTCCTGCTTCCCAGAACAACTTTGTCTAGCAAATAGAGCAGCTGAGTGTGGCTGGAGCAGCTAACTGCATAAGCACATCTTAATGACTTTTCCTTGTAGCCTCTTTCCACACACCGTGGAATGACGCACACGCACACGCACTCCCTTGCTGCCCCCCTTCCAATATGTCCAGCTAGGATAAGGTTGTCTTGGGAAAGGGAGATGAGGCGATATAGAAGGCCCGGACCAACTGCGCCTTAAGCCCATCAGAAGGGGCAGCCCTCCCAATTCCTGGCAGAGATTCCCACCAGCATTGTGGCGGCAATAGGCCCCAGCACCCAGGATATTCTAGCATTAGTCCAGGCCGCTCTTCACAGCACATCAAGTGGCTGCAACAGCATCCAAGGGGAAAATCCAAGGGGAAAAACAGACAACCTGTTGGGAAAGGTGTACATAAACAAGCAGGGGAAGACTATCCAGTCCCTCAGCATGGAAGCACACCGACTCCTCTCATGGGCTGAGCTTCACCTCCTGTCCACAAAAGCAGAACATCTGATAGGGATCTCCAACAAAGTGGCTGACTGGCTCACAGGACATCCATCTCAGATTTGGAATTGGCGCTCAGTCTTCACATTTCCCAACAAATCATCCTTCAGCTTGGATCTGTTTGCAATGAAGGACTTTTCTTTCATGCCAGAAGTGAATTCCTTGATCCATTGGGCACAATAAATTATCCCTCCCTCCCTCCCTCCCTTCCTTCCTTCCTTCTCTTTTGATCCAACCAGTCTTATCCTCTGGAAAAGCTTAGCACAAGTTAGATGTGCAGAGGGGGCTTGTCTTTACCTGGATAGGGTTGCAGGGTGCAGGGAATGTTAAACCTTATTTCTGTTATTCCATGGTAAAGGATTAGGCCGTAGGCATTCTCCAACTTTCTGCCCCTAACACTTGCTTGAGAGAGTGGGAAATGGCTGAGGCTTAGCAGTCACAAATTAGTATTGTAGGATCAGAGCCAGCCACAGAATGTTGGCAGATGGAAGTGGAACATGTTCTGTGCATATATGCACATGCATGCACACAGCACCTTCTCCAGGGCCCTTGTAATATGTAGGCCTTTCCTCCACACACACTCCTTGCCCATCATAATGAAGTGCATTTTGCTCATAATCCTAGCTCACTGGGTCATTGTTCTTATGTTCTTTCTTATCCTGACATAGAGCTACCGACGTTTGAGCTTTGACATCATTGCCCATCGACAGGTCCGTAGGAAGGTGAAGGACCGATGGAAGCAAGTCTTGGAAGTCTTAGGTATGATTCCTTTCGACTGCAGATTGAGTATTACCAGTGTCGTTAAAATTGTATTTATTCTAGCTCTCTCCAACGGTTCCCAGAAATATCTGGCAAAGCAGATAGTATTATAATAGCTGTTATTACCAAAATTTAGTTTTGAAGAAAGGTATCTAATATTGGAAAGGGAATCTAAACTAGAATAGTGATAGAAAGATAAATGTGCTCCCTAACAGGTTTGTGATATCTAGGCTTGAACTTCTCTGTTCTGAAGAAATTTTTAAAAAACTTATAAAGTAGAATGTTAAAAAAAAAAAAGTGTTTCTGATGTTCTAGTAATGCATGTTAAGAACAAACTGAGGTCAGCTGCAAAGTTGCTTTCATTCCAAGCCATTGGCTGAGCTGCTGTGATGTCATTGAATATCTATAAGCATCCTAGCTATAGAGTGGCATGTTGAAAATTAATGAAATTGTCAATGAATTGCTCGACTGTGCAATTACTGTGAATGAAGAGGAAGATCAGTTTGGAGCTGGTAGAGGCATATTTTAAGGTATTTCTGCCACATGCGAAGGCTTGATTGATATGTTTGAGAATCCAGATTGTGCATTGGACTACCATGTTCCATGCAGGATTTTCCTTTGATCATACACGAAAACAGTTAACTTAGCTTCTCAAAAGAGTGGTGACAGTGCTGTAGCTATTTCTGGAGAGACAAACCCAGAACAAGCTTCACAGCTTCAAGACTGATGCTTGACTTTGGGCTCCATGAGGAAGAAATAGTGGAACCTTGTCTCTGTTGGCCTTTGAAGGGATGGTTTTATCCATTAACCATGCTCTGGTGATCTCCTGTTTTGGATTATGGCAATGTTTAGTAGGAGGGTCTGTCAATGGTCTGGAAACTTCTGCTAGTCCAAATTAGGGGACGAGATGGTTAACTAGGAATGGACAATTCAGTCATATTACACCAGGGTGTTGTAAGCTCACTTCCAGTCTCTTTCCTCGCCCATTTCAAAGTTTTTGATCTTCCTATACAGCTTGGGACCAGATTACATGGTTTTACATCCTCTCATATACTTACCCAGACTTTGCTATCGACTGGGTTTGCACAACACGCTGACCCACATTCAGTGGTTGAGTGTGGGTTGCTTGTGGGTTGCTTGTGTTAGCCTGCTGGCCTGTTAACCATGCAGTGTGGCTTATTTTCCTCAAACAAGACACCTTAAGAAAGCATGATTTGTTGTTGGAGTGTTCAGGGTCGCTATCAAGCCACGCTGCTTAGTTAACAAGAAACCCTGTGGGAAATGTCCTGGATTCAGACAACACGCTAACACACGGTTCAACAAGCGACCCACAGTTCAGCAACAACCCACATTCAGCCACTGAGTATGGCTTAGCATGTTGTGCAAACAGCCCCATCATCTTTCTTGCCCCTTCTCTGGTACACCCATCAGGTGAGGTGCAGCATTTGGCGACTGGTAAAAGGGCCTTCTCAGTGATTGCAGAAAGTTCTCTTCCCAGATGCTCACCTGAGGATAGGTGGAGGCCCTTTTTATTTCCCCAGGCCTTCAACACATTTATACTTTAATTCTTGAATACGTAAACTTTTAGAATTTTCTGAGATTTATTGCAATACTTTTAGTATTGCTTTAGAGTCTTTGTATTGGGCTTTTATTCTCTTGTTGCTGCCATTTTTATGCTGCACTGTTTTCTTGTTTTAAACTGTATCTTAACCCAGAAACTTTGGTTATTCGGCCGTGAATAAGTAACATGGTGGACGAGCATTTACTAAGTTAGTGTTCTGAATGGACATGAGGAAAAAGGATTCTCTTCCCAATCTAGGATTCAGAACTGAAGCAGACGGGCTCCTCACTGTGACCTCCAGCATCGCATATGAATCCCTTCGCAATCCTCAAGAGGCCCGAAGGCTCCTCAATGCCCTGGCTGAGCAGACAACCATTTTTGGCCGTTCCCATGGTGGTCCAGCAGAGAGATACCTCTTTGTCCTTGTGAGTAGGGACGAAAACTCCCCTTAGGGGATGTGTTGTTTGCATGATACATAAGCAGGTGGATATAAGCTGTTAACATTTACCCATAGGAGCAAGCAAGCTCTTCCAGGTAAATGTGCAAATGGGAGCTTAAGGGTGGTCACACAACTATGGCCTTTGCTAGACCTAAGGTTTATCCCGGGGTCGTCCCTCCCTGTGTGTCATTTACATGAACAGGGATGACCCCGGGATGATCCTGGGATCAACCTTAGGTCTAGCTAAGGCCTATATCTAATGTTGGGAGGACTTTGTGTGTTGTCTCCTTTTAATGTGCCACCTGGCTTTATGAGCGTCATCAGGCGAGAGTTTTATTGCACGCTCATTACTGGCCACTCACGGTTTTTCACTGGTCCTTTTGACGGCGATGTTTTTCTTCCATGCACCTCCCACTCTTTTTCTGTTTTAGAGCAACAAAAAAAAACTGTTTTAATCCGAGTCTTCTGAGGTTGCACTATAAATTGCCCACTAGAGGGCGCTGTTGCCATTGAAATCCATTGAAAATTATTGTTCTTGGAGACCAGGAAATTCAAAAAGAAAAAACAACTCCTGAAGAAGGAGGTAATCCCTCCGAAATGCGTAGAGCATAATAAATTTACTCCTGTCCTGAGCACCGGAGTTGGCCTCCTCCTTTGCGATTGACTTATGGTGCCTTTCCTTCCACATTTCTGCTGTTGTGTGATGCGGACAAGTCTTGGGAAACCTTTTGTGTGGCCTTAACATGACTCACCATTGCTCTGTCATCCCAACATCACCCTATAAATAACCATGGAAATTAGGCCTATACCACCTCCTGGGTCCCAAACCCTTAATTTTGGAAGCCCCCTCAGCCTAGTTTCAAATTGTAAATGGGGTTGTGTTAGGGTGGAGTCATGGAAAATATCAGGGCAAAGAAAACACATGGGGGGATTGCTGAAACATTAAGGGGTGGAGGGCTTTCTTGGACATGTGGCACAATCAGCACTGGCTTTCAGGGAGGGGCGTAAAATTCGGCATGGCCACTGCCACAAATAGTGATAGCTTTGCTATCAGTGGCTGCTATGTTCCCTCCCACAGCGCCTTGCTAGAAATATAGCCACTGATAATACAGCTGTTGCTACTGTCAGTGGCATTAAACTAATGAAAAACCCCACTAAAAGGCACGGTCACCACACCACGCTGCCCCAGGGCTCAGCAATTTTCTCCCTACCCCTCTTCTGAGAAACCATGTAAAATGCTGCCCCCATTTTTGAGGCCTGTTCAGGCACTTTGAACTTGGCTTTATTTCAAATAGCATGCCTCTCTGCAAACTGGGAGTCTAACAACCCCTCCAAATACTTTCCTTTTGTTGCCCTCTTAGTGAAGTGGTGATAAGTATTCTGGGATTGTCAGTGGAGGTCATGCCTGGACCCTTCACCCCAAAGTAGTCTGATTTCCTGTGGAAATTGTGTCCTTCGTTTCCCTTTTTAGTTTATGGCGATAAAGAGATGGCGTTTGCTCATTTAGCCAATGGGCTCCTTTGGGCTCCTTTGGAAAAGGACCGCCCCAGGGTCTTATGGGAAACAGAGTGTCTCGCTCTTTCCCTCCCCCCCCCCCCCGCTTGCAAAGTGTGCCAGAAACCATTTCATCTTTAAAGTTGGTCTAGGGTGGCCCTGTGGGGCAGGGCCATCTTACTCTACAGGGGGCAGTCCTCTATGAAAGGCTGCCCACTCCAAGTTCCAGTTTAAAGATGTAGGACCATAAACATGATTAGCAAGAGCCTTGAGCAGTGCCAGTCTGGACAGCACATGGGGTCATTTGGTCGTATTCTGTGTTATTATTTAAATTACAGTCTATCTCTAAATGTGCATCTATACATTAGTATATGCCCATCCTTTGCCAATTGGTGTCTCTTTTGTCCCATCTCTGGCTGATGCATTGCCTGTTTTTTTCTTTTTGGATTCCTAAGTGGCTATGCGAGCCCTAAGGACTGGTGTCTCCTGGCCCAGAAACACCAGTGAGCCAGGCAGAATTTTAAACTAAGAGGGTTTTTTGTCTTGTTTTCATCCCCTGAAAGCTTGTATCTGATTTCCTTAATAAAGCAAAATTTACTGTTTATTATCAGAAGCTTGTGTCTAAGAGGTTAATTTCACACTCCCACCAGACCCACAACACTACGGATTTGGCACTTTCCCCAGTTATGTGGGGTTCCTTGAAGTATTTCGGTCCTCCCAGAATTTAGGGGAATTTGCTGAGTGTTTTTAAAAGTGACCTCAGGATCTCCCTTTCCTTCACTGTATCCACCCAGGAATCGCCCTATCACAGGGTACTTCGTGAGGTTGAATGTAACCAGGTGTAGTGTTTTATGCTGGTTGGGGGTGAGGGCCATTTGGATTCTCTGCCTGAGTGTCTTTGGCCAGCTCTACTATCACCATGTTTTTTGTCACCTCACCGCACATCCCAATCCCAGGACAGGCTTCTTCTTCTAGATGTAGGAGATGACTTCCTGTCAGCTGCTCGTCACTTTTACCCTGTGGAGGAAGATGAAGACATCACATGTTCCAGTGATGGAGGGCCTACTACCTCAGGTCCAGTCTTAGTCAAACGGAGTGGTGAAGCTGATGAAGAAGCAGAAGAAGATGAAGTCACAGATGTGGAAGAAGAATAAATGTTAGAGATGGAGAAGGAGGAAGTTGAGGAAGAAGCCGTGGTAGGCACCATGGAGTGACACCAACGCAGCCTTCGGATGGACGAACACATGCAGTGGATCTATGCAGGGCTCTGAAAGACTAGAAGTTAAGTTAATTTGCATGATTCAGACACCTGATAGGATTCCACTTTTGGCAGACAGTGAGTTACCTGCAGGGGCAGCGGGGAGGGGAGGGAAGCACGTTGTTTTCCATTGCCTGTTGGCCAGCCTGCCTAGGAAATGTATTTTCTCTATCTTATGAAAGAAGGATCAGCTTTCTCTCCTCCTCCTTTTGCTTGTCCACTTTTTGTGTTTCCCGACCACCTGTTGTCCTGTCATCATTTCTTTCTCCCAATATCTCTGTGTACAAACTGTCCCTGTTATCCAAACCGCCCAGAGTGTGGTGATCGGACTGCCCTCCCCCCTCCCACTAATCCCTCTGGCTCCCATTCCTAAATAGCAGAGCCTCTGGTTGCTGGGATCAAAGGCCCAACGGAGGAAATTCCTTGCCTGCCTCCCTCCCTGCCCCCTCCCACGTTCTGCTTCTCTTCCTCCCCTCAAAAAGCGGAGAGAGGGATGGATCCAGCGGGGGCCTTTCCTTAAGCCTGGATCCCAGAGTTCAGAGATCAATCTAGACTCTAGCTTCTGGAGCTTGGCAAGAAACGTAGGAGACTTCTGGCCTTGTCCCTCCACACGCCCTCCTGCTGCGTTGTCCCTCCAACAACTGAGAAGAACTGGCAGCTGAAAAGCACCTGCTACGTAGTTAACAAGCTTCCCCCCCGCCCCCCTCAGCTTGCCCTGTGGTGATTTCTTTCTTCCTTGTCAAGGTGTCTGCGGTTTTGCACTTTCACAAGAATCTTAAACCTCTTGTAACGGATGCTCTGCCTAGGTGCGTAGACAGCACAAATCATCTGTCACGCTCTGCTTTCAAATCCTATAGGGACGGGAAATGAAACAGGCCTGGCAATTAAATGTTTAAGTATCCACCAGAATGCCTTCAGTGCCTTAATGCACGCTGCAGCCATATTCATAATTTGGGCGGCTGGTTCACTTATAACACTGAACCATGGATAGGGTACCTCCAGCCTGCAGGCTGGTTCTGCCCCATGGAGGTTCCCTACCTAGCCCATGAACTTCCTCCACTCCCTTTCCCCTCCAACTCTGCAGGAAAACCCCACTCTTATCTCTGATTAGTGATGCCAGATCAGGGGGGATTTAAAGATATTGAAAGAGTGCGGTCTTTAAACTGGTCCTGTAAAGAGCTGTGGTTTATATGTTTACTTCTACGTAGAACTGAGCTGTTGTTTTATGCTTAGTGAGAAAATGTCCAAATGGGTACAAATTACAGCTGGCCCTGCTCACTTTGCTTTGCCCCCACCCATTTTGTCCTTTTCCAGCCCCTCCTGTCCTTCGCCCTGCCCACTGCTGGATCGTCTCTCCCATCCCATCATACACAAACACTTCCCAAATTAGAATTTGGCCTCTGGGCTGAAAAAGGTTCACCACCCATGCACTAAGCCACGATTTAGTGTTACGTGATCAAAATAAAGCCTCTGAATTTGAGCAAAGCCTCGGGCTCAAGTGCTGCCCCACCGCTCTCCTCCTTCTGCAGGATTTGTTTTAACCCTAACCCTGGCTCACTGCATACACAAATCAGGAATCGTGGTTTAAACACTGCAAAACAAGCCAACTTCAAACGATGGGTTACAAACCTAGTTTTCTTAACAAACTAGAGTTTATTTTAAAACTACCACTCCTGGTTTGTATGCAGCAACATGGTATTTTTAAACTTTTATATTATGTTTTGATCTGTTGCAATTTATGGTTTGACCGTGAACTGCCCAGAGAGAGCCTTGGCTATTGGGGAGTATAAAAATGTAAGAAATACATAAAATACATAAATAAGCCAGTGTTAAGGATAAAAATCCACTTTGGTTGTAAGGCAACTCTGTTTTATCGAGCACAATACACTGTACAGAGAGAGTCCTGCGGACAAAGAATTTATCTGCTGGCAGTGTGAAAAGCAGGTACCGTATTTCTTCGATTCTAAGACGCCATTGATTGTAAGATGCACACTAATTTCAGTACCACCAACAGAAAAAAAGCTTTGATTCTAAGAAATAATAAACGCACCCGTGATTCTAAGACGCATCCCGTTTTTAGAGATGTTTATATGGGGGGAAAAGTGTGTCTTAGAATCGAAGAAATACAGTATATGTATACATACATATGTATACATACATATACATACATATAACAAAGACAACGTCTTCATTATACCTTATCAACAGATGGTCCATAACTCTTCTAGCAATGTTAGGGCATCTCTACATTTTACCTCCTTCTCCCTCCGACAGCAGGGAAAGTCCTTCTTCAGCAAGTTCATAGCACAATGCCAGCTTTACACACTGCCAATTTTGCACTATTAAGGATTTATTCCAGCTTTGATCTTTTTAAAAATGGAATTTGGGCGGGGGGGGGGAGACCATAGGAGATGTCCTGTTTGTTGACAATGTCATGAAATCGACCCACAGTCATGAGCGTGCTATAAATCTCTTGTTTAGAGAAGCCCTTAGTTTCAAAAAGGGGATTAGAGACAAATTGCCTGTGAGAGCTAATTGAACCCTCCTTGTTCAGAGGCCGTTTCCTGTGAGTATCATGTGCTGGGGCAGACAACAAGGAGGGCTGTTTGTGCCCTGCTTGTGAGCGTATAGCTGGCCACTGTTGGAAGCAAAATGCCAGACTGGATGGAGCCTTTGGTTTGTTTCAACAAGTCTGCCCTTACATTCCCAACTGGAAGAGATGGCAAGGGGATTTACTCTGAGTCTCTCTCTCTCTCTCTCACACACACACACACACGGCAGAGCCAAAAGCTACATGTTGAGTAGGGTCACGTTTACAACCAGCTAAGGCTTTAGCTGTCTTACTCCCTTCTTGGCCCTGAGCAAAGTCCCGCCAATTCCCTGATGTGATCAAAAGCATACGGTGATCCTCTCTGTGGGAATAGAAATAGCGAATTCACTGTTTTTGGCTAAAGGTCTCAGGCAAGCGATATTACCCCTGGGACAGTGGTGTGGTGTTAAATATCCCTACTCGTACAGCATCAGCAATGGGCACTCCTTGTCCCGAAATGGATGAGGAAGGGAAAGCCAAGGCAGCTTCTGTGTTTCACTTAGGCTGTGGGATGTCAACAGATTTGTGCATAGAAGTCTGTGAGCAAAACTACTACTACTGTTTCTACTTCAACACCTACTAACGTTTTAATGTTCCAAAAGCCTCACATACGCTCAACAATACCTGCCCCAGCGCTGTAAGTTAGGCCAAACTTATCATCTCCATGACCTTCAGACGGAATTACAGCCTAACCTACTTTTCAAGGCAGTAGTACTAGTTGTTGTTTCTATGTTTACATTTACGAAGAAGAGGTTTGATAGGTCCGCATATTCCCCAGCCCTGCTATAGGGCATACCAGGAGAACTTCCAGCCTATGGAGCCTTCATGGATTCCTCCAACCCCTTCAGGAATGCCTGCTGTTATCTCCAATCTGTGAACAGAGATAACAGCAGGTGATCCAGGCCAGGTGGTGGTGGGGAGTTGCTTGCATGGTGTCCCTGGTAGAGCTGCTGACTCAGTTGGTGTGGCTGTGCTGCATGACAGCTTCCCCCGATGGGGAAAGCCTGTGCACAGCAAGCAAGGTCCTGTGAGGTGCGCCATCCAGGAAACAATAACACTGGGGCTTGGTCTTTCCCCATGGGGCTGGGTGGAGGCTCATCTCACCTCATCAGAACATCAGAAGAGCCCTGATGCTGGATCAGACCAAGAGTCCATCTAGTTCAGCACTCTGTTCACACAGGGGCCCACCAGCTTTCAACCAGGGGCCCACAAGCAGGACACTGTGTAACAGCATCCTCCCACCCATGTTCCCCAGCAACTGGTGTATACAAGCTTACTGCCTCTGATACTGGAGGTTGCACTTAGCCAGCAGGACTAGTAGCTATAGATAGCCTTCTCCTTTAGGACTTTATCCTAGTCCTAAAGCTCAATTAGGGTGGAATTTATCCAGCCTAATTTAGTTGCCCACCCGTACTATAGGGTATTGGGCATAGGGGAAGGGGGTTCCCTAAGGCTTCCTGGAAAGGGTGAGTTTTGAGGAGGCCCTTGAAGGACATAAGGGAGGTGGTAGCATGGAGACAATTCTGGGCATAAGAGGCAACAAAAGAAAATGTTCCGGATCGTTGCAGAGAACAGGAGATGTTTTGATGGCTGAGGGTGGTGGAGCTGGATGCGTGAAGGTCACAGGAAAGGGATGTCAGAGCAGAGGGATAAGTGCATGGGATGGGAGGAGGCCATGGAACGTTTTTCAGGTAAGGACAAGAATCTTGTCTAGGATCTGGGGATGGCCAGAAAGCCAGTACAGGGATTTAAGGGCAGCTTCCACCTGAAAGCAGGGATAGTCTTGCATAAGGATATCAGGGGAGGTGTGCGGGATCAGACCAAAGGCCTGCCTAGTCCAGCACTGGGCCAAACAGCTTCGAGTGGGACAAGAGTGCAACAGCACCCTCCTGCTGGTCAGGAATTGGAGCACGTCCCTGATAAGTAGGAGCTCTTGATGTTTATGGAATACAGTGTAAGTAAGATTAAAGTCTACATTTTAATCTTGTATCTTTGAATGTTTTAAATTAAGTGCTTTCGGAGAGCTCTTGACTGCCCCTGTCCTTCCAAACCGCCAGCATGCACCTGCATCCAAAGACCTGTGGCTTTGTTTTGGTAACGATCCTGCGTGGGGAGGCTCTACGTTCAGGGCCTGTAGTTGGATGCATGGGATCCAGCGTGCGGAGGCTTTTGGCTCCCATGTCAGGTTTCAGTCAGAACTCGGACGCATCCTGGCTCAAGTCAGCGCTGTCTTCCTCTGGCTCGCTGGCCCCATGGTGGAGTAGAAAGAGGGGGGAAACACCCCCAAACACTGGTGCTCTCTTTTCAGTGCCATCTCTTGCCCCATGGCCAACTGATAGGTTCAAAGGCACCAGGCCGACAAGGGTGAGAAGGACTGTGAGTTGAGAATTGGCACAATCGCTTTGTCCACAAGCCTCGGGTCGCCTCGGCTATCGCCACACTTTCCACTCGTTGGATGCTCTGACCTTTGATCACGTTGGAGGGTTTGTGCTGTTATGTTAGGAACTGGTCCCTCATGGAGGGGAGGGGCTCTCTAAAAATAAAAGTAAATAAATCAGGGTGTGATCGCCTACAGGGCTGTGCCTGTTGTGGGGAGAGGGCATTAATCAGCTTGCTTTATCCTTTTATAGTCCAACCCATTGGAAACCATCACGCACACCCCAACCCCCCTCCCCACTTGCCCTGCCACCCAAACACACACACACTGTTTATTTCTCTGTCTAGAAACAGGCATGCTGGGGGTCCCATGCCAAGTCCTATTTTTAAAGCTGAATCCCATTTATAGAGAGATAAAAGAGAGAGCATTCTATTCCCTTCCAAATGCAGAAGTACAAGCAGCCCTTTTCAACATGGGGAGGCTGATAGGAGTGTGTGCTTGGGTGGGCTCTTGTCCAGTTATCAGAGGTAAACTTCCATAAAGTTGAAGAAGGAGTAGGGAGAATGTAGACTGGGAACTACTGGTAGAGCTCCAGGTGAGTTGCAGAAGATCAGCAAGGGTTTCTGACTCCCACAACTTTAACAAAAGCAACACCAAAATGACTTTTCCCACCCAAATTATACTGCTGAAATGAAGAAAGCTTGCTTGGGATAACCAGGAATGGGCCTTTGGGTGAAAGGACTTGGAGTTCGGTTCAGTGCCTGGACTGGAAACAAATTCCTAGGCTCAGAACATGCTCAGAGGCACCCTATTCTTTAAGTCTAAGCACACATCTTTTGCACCTGGCTCTGGTTGGTGACTCCTGGGATTCTAATAAAAAACAAAGTAGATCTAACAAACTTGGCATGGGGGGTGCACATCAGACACACACTGTTGGTCGATAACACTGATATACAACTCTTCATTATTGAACAAAATGCCAATCATTATGACAGGTGGTGTGTCGGGGCAGAGGATAGTTCTCTCTGAGGCAATTAACACACCTTCGTACCAAAATATGCCCCCCCAAAAGCAAGCAAAATCTATGCCCCTGACATGCGACTTTTCTAAGTGCAGGGAATTTGGGGGCCCTTGGAGAAGCACTCCAAGGCTGCAATGCAAGCACTGTGAACACTCTTGCATTCAGTCGGAACTGGTAAAGGCCAGATGTCAGTCTACCACCTCAGACACTGGTCTACCACTTTATATTGGGCCTATATAAAGAGAGTGGAATTGCAAGGATCCCTGAGGAGCTTTGCCTATCTGAACGCTGGGTGTGAAATGCATTTCCCCCTGTTACTTTGCATGAGCCCAGCTGGCTCCTCCTCAGGCAAAATGACCTGAGGAATGTCAAAGGAAGCTGGAGGTCTTTGTAGGATTAGTGAAGATTCGCAAGAGAGTTTTCCCCCACATCAACATTGGCTTGAATGTCACTTCTGGGGAAATGGTGGCGGCGGCGGCGGCGGCAGCAGCACCGGTCAGCCCAAGATACTTGACCCAAGAAATCCCAGTGTCAGCAGCGGTTTTATGACTGGTTTATTAAAATGGGAACCGATCCATTGGGGAACAACAATTCCCGTGACCTTTGCTTACCAAGGCTTGCCCAGGGGAACTCTCCTGGGGCTTTCTTCCTCTGCCCTGTCTTCTCTTCTTCTGCTCCCCTTCCCATCACCCCAAATGCCCTTCTGCGACACCCCTCTCACCCCCTGGTAGAGCCACCTCTGGCGACTCCCGTGTTCAGCCTCATGGCTGAGGGGTAATGCCGCGGGTGGTCCTCAATTGGCAACATGCTTTTTCGCTGTGATCATGCAGCCCCGCCCCACTCCCTCCCCCAAACTATAAATAGGAGCCCTGGCCCTGAGCCTGCCAGATCACGCCGGCTCCCCAATGGAGTTGCTGGAAGGGGGCTGATTGGCAGCTTGCCGTTTGGGATTATATAACTCCCTCCTGGCCCACTCGAGATCTTGCCCTGTTGCCAAATGCCCAGGCCCTGCTTTGGCATCAAGAGCCTGACCCAAAAGCTGGGATTAGCTGTCCTGTCCCTTCCTCCTCCCGCAACGGAGTCTCACCCACCTCCCCGCCTGTTCCACCCGTCACCCTCGTGACCTTGGGCTGCGCACAGGCAGAGACGTGAAGGCTGAATTGCCAAGGCCTGGGCGTGGTCTGAACCTACGTCGCAGGCTATCTTTGGGGCCGGTCAGTGCGGCCTCGCTCTGCCCTGCCCTGCCCTGCCCTGCCCTGCCCTAAGGTTGCTATTTGCAAGTGTTTCAGGGGCTGCTAGGGGAGGGGAACTCAAAGGGGGGAAGACAAACTGATCCACAGTTTGCTCGTGGAGAGCGATGATGATAATGTCATTACAAGTGGGATCTGCAAACAAAACGTTGCAGCGTGCAGTATTCTTGGTCGGAAAGGTTTTGATCTGGTGCTGGATTTATAGCAAGTCCAGCACCAGTCGCACCTCCATGGGGAGGCTGTGCCACAAACAGGGTGCTGCAACTGAGAAGGTTCCCTAGCTGTCATATTATGAGTAGATGGTACTTTGAGAAGAGCTTCCTCTGCAGAACTTAAGACTTGCACAGACTGGTATATGGAGAGGCTGTGAAGGTAAGGCACCAGCACCTTAAATTGGGCCTGGAATTACAGCTCTCTTAGAATCACTGACAGGATGATCCCACATGGCTGCACCTATTAATATTTGAGCAGCCATTCTGTACATTCTGTTTTGGTTGAAGGTTCCGGGTCATCTTCAAGGGCAGCCCTATGTACCATGGACTACTGTAGCCAGATGATCCCTAGTCAGGAATAGCATAACTTGCAGGGCTGGCCCTACCATTAGGCAGCGTGAAGCAACTACCTCTGCTGGCAGGCAGTGGAGGCAGCCTGCTTACTGTTCTTGTCTCTTGGAGGACAGAGCTGTGGTATGCTGCCCTGGGTGTGATGGAGAATGCTATCCAGCTGCTAGCGTTGAAGTAAAAATCAGTAGTAAGTCCAGTCAGTTTCTGTATGCGGACTGGGTAGGAAGTATCATCTTGCCCTTTGCCTCAGGCAGCAAAGTGAGGTGGGCCAACCCTGGTAGCTGGCAAGCCAGCCGTAGTAGCTGCCCTGCTGGCCATAGCTGAAGAAAGGCCCTCTGAGCCACTGAGGTCAGCTGGGCCTCTGGTGAGAAAGCTGGCGCCAGGAATGCCCCCAAGCTGCACACCTGCTCTTTCCAGGGGAGGGTGACCCCATCCAGGACAAGCTGCACACTCAATTCTCAGGCATGAGAACCACCCGCGCACAGAGCTTCTGCCTTGTCAGGATCCAACATCTGTGTATTGGGCGCTCATTACCGAGTCCAGTCACTGGTTCAACGTACCTCCCTTTTATGCGTGGATGGTCCTCCTCCCTTGGGAGAATGAGTGCCCTCTTAGTAGATAGGATTTTGGGATGATATCTAACCCCTTTTCTTGGGGCTTTCAGTGCTTACACAGGTGGGGATTAAGTATTCCAAGCCTCTTTCTCTGAGCATTGTCAAGAATGGTTGAAGCGCTCCCTGGGAGTGGTGTTTGTTTTTTCATCAGAAATTTTACCTCCTCTATCTCCAGTCTCATGAGATGCATTAGGCTTGGAGATGGAGAACAGCCCAAGGTTACTTGGTGGACTTCACAGCTGACATGGGCTTTAAACCAGACTATCCCGCAACGCAACCCAACCTAATCCTCCAGTGCGTGTCCCATTCAAGTCCTCTCTCTCCATGCAAACAGCAGGCGCAGGTCCCTTGAGCTAACCTTTCATATCAGTTGTAGCTCATCTCTGTATTGGGTCTTTATGTAACACCACTGGTCCAACTAGCTTAGTGTAGTCTACATTAGCCTTCCCCAACTTGGTGTCCTCTAGATGTTTTGAGCTGGAACTCCCGGCATCCCTGACCATTGGCCATGCTGGCTGGGGGATGCTGGCAGTTGAAGTCCAAAACTTCTGGGGGGCACCACATTGGAGAAAGCTGCCTCTACATTGAGTGGCAGTGGCTGTCCACAATTTCAGGCGGGAGTCTTTTTCAGCCCTAGCTGGAGATACCAAGGACTGAATCAATGGCCTGCAAAGCATGTCTTCTACTCACTGAGCTGCAGCCCTTCCCCCTAGTGGAGTGTGATGGGGAGGAAGCAAGGCCACAGCAGTTACTCAGCCATGCACATCTTTGAGTTCTCGAGAGTCCTGACTTATTGACTGGGTTCAGACAACACAATAGCCAATGGGGGGGGGGGTTTAACTAGTCAACAGTTGGTTATTTAATCCACCATGGATTATCATGTTGTGTGTAGGGAGTTTTTTAACCAACAGTTGGTTATTTGTCTGAAATAACCAATGCAAATAACCAACGCTGTGCAGAGTTGGCTATTTGAACCACCATTGGTTATCGAGTTGTGTGGAGGGCACCGTTGGTTATTTCATCAGCCACAGAGTCACAAAGCAAGAGTGGTCAAAGCAGTGGCTGCCACTCTAGTCCAGCTGGCAGGATATATTTTCAGCAGCAATGGCTGATGGGATACTAGCGGGAGGACTGAGGGAGGAGAGAGAGCAGGAGATGAGTGAGTCAATTCAGCATGGACTAATAGTCAACTCAACGCTGATCCTAATCCACACCACGGTTGATAAACTACTGTTCAATTGATTATTACTCCACCATTGACTGTCATGTTGTCTGAACACAGCCATTGTGTTGTTGTATTGTGGCACATTAGTGGTTTGCCACAGCACACAGTTTAGGTATCTCTTCTCTAGCCATTGTAACCCATGTTCATGGGGTGGTTATCTCAGTCTTACCATCATTGTTTTAAGTCCTTACCACTCCATTTTTTACCTGTTCACCCCAAGAGCACAAACAAATATTGTGGTGTAGCTCTTCAGACCGCAATTGGAGAATCATACATTTGTACACATCTGCACACAGAAACCTAGCACATCGGGAAGATAGCTAACCCACAACCTCAGGTGCAAGTTTCCCAGACCTGAAGAGCGTTGCATATAAACACGTGGAGCTGTTTTATGTGGAGCCGAACTATTGATCTGTGTAGGCCAGCACTGTCTGCTCTGACTGGCAGCAATGCTCCAAAATCAGCCAGGAGTAAAACTGAGCCAAAGAAGACACCTTTTTTCTTTTTCTCCCTCTCCCTCTATCCCTAAGAAAAAGAAGGCCATTTGGCAGAATTTTCTTCAAATATTTTCCATTCATATTTGTCGTGGTGATTTCACCCAGCCCCACCATGTCATAGCATGTCACTAGGTCCAGGCATTGCTGGGAAGGGGGGGGGGGGTAAAATGGTAGCCAGGCTACCAACACTGTTGCTGCTGCAGTAGCAGCAGCGCTCTCTCTCTCTCTCACTCTCAGAAAACTTCATGAGAGAAAGAGAAACTGTGCTACTGCTGGTACTAATGATGAGCCCCCCTTCTAAGAAACCTGCACCCTTACCATTTTTCTTCTTCTTCTGCGGTCTTTCTGTATTGACTATGACTCCTTTAGGTGATGACCATGTGATTTGAAATTGAAAACTTCCCCTCTTGGCCATGCTCCATAAAGTTAAATGAACCAGTGCCATCTAGTGGCCTGCAATATCCCACAATAATATTAAATGGTGCATTATCATGGGCAGGATCTACATACTGCTTTAAAATGGTTTATAATAGTAGTGTCAACTGTTGGGGCCCAGGACACATTTCATATACCATTTTCAAACTGCAGAAATAATAGTGGGGGGCATGCCCTTGATCACTCTGGAGATGTGAAAATTACTGAAGCTGGACTGCTTTTCCTCACCTCACAGAGTGTGTGTCTATTTATAGTGTGGAAGCACAGCTGCAAAGAATGCTGGGGTATCTACACATCTGACTTCCCTGAATGTGATCGGTTCTTCTGAAGAGGACTAACAACACGATGCTCTTAAGGGATATATGAAAAGTGGAAAAGTAAGGTGTGACCAACTGAGGCTGAAGACAGACATAATATTTGAAGCATAGTGAACGCAGTTGCTGCACTCCCAGGCATTTCTTTTCAGGGCAGTAACATGTTCAAATTGCTTCCACTACACTTTTAAAAAAAGTTGTATTTATTTATTTACTTATTTATTAAAACATTTGTATCCCATCATTGCCAGCTCAGGGATCTTATGTCTGTCTTTAGCCTTTGAATGTGGTCTCACTGAATCCATTTTGGATACCCTTGGGGAGCCATAGGTTTAAATAAGGGCTACACTCTTTAAATCATTTTGAACACCCAATTAACTATCTAAAGTGTTAGTTAATGGATTGATAGAGGCAAATTTTCAGCAATGGAGCACAGGGGTGCTGTTAACTGGATTTAGAGGGCGGGGCAGCAATTTCAGTGAAGGTAAAGATT